>NC_141698.1:37843244-38553244 GCF_964263255.1 Lissotriton vulgaris | reverse complement strand
AGTGTCCCCACATCAGCATCCCATTACCAGCATGCCCATGCCCAGGTCCCTCTTTCCCACTTTAAGTGTAATTGTCCTAGTATCTCTATACAAAGCGATGTCGTGCTGTTCCTACTGAAAGGAAAAGATTGGTATAGCCAGTGATGTGGGTGGATTATGGGAGGGTGGTCAGGAGTTCACCCTGGGAATCCATTTTGTTGGATTTAATGCCCTCACACACCATTTCAGGTGTCATGCTTCAACATTTGGGCCTGCTCCTCGTTGGGTCGGCGGTGCAATACCCAACGGGCAACACCTCAAAGAGGGGCTCTTTAGCGGAGATCTTTTTCCAACTGCCGTATAGATGAAGTGTGGGTATGGGGTCAGATACAGGTGGTAGACGTGGATATAGTGTGTTAAAATAAAGCTAGCGGTACCAAGAGTACTTTATTCAGAAGGGCCACTGCTTTGTTTAAAAACGATTAACCTGGAGGAGAGGGGTGGAAAGTAATGTTTCCAACTCTGATCCAAGGGTTATTATAGTCAGGTCGACCTGAAGCAGTGGCCCTTCTGAATAAAGTATTCTTGGTACCGCAAGCTTTATTTTATACGCTTTGTATAGACATACCTTTAGGGCACGTCGTGACTGGACCTTCTGTTCTCCTTAGAACAGTAATCGCCCTCAACTCCTTCTCCTTGATACCTAATTGTCCTAGTGTCGCTATGCCAATGTCAGTGCCCCCTTGTGAATGTAACTGTCCCAGTGTCCTTATCTCACTGTATTTTTGAAACTTTCTCCCACTGGCAGTGATGGACTTGGCAATGTCTGTGCAGGTGTTCCAGTGTCAGTACTGATATTCCTGTGTGGGGATGCCATTTCACCAAAATGCTAGGATTTTACATCATATGACCTTTGACCCTGGTTATCTCATTGGAAGTGATGTCATGTGATCTTTCACCATGTCGTCAATATCTGAAGTGACTTTCCTGAAGTTAAAAAAACTTTAATAAGTGATCATGAAAAATGGATATCAAAGTAGGTGAAAGTGCATTTTATTTATTATCTATATGCTGATTAGACTTGTCATGATATGCAAGGATGTAAACACGAAAACCCATGAAAAAAGCCATCATTGATTAGGATAAATGTAATTGAAGGCCAGCTACAGTCACGATATTCCAAAACATAGCGGCTTATGTACAACAAAATGTCAGAGCGTGGAGCTGCACCAAATTTGGCACTGCTGAGCTCCGACATTTTCAAAACATAGGGATGAACTGTATTTACTACAATACGGTGCACCCCTGTGTTTTCCCCTGCGCTGGTGCTAATATTAGCTGCCTAATGCCAACGCAAGCATCCCTGTACCATGGTGCAAGGCTATCTGAGTTGCAGGGAATGATTGTCTATGTGCAGGTGTACTTTCCTGCACATAAACAAAACTAATGGTGATTTGTTACTTCTGTGTGTGCTGCATTCTTCAACCCACATAGAAGTTCCAAATCGTGACTACTTAATGATTGTTTATGTGCAGGAGAGGAGACCTACCTGCACATGAACTATCATTAAGGGCATTTTGCTCTTCTAATGTGTTCTGCAGAATCCAGCACATATAGAAAAAGCAAAAACGTGGAGAAGTAAAAGTATTTCTCCTCGTTGCGTCAATCTAACAACTTCTAATCAGTGGCGGTAGCTTTTGGTGCTAACTCGATTTACAGATCCCCCTTGTAAATCTGGGGCAGCGTCGAAAAGCAATAGGTGTTGTGTCTGATAGCGCGTGGGTTCACCTGCTCAGTTAACATACTCACCTGGGCCCATAAACATACACACTTTGAACAGGTGACCCCTTTGCTAATCAGAATATTATTCACTTGCAGGACTTAATCTGTACACCTTGACTTACCAATCCGTGTCACCGGTACCTTGAGTCCTAAGGGATCAAGGGTGTTAGAATAATAGGTAGAAAAATAACATTTCCTGCATAAATAACCACAGACTCGGGAAAAGTTTAAACACTTTATCTATGTAAAATCTGAAATGTCAGAGTTCATACATATGCGATTAAAGCCTTTTTTAATTATGAAGATAATGATCAAAACACATGACATGTAGAAATGTTATGAGATTTTCTTTAAGCATTGATACGTAGGAAAGGGTCGAAAAGGGAAACCATATGATAACATTTTCACACAGAATTATATTTACCCAGAATGGTGTGAGGACCAGCCCTTGCCACGGGCTGGGACAAAGGAACAGGACTCCAGATATTGCATATGTCGACAGGACAGAACAGGTACAGCTCAGGACAGGTGATTATCAAATCAGGACAGACTAAGGTCAGGATAGGTACCCTCAGCTAAGTGCAACGCCAGCGTCACACACCTCTCTGCAGCTAACAGTCAGACCCCGATTGGGTTATCGATTCTCCTCCCAAACCCCGATTGGGTTATCGATTTTCCTCCCAAACCTCAATTGGGTTATCGATTCTTCTGACAGAGTGCTCCGCCAGCACCTCTGCTCTCGATCTCCTATAGAATGCGTTGGGTCAGTGCCAGGTCAGCTATTCGGACAGGTCGGACAACCTAACCAGCTAAGTCTACCTTAGTTACGCCATTTTCCAGGGCAATGTACCCCCCCAATGTTGCAAATTTGTGTATCCCCAATTTTGATTGGTCAAAAGACGAGGAGAGGTCATCACACCATACCAGTATGAGGTCATTTAATTCAAATATTTAAATTACCGTTCCCTCCCATAATTTTATTTTCCCATGCACTTTTATTCCATCCGGCAATGGATATTTCAATAATCATACAATGTATAAAATATGTACAGTTCAGGTTCCTCTCGAGAGGTCATGGGGGAAGGTTCCCATACACTTCGCAGTCAAGACTGTCACTGGCATCCATTCAATGCAATGGCTTGAGGGCTCTTGAGCTCTTCTTCGCAGACGCAGTTCTTTTCAATATGGAATACAGTGGGATTACTTCAGGCCCAAATACGAACTAATAGTTCTAAATGTGTTCCCTATTTTGAGCCCAGCATTGACGAAATTGTCCCCCCCCCCCCCCCCCCCCCCCCCGGCAGGTAAATTGTTCTTACAGTTCTGCTATAAGACTCTACCCACCAAATTGTTTTGTTCTAAATGGTCCCAAAATGTTCTTACAGATGATCTGTGTCCTATGTGTATATCCTGCCCAGAATCCATTGTCCATTTACCTTTCTTTTGTCCTCATTATTCATCTTTGAGAAAAATAATTATATTTCCATTGTGTAGATTGGCAGGCCCGGGACACTACCTCAAGGTGCTACGAATTCTGTGCACTGATACACGAAGAGTAATGGTGAATGGCCTCTCGAGATATTGGTAGGCACTGTGGATCAGGCGTGGGAAATCAGTTGTATGAAGTACTTTTATTCTTTTAAAACTTTTGGTACTATGTATTTGTACACTACTTTATACCAATGTTGGTTTTATAATATTTTTCTATGAATGTCTATTGTTATTGCTCGGTGCTGTGTGCTTTTATGATCTTTGTGATCGAAATAAAGTTGATGATGATGACTAACTAATAGCAAAGTGAAAAAACAAACAGTTTTAGAACAAAGAATAAATGAATGCACTGTATATCACTTATCTCTACACTATTCCTGTTACTTTATTTTAACTGGGACATATTTTGAAGGGATACTGAAGTGGGTGGCACAATGAGTGCCGCAGGCCCACAAGTAGCATTTATTTCACATACCAAGGGCATATGTAGTGCACTTAACTACGGTCTTATAGGTAAATTAAATATGTTAGATGTGGATAAGCCAATGTTAAAATATCAAATGGGAATGGATCACTTGACCTGAGTAACCAGGGTTTGCAATGTTCGTGTAGTATACCGATAAAAAACCCTCATTCACGTACAGAAGTCGTAACGACGGTATATCTTGATTCTCCGCCCTGCTTTAAAAACGTGCTTGGCTTACCTAATGGCTCAAGAGGACAGATTCTCTTCAACGATCTCGCTCACCTCAATGTTCCCATGACCCAGCCGAGCCTCTTCTGGATTACGGCTCTCCTGCGGATCTCTGACGCTGCAGATATCTTTCCCCCTGCAAATCCAGCGATGCAGCGAACACCATCCCTGCAACACGGCACCTTCAAAATAGAAGGAGAAAAAAAGTTAAGCACCATCCTTTTAGGTTAGTGCACTAACTGAACGCATATCAAACAAATACTTTTTTTATGTTGCTGACAATCAGAAAACAGAATACCGAGGCCTTGGTATTAGCGCCCAGTGACATTCTTATGTGCCATCCTTTATTGTGCTGTCGTTTGTGAATCCAAAAGCACAATCGTGTGCACCTTGTGTATAGTGTTGAACAGCCAGGGTGTATCTTTGTTTGTGATGTTAAAACATGATATAGCTTCTAAATGCCGTAACTCCAAGGACAAAAGTTGAATATTGGAAGTCTCTGCAGCAATAGATTAATTAGCATGGAAGTCTTTGTTAGTAAAGATGTCAAAGAGAGGAGGGAATATTTCACGACTACTCATTTGTTGAATAACCGCTTTACTTGTATTTGCAGTATAGCTCACTGTGCACTACATTACGCACATATAACAACAACGCTCTCCAGGACTGAGAAGAGATGTTCCAACGAGTCTGTGACGGCAGTTGATTCATGGTCAAAATTCTCTGATCAAGCCCCACCTTGGGATAGATAGGAGTTCAGCATTGTCTCTGCAGACAAGAGTCAGGTGAGTGATATGACACTGAGCTCTGTCAGCCCCAGCACCGCATCAGGCGCACAGATCACCACTCCATCGCTCCTCGCGCACATGATTTCCAAGCCTCTTCTGCCCATAAGCCATGATAACCAGTTGTCGGGCAGTGGTGATGCAAGCAGTCTCGTACCTGCTTCCTCACACAAAAACTCATTTGTAAACCATGGGACATATTTACAAGCCCCTGTCACCACAGGCACATTACTTTTATCAATGTTCCTGTGGCGATAGGGTCTTCGCCAAATTTACAAGGCGACATCAAGCCACTTAAGTGGCTTAACACCGCCTTGTAAATAAGGCGCCCTTTCACGTTATACTAGCGTTAAAGGTGTCGGCAATGGGAGTTGCGCTGGGCGTTCCGCTGCAACACCCATTGATTTGACGGCGACCAACATTTACAAGGGTGGCATATGGGGAAGTGCCAAAATTAAGACCAGGGAACACCTGGTCTTAACATGGCAAAACAAGGAGAAATGCTTTATTTCCTCTTTTTTTTTGCTGTTTCTATGAGTGCCGCATAGTGCAGCACACATAGAAACAGCAAAACACCATGAATGATTGTTTATATGTCCCTTCCGGCAAATAGATAATCATTTTAAAGCTGACGAGTTGCAACTTGTATGTGAGCTGCATAAAGCAGCACACATAGAAGTTACAAATCGCCATATATGATTGTTTGGGTGCAGGAAGGGACATCTTCCTACACATAAGCAATCATTCCCACAACGCAGGCACCCTTGCACTATGGTGCAAGGGTGCCTGCGTTGGCGCTAGGCAGTTGAATTTAGCACCAGCGCAGGGAGAAACGCAGGCCTGCACCGTGCTGTAAATATGGCGCTGACCTGCATTTCAATAGTGGCAGAGCCAAGAAGGCTAACGCCGCGCTCCATCCTTTTTGCACAAAATATGCCCTCATGTGTTCAGTAAAAGTCTGTTTTTCACATTCGTTACCATTAGTTTTGGGGTTTATTAGGTGGGATTTTGCAGTATAACAAATGAAGAATAGAGCTTCTCAACTATGCGACCAATCTGCCATGTTGCTAGGCCGTACAACTAAATTAAAAAACTTTAAGCATTTTTGCTGGTCATTTCCATAGGGAGATCTCCAATCAGAGTGGCAGAGATCTCCATTATTGGGGACAGAGATCTCCACCTACGTTTGAAAAGTTACAAGTAGTAAGTTGACTCTACCCCTGTTTTCAGGGGACTAAGGGCCAGATGCATCAAGGCTTTTGCGACTTGCATAGGCCGAAATTCGCAGAATTTCGGCCTTTGCGACTCGCAAACGGCCTTTTAGCATGATTTGCTATGTATCAAATAATCGCAATTTAAGGAATCGCAAAAAAATGCGATTCCTTATTTTGCCATAGCATTTAAGGAATCGCAATTTTTGCGATTCCTTAAATGATATGTATGTAACTATTTGGAATTGCGAATTTGTGTTAAGAAATCGCAAATTACCACCAACTTGTACTTGGTGGTAATTTGCGATTTCTTTTAAAAATGCCCTATTTGGCATTTGTGAGGGTGGCATGTGACACACATACATGTTAATGGGGAATGTATGTGTGCCACATGCACACACATGTAAATTTCAGGGGTGCAGCAGGGTGTCTTTGAGACACCCCTGCACCCTTGAAATAATTCTCAAATTGCGATTAGCTAATTGGGAAATCGCAATTTGAGAATTATTGCACTATCATTCCTATGGGCCTCCTGGCCCATAGGAATGCATTGCAAATTATTCTTTATTTGCGAATTCGCAAAATGCGAATTCGCAAATAAAGAATAATAAGGAATCGCTAAAAAATAGCGATTTTGTACATACATACCATTTTGCACTTTCTAAATAGCGATTCGCAAAAAAACGCTATTTAGGAAACGCACAATGGATGCTTGATGCATCGGGTCATGTAAGTCTACACTTTGGAGTAATTTTGCACTTAGAAATTGGAAATTGTGAGAAGTCAAAATAGTCAATTTATTCCAAAGTGTGCGAGTAAATCTACTTTTAATGTGCCCAGACATCTATTTTCAGTCACCTTCAAACAGAAGTAGGCCAAAGGCTCATCAAAGATTTCCCTATTTGTTCTAGGTCTGCAGATAGGGTGACATGTCTGGGAGCAGATCATCCATCAACAGCAGAAGCAGGAACAACTATGGAATATATACTGGTGTGAACTCACACTATGCATAGAACATTCTGTCTCTTCTTGAGAATTCAGTAGGCTTGGTTCCTCTGGCTGAAAAGATTGTTAAAACCTCTGGCAGACTTCACCATGTGGATTTAAGGAATATGGCACTCTTTCCATAGGACAGGACTATCAAAGTTGTTATAAGAAGCTGCTCAAGTTCCAAGGTGGATGAGTGGCATCAGCGCCAGATTGGCTATAAATAAAAAGATTATTTTTTAAATAAATAAATAATAAGAAACTTTATTGAATGATGTATTAAAACCCTTTCAACGCTCAAATAAAATTAAAAATCATTATGCTATATAAAATTGATAATTTGATTCTAACTTTATTTTTACAGTATTATTTAAAAAACTCCAGTCATCATGACAATTGGAACTCTGTTATAATTCCACTATCCGGAACTCCTACAGTTGTGTTCCAGTAGGAGACGGCAGTCCTAATGAAATAAACGTCCAGAACCCAGGCCTACTGGCCTGTACGCCTCTCCCCTTCTATTGGCATGTTTGTTGTTCACCACTGTTCATGTGCATAGCCAATCCCCAAAGATGGTTCAAAGCAGGCTGATGCAAATAGGCAGGAGGGCTAGGTCTCAGGCCGAGAAGTCGGTAGACATCTCACCTTCGCTAGCTTTTTTACGAAGCGCTCCATGAACCTGACCAAGGCGCAATTTAAGGTGGTGTTCCGTGGGTCGAAACAAGCCAGCACTTCACCTCTGCAAGATCTTACCTCCTTCTCGATCCAGCCCCTTCGTAGTAGAGCCTTTCTATCTTCTAAGTGGTTAGGGCACAAACATAGCACGCGCATTTTGTCTTCCCTATAGTGGCCACAGAGCCGACACGTTTCCGGGGCGCAATCTCTTTTCCATTTAGGGAGATAACAGTTCTTTGGGATCACCCCCATTCTCAGTTTTAAAAAAACAGAGCTTAGTGCGTGCATTGAAGGTGAGTGTTAAGTAGCTCTGTGGTTTCAGCTGTGTGTATATGCGAAGGGTAATCCAGCCATGACTCAGTGCCGAAAGGCTGGCCCTGTCTTCTACTGAAGAGAGTCGTTTCGCACTGAGTTTTGGTAGCCTCTTGAACTCCTGTTGGCTTGCATGTAGGTCCCAGAGCTCACTCGGGCTGAGTGTGCTAAGGCTGCTGGACAAATAGCGATGCCCCTCTGGCCATCGACTTGTATTCAGCTGGACCCATAAGTGGTGAGCCAAGCTGCCCTCCTTTGACGCCCTCAGCTTAAAGCTGCTTACTAGACAAGTCGCGATTCGGCCAAATGACTGTCTGCAGATCCATATTTGTGCTGGTGAAGTGTAGGGAGGTAGCTGGTAAATCGTTCTGAAACTTTTCGTGACTATTTCATCTAATTGGCTGCTGTCCGGCCCTTTTAGCACCTCGCTCCCATAAGTTAGAGTTGGAATCACCTTTGCCTGAGCCACCTGAAGAATTGTAGCAAATGTTGGGCCGTTTCATTTCTTTTGAATGGAGTGTTGCGTGTTTATCTAGGTTCCTGATCGATACTGTGACCTTATGCCCCTATTCGGCTATAAATCCATTTATTCCCTATATTGGCATTACCGTTCAAGTGCGATTTTCTGAAAAGTCATCTCTGGCCTCACACGAACAGAGCCACATTCCAGCATGACTCTCTGCTACTTCCTTTGCGACCAATTAGTGCAATGACAGAGCAGCAGTCACTATCTGATATTCCTAGATAACACTCCGAGTTCTTCAACAAGATAAAAACTTAGCAAACCTGGAAATCCCCGCTTGCTATGTTTTGATTAGTAATGGAACTCTAATGAGCAACTGATAACTGTCACTTCCTAGTGACATCTTTAATTGACGTCTTATGTCCAGCAAACTTGCGTCAAACCCGGCACCTGTCAGGTATAAATATTACCAACGTTGCCTTAAGCAATGCGAGTTCGTTGCCTGTTGCTGATGCCAGCTGCCTGCATGACCCTGTGTTGGTAAATCTAGCACTCTGTCGCTGCAGCCTGCTATCCTGTGGTGGTGAAGCTGCTGATTACCATTATCGCCGCTACAGCGTGAACTATGGTGCAGTACGCTTAAGGAGCTGAACAGCCGTCCTCTGAGAAGACATCCAGCAGATTCCAGCTGCCCGCGGACGCTGTCCCCCATCCTTCCTCGACGCGCTGAAGAGAGCCGCTGCCTTTCTCGTGCAGAGAAATCCAGTCCCGGCGCTTCCAGTTTACCCTCGCGGGTGACTGGGATATCGAGAGAGACCCCTGAAGGAGATACCAATCCTCCATCATTCTATTCAGAGGTATGGTGTTGACTAAACCCTTAGACGAGAATTCTTGAAACAAACCTTGGCAAAACCAACTTAACTTAAAGCTACTTACTTACTCCCCTTTCACGTGTTAGGCTTAGGTCAGGCACACTGGGGTAGGCTTAGTTAGAAGCACCAGTTGAGTATGTTAGCCTAATGTATATATGACTGTATATATGTTTTATTACTTTTAAACCATTGTATGGCTAAGAAACCATATCAATGCTTTTACAGTTCTATTTCACAATACTTATCTTACTGTACGTACTTTTTATAATAACAATTATTGCAATTGTGGCAATACATTTCTCTTGTACGAGAAGAAAGACTGTTCAATAAATGTTAACCTTTATTGATACACGCCCGTCTCTCTATTCTCTACATACCGTGAAAGTAAACTGCACTAGACTGACTGAGTGAAATCTATGTCTATTGTTTCACACGACCCTAGAGATTGACTCTTGATCTGAGGAGCAAAGTTGTCATGTTGCACGGTTGTTGGAAAACTGAATCCCTTCTTGTCTGTGCCAAGGAAGCTGATCACTTCCTATGCAGAGAAGAAAGTTTCCAGTGACCTCTGAGCTAGTTGGTAACACAACCCAATTAAGTTTAGCATAGTCAGTGGAGGCCTGGAATATCCGCAGTTCCACGTCGATACTACTGTTTATGTTATTCCAATGCGCAGGGCCTAGTGGGAAACTAGGAACTACACTACATGGCGCCCAAACGTTTGGAAAGGCGATAAACTAACGCAAGACTTGTAGAGTAACTCAGTCGTGCATATTTCACACCCCTTTCTCCCGTAAATACTCCAATAGACGTCTGGAGTGGGTGAAAGGTTAAAATCCGCCCGACCTTAGTAGGAAGAGATTCCTATGTAAAGCTCTGGTTTATTCAACGTTGAAGGATACAGTGTTCCAAAATATTGTGCACCTAATCTTTGTCTCCTTGGAGACCTACTCTGCAAAACCTGCATTTATACAATGTCAGTAGAAAATAACGGAACCAATGGGGCCGCAGTAGATGCGACTCAGCAAGGTCCCGAACACACAGACCCGGATGCTATTATCATCCCGGTCCACTTAAGAAAATCTATAACTTTAAAACTTATAGAAAACGGACTGACACCTCAAGGTGGTACAGTAATTTTCGTGATAGAGGCTCACGAGTATCGGCAGACAGAGGTATTCTATTCATGGATAAACTTTCCAGCGGTAAACGCTATAACAAAAGAGTTTCACTATTACAAGATAGAGGAACCTCCGGAAGAGTACGCTCCTTTCGAGGAGATTGAAATTCCACTTAAATTTCAAGAGCACCTGCTCTGGTTTAATGGCGCCCTAAAACACAATGATCACATAACTAGGCTCGGTCCACTAGGTAGACCAGGAGCCACGTGGCCGGTTCTAGCCAGCTACACACCACATCCTGACATTGCAAAAATGTCTAAGGAAGAGCTGTTAGCACAGCTAAACACATTAATAAAAATACATAGGCAATTAGTCCAATATGTAATGCGGACTGCAACAGTCCAGCCAGCTGTTAATTCACACCAGCTGACCCCTCACCAGGGGAACACAAATAAAATTACACCACAGAACATACAGTCATGTCTTGGTAAAACACCCGTAAAACGGGAACAAATTCCTTTCTGGTTAGCACAGAAAATCACTCAAATAGAGGCAGTATTTCCTGATACTACCCCTATTGAGAAACACAGAATCTTGACCATCTGCCTTCCTATGGGAATCGCACCACACGTGGAGGACTGTGACACTTGGGGTACAGTCTTTGCTTCCATTTACACAAAAACACACGGTGTTCCGTCTATGGCGGTAATACCAGAAGTGCTAAAACAGATTCAAAATGAATTCGGTCCAGAGCCCGCTTTAAATCTAGGTATGAAATTACTGAAAGACTTCAAGCAGGTCACGGCTATATTATTAGCCAACGTAAAGGGAGAAGCAGCATCTGTGGCGATCCGCCAGAAGTTGAAGGAAACAGATATAAAAGATCCTGTTGAGCTTGCAAAAATCATAGAAAAATGCTATGAAGAATTAGGTAGAGACAGCTTGGGTGGAAAACCAGTTAAGCCCCAACTGCTCGAAAATCCTGAAAAATTATTTATTAAAAATAATTTAAACACTCCTAAAAAGAGCTGGGATGGAAATAAACAATCCACTCCCAAGGAAAAAGTTTTCCAGTCCAGAGGAAGGTCTCCCCGACGGAGGGAAAGAACTCCGACTCGAGAACGCCAGTCTCCCCAGCGGGAGCCCTCTGAGAAAAGATATAACCTTAGAAATAGGGATAATCTGAAAAAACCTGATAGATATCAAAGTATTGATACACGTCCCTCTCGATCTCTTCCACAGAATTCGGAAAGAAGAGGACGGTCAGACCCAGGAGAGCACACCAAGTCCAAAGACAAGGAACCTGCTCAAAATAAGAAATCTCAATTTCAGAAAAAGAAGGTAGCCAGTATTAGAGTAATCAACCATGCCGAGAATACTGAGGACACAGTTGAAAAACGGGGAGTGGGCATTGACAATGTTGGACAGTGCAGCAGAAATCAGTATAGCGCGCAAGATCTTGATGAGTCATCTGGAGACAGTGGACACGAATGAATTCATTCAAGTTGAAACTGCCGACGCCAGACTTAGCGAGCCCCATAAAATATACGAAATAACATTGCGTATAGAGGGTGATAAGACTAGGAAAATTAAGGGTCTATTTTGGGATAAGCTCTCAAAAGGCTATGATATTCTGTTAGCTGAAAAAGATTGGCCCCCAGAGTTTGTCAGGGAGTGCCCTCGTGGCGAAGAAGTGATTATGCCTGCCTTCTCGAATCACATTCCGATTCATAAAAAATACACATATGCAAGGAAATGGGCAGTAGCCCAGGCACATGCATTATATAAAAATCATGTAGGATGGGATGAGGATTCACCGCCTCACAAAATCCAATTAAAAAGTGAACCAACTGCCCAACGGCAGTATCCCATAAAGCAAGAAGCTAAAAAACAAGTCAGGGAGATCTTAGATCAACTTGAGTACCAGGGGGTGATTGAAACATGCACCTCTCAAATGAACAATCCTTTGTTTCCTGTCTCCAAGCCAGACAATTCATATCGTCTAGTTTTGGACTACAGACATCTTAATACATGTTGCAAAACTTTTGCAGTACAAAACTCGCATAGTGCAGCCCTAATGAATAACATAGTTAGGAAAAAATACAAAACGACATTAGACATTTATAATGGTTTCTTTTGCCAAAACATTGCACCAGAAAGCAGATATTTGACCGCTTTCTCTGCATTTGGGTCACAGAAAAAATTCTGTCGACTCCCACAGGGGTTCAAGAACAGCCCAGGACTATTCTCAGCTAGGGTAACAGAGTTACTATAAATCTATGATGATGAAGCATTATCTTACGTAGATGATATTTATCTCACAGACGACGACTTGGATACTCACTTGAAAAGAGTGAACACCATTATACTTGGGTTCGCAGCAGAGGGTTACAAATTCAACTTTAAAAAGTCCCGAATTGCCCATCTGACAGTACTATTTTTAGGGTACGAATTATCAAGTGAAGGGAAAAGCCTAGCGGACAACTTCTTAGAGAAGTGCGCTGTACTCCAAGCTCCAAAAACGCTGAAGAATTTACAATCAATACTAGGTTTTCTGAATTTCGGAAGAACTTACATTCTAAATTACGCAGAGAGGGTTAAACCTCTCTACGAACTAATAAAACCTGATTTAAAACAAATCAATTGGACTGAAAAACACACAGAAATTTTGAGATCACTGCAAACAGACATGTTAGCAAAAACAAAATTAGATACGCGTGACAACACGATCGATCTTGTAATCCGAGTCATCCCAGGAAGATGCGGATTCACGTACCTAACCTCTAATGAGGGAGAAAAGGTACCAATTTCAATTAAATCTCACTTGTACACACAAGCAGAAAAAGCATTCAGTCACACAGAAAGAACTGTGAACGCAGTGCAAATCGCATTAGCAAATGAAAGAGAACTAGCACACGGCAAAAGGATTAATATCCTCACAGCGGAATCCGCCTTCGAGGCGCTATTCAGCCCAGTAAACCTGCCTACAGTGTCACTGGATCCGAAATGGATACAGTGCATAGATTCTCTAGGAGCGGAAGACGTGAAATACTATTTCGCCCCGCAATTTGAAGAACTGAATGATTTAGAATATGAAGAAGAATATCCTCTGCCAATCGAAATTCTGCCTCTCCCACAATATGCCTGTATAATCTATACAGACAGCTTTGTACAGCATTTCAACCTAGAGAGTAAATCCTACAATGCAGCATGTGCGATCATTAAAGGTCGTTGGCTGTGCGGTAAATTCAGACCGAAAGTAACAAAAACTGAATCTGTAAGAAACTGTTCGGTTCAAAGAACTGAAATCAGATCTTTAAAGATGGCGCTCGAAAATGCAGAACGTGAATTCCCGACACTTATAGTGTGCGATTCTCATTTTTGCGTCAACTCTTACAATAATAAACTGCAGAGTTGGATCGAAAACGACTACAAAGATGACACAGGTGCCACAATAAAGCATAAATTGCTCTGGAACGAGGTAGCTCTTTTACACAAAGAACTACAAAAGACTCACGTGATTCACGCACAGAGTCTTCGACGTGATGGCGTTCACGTTGCAGGGAATTCATTGGCTAATACAGCCACAGCGGAAGCAACTAAACCGGCTTCCGTAGCCACAAAAAAGCGTACAGATAAATACATAGACGGGGAAACCATGCTAGCAGTAAAAACGACCGTAAAAGGCGACTGTGCAGCACTACCCGTAAACTATCCACTCAATTATGCATACATAATCGATGCAAACTCCGTTCCTTTTGCTCGAATCCCTGGAGTGGGGGACAGAGTAATTCCAAACATGAACAGGAGAATATTTTTAATAGCAGACGCACACATGGGTTTGGGTCTAAGGCACAGAGAGATCAAGAAATCACTGACTGAATTACAATCAGTATTCTGGTGGCCGGGAATGAGTGTAGAACACCAAATATATGCAAACAACTGTGAAAACTGTAATAGGGATCGCAGTAGCGAACGTTGCTACCGGCTACCAGTCAGAAAGAGCGTAACGCTGCCTACACCCCATCCTGCGTCCTATTAACAGTTAAGACGAAAAGCACTTAAAAAAAAAAAATGAGGCCTCCAGCGCTCGGCTGACGCTAGAACGGTTATAAAAGATTTGCGAGTCTTTATCGGCACATACGCAATTACCACGTTCCATTCTGACCAGGGTCCTGCTTTCAGCTCTCGAGCTTATAGGGAGGCCATGGCCAGCATGGGAATTGGGTTGCGGTATTCTTGTCCGTCATACCCCGGAAGGGAACAGTGTGGTAGAAAGAAAAAACCGTGACATAAAGCAATCTATAACAGCGAAGGTATTAGGTTCAGGCGCTGGGTGGGTCAAACATTTAATAAGTGTCCAGACTAGTCTTAACAACATGCCAAGAAATTCTCTAAAAGGTTTCAGCTCACACGAACTATTGTTCGGAATTAGAATGCGCGTTCAGGACCTCGATAGTCAGATGTCAGTGGTACAAGAAGAAACAACGCACTTTGATGTAAAAGACCGTTTGGCTGTTTTACAGGAACTGAATGAAACAAGAAAATCATTAAGCAACATAAAGTTAAAGCAACAGCCAAGTACCACTGACGAGGCACCACCCGCAACAGCCCCAGCAAGGCCTGTCTGGATTCCAAAGATTGGGGATCTAGTCAGAGAAAAGATCGCGGTGAAGAAGGAATTTGGGCCTTCTTACAGAAAAGCAGTACCTGTCTTAGCAGTCACCGGAACAAGATCAGTTGTGCTACCGCCCCTTGCTGGTAAAAAGGAGAACAGAGTCGTGTCTATCGATCTGGTAAAACCACAAGCATGTGGCCTATAATCAACAGTAGGCCCAGTGGACTCCCAAGAAACAACAGAATACCCAAACTTGCAACAATCCAAGAGGTTCAAACTGAAAGACTAATCACATTCGATCAGCCTGCAGTGCACAATGAAGGACTATGCAATAATGCCATGGAACTCGTGCCTCTTGAAACACAAATTGAAACAGTTCGTCAAGAAACAACACCAGTCTACAATGATGTGGCATCAGAAAGTGCTACCGAGAGACAGATTGAAAGAACAATCCCATCAATTGACAGAACTGCCTCTGGTTATTTCATCAACTTCGACAACTTCTCTGAAGATTTAAATGACCCCGAAGTGATGCCAGAAACAAAAAAGTCTTTTAAAGAAAAAGCAACGGAAATCTTTCATCAATTGAAGGAAATCTACCTCATTTCCCCTTGGCTAGAGTTCTGGTTCGGTCTAGGTGTATTTTTCCTCCTGCTTTGGCTCATCATGGTACTGTGTTTGGGAAAATTCATTGAAGGAAAATATATTACAATGGACACAGCAAGTCAGAACATCAACCTAGTCCTGAAACCACACAGATCATCCCACGTGAAGAAAAGAGAACTGTCAACAGTAAATGTCACAGCAATTCCAATACCTGGTGGGGTAGTATGGGAGAAAACAGACTATGAGATCTATGGTCCGGTCGAAATCCTGAAGTATCCTCATCAACTAAAGGTTTCCTTAAGTGACTTTGTGACACCAAGTACATTCTCTGATGATTGGGACTTTAACAGTATTAATGACATGATGATCAATGATCAATGATGATGAACAGATGATCGCAGAGGCGAAAAGAGCCTATTATGCTGCACAAATTGAGACTGCCAAAAACTTGTGCAAAGAGTTATTCGACATCACTAAACTCTTGTCGGGTGGCACGCACGACCTCACACCACCTCCCTCACAACATCTTTGCGACGCCTTATCTGATTTTTTCTTCAAAAAAGTTAACGACATCTATCAGGCTTTTTCTCTAAACACGGACTCTACACCACTATCCTTGTCCTCCACCTCACGGGATAACACACTGACCTGCTTTGTTGAGCTCACTATGGATCAGACGAGGAGTATTATTTCAAGAATCAAATCAGGTTCTGCATTAGACCCGTGTCCGCTCAAAGTTCTTATGCCAGTTATGGACACGTTGATACCGGCTATAACTCATGTTTGCAACACTATGTTTAGCTCCGGAATTTTCCCGGCTTCTCTGAAACATACGTTGGTCAAACCCCTCTTAAAGAAAGCCAATTTGAATAAAGATGACCTGAAAAACTATCGTCCGATAGCCAGTCTTCCTTTCCTGGCTAAGGTAATAGAAAAAGCCATGAATCAGCAACTGTCGGAATTTGTGGAGCAGCACCAGTTGCTCGATAACACCCAGTTCGGATTCCGCAAATGTCATGGCACGGAAACTGCCCTTCTAAAGGCTGCGGATGACATCAGAGCCATACGAGACCAGGGGGGGACAGCACTCCTGGTACTGCTGGATCTTTCGGCGGCCTTCGACACGGTCGACCACAAGATCTTAGTCGACCGTGTCGAACGACTGGGGGTCCAGAAAACTGCTCTGGACCTGCTTGTATCGTTTCTGGCCAATAGATCACAAGCAGTATCTCTAGGACCCTACCAATCATCGAAGGTGTCTCTGCCGTGTGGGGTCCCTCAAGGCTCATCCCTGAGTCCGACACTATTTAATATCTACGTGTCGGACCTTGCAAATGTCATCAAAGCATTTGGGATGAGCCTGACCTCCTACGCCGATGACACCCAATTGGTACTGGCTATCAAAGGGGACGGGGAGGAAGTGGCCAATCGATTCACGAGAGGAATGATGGCAATAGGTGACTGGATGGCCACGAATTGTCTGAAACTCAATTCAGAAAAAACTGAAGTGGTCATCTTCGGTCACCTCTCCCCGGGCTGGTCACCTGTCTGGTGGCCACCATCTTTCGGTCCCCCGCCGAGTCCAGCTAGCAAAGTGAGAAATCTAGGCGTCATCTTCGATGCTGGCCTCAATTTTATGGCACATGCGAATAAAACTGCGGCTTCAGCTCATATGAAATTGAGAATGATTAGGAAAATACTACCTTTCCTACCGAACAAGGCCGGGAAAACACTGGTCAGCTCACTAGTCCTGTCCTCCTTGGACTATTGTAATGCTCTATTCTTAAATGCCCAAGTCCGAGTGACAAATAAGATGCAGTCAATCCAAAATGCAGCCGCACGAATGCTGGCTGGGATCCCCAAGTTCGCACCAGTTACAAACATCATTAGGGATCTCCATTGGCTCCCGATACGCAGCCGTATCAAATTCAAATCGCTGTGTATTGTTTACAAGTCACTCAATAATCAAGGTCCCCACTTTCTCAAACAGAATCTTCTCCATCATGTCCCAACCCGATCTCTTCGTTCCTCTATTCAGAACTTCTTGGCTGTGCCTTGCACTAGAACAGTCACCTGGGGCGACAGGCGTTTCCTGGTTGCCGCCCCTAGACTCTGGAACACCCTTCCTGCACATATCCGAGCAAGTCCCTCCCTGTTCACATTCCGCAAACAGCTAAAGACGTGGTTATTTGACCAATAGCCTTGTATATCTTCTTTACCCCAGTTGCTGATCCATCCCTTAACTAGCGCCGAGACGCCCACGGGTATTCGCCGCGCTCTACAAATGTCAATAAATAAATAAATAAATAAATGTCTGATTTAGTAATGTCAGCTAGATTAACAGATCATGATTATTTACAAGGTTCATCTAGTTATGAGCAGTTATTCTGTTACACCCACTATGGGGATCATTACCTGCATAAATCTGCACAGCCTAGAAATGTTTTTATGTATAATCAATGGGAACATTGTGCTACACCACCTAAAAGCAGTTCTAAAGCATTTTTTGAGAAATTCAAATACTTCTCAGGGTTTAACACCAGTGATGCAGAAACGTTTTATTACAAACTGTTAGATAAAACAGGAATGAAAACTATGCTGACAAATTCTAAATTGATATATTCAGAAGCATTTTATGACAAAATGATGACATTTGGTTTTGATTATTGGAAAAATAATATTGAAACGAAAACAATTTGGGGTACAAAAGATTGGCAGGTGCAAGGCATAGAAGCACTATTTAGAACCTGCATGATACCTGAACAAATGTTATTTTTAAATGACACAATACACCAAACATCTTGTCTTGGCCTAGCTAAGATCAAAGACCTTAAAACACCGTCTATACCGATGCCAATACCTGAAAATGTAACTGCAGATATTGAATTAGACGTGTCACACATTTTACATTTCAACAGAACACATCCTGATTGGAAAAAGTGGTTAATCTGGCCTATGGACACAAATAGCTGTCAAGATAGGTTCCTGAATAAAACACAAGGGTTAAAAATGACCAGATTAGACCCTAGATACTCCCAGAGACAGCATCCAGGGATTATAACAACATACAGTGTAGGGAAACTCTGCCTAGAATGGCTAACTTCGTCCACATTGGCTGAAATTAAGCAACACTTGTCTTTACTAAAAGATGGTGCTGATTTGCGCGATTTCATTCTTGGACCACGCAAACAGCGTCAGAAGCGTTTCATAGCGACCAGTATCTATGCTGCTTACAACGAGGCTTGGAAAGTAAAGCAAATTGAAACTGCTGAAAAAATATGAGAAATTGATCGTATTAATTTAGAGAAATCACTTTCTGTAGTAGACAATGGGTTAACGACTCTGTCTTCCAGAATATATTCGTTGGACAATATTGTATCCTCTGCCTTTGATGTGATAGACAGAGATTTGCTAATGTTACAACATGGCCAGTCTCAATTACGCTCTATTATAGAATTAGGCTGGACGCTGCAAAATCTTCGTTCAGGCTATGTGCCTTGGCGTTTAATCAACACAACGTCATTATTTTCCAGTTTTAACCTTACTGATAAACAGATCAGTTTGGCACAGAAAGGAGCAGACTATACAATCCTGAGCATCGAAAAACTTGAGAGATTACCATTGACAATGTCAGAGAGTCCTGTCATTGAATGGATAATACACGGAATTATCACAATTCCGATAACAACTTTCCGATTTAAAAAGTGCCTTGAGTACATACCTGCTGGCCAGTATGAACAATTGGGTAAGGGATATGTAAAATCCGAATGGAAATTACCATACACTCATTCTTGCTATAATGACAGTGACAAAAATGTATTTCTTAGTGGTGACAACTGTAAACACTCACTAAGCGGTATACTTTTGTGTCAGGGTATTAATTTACACGGAGCATGTGATGGAAATTCAAACAACCTTTCATGCCACCAGCTAGTCACACCTGCAACTCAGATAGAGCACTTCTTTATGCAACTCGCGAACGGGAGTTACATTCTTAGAACGGATCACAGATGTTGTGGCCTGACGCCAGGGAAAAGTTATCTAGTACAAGTTACGTCCATGGTCAAATGTTGTATACAAGCATTGTTCCCGAGCGGGCCTCCAGACATAGTGACTCCCCTCTGGCCTCGTCTGAATCTCTATTCTATACGAATTGATACATTAAGCAAAATGAAATCTGTACTTTTACAGACAACAGTGCCTATAACGTCATCTAAAGAGACGTATGATCTTCTAGTCGCAAGGACGGCTACTGAGGTTCATGACCTTTTATCAACAAATTGCCCCGTGCATTTCGTAGAAATGTTCAGCCAACTCCTTAACATGTCTAGTGCTACAAGCATCCCAGGCATATTTAAGACAGTCTTTACGGGACTGCTAACACCCTTCCAGGCAATTTTGGGAATCTTTCCTAATTTTGTGCACTCCATTTTTGGCGGCATACCACTATTTTTGGGACTCGTTGCAGGGATTCTATTTTTGACCCTCCTGCTACGTTATGGCAAGCCTCGGCTCAGACATAGCTCCCATGGGAATGGAAGAGACAATCCTAGCAATGCGCTACAGGGACAGGATAACTAACGTCCTCGGATTGGCCAGGCTGAGAGATCTAAACATGACCTGGTTCCTTTCATTCAGACCGATATGGCAAAATTGCATTTTACCTGTGCTACGGTGTATGCTTTGCGGCGATGAATGCGTGTTGGACATCTGTCTTTCACTTCCATCAGCAGTACCAATGGACGTCGATACTTTGCTCAGTCCAATAACGGCTCACGCATTGTGTTGTCCCCAGCGGCTACCAATCCTGATGACGGCATTCGTGGAGACTCCTGTACTACAGCCAAGTGGTAACAGTGGAGCGAGTGACAAAAGCAACATCATCCAGGTACAACGTTCTGTGAGCATTGCTGGTCCTGCCTTCGATGACAGCAATCATTCTCACACCTGCCAAGTTGCAGCGCTATCTAATTTGGTTGAACTATCACCTGATTTTGTAGACCAATTCTTTGAGAGCCTGTCTGATATGATGTTCTCACCCACAGAGAAACAATAACTTTTGAAAAGCTTTCCGACACACAGCGTTCCCATGAACTCTGAATTCGGCCTTCAGTTTTGATCAACAAAAACTGCCAAGAGCTTTGGAAATCTATTTTCTTTGAATTGGACAATTTTTCTAATATTGACCTTTTTTGGCACGAACAATTCTTTGCTTAACGTAAAAACTATTCTTAGAGAACAGAAGCTTCACACTTCTATTTCTAAACACATCTAGAGACATAACAATATTACACCAGCCTCTAGCACACATGTTATTACAATGCATTTTTATGTGATGATTTATCTCGCATTTCTTCTGTCAGAGATACTTCATGTGTAATTCCTTTTGCATAATCGTTCATTGATTTCATATGCAATAATTTTTTGAATGATTACTATGCTTTAAAAAACGTACAGTACCTAAATTCCATGTATTACAAGTACGCCTATTTCGAATGCATTTATGTATTTTGGGGTGGGCAATGTTACACATGCATCTAATTGCTTAGTTTTAGTAATTTTGATGGACATTAACCCGTGGAGTGGGTGTTGCGTGTTTATCTAGGTTCCTGATCGATACTGTGACCTTATGCCCCTATTCGGCTATAAATCCATTTATTCCCTATATTGGCATAACAGTTCAAGTGCGATTTTCTGAAAAGTCATCTCTGGCCTCACACGAACAGAGCCACATTCCAGCATGACTCTCTGCTACTTCCTTTGCGACCAATTAGTGCAATGACAGAGCAGCAGTCACTATCTGATATTCCTAGATAACACTCCGAGTTCTTCAACAAGATAAAAACTTAGCAAACCTGGAAATCCCCGCTTGCTATGTTTTGATTAGTAATGGAACTCTAATGAGCAACTGATAACTGTCACTTCCTAGTGACATCTTTAATTGACGTCTTATGTCCAGCAAACTTGCGTCAAACCCGGCACCTGTCAGGTATAAATATTACCAACGTTGCCTTAAGCAATGCGAGTTCGTTGCCTGTTGCTGATGCCAGCTGCCTGCATGACCCTGTGTTGGTAAATCTAGCACTCTGTCGCTGCAGCCTGCTATCCTGTGGTGGTGAAGCTGCTGATTATCATTATCGCCGCTACAGCGCGAACTATGGTGCAGTACGCTTAAGGAGCTGAACAGCCGTCCTCTGCGAAGACATCCAGCAGATTCCAGCTGCCCGCGGACGCTGTCCCCCCTCCTTCCTCGACGCGCTGAAGAGAGCCGCTGCCTTTCTCGTGCAGAGAAATCCAGTCCCGGCGCTTCCAGTTTACCCTCGCGGGTGACTGGGATATCGAGAAAGACCCCTGAAGGAGATACCAATCCTCCATCATTCTATTCAGAGGTATGGTGTTGACTAAACCCTTAGACGAGAATTCTTGAAACAAACCTTGGCAAAACCAACTTAACTTAAAGCTACTTACTTACTCCCCTTTCACGTGTTAGGCTTAGGTCAGGCACACTGGGGTAGGCTTAGTTAGAAGCACCAGTTGAGTATGTTAGCCTAATGTATATATGACTGTATATATGTTTTATTACTTTTAAACCATTGTATGGCTAAGAAACCATATCAATGCTTTTACAGTTCTATTTCACAATACTTATCTTACTGTACGTACTTTTTATAATAACAATTATTGCAATTGTGGCAATACATTTCTCTTGTACGAGAAGAAAGACTGTTCAATAAATGTTAACCTTTATTGATACACGCCCGTCTCTCTATTCTCTACATACCGTGAAAGTAAACTGCACTAGACTGACTGAGTGAAATCTATGTCTATTGTTTCACACGACCCTAGAGATTGACTCTTGATCTGAGGAGCAAAGTTGTCATGTTGCACGGTTGTTGGAAAACTGAATCCCTTCTTGTCTGTGCCAAGGAAGCTGATCACTTCCTATGCAGAGAAGAAAGTTTCCAGTGACCTCTGAGCTAGTTGGTAACACAACCCAATTAAGTTTAGCATAGTCAGTGGAGGCCTGGAATATCCGCAGTTCCACGTCGATACTACTGTTTATGTTATTCCAATGCGCAGGGCTTAGTGGGAAACTAGGAACTACACTTCAGCTGTGTGTATATGCGAAGGGTAATCCAGCCATGACTCTGTGCCGAAAGGCTGGCCCTGTCTTCTACTGAAGAGAGTCGTTTCGCGCTGAGTTTTGGTAGCCTCTTGAACTCCTGTTGGCTTGCATGTAGGTCCCAGAGCTCACTCGGGCTGAGTGTGCTAAGGCTGCTGGACAAATAGCGATGCCCCTCTGGCCATCGACTTGTATTCAGCTGGACCCATAAGTGGTGAGCCAAGCTGCCCTCCTTTGACGCCCTCAGCTTAAAGCTGCTTACTAGACAAGTCGCGATTCGGCCAAATGACTGTCTGCAGATCCATATTTGTGCTGGTGAAGTGTAGGGAGGTAGCTGGTAAATCGTTCTGAAACTTTTCGTGACTATTTCATCTAATTGGCTGCTGTCCGGCCCTTTTAGCACCTCGCTCCCATAAGTTAGAGTTGGAATCACCTTTGCCTGAGCCACCTGAAGAATTGTAGCAAATGTTGGGCCGTTTCATTTCTTTTGAATGGAGCTGGGTGCAAAAGACAGCGCAATTCCTTTCTTTTTTTGTTCGCCCAGTTGGTTCGCATATCTGCCATTATTATTAAAAAATACTGCTAAGTACTTGTTGCATCTGGTTGCTTCTATTCTTTCCAGATTTAAAAACCATGCCAATTTCTTGGGCCCTGAAGAACGAACCACCAGAATTTTGGTTTTCTTGTTGTTCATCTGAAGCCCTTTCCTATTTGACTATATGGCTGTTGCGTCCAGGAGACGTTGCAGTCCTACCTGAGTTTGGCTAAGAAGAACCAGGTCATCGGCATACAATAGGTTGGATAGATGGAGACTACTTATTTTAGGTGGGTGTGAGTTGACTGAATTGAGGGCTTCCGGGAGATCAGACAGGAATAAATTGAAAAGTGTGGGAGCCAAAACACACCCATACTTAAGGCCTTGCGTTGTTGAGACTGGTTGTGACAGTCTTGATCCATCTCCGATCTTCATCCTGTCCCACGTGTTCTGATGCAAGAGCTGCAAGGCCCTAAGTAAGCTGTTTGGAATGTACAATAAAGAAAGCTTCTGCCACAGCTTCGACCTGTTGACCTTATCGAAAGCTGATTTATAATCGATGAACCCCATATATATGGGACTAGTGTTGGATTCAGCCTGGTAGATCAGAAAAGAGAGTGCCATAAGATTGACCGTTGTGACGGTGTTACTTGTAAATCCAGCTTGATTTGATGTAATTATTGAACTTGCATCAGCCCATGCCCGAAGAGAATTTAACAGTATGCCTGCGAAGTTCTTTGCTTTGTTATCGATTAGAGAAACCAAGTGGTAGTTGCCTGGAGATTTGTTATCTCCTCTTTTGAAAATTGGGGCGAGGATCGATCCTTGAATTAAAGCTGGAATGATTGCTTTTCTAAGATGGTAGAATAGAGCGGATCTAGCTGAATGGCCCAAAAAGCTGGATCCTTCTTAAACAGAGCTGGTAGAATGCCGCCTGGGCCAGGGGCCCCCTTTACGTCCCTTTTTAATCTGCTTTTGAATTGTTCACATTGTATAGATATGTCCTGAAGGTTGGTTGTCATTGTGCAAGGATTGAACAGCTGGGGCATTACTACCCTCAATGGCAGTAGACAGATTGTGATGCAGGTCATGCAGATCATTAAAATGATTATGTGTAGAAAATGTGCCACTCAGATTCCAGTATGTTGGATGAAGAAACTTTGGGAACTCTGCACTCTGCCCCCTAAGCAATTTAAAGTGCTGCAAAACCTTGCATGATTGCTGGACCTTATATCATATTGTAGTCTGGCCCAGAAGGGATTCCAATGGATCCTTCGTTGTTCCTGTTTGGCCGCCTTCAATTGACTTCGAGCCTCTCTTAGTTTGGTTATAGTGATTAGGTCCATTGACTTCCTTTTAAGCTCCTGCCATAACCTATTCATGCTACGTTTAGCCGACCGTATTGCAGGATCATAAAAGGTCGGCTGTTTGGGCCTGATCACTTGTGCATGCTTTATTGGTTTTGCAAACCTGGCTGACAGGCTTTCCGAGAACCTTGTCCAGTTTGCGATTGGGTCCTCTATTGGTCTGAAGGTGTTCACAATTGTTTGCTTTGCTTCTGTCATCAGGAGCTGAAGGTTGTTGGCTGAGCACTTGATGCATTTTAAGTTGATAGTAAAGCTTTTGAAGGCTTGGCAGCTGCCTGATCATGTTACAGCAGCCTAATGCTGAGGGAAATTTCTTGAGGACGAAGATTGCTGTCCATTCTGTTGCCAAACCCAGAAGCAGAGACGTGATTCAAGAGGGGGAGGCTGACAATGAGTAATCAATCAGAGACACGCCAGTTTTAGATAGAAATGAGAGGCCAGGCGGCTTGTCTGGATAGAAACAACCATTAAGAGCTCTGAGGCGGAGATGCTCCAAATTACCCTGAAGGGCTCAACCCTTTGGGTCCTACTTACCCCACCCAGGGCAGATCTGTGGAGAAATAACCCAATCGCCTTCCTGCGGCTTTATTACCTCATTCCTTTGAAGGTCAGACATCAGCCACATGTTGAAATCTCCGGATAATGAGATATCTGCGTTGGGATACCCAGATCTTGCATTTAGCACAGTAGCTGTCACCTCATCAGATAGAGATGACCTTGTAGCTGGGTTTGGTTGAATGTAGACATTCATTAAAATTAAGTTCCTAGACTGACCATTGAAGGTTCTAAGTGAAATGCCCACTGACTGGATAGCCTGGGAACTGGTTGCTAGGTCCCTGGAATTAATTATGCTGTTGGCCGATATATAAATTACTAGGCCACTGCTGCAGCGTCCAAGGGACTTCAATTTGGTTGCCGGGAAATGATGAGTTTTGAACTATTCTAATTGCTGTGCTTCCAAGAGCCATGACTCTTGCAATAAAATAAATTCAAAAGACCGTAAGTAGGAGACTGTGGCCTCATCCCCCAGTTTATTTGCTAGCCCATTTATGTTCCAAGACCTTATCTTTAAAGTGCTGCCTTTGTGATCATTGTGGCCGTTGTTTTGTCATTGTAGCAGTCTGGTTGATTTTAGTGCGCCTGCCAACCATGACCAAGTGCCGACTTGCTCCGATCCCATGATTTGTGTGTGGTGTTCGTCACTTGCATTTTTTGCGCTGGAGGTGGGGATTTTGCCTAAGGCGCTCCTCAAAACTGAGTAAACCAGTTTTGAATATGCGCTTGAGCAATCTTCGGCCAGGGTGTTGTGAAGGACATAAGGATAGCCTGGTTCCATTCCGGGGGTTATGGAGATACCCCACTGTTTGAAGGTTTCCATGTTCTTCATATTCTTATTTGCTATCTCCGCAGAGTGCCAGGTGACTTTAGTAGATTCATTTGACTGTCCCTGGCCTTGTGCAAGAAACTCTATAGAGAGAATGGCCTGCGATGTAACTTCTATTATCAGGCCTGTAGCATGTATCAATTTCAAGATGTTCCCACGATTTAAGATGTCAAAGCTGCCTTTTGACTTATACACTGAGTCAGTGTGTGTTGGAATTACTTGAGCTATCTTAGTTGGCTGGAGGCCGTCAGATCTGTTTGCAAAAAAATTGTTCTCTAGGTCACGGTTAGTATATTTTCTGTGACTAAGTTCTCCTTGGGAAATTCCCAGCCCGGAGGATGCATCGGAGAGCCCCTCAGATGCTCCTGCCCCATGTGTGTAGCATATCTTTTTTTTTACTGAGTTTTATATAGCGCAAACTTGACCCAAATTGAGTATCCGAGCCATTTACATAGCACCAGTTGCATTACACGAGGACACATTCATTTTTGTTAGGCATGGGGAGATTAACAGCCTGATTCATCAACGGGCCGTTTTGCGAGCCCCTAATAGCGAATCATAGTGATTCGCTATTAAGGACTCGCAAAACGGTAATCATGTAGGAATCGCATAATAAAATGCGATTCCTACTGATTCCTTATTTGCGATTAGCAAATTGCTAATCACAAATAAGGAATAACTCGCCATTCATTCCTATGGGCCAAAAGGCCCATAGGAATGAATGGGGAGTATTCCTTATTTGCGATTAGCACTTACCTAATCGCAAATAAGATTGCGATTTGAAGGGTGCCAGGGATGTCCACAGGACACCCTGTGGCACCCCTCAAATGAAATTTCACACAGGTGTTGCACACACACATGTCCATGTGTGTGTGTAACATGACTCTGTGGCACCCCTCAAATGAAATTTCACACAGGTGTTGCACACACACATGTCCAATGTGTGTGTAACATGCAACTCAGAAAAATGCATTTAAATGCATTTTTCTGAGTTTTCGCAATTTACCGCGAGGTCTGACCTCGCGGTAAATTGCAGCAATAAATTGCGAATTCGCAAATTTAAATTGGATGTTGAATTGCATTTAAGGAATCTCTAATAGAGATTCCTTAAATGTAATTCCTCGCACATTTGCGACATCGCAATTAGCGATTTTTGCATTTGGGATGCTGAATCCCAAATGCAAAAATCGCTCTCACAAAGGGGCGGATTCTCAGAATCCGGCCCCTTGCGAGCGCAATTTAGGTTCATGAATCGGGCGGTAATTGATTTGCCCAGAATCACAGGATGTTCAGCGTCATTGCCAAAACTCAAACCCATATTAACAGATTCCCCGCGGAGGTATTGGGGGCTGCATCCTTCTTTGCTATTGGGTTGGATAAGGAAACTGACCCACTGGATTCTCTTGGGCTCCTTTGGGCTGCTCCAGGATCAGTGTGCGTCCCACTAACTTGAGCGGCATTAGGTGGAATAGCGCTGCCAGAATGATCTGTTATCCAAGTGTGCCTTTGTTCCTCCACCCGATGCAAAGATATAGAGTCCAAGGATTGTATTTGGATGTTGTCCGTGGCTCAAATGTGCTCCTTTTTCCCATAGCCACAGAATCTTCCCCGGCTGCAGCGGCCATCACCGCAGTAGAGGCTAGGGAACCAGTCAGTTGCTTTTTTACATCACCAGGTAGGAGAGTTAGGATCTCTGCTACCTTTGCTGCCTCGTGCCCCCAGTTTGGATCCTTGTATCCAGTCGAGGCTGCTCATGTGCAAGTGTTAAACAGTGATCAAAGGTTTGGGTCATGTGTAATGTGGCTGATCTTATTATGGCCCTTTTGCCTATTTGACTGTTTTCCCTTACAATTGACACCCTCCGTGCCTTGGTCTGGGGGAAGAGTTGAAATGAACCCTAAGTTGTTGGCATCTGGGGGCTCTTGTTGGTTATTTCTTCGACAACATACGACCAGTGTGCCCGGGAGCATTGGAATGCCCCTTGCCTCGCACCCCCTTACCCCTAAGTTTCCTGCCTATTGCACGTTGTTTGTGGGTTTTGTGCCTGTGACACTGACTCCTTTACTAGAAGTAGAAGACTTTGCATTGGTGAATTCTTTTAAGTCCACCACGAGCTTCGTCCATCACCTCCGGGAACGCACTTACGGGCTGATTTTGATTGCGGTTTTCCCGCATCCTCCGGGCCGGCGGAAGCCACCGCCGGCCCGGAGGATGCGGGAAAACCGCTGCGGAGCCTCCAAAGACCCACGGCCAAATTAGGATGGCTGGTGGGTCTTGAATTCCGTCTGCAGCTTTTCCGCCGCGGTCGCCTTTCGACCGCGGCGGAAAAGCACTAATATGGCTGGCGGTGTCTATCAGACACGCCAGCCATATTAGGATGGAGGGAATCACATGCTTTTCCGTGGCGGGTTTTCCGCCGTGGAAAAGCATACGGATCTTCACTGCGGGGGCCCGTTGCGGGCCCCCTAGGTGAAGGGGGGGTGGGGGGTGCACATGGGGGGTACCTATGGTACCCCCCTGCATTTGTACGCAGAAAGCGGCATGCACTGCGCAGTGCCTGCCACTTTCTACATACAAATGCAATGCGTGCATTTTTAACATTGCTGCGGGTGCAGCTTGAAGCCACACCCGCCGCAATGTTAAAAATAGAGGATGTGACCGCCAGGGTGGCGGTCACATCCTAATTGCACAGGAGGGAACGCCGCAGCCCATGCGGACGTTCCCTCATCCTCGGTGATCGTGGACGGACTCAAGTCCGTCTGCGATCATAATCGGCCCCTTAGTTTGCCTACGTTGGCGACATGCACGGCCAGTGTGTTTAGTAAGCTAATTTGTATGTCCATTTTGTAAGCTTGGTATGTATTAGCATCAACTGACCTTTGCAAAATATCCAGAGCTGTGGCCTATACTGATTCTTGTTTCGATTTTTCCTTTCCTGAATTTGAGACCGGTGAGAGTGCAGGGTGATTAGGGGCATTTTTCAATATGATGAGAGCATGTTTTCCTACTCTTTAGATTGAATATAAGAGAGGTCTCTTTCCGGGTTGCGAGCATCCTCATTGTAGGAAGATAGCGAGATCCGTCCCTGCCCCCGCCCCTGAGGTATAGTTGGGACGGGCTCCCCTGCACCGTCCCCATAGTTCCCATTTTGGGATGGATGAGCTTTCATTTCTTTAGGTGTCTTGACAGTAGTTTCCAGGCTTCCCTTTTTACAAGGCGTAGGGCGCTTTTCTTCCTCGACCAACGCCCCTGTCTCCTTGTCCATGCTAGGAGAACCGAGGTGGGCTTCGCCTCCTTTTTGAATTCCATTGTCTGTAGGCTGCGAGCCATTCTTTGTTGGTGAGGTAGTGGGAATAGACATGCAGACTGAACTGGCTACGGGGGTGTTCGTTTCCTGTGAGGTACCTATTATATTCCCAATAGTTTGGCGCCCTTCCACTGGCAGGGCCACTGACAGTGCCTCAAGACTGTCCAGCCGGGTAATGGAGTTTCCCCTCTGTATCACGTCAGGCTCTGCCCAGTTGCTTGTGGTTGTGTGATTCGCCAATTTGCCAAGCTGAATGTTAGCATCAATTCTCCCCTTGCAGACGATCACAGTTGGGCACAAGGGGACGGTTCAGCCCTTGATATTCATATTGCTAGAAAAGACGGCGGAGCCTGCGTCTTTCACAAAGGCAAATTTAGACGTTATATTTGTTTGCAGGCCGACTAACTTATGACCTGCAGAGCCTGCAAGACTAGTTTCCACTGTAAGAGGGTGAGGACTATTGGCTGTCGTGCTTATAGATGAGTTTAGTGGTGAATTTAGTGACAGTTCAAGTATCTGATCGATGTTTGCAGATGGTATTCCGTGGACCGCCCTCTGCTTATTTTTCTTTGGTGGTGCCGCCACCCCCCTTTGTTTCCCGGGTTGCATGCTTCGCTGTGTCCAAATGGATTTGCTGGGGAGCTAAGGCGCCTATTTGCCCTGTATTTGGCCTGTGGGATTGACAAGCCAAAAGATGAAGGGGTGAAAGGCGCAAGTAGGTTTAAGGAGTAGGCGGAGGGAACAAGTTGAGAAGAGTAGAGAAGGATCAAGGAGCAGAGAGGACGAAGGAGCTGGAGGGCAGTAGGAAGAGAGCAAGGCTCACTGGCTAGCCGCAATCCGCACCCAGCCTAGCTGGGCCACTTCCGCAGTCTCACTGGGCACGCACTCCGCAGCCGCCCCTAACAGCGGCCGCGCTCTCTTCCTTGTTCCTGCCTGCTGCTGGTGGTTGCTAATTGCTAATTGCTTCTGAATGCTTATCCCCCTTGTGTTCTCTAGGATCCGGTGTCGGTGCTGACCTCGTTGCCTGGGGGATGGATAGTGGGAGTGGGTTCCGGGTTCAAGGGGCCGTTGGTGTTACTTTGCTTGTAACTTTTCGCGAATGGCAGACTGCCTTGTGTCATCATAGCGATTTCTCAGCACTTTCCAGTACACATCACACCACTCACCGCTAGCACCACTTCAGGGGCCGCTCACACAGAAATATTTCCTGCAATTGTATCTTTCTTTCCATATTACTGACCAATATGAACTTTCGTAACTTGCTCACCTTACGCTCACAGGAAGGTACCTCACTTCCACCTATTCTCTAGGCTCATGTTCCTGCCAGGCGAAGATTGCCAATTTGGAAGAGCAAGCTCTCTCTCTCATCAATCTACCTGTTTAGGTTCACAGAAACTGCTGCTGAGTGATGAGGAAGAGGTAGGGTAACCTTCTTCAGGATTGGTTTTGAGTCTTATTGAAGTAGGTAAACTACACAAAGTTGTACAACTATCCTTTCCCAGTGCATTGTTATTATCCCCATTCTTTATTAGCAGATGTCTGACATCTCAAGAAATACCAAACCACATACCTACTGAGAGGCTGCGAAAATATTAAAAAAAGTAAGAGGTGATTGTTTGCTCATTGTAATTCAGTTTCTTGACACAATGTGTTCTACTTCTCCTACAGGCACTTGAGGCTTGAAATAGAAATGAGTGCCCACAACTTGACCATAGTAACAGAGTTTATCCTCCTGGGCCTATCCGATGTGCCACAACTGCAGAACGCACTATTCGCTCTATTCTTGGCCATGTACCTGGTCGGGGTGCTGGGGAACGGTACTATCATCCCACTCATTAGTGTTTGCTCCCAACTTCACACACCAATGTACTTCCTCATTGGGAACCTATCACTGGTTGACCTCTGTCTCATGACAGCCATCGTCCCCCAGCTTTTGATCACCATCATCTCAGAACAGAAGACCATCTCATTTGTCAATTGCATGTCCCAGTTGTTCTTCTTTGTTTTATTTACTGGGTGGGAGACCATCCTGCTTGGAGTGATGGCTTATGACCGCTACGTTGCCATCTGCAACCCTTTGAATTACTTTATGGTCATGAACAGGAGTGTTTTTGTTCTCTTATTGGTCGGCTGCTGGATGACTGCTCTCTTGCACGCCCTTCTGCACAGCGTGGCAGTAGCACTGCTCTCCTTCTGTAGCATGAATAAAACCCAACAGTTCTTCTGCGACATCCCACCGCTCCTGAAGCTCTCCTGCTCTGACACCACCACCAATGAGCTCTTTCTCTTAGTTGAAGCTTCTGCCATTGCTACGGCCTGCATTCTTTCCGTAGTTATTTCCTATGTGAACATAATTGCTGCCATCTTGAGGATGAATTCTACTGAGGGGAGGCATAAGGCCTTCTCCACCTGCTCCTCCCACCTCATCACTGTTGCTCTGTACTATGGAACTCTTGTTTTTACCTACATCCGCCCTACATCCACCTACTCGCTCGAAAAAGACAAGGTTGTGTCTGTGATGTACACTGTTGTTAGCCCAATGCTGAATCCCTTCATCTACAGCCTGAGAAACAAGCAGGTGAAAGGGGCTTTGAGAAAGACCATTGGCAGATCTCTTTTTCAATAGAAAGTAGCATCTCTGTTTTACTTGTGCACCTATGCATAATTTCAGACTCTAACACATTATTTATTAAGTATGACTTTTGCATTTCTCCCTCTGCAACAAAGTCATTTGCAATCCCTTTACATGTTAAACCACTCTTTTTCACAGGCTGCCCTAGGTGAGTTGATCCAAAGTATGAGATTATTTGCACTTTCCAATGAGGTAAACTTGCAGGCTGTCTCAACCTGAGAAGCTTCGATCGACTGCTGCCTCTGTACAGGGACATCAATGAATTACTTTTCCTGTGTGACTGAGACACCTCTCCACACAGGTGACTCTGTCAATATTTAACCATACTATTTATTTGTATGTTAAGGTTCTAGGTTAACTCTTTATATCCATGTGTTGCTTATGGAAATAAGCATTGACAGGTCCAGATTGGCTGCCTTTTTAAGTGCATGTGATTTGTATTATTCTAGATTGTTGTTGTGAGTGGAGATTGGATAAGTGTGTGCTTTGGAATGGATTTTTTAAACCAGTGTCTGAGTAGGTTTCCTACATATGTTTTTTATATGCTGGGTTGTATGAGCTGGAATGTTTTTCCTTGGATGATATTTAAATGTGTTTATTACTGTTTAAAGTGAGAATGTTGAGCATTTTGCAATGGGTCCATCATACAGACTGGTGCAAAAAAAAGAAAAAATCTGAGTACAGAAATTCAAAGGTTGTTTAGCGACCAGGAAGTTTTGACATAGCTTGCACTTTAAAAATAGTTATAACATAAGAAAACAAATGACTGTCTCTTTTCTACTCTACATTAAGACCAATTTGCTATATGTTGCAAGTGGACACGACCCATCGAGGTCCACCCTCACTCTGTAACAACTGCTCCTTTGCGCAGTGCATACATACACCATGTTCGACCAGCCTCTGGTACCATCTGGAAGTATCAACGTCTGAAATGAGTGTGCTGCTCCCTTAGTTAGTCAACTCAACACTGGTGTTGGTACTACACATCTGACACTAGAGGCATCCAAAGCTAGACACAGGGATATACTCAATGAAAAGATCTCTGGCAAAGAGCCCCCTTGTAGATGCCCACTGGCCATTGCAGTGTCCAGCCAGTGAGGATGAAGCATGCCACTCCTGTGGGTGAGTGCCTGCACATCCTATGAAGGATCACTCTAGTGTCAGTCAAGTAGGACCAACACCAAGGGAATAGCACACTCATTTCAGATTTTCAGCAAAGGAAGAGGGGACATATGCTGGACGGTCTGATATCCTTCACAACCCTACTCTTGTTTATTGGACATCTGGAAGAATGCCTTGAAATGGCATACTGACACAACTAGATCTAATTGTAATCTCAAAGATGGTTTTTGAGGCCCCTGTCACATCTATCCTATCACCTAAAGCAAGAAGAATTGTATTCTGTCAGGTGGCAACACCTGGTCCCAGGAATTACAGTAAGCAATTTAGCTACACACCTGTGTCTAGTAAAACTATCCTTCTCGCTCGTTTACCACTAGTGAATGCTCGACTGTAGAGATGGCACACAACACAACTCCTCTTGGTGAAGCGGGTGTGATGGACTGTTTCTAACCCCTCTGAGAGGAGGAGTCTCTGGTCTCTTCTCCTGTTCTGAATTTCTCTGGTTCACCCCCTCATACTCGTGAGCTGAGAGGAGATGCGCTGGGGCCACTAAAAGACCTGCTCTGGATAAGGTCAACAATAGGCTGGTCTTATGCCAAGGATGTTCAGTCTGTCTGCACTGGACCTGTAGTACCAAAGGATCATTCAAGGCAGCAGAGTCTGTGGGAGGGCAGTTGCTGCATTTCTAAATACATGTATTAACAAAAATTCATAAATTGATCAGTGCGCACACTCAATGCCGAGAGGCATGCGCACAGGTCGTAGCTGGGGCTCAATACTTTGGGGGCAAAACTAAAACATTAAAGGGGCATGGGGTTTGGACAGGGTTGTCCGCTCCACACACAACGGGGCATATTACCAACGAGTAGCGAAATTTATCGCTAACTCGGCTTAGCAACGATTTTTTTATTGCTAAGCATCACCGGAAATTATCGCTGAGATAACGTGCTATTAGCAACGTTTATCTCCAAAGTGATACATTTTCCTGAGATAGCGGGAATATCGCTGAGAATACAGCGATATTCACGCATTAGCGACAAAATGCTCTTAGCCATGTCATCCACCTCCCATTGGATAACATGGCTAAGAACCGGTCTTGGCCTGCCTTGCTAATAGGCGATAGCGACGTTAGCGACTGCTTTCAGTCACTAACAGGTTGGGTACGCCCACTTTGCATGTCATTAGCGATAAATATTGCTGCCATGCAAAGCGAGCCCCAAACCGCTCGCTATCGCCTAAAAGCTGTTGTTAACTGCTGTTAGCGACAGCTCGCTAATAGAGCAATAGAATTATAGCCGCTTAGCGGCCGAAAACGGTCGCTAAACGGTGATAATTGCCTATCGCCACCCTTGGTAATATGCCCCAATATCCTTTAAAAAGTGTCACAATATTGAAAGATTTTACAGAACCTATTATTTGTGGGTGCTTCTAATAATCTATCATTACATCTGTTTGTTGTAAATGGTGCCTTTTAAAGGACAGTGTGCGAAGAGCATTGGGAAGTTTCTGCAAAAGTGGATCAGATGCTGATGGAGAAAACTGAACGGAACACAAATGCAACTATACATATTGCTGTGTGACCTTTCTTGAGACACCTTTGAAGAAATGTGTCGCAAATGCTGCCTTTTTTGTTACATTTTACTAACAAACTAGTAATAATTGAGGCTCCTATTTATGAGGGTTTCCACCGCTGTTGCATCACCTTTTTGTGATGCTGTAGCGTCGTATACAATGCGCCACACTTCGTCCGATTTACAAAGTGATGCATCTAGGCAGATGCGTCACTTTGTAAAACCCTGCGCTACATTATACCTGCGCCAGTTATAATGTATGCAGGGTGAGCGTTCCCATGTAAAAAAGAGATTTCACTGCGCCACTGGTACGACTAGTCTGCATCACAATACTTACGTCTGCTTCAAGCAGGCAAAAGGAGTGACGGAGGGCTTTTCACGTGGGAATTGCACATGTGCAATGACGCATTGCTGGAGTTGTGGCAGTTCTCCAACACACCCCATCAATGCGTCATTATAGCTCCACCACATACATCAGGATTCCTGATGTATGTGTTAAATCCTTGCAAATTGGTGTGCCGAAGAGAAAATTACTCAGTTCAATAACTTTATTTGGTTATAATTCATAGATAACCATAAAAGTACAATAAAATCACAGCAGGATACAAAAGGTATAAAATCAATCATTTCCAATCCAGTACCATAAGCTCATTACAGTTTCATACAAGTATTGATCTCCGTGTAATAAAAACATTTGAAAAAAAAGCCGAGACGGATGCAACTGCAAAAATATTATTCAACTTCTGGATAGCTAAAAAGGCAGGTCGACACTGCCTAAAATCCATGGGGCAGATTTACAATAGCTGGCGCATCCCCAGGGATGCGCCAGTTATTGTGCGCTGCAGCTCCGCCCCCCATGGTGCGCCGCATTTACAATGCAGTGCGCCATGGGGCAAAAACAGCACAGATGCGTGACGCATCTGTGCCGTAAAGGCGGTGCATTCCTGGAGCGACGCAGCTCTAGCAAGGCTCGGGGGTGCCCTATCCGTCCAATGCTGCATCAAGCCTTATGCCTGCTTCAAGCAGGCGCAGGGTTTTGACGCAGCATTGGCCTAAAAGTGACTGAGTGAAATCTTGTAGATTTCACTCAGTCACTTTTAGGAGGCGTTCATGCGCAGGAACGCCCCTCCCCCCCTGCGCCGGAACGCCTCCTTATGGCAAAGGGCTTTACAACGTGACGCATCTCCCAGATGCGTCACGTTGTAAATACCCCGCACCATGGCGCATCTTTTGCGCCACCGCTGCGTCACAAAAGTGACGCAAAGGCGGAGTAAAAGAGGCGCAAGGGGCTTGTAAATCTGCCCCCATGTACTTTAAAATAGGTACAATCCATATTTTCCTTGGAATTGTGTACACTTTACAAAAGAACAGAATATGAATATCAGATTGGTTGGACAAATCATTGCATGGGTATTTAATCAATTGCTTTGACCAGTTATTCATTGTCATAATAGCCTAAAAAGGATATTGAATCTAACACGTATTAGTAAAACCTGTCAAAGTCTCGCATCTGTAAAGTAATATATGGTTAGATATTACTCCTAATCAGAATTAACTGATGGGAAACTACTGATATCTTGGTAAATTCCACCTTGTTTGTAACATCCTCTAGGTGGGTCATACACAATTTTTTCAGTGCTTTCCTAGGATCTGGTGCAATAGGTAAGGTTCTTCATAATAGTCTAAATGACCTATTTTTATAAAGAAAGATTTTATGTAGTGTAACCATTTCATCTTATAAGCGTTATCAAGGCTTTTTGCATACCTTAAAATGAAGCGGTTGAAGGAACACTCCTCTGTGGTCCACACCCTATGCCAAAGGAGAATTGGTTGTACCTTGATGACATCCTCTAAATATGGCAATCCAAGTTCTGCATGGCAAGTATGAGCGGACACACTATCTGGCACAGATAAAAGATGTCTCAAGAAACTGTTTTCAGTTACCTGCAAAGATTTCACATTGGCATGTCCCCAGATACCCGCACCATATATTGCAATCGCTACACAAGTTGCGTTATAGATGCATAACAGTTCTTTGATAGGCTTTCTCCCCATTTTCCTACTGAAAGTTATCAGGGCCATAATGGACTTGGAGAACAACAATCTCCTTGTATTTACGGCAGACTCCCAATGACCAGATTGATCAAACAAAATGCCCAAATACGGAAATGTTTGGATAAAATCCAAAGGTTTAGAATCAATAAACATAGTTTTCTTTATTCTATCTGCCCCTGAACCGCAATTCATGCAAAATGTTTTAGTGCAATTAATTTTTAAGTCCAGTTTGGTCATAAAATTTGTAAAAGACGTTACCATTTTTGCATTGCCTGTGAAGTCCTATCTATCAATACTGCATTGTCTGCATATAATAATGCAGGTATTAAACGATTTTATGCCAGAGGCATATCCCAACATTCATGCAGTAACGTTCTTTCTAAGTCGTTGATATAGATGGTAAATAAAAAAGGGGCAAGGACACATCCTTGCCGGACTCCTCTAGCTATCTTAAATGTCTTAGTACATTCACCATTTTTACCAAACCTTATAGAAGCCTTTGCCCCCTTGTAAAGATTCCTAAGGAATATAATAATATTTTCTTCGAACACCCCAAAAGTTCCAGTGTCAGCCATAACTTACTATGGGTAACACAATCGACAGCGGATGACAAATCCACAAAAGTTAAAAACATCCGACTACCCTTAGCTTTAGTCTACTTCTCTAAGAGAATATGCAAGTTAAGGCCCTGATTGACTGTGCCAAGGCCTTTCCTGGAACCGTATTGGAGGTCACTAATTATGGTGTGCTCATCAGCCCATGTTTGTAGCCTATTTAAAATAACTCTACCCAGGATTTTAATGGTTGAGTCTAGTAAAGATATAGGCCGATAGCACGCGCAACTAGTTCTATCGCCCTTTTTAAAAATGGGTATAATAATAGACTCAAACTAAGTCGATACCAAACCATCTGAGCAAGTAGCATTAAACAGTTGTGTGAGGAGTTGGGCCCATAAATCCATATTATTCTTGAAGAGGTCAACCGGTACCCCATCAGGGCCTTGTGCCTTTCCTCCCAAGCTAGCTTTAATACCCAAAATCGCTTCCTCAATAGTGATATTCAAGTTTATTTTATTATTGGAGGACATGATCACTTCCTCCTCTACATACTCGCTAGGCATTTGCCCCTCCAAGGATGGTACACTATACAACGTTTCAAAAAACCTGGCCCATTCATTCTCAGCGATGGCTATCTCTGTTCTCGCCTCAGAGTTAACGTTAAAAAACGGGGCGTTTACTGCCCTCCAGAAGGCCGCCGAATCTCGGCTTTGAGAGGCCTCACACAGTGAGTCCCAAGCTTCCTTTTTCAGGACATCCTTTCTCTTTTTTAGAGCTATCTTGTATACCTTACGTAGGCCTCTAATTAGGGTCCTATCCTTATTGGTTCTCTTAAGGCATACTTGAGGTTGGAATAAGCCTTAGTACAGTCTGTATCAAATAAGCATGGGTGAATTTTGCGAATTCGCGATCCGCGAATTTGCGGATTTGCGAATTCGCGATCCGCAAAATTCGCGAATTTGCGGATTTTTGTTTTTTTGCGTGTTCGCGGGGTTTTTTGCGTGTTCGCTGGGTTTTTTGCGTGTTTGTGGGGATTTTTGCATCTTCGCGAGCCGCTTGCATAGCGAAGTTACCCATGCAGTCGTTTATGGGAGAGGGAGAGAGAGATAGATAAATAGATAGATAGATAGATAGATAGATAGAAAGAGAGAGAAAGAGAGGGAAAGAGAGAGGCAGAGAGAGAACGAGAGAAAGAAAGAGAGGCCGGATCTCTGAAGGGCCAGATTCCTGAGTTGCCCCTACAGAACATACAGCTTTTTATTTTTAGCAAAATGCATATGAAAATTGTGCTGTAAAGGTCTCTTTTAGTTTAACCCCTCCTGACAACTCAAAATGGTTGTATTTGCCATCCTCTCCCTTCTTCCTGTTTTTTATATCTGTAAGTGCTTTCTGATGAGGTTTAATTCCTTGGACAGGTGCCTCGTTGCCTACTTGTAACTATTCTCTGACCCTGCTTCAAGGGTCAGAGCAGGGTCAGAGAATAGTTGCAAGTAGGCAACGAGGCGCCAGGAAGCAATTAGCAGCAGGTGTCCAAGTTGAAGTTAATTTGTTTGTAACCCTTTTGTAAAAGGTTACAAAGAAATTAGGTTCAACTTTTGCACCTGCTGCTGTAACCCTTGCTTGGCTGAAAATTCGTCCCCGCTGATTCGCGGATTTTACCGCGATTTCGCGAGATTGGCGGATCGCGAAATCGCGGAAAATCCGCAAATTCGCCCGCGAAACGGACTTTACGCCCACCCTTAGTATCAAGCCAGATCGTTGGTTTTTCTTTCGGGTTTTAACTTCTACCCACAAACTGGCTTTAATTTGTGAGGTTAAATTTTTTTATTATTTCTGAGTTTTCAGCTGTCTCATTCAAACAAACGTTAAAGCTATTTTCACATTTCCTAATTAAGTGATGTAGGAATTCCTCCGGGACAACCTTTAACCATTTTAAAGAATACCATTTTGACTTTTTAAGGCGATGTTACCCATATACTGCACATGTATGCGGTGGCGCTCCTGATCAAAATGGGGATTAAATACTTCAACACTTATAGGGAAATGGTCACTTATGGAATTATCCAACATTTGAAAATTTAGTACATTCTCTCTGTAGTCCGATGAAATCAATAAAAAAATCAATTGATGAAAACACTCCTCTACCATTGAATGTGGGAGAGAATGGAATCTCGGGTTGACACATTCTGTTAGCAAAGCCCAAATCACATGAAAAAATAATATCATTTAACAGGTCCCCACTAACAGTGTGGTCAAAATGCAATAGACCAGTTTCCCTGTCTAAAGTTAGACCACAAGTCCCCTGTTCTCCTCTTTTGCATATTTGACAATTAAAATCGCCGCCCCAAACAACAACAGCCTCTTTGGCTTTCCCACCTCGCAAAAGAATTAATATCTGCTTTAAAATTTTTGAAAGTTAATTCGATGTTATCCAAAGGAACGTTGTTATAAAAATTCACGATAATCAAACACAATTTTTTTTTAATATGTATCCTAACCATATGGTAAAATCTATTATTCCGTGGAATCTCTATTTTCTCACATTTAAAAAGGTTAGAAACATAAGTACAGAGCCCTCCTTTAGCTCTGCCGTGTACAGAGCCTATAGCGGGTGAAAAAAAGTTTTTAAAGCCGCTCAAATGAAGTGCTTCTGCTGCCCAAGTCTCCTGTAAACAGACTACGTCGTATTCATTAATTAACTTTACCCATATAAGATTACTTATCTTGGATCTTAAGCCTGCAATATTCCAGAACATTATAGACCATTTACTCTTTTTCAACTTATATTCTTCATTTGGTACGTTCTTTGCGCCCTTAACAGCTAACAGGGTGCATATATCAAAATTGTACATACCAATATCTTCGTTTGATAGATCATCTTGTATACCAGAGTTCAGTGGCACAACACTTTCCCCGGGAGCCACTGAAAAAGCGGTTGCTCTCACTATATTATCATCAACCAATGGAATATCATTATTTGAGTACTCCATGCAGTTAACATCACCCTGCTCTTTACACAGTCAGTTAACCCCTTCGAGCCCAGAAAACACTTCAAATCGATTAACTGTTGGAATTTTTAACTGATTTTCAAGCAGAGTCCTAGGCCCTCTTCGCCATCTATCATGAGATATAATGCCGGGCGGGACAGGGAAACTAGAAGGATAAAAGTAACTTAAATCCAGAGTATAAATGCCACCTATTCCTCTGTGGTTATGGAAATCACCGATATATTGAACTACCCTACTGTCCCTAAAATTAACGATAATACAGTCCCCGTCCATGTCCTTCCTTCTATGACCCAGCCAACTCCCTCTACGCACATTTAGGATTTCTCCATGTTGATCTGGTCGGAGTGGTCTACTTTTATTTAACCAGAAGGTTACCTTATTTTTTAGTTCATGGTAGGTTTCTGTTTTGTGATTCCCTAACTTCGGGACCCCAGAGAGAACAACTACATGAGGATATGAATCCGGAGGAAGATCTATTCTCAAGGAACTACTTTTTTCTGTTCAATTTTGAGCTGTGTCCTTGACTTGCGTTAAATTTTCATCCAGCTTTTCCGCTTCCCCGGTTCCATTTACAACCCCCTTTCCATTTCCCTCTAGTGGCCCCCCTCTCCCGTGGACCGTTGGGCTACCCATTGAGTTGCCTTGAACCATAACATTAGATGGCTGTACTGAGATATTAGGAGTTATAACCAAGCTCCCGCTTGGCCTACTTACTGATTTGTCTGTGGCTATAGCTTCTGTTACACATTGCGTTAGGGTCGAGTCCAGAAGTTTTTTCAATAGCACTGAGTTAGCTTGGGTAACTTGTTCTAGCATCCCCAGCTTCTCACGAATTCATTTGGATCTCTCCATCAGTGGTAACATCATTGATTTGACCAATTGTTCTATTTTTCCGAGCAATCCCTCCATGCTGTCATTCGCTAACGCTGAAGGGTCTACCATTTTGACAGGAGGTACCTTTTGCAAATGAGTTGTGGTCGGGGATGATGACACATTAGTGGCATCCACTATTGATTTTATTGGTACACTCATTGTTTTTGTTACCTTAGTCTTCTTTATGCAACCACCCTTATGTATGCCCCCTCCGCGGTTTCTCTTCACTATCGGTTTTGGGATTTGGGGATTAACCTTAAGCAAAGATGTAGACCTGGTGGAAATACACGATCCAGTAACATTCAATGTGTTATCTGTGGAGGAATCACCTAATACAACAAGAGCACTAGTTTCCTGGATATCTAGCTGGTCAGATTGCTCTTGCTCTTGCAAATGTTGATTCTTTCCATCTAGCAAATTGATATCGAGGGCCAAAGCGGAAACAATCCCTTGGTTTGGAGAGGGCGCCAGTGCTATTCCTCCCAGCGATGATCGTCTCAGATACATAGGTTTCAAGGACAGGCGGCGTTCAGTCAGAGCAATCTCTTGTTCTAAGACCGAGGTTGCTCTAGTTTTAAACTGGTCCAAAGTTCCAGTAACGTCCCCTCCTGTCACTACATTTAAAGCCTTTCCACCTCTCCCTACTCTTGACGCCATTGTTTTTCCTTAACACAGTGTGATCCCCTAGCGAAGCTAACAAAAATCAGCTTGCAAGCAAAGGAAATAACAATTCAAATATTTACAATGTACAGGGGGTGGCCCAGTCCAGTCTCTGCCTGTCTCTGAAGGGCTCAGGCAGGCCCGTCCTTGGCCCAGCTTCGCCCGCACGTGTCCCGCGAGGCAGGAGGAGGGACTCAAAGAAATGCTCTCGGTTGCAGATGGGAGGGGCGGGTGGTGGGCAGCTGACTCCTGGGCCTCCTGGGTCTTGTAGTGCTCACGTTTAGCCCCCAGCAGTCTTGGCTGGTGAAACAAAAGCGCAGTATCTCCCGCGGAGCAGGAGACACAAGAGGTATTTATGGCCCCCGATTTCAGATGAGAGGGGCGGGTGGTGCGTGGCTGATGCCTGGGCCTCCTGGGTCCTGTAGTGCTCACGTTTAGCCCCCAGCAGTCTTGGCTCGTGAAACAAAAGCGCAGCATCTCCCGCGGAGCGGGAGACACAAGAGGTATTTATGGCCCCCGATTTCAGATGAGAGGGGCGGGTGGTGCGCGGTTCACAACAGGGCCTCCTGGGTCCTGTAGTGCTCACATTCAGCCCCCAGCAGTCTTGGCTCGTGAAACAAAAGCGCAGCGTCACAAATCCATGGTGTCACAGGGATGGAGCAATGAAAAGTGACGAATCGCTGTTTTTGTCCAGTGATGCTCTACTTTTCATAAATGAGGCGTGGATTGGGATTTAAAGGTAGTTTTGAACACATTGATACATAGTTATGAGTACAGAGAAATGGTTGTTAGTGGTTAATTTGTAATGGAAACACTGCCGTACCTAAATCTCTTCTCAGAAGTGCAGCCAGCACTATTAAATATGGGTGCATTGAACACCCAGGTCGCATGGGGTTCAGTCCACCTCATGCTGGTATCTCACTTGTGCAGGGGCCTGTTTCTCCTTTTGTGATGTTTTTTCTGTCTTTCTCTTCCTCCTACTTACCCTTTTCTGTGTTTTCCCCTCTTAGTATTGGAAAACGTCTGATGAGGAAAAATAAGTGCTGGTCCCAAAACATTTACGCTACACCCCACCCGTCTAATCCCCCCAACCACCAGCAACTACCTGCTCAAATTAAGCATTGGTGGTAGTAGAAAAATACACAGTTCCACTGTCAGTGAGCACTGGCTTCTGCAGTTGAGACATTGATATAATAGTCAACAGAACAGGTGGACAAAGTAGGCAGAGGGGTTTTGGGAGCATGTACACACCTCAGTTAGTGCAGTGAGTGTAGCGACAAGTCAACTTCCGCTAGTGAGAGAGCGCAAACTGACCTAAATGTAGAAATGCATCACACTTATACGTAGTAAGCACAAGTCATGAAGAGAAATGCCATGAGTGCTGATAGTACCTACAGTTATATTCTGAAATGTGCAGTTAATGTAGAGATTTGAGTAGAAGTGGAACTAATACAGAAACGTGTGAGACAAAATGATTTAATTAAATGTGATTATTCCTGAATCCATGTTGTGTAGCTGCTAAAATATAAGATGGCATGCGGTTAAACGTAGAACGAGGTAGGCCTCAGGGCCAGAGCTAGAAGGGAGGGGGAAGGTGGTTCAAATTCACAGCATGGATTGCACTAATGTTTTAGTAATAACAAATAGACCATGATTTATAGATGTGTTTACTGAATAGCAGAATAAGAGTACTAACATGCCATAATTAAAGAAAAAGTCGAAAGCTATAATCATTATGAGAAATGTTGTAGGCCTGAAAAGTTTAACGTTGATTTACACATATTAGTCTGGGCCGGGGAAATGTTGCAACGCGGTTGGAAAACTATGAGAATTGGGATTTGGCTGCAAATGTCTGTCTGTAAGAGAAAAGGGGGTATTCAATTATACGAAAGATGAATAGAAGGCTGTTCAAGAGACGGACTAGACATGGAGGAGGGTTCCGGAATGTTTGAGGGGTATCAGCGGGCCGGAGACGAGTCTGAGAAGCAAGGTCGACTCTAACCACAAGGCTTCAGCATGGAAAAAGCCAGAAGCTACACCACGTGAGGGGCGTCTCACGAGGGGCGTCCTAAATGTTGTTGTATTTTTGTATTAGGGACAGCACCCCTGGGTGGAGAGAGAGCAGAAGCCTGAGGACCCTTAAGAGAGCGGATGGGTAGGCAGAGAGGGGTCATGATTGGAGAACTATAGGTTTCCACCAAGAGACTGAGAGTGGGTGACTTCCCTCGGGGGTCATTCACTGCTGACACCTTTTGTTAGGTAGGGACCTGATTAAGTAGGGATACCATCTAGATCAGGGTAGGGACAGCCTAATCTGTCTTTTCCCTCCGGCTGTAAATGACTGAGAGATCTCAGTATGTGTCTATGCTAATAGCCCTATTATTTTTAGAATTGGTGCTGGTAGTTTCCGTTGCTCGTCTGAGGGCTTTCAGAGAGCACATGTATGTAGTTGGGCCCGTGTATCTTGTGAATCTCATTTTGAGATGCTTGTACCTGCAACTTATCTTGACTTTATAATAAATCTTTGAAAGCTAGAAGTTGTTTGTGATCCTTTGAAGCGGAGTCCTTTATTGGGTGAACTAACTTGGTAAGAGATGCACTTTCTTCCCTCAAAGACAGGCAATAAAGGTTCAGTCGACCAGATCGGGGTTTTAGATCAATAGTGATAAGATATCGATCAAAATCTCGCCCTTCCAGTTGGTAGCTACAGAGGATGGTTGCCTTCTTGAGGAAGGTGATCTAGGCCAGGTTAGATTACCCCAAGGCCCCTAGAGATCGATGATCGGAAGAACCGCCCGCCGAAGAAGGACCGGATGACGTGAGACAGAAAAGCAGCAGTATCGGTCGAGAGTGAGTATAAAGGGTCATGCGTGTTAAGATTGCGGTGTTTTGTATTGTATCTATGTTGTAATGTCTGGCGGAGTTGAATGCCTGTAGAGTGACTGTGGAACAGGTTGTGAGCGCGCACAACCGGTGGAAATCTTAAGTTCAAGGAGAGCTTAAGTGGTTCGGGTGTATCGGACATCCAGAGTAATTGTTAACTAGAGTGAAGGGGGTCATAAGGTACCATTGATCACCCGGAAGACCGAGATAGGGGGAACGTAAGAGTGAGTGCGTGAGTAACGGACGCTGGTCGGAAGTTACTGTGTGTAAAGAACCTATCAGAGGGACGATAGACATCTCGTCAGTTGTGTTGACAATTACAGATAGACTGTGGACGTACAGTCGAGGGAAGTGACCGCTTGGTCGGAAGTAGTCATTTTTCAGAGTATGAATGGGACGCATGCATGACCGCGAGGAGAGCTGAGAAAGGAGGGGTGCTGCTGCGAAGCGGAGACTAGTGACGTCAGAAAGTGCCGCGCTGGGATTGGCCGGCCGGTGAAAGACCGCGCTGCGATAGGCCAGCTAGCAAAGCCGCGCTAGGATTGGTGGATTGTCATCAGGAAGTAAACAGAGTATTCGAGCTGGAAATTTTGCGCATAATTATGAAGTGTTTTAAATGGTTAAGAGCGCTGTTTAAAAGGGAGCGCAGGGGATCGTATGAAGGGGAAGAAGCCCCGCCGGAGGGTACACCAGCTCGTTATATGGGGTCAAATGTTGGGCTGCACACGATTCTGTGGATCTCAGAGTGGAGTAAGATTACAGATGGAAATGAGGAACTCACGTTCCCGAAGTACGGGACGTTCAGATTAGAGGTGCTACACAGATTAAAAGCAATTATGACCTCTACGAGACCCTTGCCTAGACCAACCCAGTTTGAAGCCCTTAATGCATGGATTAGGGCAGCGCATGAGAAGAACATGAACAGACGGCAAGAAAGAGTGAAACGCTCGGTAAGGGCAGTACAGGATGCCAAGTGGGATGCGGATGCTAAAAGATGGAGGGTGCATAACCTGGAAGTAAATAAATTATATCCAGTGTTAGAGATGCCCGGGAACAAAAGCCCCCTAGAAGAGGATGACGAGAGCGAGACAGAGGACAGCCTGATAAACAGATTATTGACAGACAGGCCACCTCCGTATAACAGAGCAGGGGGAGATGTTGAGAATAGTGAGAAAGGGGGGGGCAATGCAGGAGAGCATGGGCCGCTTCCCAGTCCCGATTGGGATCCCGCTGCAAAGAAAGAACTGTCCCAGGCTAGCCAGGTGCAACAGGTAGTTGGGAGGTTTGTGGTGCAAAGGCCGCCAGAGACGGAGTGTGCCACATCCTACGCATTACCCGATGCACTACAGGTACCTGTTACCATAGGTCCTATAGTATCGATATATGACCCAGACAGGGCTAGAGGGGAAGAACGGGTACGGAGGGACAGGGAAAGAGTAGAGATGACAAGGAGGAATGATACGATCAACTCCCCAAGCCAGTTGCCGATACCAAGAGAGTGGAGCACTCCAGTACACACCGCAGGGGATCTGGGGGACATTAGATGGCCAGAGGATATGAGGGGATCAGGACGGAAATCCTTTCAGGAGTTAAATGAGTACATGAAGAAGTGGGATGAGGCAGTAGAGGCTCACAAGAACATCATGACTGCGGAAGTTGAAAGGGAAAGGCAGGACAGCAGAGCCCGGACTCACTGCGGGGCTGAAGAGAGCAGTCCGGAGTGGGACGGGAGGGAGAAAGACAGTAGGAGAGGCACCCATTGGGCCCGGAGTGGAGGTAGATCAGACCTGGAAAACGGGGGGGTGTCTCGCCCAATACGTAGTGATGAAGACAGAAGGGCTCGGGAGTACAGAGACAGCTTTAAGTGTATCCACTGCGTGCCAGACAACAGGGAACAGAGTGGGAGTTGCGAGAGGCCGCACCATAGTCCCTGTGATGACGGACAAGAGCGCAGCCCAGGGAATATGGGAAACCAGGAAGGATCGTATCAGATACTGAGTGATACGAGGCCAAGAGAGAATGGGGACCGAAGGGAGAATAGCAGAGAGGCTTACTGTGAAAAGAGAGGAGAGAATGGAAAAAGTAAGGTAGGGGGTAACAGGCCCGTGTTCCATCACCTTCCAAGATCGGATGGCCGAGCATGGGACCTGGAGAGATGGGAACAAGAGAGAGCACTCCCCAACTCTCCCGAACCCAAACGTAGGGCCCGGAGTTGGGATGGGAGAGAAACCTGTGAACCTCCCTCGAAGGAGTCATTGCGAGCAGAAATAAAAGCCAAGAGACTCGATGTCTCCAGCTTAAAGTCGGATCTGGATGACATGGTAGACGGTACCCTGCCCTTAGAAAGAATGGACATATATGAGCAGGATGAAATTCTGTTCATGGCAAAGGACGTAACTCGAAAGGCGAGGGCAATCCATGAGAAATTGGTAGAACTAGCAGGCAAATATATGGTGGACCTGTCAAGAACCAAAGCATTACAGGGCAACCACAGGCTACATTACTCAGACCGAGATCTAGATGAGAGGAGAACCATCGGATTGAAAACGCACATAAGGGAGCTGATCACTGGAATAAGGACGTGGAGGGCCCTAGATAAGTGGGAAGAGAGGTGGTCCAAGAGAGGGACCGTCAGGAGAAGCACACTTGGTATGACACCAGGAGGACAGCAGGGAGTAGAGACATACCCTTTGAGGGAAGTCGCAAATGGGACCTATGTCCACGTCCCTTGGAGTAGGGGGGATTTAGCTGCTTTTACCACCTCTTTCCCCAAACTGCGGGAAAACCCAGTGGAGTGGTATAAGCAAGTCGAGAGATTCGTAAAAATCTCAAAGGTCCTATGGATAGATTTGAACACGCTGTTTGACATAGTAGTGCCAGGAGATTTGTGGACCGCATGCAAGGTTAGCGCTGAGTGGCCCACCATAGAGCCCGAGAGAGATGCTAAGACTAATGGGCCGTCCGAGAGTGTGATGGCAAAGTTCGAGAGAGTAATGACTTGGCTGAAAGATAAAGTGCCAATGCAAGACATAGATTGGGTAAAAATTGACCGAACAAGACAGGAACCCAAAGAGACAGTTCACGAATACTATGAGAGATTGCTGAAGGCGTTTAAACAGTATAGCGGGCTGGATGTCATGGATCCGAAGGACATAGGGCAATTTGTGTCCAAGTTCGTCTTGGGCCTGAGACCGGATATTAGTTTAATGATACAGCAACACTTGATTTGTTGGCAAAATAAACCCCTAGACGAAATACTGAGGTATGCCAGGTACTGCTGTGATGAGATAGACTCCAAGGCTAAGAAACTAAAGGAGAAACTGATGGTGGTACAGATGCAGGCAGCTGGGAAGGGGGGACAGCAGCAACAGCAACCAGGAACAGGTACTGGAGGAAAGAAACAGTACAGTCAGAACAAGGGCAATGAGGAGACCTCCACCTTTAGACCCAGGATAGATATAGCTGCCTTAAAGAAAACAACTAGGTGCCACCAGTGTAACGAGGTGGGGCATTGGAAACGCGAGTGTCCCTATAATGTTGAGATAGGAGACCAAGAGGTAGAGGAGGAAGAGACCCAGAGTGCGCCTACAAGAGGTGTAACGCAATACCAGGGAAAGGTGCTCAAAGGGGGGGGCCCACCTCCCCGAGCTCAGTTCCCGCAGCCACCCAGAGTAGGGACTATGGGTAAGACCTATAGACAGATGCCACTGTTTGTCGGGGGAGAGGAATGCTATTATGTGGACCCACTAACGGGACAGAGGGTAGAAAGGGATGACTGCACCCTCGGGGCAGCTCTGGAGGTAGACCAGAGGGGACCTTATGTTGAGGCCGAAGTGGCAGGGTTTCCCACGACATTTCTAGTGGACACAGGAGCCACTCGATCCACGATCAGGTCAGCCGCAGTTCCAGGCCTGCCCATGTCTGGAGAGACCATACAAGTGGTGGGGGTCGCTAACAGGAGAATGACCAGTCCTCTGACTGAACCCGTGCAGGTGAAAATAGGGAAGTACAGTGATGAGCATCAGTTTGTGGTTTGCGATTCTAGTCCTGTATGTCTGCTAGGAAGAGATCTTTTGTGCAAGTTAAATTGCACCATATACTGCACACCTCAGGGCGTGGAGGCATTGACTAATGATGATGATGCTGACTTTAAAGTCGCAAATTCCAGAATATGTGTGGAATTGTATCCCACTCTGACAGTAGACGAGCTCCCCTGGGATCTAAGAGAGACAGTTGCTCCAGAAGTGTGGGATTTCACTGGGGAAGAGATTGGGTTGGTGAAAGGGGTGGACCCAGTGAAAATTGTAGTGAAACCACATGCTGAGTTTCCAAGAACACCTCAATATAAATTGACTCCAGAAACGATTGCAGGCATCAAACCCGTGATCGAATCCATGATTAAGCAGGGAATACTGAAGGAAATCGTGGGTAGTCCATGTAACTCCCCGATTATTGGTTTGCAGAAACCAAATGGGAAATTCCGGATAGTGCAGGACCTCAGAAAGATTAATAACATAGTCGTTTCGTGTTGTCCAGTGGTACCGAATCCATCCGTGATACTGTTTCAGATACCGTTCCAAGCAGAATGGTTCACTGTAATTGATCTTTGTCAGGCTTTCTTCTCGATCCCTCTGGACGAAGAAAGCCATTTTCTTTTCGCATTTAAGCTGGAAGGTCGCGTCCTAACATGGTGTCGTATTCCTCAGGGGTATACAGAGAGCCCATCGATCTTCAACCAGCTTCTAAAGAAAAATCTTGAAAGTCTAGTGCTGCCCCAGAGGTCAGTTCTGGTCCAGTACATAGACGACCTCCTTGTGGCGTCAGGAACAGAGGAAGCTTGCAGGGAAGACTCTATTGCTTTGTTAAATCACCTAGCTGAGAATGGGCATAAGGTGTCCCCGGGAAAATTGCAGTACTGCCTGACAGAGGTGCAGTACTTGGGACACAGAATTGAGAAAGGAAAACGAAAGGTGTCACCAGACAGGATAGAGGCCATCATGAAGATGAATGCGCCTAAAACACAGAGAGAAGTCAGGATGTTTCTAGGAATGGTGGGATATTGCCGACAGTGGATTGCAAACTTTTCACTGAAAGCAAAGCCCTTGCAAAAACTGACGCACAAGGAGGTGAGCGATCCGGTACCATGGGACAAAGACTGTTTGATGGCGTTCCTGCAGCTGAGAGAGGACTTGTGTCGTGCTCCGGCTCTGGGAATGCCAGATTACGATAAACCATTCTTGCTCTATTGTTGTGAGAGAGAGGGTTGCGCGCTGTCTGTGTTAGTCCAAATCCATGGGAATGCCCGTAGACCAGTCGCTTATTTCTCGGCTACTTTAGACCCAGTAGCCGCAGTGTTGCCCGGATGTCTCAAATCCGTTGCCGCAACAGGTGTCAGCATTGAGAGGTGTGAAAATATAGTCATGGGGCACCCGTTAGAAGTGCATGTGCCCCACTCTGTTGAATTGTTGATGACCAGGACCAAAACACAGCATCTGACGAACAGCAGGCTCACGCGCTATGAGCAAGTTATTCTTGCTGCAGAGAACGTGACCCTCAGGAGATGCTCTGTTTTAAATCCTGCTACCTTAATGCCACTTCCAAACGATATTGAGGATGATGATGATTGTACAGACCATGACTGCCTCGATGTGACTGAACTATGCACCAAACCAAGACCCGACATCGTAGATGAGCCACTGACTGACCCAGATGAAATTTTCTTTGTCGATGGCTCATGTGTAAGAGACGAAGTTGGGCAGTTGAGAGCAGCTTACGCTGTTTGCACAATTACTGGAGTAGTGGAAGCTGGATGCCTGGAAGGAGTACACTCCGCTCAGGTAGCCGAGATTATTGCCCTGACGCGTGCCTGTCTGGCAAGCAATCAAATCTGAGTCACCATATACACTGACAGTCAATATGGTTACGGGGTAGTTCATGATTATGGGCAGTTGTGGTCTCAAAGAGGTTTCATGACCTCTTCAGGCTCTCCCATTCGCAATGGAGAGTTTGTGCACCTGTTGTTAGAGGCGTTGCAATGTCCAGCAGGTATCGCAGTTGTGAAGTGCACCGCACATACCAGAAATATGGACTTCGTGTCACAAGGCAATAGATATGCCGACGAAGTCGCGCGGTATTGCGCAGAAACAGGGTACTCTTTCACAGAGGTGGAAGTGGGTGGAATAAATGTAAGGACTGAATTAGCCATGATATTAGAAACTGTCGATACATGGGACGAACTAAAGGAAATGCAAGAAAATGCTCCTGATTGTGAAAAAGAAACATGGCAAAAGGCAGGATGTGTGATGGGTGAGGCCCATTTCTGGGTTTCAGCAGATGGCAGAGCAGTGTTGCCCAATGAGATGGTGAGCCCAATGGCCAGACACATACATGGTCCCGTCCACTTAGGAAGAGATGCTATGCTGAGAGTGTTTAGACAGACCTGGTACAACCCTAAGTAAGAGTAGCAGCCGAAGCAGTGTGCCAGCGTTGTGTGACGTGTCAGCAGTTGAATGTAGGGAAAAAGACACCAGTTGCACTGAGTCACATTGGGAGATCAGGAGGTCCATTCAACCGAATGCAGATAGATTTTATTGAAATGCCAAGGTGCAGCCGCCTCCGTTATATCCTGGTGGTTGTTTGCGTTTTCTCCAGATGGGTTGAGGCATACCCTACACGTAGGTGCGACACCCTCACAGTAGCCAAGTTACTGCTTAGGGAGCTTATCCCGCGCTTCAGGGTGCCGGCCTCTTTGGAATCAGATAGGGGAACGCATTTCAACAGCTCGCTTGTGAAAATGATTTGTGCAGCTTTGAGCATAGATCAGAAACTACATTGCAGTTATCGACCAGAGGCTTCAGGAATTGTGGAGCAAATAAATGGCACCATCAAGGCCAGAATTGCAAAGGTGTGTTCATCAACATCCTTGAGTTGGCCTGATGCGTTGCCATTGGTCCTTATGAGCCTCCGTAGTACCCCGGATAGGAGAACTGGTTTGTCTCCTCATGAGGTATTGATGGGAAGAGCAATGAGGTTACCTTCTGTCCCCACTGCTGCACTGATTAGCATCACAGATGATATGATCCTGGACTATTGTAAGGGGCTGTCTGACGCCATTCATTCTGTGTCCCTTCAGGTGCAGGCTGCCGAGGTACCATCGTGCCAGGACCCGTGTCATGACTTGCTTCCTGGGGACTGGGTCCTGGTGAAAAAACACGTGAGAAGAAGCTGTTTGGATGTTCGTTGGCGTGGGCCCTTCCAGATCATCCTAATCACAAACACGGCAGTGAAGGTGGGAGGCCTGCCCAACTGGATCCACGCGTCGCACACGCGGAGGGTTCCAGCACCTCTGGAAAACACAGCTCCTCTCTCGGATAGACGTCCAGCAGCGGACCGAGAAGCCATAGAGGGGGCTAGCCAAGCTGTAGAGGTGCCAGCGGAAGAAAGGAACGAGTCTGACCAAGCTGAGGACGGTCAGTACAGCAGCGAAACAGACGACGCTACTGAAGGAGAAAGTAGCTGGGAGTACGAGTCAGACACTGACAGGTCTGACAGAGAGCGTGAACAGACAAGAAGGAGAAGGAGTAGAAGGGTACGTGGAGAAGCGGATTGGCCGCAGAGAAGAAGCTCTAGTCTGAGGTCAACTCCAGAGAGAACCCTTCCTCCGATATCAGAAGATTCAGACCCGGAAGAAGGTGCTCAGGGCGCTGAAGCACCGGTCTTGAGGAGGTCAAGAAGAGTGCGTGTACCTAGCAGAAGATACTCCACCCATGAGTGGACATATCTGGCGACAGATGGCTTCGAAACCAGTGACAGGGAGGATCCGAGCGGTGGTGGTGTCCAGTTCTGAGCCCATCATAACAGTGGAAATACGACTGTTAGTACCCGGTGTCGAACAAGAAGGGTCACTGACATTTATGGTTCCCCGACCTCCCCGCCTCAGCAAGTTAAAGCACATGTTTCTCACAGAATTGCAATTCCCCGATTTTGGTACAAAGATATCAGCCCAAGAAGAGCACAATCTTCGTATGGAAATATTGAACTTTGCTGTCGAAGCTGCAGGCGACCGCCTAATAGTAGATGCTTAAAGGACTTTGTAAATAAGCGAGAAGAAAAGAAGATTACCTAGCGCCCAGGAAGCAGAGAATCTTAGGGACCTTCCCTTGAGTTACTGGAGAAGGGCTAGGGTTGTCTGTATTGGACTGTAAAGAACTTTTGCGAAGAAGGTTGTCAGCTTCCAGTTGTGTGGTTCTAAGGACAAAAGGAGTAAGAGAGACTGTAAAGGAACGAAAGGAAAAGAACTTTGTGCCAAGATAAGAAAGAGCCATACAGTCTGACGAAATGGAGGCCGGCACCCAGAACCGCAGAGCGAAATGTATAATAGGTACACTAATAGTAGGAGTGATAATATTAATAGCTTTAGTAGTAACAGTCTCTTATGTAAAGGGACGTGAGGAAGAGGCAAAGGTAACTGATGTGAAATCTGTAGAGGCGCTTACACCCACCGTTGCTGGTGAGAAAGGGGAAAACACTCAAGAAAAAGCGTTATTAGCTGCAGAAGCCCGCAGGTTACACGTAGATGAGTCCCAAGGAGACTTTAGGTCTAATGCGTATGCTAAACTCCTGTATGAATACGTGGATGCCATGGAGGTTAAGGACTGTTACGTCTGCATGCAGTTGCCGGCGTCTGTAGATGAAGGCATTCGATATCATCACCTCCCGCTGACATATGGCATTACATGTAGCTTATTGCTTAGTATATTTTATGGGAGAGATAGTTTTGAATACTATTTCTCCAATTACGATGCAGTGTTACCAGAAGTCCCTAATTATAAACAAATGAATAAATGGGACTACTGGAAGAGTGAAGACAGGTTGGCAAAGTTTTTCATTACTTGGATTACCTTAGATACTTCACATGCCCGCAGAAATAACCTGACATGCAAGGTGTCAGAAGTCGAGAAAAAGTTCATAGGGCAGGTGGATGATCGAAATAGGAGACAAAAGATTTTGAAAAAATCAGGACAATGAAAAACAGATTGGACCGAGGAAGAGAAGGCACACAAGAGAAAGGGTAGTAGTGGTCCAATAGCTTTAGATAGAACGCAGAGAGGAAAGTTATGTCTTCATAGAGCCAAAACGTATTATGAAAATGTATATGTGGGAGAAGTTAGCTGTGAACATGCTTTCAATTTAGAGTACTATACTAAGGACTTCCTGAAGGGAATGCAAGTGATACCAAATGTATATTTTGTATGTGGGAGAAATGCCTACGTAAGACTACCTGACAAATACTAAAACCTATCATCAGTACCAGACACAGTCGTCCCTATCATAACCACCCTCTGTAACATTATTCTAGCATCCAGTACCTACCCTGACTCACTGAAAGATACACTTATTAAACCTCTGCTTAAAAAACCTGGGCTAGACAAAAGTGAACTGAAGAACTACCGTCCCATTGCTAGTCTCCCTTTTCTAGCAAAGGTCATAGAAAAGGCTATGAACCAGCAGCTATCAGCTTATATAGAGAACAACTACCTGCTGGATGATACCCAGTTCGGCTTCCGCAAATACCACGGCACGGAAACCGCCCTCATCAAAGCAGCTGACGACATAAGAATCATTCGTGACCAAGGAGGTACTGCTGTATTAGTCCTCCTTGACTTGTCGGCTGCTTTCGACACGGTCGACCACAGGATCTTGGTCGACCGTGTCGAGAGGATGGGCATTCAGTCCACTGCTAGAGACCTGCTGGCTTCGTTCCTGACCAACAGAACTCAGGCGGTCACTATGGGTCCCTTCCAGTCGGCCAAGCTGTCGTTACCGTGTGGGGTCCCACAAGGCTCATCCCTGAGTCCGACACTATTTAATATATATGTGTCGGACCTTGCTAGTGTCATCAAAGCATACGGGATGGGCCTGACCTCATACGCAGACGACACTCAGTTGGTTCTGGCCATAAAGGGAGACGGTCAGGAAATGGCAGAGAGATTTCAAGACGGGATGATTGCCATTGGTGAGTGGATGGCAAGAAATTGCCTGAAACTCAATTCTGATAAAACAGAGGTGGTTATTTTCGGCAATCTCTCCCCAGCCTGGTCGGCAACCTGGTGGCCTACGGCCATGGGCACTCCTCCATGCCCCACGGCCAAAGTTAGAAACTTGGGTGTCACTTTCGACAACCAGCTCAACTTCATGGCCCATGCGAATAAGGTGGCTGCCAATGCTCATTTTAAGTTGCGAATGGTAAGAAAAATTACTCCTTACTTGCCAGAATCAGCAGCAAAAACACTGGTTTCTTCACTAGTGTTGTCCTCATTGGACTACTGTAATGGTCTGCTGCTCAATGCCCAGAACAGAGTTATTAAAAAACTACAGACAGTGCAGAATGCCGCCGCCCGAGTGCTATCAAAAAAACCTAGATTTGCTCCCATCTCGGACACGCTTAAACAATACCATTGGTTGTCCATTCACAATCGGGTCAAATTTAAAGCGCTGTGTATTGTCTTTAAATCGCTCCAGAAACTAGGACCCAGATTCCTTAGAGAGCAATTGATCCCCTATAATCCCCCAAGAACGCTCAGATCTACCTCTCTAAATCAACTGGTGATACAACGCAGTCGTACAGCTTCCTGGGGAGATCGCCGCTTCTCAACTGCGGCCCCTAGACTCTGGAACACTCTGCCCATTCACATAAGAACAAGTCCCACTCTTCTTCAGTTCAGAAAAAAACTGAAGACTTGGTTGTTCAATCAGTGACTTTATTCCGTATTACCGCTCCAGGGTGAAACCTAAATGCAATTTCAGCGCCGAGACGCCTAAGGGTAATTGTATGCGCTTTATAAATAGCATCAAATAAATAAATAAATAATATTGATCTGTGGGATCGTGTTGTGGGGATTGGTGAGGGTATTCAAATGGTACAGATCAAGAAGGTCAGAGAGGGCTCGGAGAAAACAGCTGCAGAGACTGGCTGCCATACAAGATAGTCAGTACCGGAGTCTGAGGGCTCTGGAAACACAGAAACGAGTTATGCTAGCAATCACTGCAGTTTGAATGTTAATGATGACCCCGAGAGGTCATCAAAGGGGGGAACTGAGAGAGCGCAAACTGACCTAAATGTAGAAATGCATCACACTTATACGTAGTAAGCACAAGTCATGAAGAGAAATGCATGAGTGCTGATAGTACCTACAGTTATATTCTGAAATGTGCAGTTAATGTAGAGATTTGAGTAGAAGTGGAACTAATACAGAAACGTGTGAGACAAAATGATTTAATTAAATGTGATTATTCCTGAATCCATGTTGTGTAGCGGCTAAAATATAAGATGGCATGCGGTTAAACGTAGAACGAGGTAGGCCTCAGGGCCAGAGCTAGAAGGGAGGGGGAAGGTGGTTCAAATTCACAGCATGGATTGCACTAATGTTTTAGTAATAACAAATAGACCATGATTTATAGATGTGTTTACTGAATAGCAGAATAAGAGTACTAACATGCCATAATTAAAGAAAAAGTCGAAAGCTATAATCATTATGAGAAATGTTGTAGGCCTGAAAAGTTTAACGTTGATTTACACATATTAGTCTGGGCCGGGGAAATGTTGCAACGCGGTTGGAAAACTATGAGAATTGGGATTTGGCTGCAAATGTCTGTCTGTAAGAGAAAAGGGGGTATTCAATTATACGAAAGATGAATAGAAGGCTGTTCAAGAGACGGACTAGACATGGAGGAGGGTTCCGGAATGTTTGAGGGGTATCAGCGGGCCGGAGACGAGTCTGAGAAGCAAGGTCGACTCTAACCACAAGGCTTCAGCATGGAAAAAGCCAGAAGCTACACCACGTGAGGGGCGTCTCACGAGGGGCGTCCTAAATGTTGTTGTATTTTTGTATTAGGGACAGCACCCCTGGGTGGAGAGAGAGCAGAAGCCTGAGGACCCTTAAGAGAGCGGATGGGTAGGCAGAGAGGGGTCATGATTGGAGAACTATAGGTTTCCACCAAGAGACTGAGAGTGGGTGACTTCCCTCGGGGGTCATTCACTGCTGACACCTTTTGTTAGGTAGGGACCTGATTAAGTAGGGATACCATCTAGATCAGGGTAGGGACAGCCTAACCTGTCTTTTCCCTCCGGCTGTAAATGACTGAGAGATCTCAGTATGTGTCTATGCTAATAGCCCTATTATTTTTAGAATTGGTGCTGGTAGTTTCCGTTGCTCGTCTGAGGGCTTTCAGAGAGCACATGTATGTAGTTGGGCCCGTGTATCTTGTGAATCTCATTTTGAGATGCTTGTACCTGCAACTTATCTTGACTTTATAATAAATCTTTGAAAGCTAGAAGTTGTTTGTGATCCTTTGAAGCGGAGTCCTTTATTGGGTGAACTAACTTGGTAAGAGATGCACTTTCTTCCCTCAAAGACAGGCAATAAAGGTTCAGTCGACCAGATCGGGGTTTTAGATCAATAGTGATAAGATATCGATCAAAATCTCGCCCTTCCACTAGTCACAATAAAAAGAACTCACTAGGCAGCCCCCTGTACCATAGAGCCAGTGCTTAATTTTGGCAGATAGTTGCTGATGTTTGCAGATGTTTTTGGGGCTGTAGACATATTTTTCATTGTCAGTCTTTGACCGAGCCCAAAAGAGACAAAAGCAGAAAATGGGAGCATGTAGGAGGTAGAGAAAAATAGGAAATAAGTGACAAAGCGGAGAAGCTGAGGACGAAACGAACCTACAAAAAAAGAAAGAAAGAGACAGAAAGTGTATGGTGGTGGAAGAAAGCAGTATGAGTTGGAATCACAACTAGACAGCCTTACTTGTCACCAACCTCTTCATCTGTGGTGCTAGTCATGGACTCCTAGTAAAGTGTCAGGGACCTCCACTTATTATTATAGTAATAATAATTATGATTATTATTAATATTATTATTATTTGGAAAACGCGAACGATTACCCGAGGGTGGCAAGGCGCTGGGGGCAGTCGGGAAGATTAAGCAAGCTATTGCCCACAGTCACATGGTGTTGGGCTGATCTGCTGCCATCGCCGGGGATCGGACCATGAGCCCCTGAGTTCCGGAGTCAGTCGCCCTGGCCGCTGCGCACACCTTTTCCCTAGTTGGGACCATAGACTTGCATGTTAATATGTTGATGATCTAGGTGTCTGTTGTATCCTGTCCTGTCTCTCAGGCCTAGTTTTTGCCTTCACAGATTAGTTAGTGCCTGTGCCATTTTGTTTAACTATCGGCGGCCCTAGGTAGTGTTCCGTCCCTGCGTCTCAGACCCTATGTCTCTGTTTCTTCATCTCCCAAGGCCAGTGTTACACTGTTAGTATGTCAGTGTCAGTCACGACGTCTTTCTATCAAAGCCCCGTCAGTGTCTAGTTTTCATTGTCCTAATGCCAACATGTGTCTCTTTGCCAATGTCAGTGTTATTGTACCTGTTTTAATGTCAGTGTCTCCTTGTAGCTATGACTTTGTCCCAATAGCAGTGATGGAATTCCCAAAGTCAGTGCTGGTGATCCAGTGGCAGTATTGATGGCCCTGTGTTTCTAGGCCAATGTATTCTTATCTATGCTCTTTTGTCAGGGTTCCAGTGTCACTGTCCCTGTGTCAATGTGCCTCCTATCGGTATTCATGAGCAAGTGTTCCTGTCCCTGTGTCTATGTGCACCTTCACAGTTTCCCTATGTCAGTCACAGAAGCCGGCTAGTCAAAATGCTTGGGGTAGCGGAAACAACATTAAGTGCCCTGTGAACATCTGATGACATCACATGAAGTGACATCATATGATCTTAGACCGTTGGAAGAAATATCATGTTATCTTTAACCTTTTTCGCAGTACCAAAAGTTACTTTGCTGAAGCTAAAAATACCTACAATAAGTGATCATGAAAAAAGCATACTAACGTAGGTAAATGCGCATTTTAGTTACCCTACATAGGTATGCTGCTGTCATGATATACCAGGGGCTCTACTATGTAAAGCCATCATTGAATAGGGATAATCCCATTATAGGCCAGCTACAGACACCATATTCCTAAACATAGCTTCAAATGCCCAGTTACAGCCAACATTGGCGCACCATTGGAGCCATCATTTGGCAGGCATGGCCACAATATGCTTAGACATTGCAGCAAATACATACATAAATCTTTAAAAGCCTAGACGGGGGCGTGGCCAGCGGCCGATGGGAATGGTAGCCTTCTAAAGCGGCTCCGCAGCCCTCGCCGAACAATCCAATAATTTCTCCGTCCATCCCACTGTAGATTCCATGATCACACGGCAATCTTTTTAAAGTCTCATCCAGCACGACGGCGTCCCCTAGGGGAAAGATCCGACTGAGACTCAAACGGTGAAAGACAGCCGACTTGCAATGCTCCTGGAGAGTCAAAATGGCGACCGGAGGAACAGGGTGATAGCTCCGACCATACCCCGCAGTGTATATCAGCACTCCACGATCGACGCAACTGGCAAGCTGCTGGACCACCCCCCCTACCAAGGAGCTACTGGTGAGCGGGGCGGGGGCGATCTCGCGGCGCCGAGATAGAAGGCTTGAGTGAGGGGTGGCTGTGGCCTTGGGAAGCTGAAGATAGACAGAGGGTCACTCAAATCTAGGCCCCAGCTTTGGGGCCTACCTGCGAAGCAGCCGATGCCCCAGCACACTAAAGAGTCCCCCGAGGTAACCGGGAAGTAGAGGTGAGAAGGAACTGGCTATGGGCTCAAGAAGAGGGTGCACACCACTGAAACGCCCTCGCCCTCCTTGCAGGGAGCGGTGTGAGCAGAGCGGGAAACAGCAAATTGAGGCCCGGCTAAGTGGCATAACCCGCAAAAACAAGGCGTCTCCCTTTGACTACAGATCCCTGAGTGGAGCGGGGGCACCGCTCCGCTGTACCAGCAGACACCAACCTAGGGTCATTCTCCTAAGCCAGGACAGCAACGCCCAATGACATAAAGGGGTGGTGATTAGGTGGCATTACCCACCCAGACTCTCAATCGGCTACATACACCTGAACTGCGGCTCACCTCCCTGACCTATGCACAAAGTTATACCTGGAGATAGTATTGGACGATCCAGTCCCCGCTGTTCCCTGGTTTCCGATGGACTCCCTTTAAGAGCTACCACATTCGAAATAACGAGAGAGTCCCAGGGCTAACTTGATTCCCTGCGGGTCCAAGAAGCAGCAGTAATGAGAGTCCCAACTGTCACTATTGCATAATGGTGCGCCAATCTGTTGCTCCCTGCGGCTGCTACCTTAGACAGCACTGAGTAGTAAGAAGTGCACGTCTTGACCAAATAGAGACTCTGCTGCGAGCTGGAGACAATTTGGTTTCCTGTTAAAACCCACCTGGAACACTGACAGGCCAACGGAGGGTAGCCTTTTCCTCCGGGTAGGCGGCGGCAACTACAGGTGTTTTTCCTCGTCTAGTTCCTTCTCTTCTGTCTCTTACGCACTCATCATGGCCAGCACCAAAGGAATTAAACCCCAAACACAAAAGCAACTGGCAAAATTTTCTTGGACCAAGCAGGGTGAGGACATCACTGCGACGCCTGAAGATGACCCCAAATCCACACAACATCGCCCATCAGCTAAAAGACTAACCCTTGAAGACGTTATGGAGGCAATAGCGGGAGTACAGACTTTAGAGATGTAAACATTGAGGTCACCCTCCTGCGGGCACACCTCAAGAAAATGGACTCTAGGGTTAAAGATGTTGAATCTACAACAACGGCCCTCGTTTCAGACACCTCTACGCTGCAAAGGCAAGTTACCCAACTCCAGGATCAACAAAAAAGGACGGAAGAGCTCCTTGGCGACTATGAAGGGAGGGCAAGGCGCAAAAACATTAGTATCCTTGGCGTCCCTGAATGGATGGAGGGACTGGCCGTGGACCTCTTTGAAGAAGACCTAGTGCTCAACAAACTTCAACCTAAACAGCTCTCCAGCTATTTTTCCCACAGGGTCCCCGGAGGACGTCCAAAACCGGGGGCTCCTCCACGCCCCATAATCGCAACAGTCTTCAATTTTCGAAACAGGGATCTCATCTTACAGACTGCATGAGCCGGACCTCCACTGAAAATCGACAATGCGAACATCACCATTTTCCCGGATTTCACAGTCAAAGTCCAAGCACAACGGCGCAGCTTCACAGCAATTAAGAAAGCACTTCGTGAAAAACACTTCAAATACTCCATGCTGTTCCTGACTAAACTTCGAATAGAATCCGAAGGTAAGACTTGTTTTTTCTTATCTCCGGATGACGCTTTGGAATGGCTGGATGGATGGCGACAAATAGGGAGGTCATCAGCCGGTCGCAACAACAGAAGCCCCAATAATGGCCACCATTCCCCTTCTGCACCCAGAGAAAGGCTTCCGGAAGGAGACTCGGATGGGGCACACTGACTCGAGTCACGTGCTCTTGCAACTCTTGCTGGTTTTCTTCAGTCCCATATACTCCTTTTCATCTCTGAGACTAAGCACCCTGAGTAGTACAACACTTTGGACAAGCATCAACACTATCTCCAAAGTGGAACTGCTTATATCAAGCACACGCCGCAAAGTCTTAAAACAGACCAGACGCTATCGTGAAGATGGGCCTAGAATTGCTTGCCTCTCAATATACCATGAACATACTAAGCTGGTAAGGCGAGGGATGGAGGTGGTTAGCCAGGCACCTCACTCATGGAAGGGTGGGCGACAGGCACTCTGCCTTGTGGGGGGAGTGGAATGTTTGAATTCCACAGGCTGTGGGCATGGAGGGTGGTTCGGAGGGGGGAGGGGTGAAGTTGGGGTTTTCATCGTTGTTTGGTTTTTTGCCCAGAGCATTCCAGTGAATTTGTCACCGCCAAACCTAGAGACTAGATTACGGTTACCATTGATGAGTCTGGGAAGTTGGAACTGGGGAGACTCCACCAATACTGTTGTTATATGTCACCTGTCGAATAGTGGTTGGTCATATATTCATCCAGTAGTGGCACAACGCTTCCTCTTCTTTCTCTTTTTGTTTATTTCGATCACCAAGAAATGGCCGACTCAAAAGATGTGAGGTTATCAATAATAAAATGGAATGTTAATGGCCTGGGCAGGAAAATAAAGAGAGGAGTAGTTTTGCAATACCCCAAGAGACAATCACCAGATTTAATACTCCTACAAGAAACCCACTTGGTGGGTAACAGTTGTAAAACTCTCCATAGATGGGGATACCAGCTTGTGGCACATGCAGGGTTTACATCAGGGTCCCGGGGCACGGGTACTCTCATTCGTAAAAACGTAGCCCTCACACATACCCGTATATGGACTGACCCACAGGGTAGATTTGTGGTACTGGAGGCACTCTGGGAGGGCAAATCTTTAAATATAATATCGGCCTATCTTCCACCAGCACTGGGGAAAATTACTTTGCAAGACCTGGGCAAGATACTGATAGATCTCCCCCCGGCACCCTCACGCTGGCCGGAGACTTCAATATGATAACGGATGACACAATTGACAGACACCCCATAAAATTGTCCCCTCGACGTAGCACACACTTGGCTGAGTTCTCCCAGGCTGTGGGAATCGTAGATAAATGGTGGGTACTCAATCCTGATCAAGCCTACTTTGCACACTATTCCAACGCACATAAAAGTTAGTCCTGTATTGACTATTTCTTCACGTCCACCGCAGACATACGCCTTTTCCAACATACCCAGGGGCTCCCAAGAGGCATCTCTGACCACTCTCTCCTCAGGACAGACCTTACCTTTAACCAGCAAAATACCAGATGACCCATAATTATCAATCCCTGGCTTCTTACTATCCCAGACATCAGGGAAGACCTTGCTGAACACACAGATTATTATTTCACCGAAAATGTTGGCTCCGTCGACTCTGCAAATATTATTGGGGAGGCATACAAGGTGGTAATCAAGGGGTGAGCCTTGGCACTGAAGATCGGATATATCCGAAAACAAAATGAACAATTAACTCAACTAGAAAGCGACTTGCTCCTCATAGAGACGAAGCACGGTGCCTCTCCCACTGAGACCACGGCTCAGAAACTCGGAAACAAACAGGCTAGACTACTTCACACACGCCACCGAGTTTATGAATTCGGTGAACGAGCGGGCAAGATGTTAGCATGGCTGGAACGGCGAGATCAGGCGACACAATGGGTCCCCGAGATCTTGTTAGAAGACGGAAGGCGAGTAGCAGACCCTCAGGCAGTGGCAAAGGCATTTGCGGACCACCTGGAGGCAGTCTATACCTCCAAGACTGCCACCTCCTCTGATGACTCCCATCAACTATTGGAAGAAAAGAACCTACCTACACTTTCAGAAAACGATAGGGATGCCCTAGACGCAGACTTAACAGCAGAAGAAATCTGCAAGGCCATCTTTGCCATTAATTTCAGAAAGGCAATGGGACCCAACCGTATTCCGATTGAGTTCCTCAAGGGGATGGCCCTTAAAGTGGCCCCTCACCTTAAAAATATGTATAACGAAAGCCTGGAGCTCGGAGCTCTCCCTTTAGATCAAAGGCTGGCCTCTACAGTCGCCATACGAAAGCCTGGTAAGCCGGCATCTCAATGTCACTCATACAGGCCCAGCTCCTTGATCAGTTCAGGAGCCAAGGTTTTAGCTAAACTTCTTGCGTCTCGTCTGATTGCATTACTCCCATCCCTGGTGCATGAGGACCAATCAGGGGTTGTACCGGGCCAAAATACAGCTTTAAACATTCGCCGGGTCCATAATGTCCTCGGCAGACAGCCATACCTACAGGAAGATGCGGTTATATTATCAGTACACGCCAGAATGGCATTAGATTCAATGGACTGGCCTTACCTTTTTGAAGTATTGGCAAGATTCGGTTTTGGTCCGCATTTCTGGCAATGGGTGGCATTGCTCTATACCGAACTATTGGGTCAAGTCAGAGTCAACAATCCTACGTCACGTCTCTTTGCTTTACAGAGGGGGACAAGGCAGGGATGCCCCCTGTCCCCCCTTCTGTTTGCACTGACCCTGGAGCCCTTAGCACATTGGGTATGGCGTGACGTCTCAATATGAGTACTGAGATGGAGCGAAGATAAAGAAGACAAAATATTGTTATATGGTAACAACATTTTATTATACTTGGCGTCCCCTTGTGCTTCTATCAATAGCTTATTTAACATCATTGCCAACTTTGGCAAATATGCAGGATATACCATCAATTGGTCCAAAACCCTATTATATGTTCTTCATGGCCCCCGCCCCGATTACCTTGAGGTTATACAATAGAATTGGCCACCGAAGGTTTTAAGTACTCGGGCGTTTTTATCACACCAGACCCGAAAAGGTTTTATGATCACAACCTACAGGGACCCCTTAAGCACTTGCAAGAAGATATCAAACACTGGAGGTCGCTACCCCTATCTCTCTTGGGGAGGACAGCCTTATTTAAAATGCTAGCACTTCTCAGATTCTTATATGTACTTCAAAACTGCCCATTCCCACTTATTTTACCACCATTGAAGGAGAACTCCGCACAATATTATGGGACAAGAAAGCACCTCGCTTTGCTCTCCGGAAGCTAACAAAGGGATGGTATGACAGGGGGATTGCCCTCCCAGACCTACGCCTCTACTATTGGGCCTCGCAATTGGTGCCTGTCAATCAATGGATTCATGGCTCTCCGTCCAACACGGCATTCCACCTACAACAATACCAAACAGGGCGAGAGGGATAGCTAGGTGCCCTCTACAGTAAGGGTCAGAAAAAAACGATATCTGGGGCCCATGTCACAAACCGGGGATAGTTGGCATAAGGCTACTAGGCGTCTAGGATGGGCTGATAAATCGTCGTCTGTCAGCTGGAGGGAGAGGCAGAAGAGCCGACACTAACCTCTTTGAAATGAAATCAGGGAAATCGCTGCGGGTCTTGGTGCTGAATTTTCTGTGAGGACCGGAGACCCGATGTTCCAACACCAGTGCGTCAGCCTCAGTACCTCTGCCCGGCAAGGCTCCAACTGTACGCGACTCGCGGGGGCGGGCTGCGCCGATCCCAGGAGAGCCCGGCGTCCAAAGTCGGAGCGAGGTAGAGGCTTCTGAGGGCAGGCCCCCGTCACAGCGTCCTGTGTAAGGTTTTTGGAGGCCGAGTTAGAGAGGCCGAGTTAGAGAGGCGGCCGGAGCGTCACGGTCCGGGAGCGGTGATGCGGGGTGATGCGGAGCGGCCAGCAGCGACTCGGCAGATCCGCCGACCAACATAGACCCAGACCGTCACAAAGGCGGCCGGAGCGTCGCGATCCAGGATGGGTGATGCGGGGTGATGCGGAGCGGCCAGCAGCGACTCGGCAGATCCGATGATCGTCACGGACCCCCGGAGTGGTGGGTCGGGGAGCAGAAATCGTGTTGAGCAGCAACGATTCTCGCCTTGGTGAGTAGCTTATTGATCCCTTTATTTTCTTGCTTCTAACGCTGGTCGTCGGGTGGGGTTGACCAGGGATTTAAACCGTTTTGTTTATCCCGAACCCAGGAGCTCTTTCCTCCAGTTCCCCCTGAGCGGCCATCTTGCCTCTGACAGACATAACCCCTGGTCTCTTGGCCTAGGCAGGATGAATAACAACGTCTACTTAAGAATCTACCATCCGCTTGGTGCCTTATGTAAAAACTAGGACTGGTGTTGTACTTTCAATGTTAATGTTATTTCACACGATTGTCTAAGTTTGTTTCACTTGTCATTTTTGTCTTTGAATTTTTTCGTATTTAAGTGGAATATAGCATTGTGTATGAATGTGTTTTTGTAAATGTAAAAGCGTAAAATAAGCTAAATAAAGTGATGAGAACCCTAGAATTGATGGTCTAGGGTATTCTCTTTAAAGTGTGCAAACTAGTCATTCTGGACACACTCTTTTCTCTTGTATTTACAGTGGTCTAGTCCAGGAGGTTTTAGGACCCGAGCCTTCTTTGTTCTCAATGGTTCTGACTGGTCGCCCGGTCTGGTAAGAAGCCTGTCTGATCTCGATGTACCAGGCCCGAGATTACTGGGCGTAAACGGAGGGCCAATATCGTCGCCAGGAGCTTAACCTCTATGTTGAGGAGGGAGATTGGGCGATAGGATGCACAATCCTCGGGGGGCTTTCCCGGTTTATGCATGGGGATGATTATGGCCAATCTAAGATCTAGCAGAAGAGTACCCTCTTGAACCGCATCCTTAAACAGTGCTAAAAAGTGCACCTCCGGGTGGTCTTCCCCTTTTTTTAAAAATTCAGCTGGGAGTCCATTCGGGCCTGGGGACTTCCCAGGGCACAATTTAGTTATTGCCTCTTTAAGTTCGGTCACCGATATATCTGCTTCAAGTTCCTCCCTATCATCAGCTGCTAAGCTCGGTGTTTGAATAGTGGCTAGATATGCTAGGATCTCCCCCAGGGCACCCAGTTCTCAGGCCTCATGGAAATCCTTAAAATAGGTGCCAAATGTCTGTACTATTTGTGCATCTCCCTTTTGCGTCTGCCCCTGTTGGTCCACCATGCTTTCTATCCATCGAGCATCCAGTTCCTTATGGCTGAGCTAGGCCAGGAGCTTACCAGACCTATCCCCAATGCCATATAACCTATGAAGGGTTGCCTACGCCTGCGTTTTAGCCTCTTCCATTATTAGGGCTCTGTATCGCTGTTGTGTGTCAATCAGGAGCCGGAGGACCTGTGAGTCACGCCCCACAAGATAGCGTTTTTCTAGCACCAAAATTTGGGTTTCCAAAGTGGTGAGCTCTCTTGTGCTTTCCACTTCTCCCAAGTTATTCGGTTTTGGGTCCTATCACAGAGCACTGTCTTATAGGTTTCACAAACTATAACACCCGATTGCACTGAGCCTACATTTTCCACAAAATACACTGTTGTCCCTTTTGCCCATTTTGCCCGGTGTTCCGTCAGATGTGGGTGCTCGCCAGCAGGATTGGGTCAAGGTGGGCACAAGGTACGTGAGCAGGGGACCAGTGGGGGGTGTACAGTGCACAGGCGCCCCAATATATCAGCAAGGGCCGCATTGTAGATGGATCTCACACAAGGCAGGACGTCCGAGGGAATGGAGTGGCCTCGGCAGCAACGGTGGCAATCCTCATGTCGGGGATGATTCCCCTGGTCTATTCCAATATGTAACCTCAAGGCGCTAGTACTCTCCGAGCCGGTCCGGTGGAACCCTCCAACAATATGGCAGACCAGGGCCGCTGGTATGGAGCCACACAGCTCACCCCAATCGGCTTCAGGGGGAGACACCAAGGGAAGGTGGGGCCGCCCGGCCTCGCAGTAGCTCAGGCCCCCGGCCGCCCACCACTGCCACGCGTCCCCCCGCGGCACCCAGGCCGGTCAACGCACCCCCCGGTATCCCGCCCGGGGCAGCCGCCACTCAAGCTCCCGGCTCCGGCCGCGACCTAGGCCCTTAGGTCGCGGTGCGTCTCGGAGCCACTGAGGCAGCGCGGCAAAGCCCCCCGGCCAGACCGCAAGGAGCCCCCGGCACCCCGAGTCAACGCGAGGCGATAGGCGCAGCGCTCCAGGCCCGGGACTCACCTGCGAACCAGGCGCAGCGAGAATGGACGCCAGTGGGGTGGCGCTCCTGCTCCTCCGCCGAACAGGCCCTTCCGGTGTACTCTCGAGCCCGAAAACTGTGTCGGATGGCAGCGAAACGCCGCGGCTGCAGGATGGGGTTGCAGAGCGGGGTCAATTCAGTCCAGGGACTTCAGGATGGTGAAGATCGGCCGCCCGGACGGCGGTGCTTCAGTCGCAAGTGGCCATCTTGGTCGCCAGGGTGGCAACACCCTCCTATTTGAGCTTCATTAGCTAAGACATCAATATAGCCTTGTAGTATAGTTAGGGCTTTAAAATATTAGTAACGCATTTTAATATATTTATACTGTGTGTATCCTTTGAGACAGGTGTTGCAGTAACTCACTAAAATGAAATGTATTCCTGACAGTCTTTGGCAGCATCTGATACTTGTCCTATACGTATTATCTCCTGGTAAATTGTGGAAGATGTGTGGATCCTAGCCTGTCAATTTCCCCTGCTCAAGTTGGTAGGCTGGCACAAACCTGTGCTTACCTAAATGACAAAGTGAATCTACTGGGGCTGTGATTACAGAGGAAATTGTAAAAATGTGTCATTGGAGCAATATACCATCAAATATTATCTACATCTCTTACTATGACTCTTAAGTGAAGAGAAAAATCTGATATTTCTGAAAACTGAAAACAGAGAAAGAGTTTAATATCATAAGCATAATATAGTAGGTCCTTGTATCCCTTCTAATATAATAGTGTCTACCTTTAAATGTAAATACACTTTCAACTCTTGAAAGTGTAATATGGATTTCTGGTTAGGGCTTCTATGTACTGAAATTCACAATATCAATCAGTACTGTGCAGTACATTTGTAATTACCATGCTTGAATTATCAACATCTTAAACACAATAACTTTGTAAATATTATAAATGTCTTGAGCTTTTAGGATCATTTTAATTACCTTCATGTAATACTAATCCAAATGCAAATGCAATGAGGGACAATAGTTCAGAAATGTAGGCAATATTTCATTTCAATTTCAAAACTTGTCAAATGGAGTAGGCTCTAAATACAAAGATTCTAAGTCACTTTATTAATAATACAGGTTGTTGAAGGTTTAGTGGCTGCAGCAACTAAACATCTAGTTTGTCCAGTAAGTATATCTTGGACCATGAGGAAACTTATTCTCAACATCAAAGATAGTCACCCTAATGCCAAATGACATGAGACTTTGGGAATCATGGATAATGGAGTCTGTACTTATTGCTTTACAATATATAATGTATCCTGAAATGACACAAAGCTTTTCGCCAAACATTTCTGTCTTTCCTTGTGCATCTCCAGCCTTTCCTTACTGCTTTGATTTAAATTCATTTAGGGCCTTATTACTATGTCGATCAGATGTGCTTCCGACCAACAACATTGCGGAATGGAACTTCCCGACCAAAGGTAGGCGGTTCTGCCCCTAGAATTTAGGTGTGACTGCCCTATGAGGGGTCGAAAACATTATTTTCACAATAGCAGCTTGTGCGGTAGGCGGAAAAGGCCAGCGGCACGAGCTCCAATTGTAAAATCGATGTTTTTCAACATGCTTGCAGTGTGTGGCAGGCACCATGTGGTGCCTGCCACACAGTGCAGGAATGTTTAGACCCCCAGGCCCCATAGCAGAGGACACGGGGAACGGGGACCCTACTAAGTGCCCCAAAGTCACTTTCCGACAGTCTTTCCATATCGGTAAGGCCAACATTGAAAGACTGAGAAACTGACATCATAATCCCTATGGTGGAGCCGAGGCTGGCTCTGACGTTGATATGGGAATGTGATTCCGAAACCGTCGGAAGCACAGCGGAATCCCACCGAGGCTTTCCCTCCTACTGCTGGTATTGTAATATGGCGGTTGGAGGGAAACTATCGAAGTCAAGCTGTCAGATGGCTTTCCACCCGGCACCGAATTCGGGCCCTTAGTAGTTATTTTAGAAATTGTGTTACAAAAAAGTGTAGGATGTGCTTCATGAGTTATTGTTTGTTTATCTGTACAATTAATTCATGGATCTTTTCAGAGTCTAGACCAAATATCCTCAAAGTATAATAGATTTGAAAAATGTATCAATCAGATTTGAAAAAGAAGCCATTGTCTGAAGCCCCAGATTCATAAAGGGTTCAAAAATGAAGGAGATCTGATTGGGCTGACAAAACATTTGTTGGGCAGGTTATGCTTTTCATGGCAGGGATTTGTGTATGGTTTCTGTAAATAACTAACTGGCCAACTTCGACGTTTGTTGGGAAGTATCTCATGGCCATAACTGCAATTAGTGGTTGTGTCATGGAATTATGAGCAGAAGAAACCTTGACTTCCATTGACCAAGGTGTGTGTTCAGTGCATTTGAGGGGTTGAATAAAACCCTGCATTCATCTTCTAAGAGAACAAACCTGACTGCACATGGCCTTTAGTTGGGTGCAGCAGGGTTAGACCGTTGGACCTGAGCTATGGCCATTCACTCTGCCCCACCCTATATGTGTCTCTACAGCAGCTCCTTGCGAGTTTTCCTTTCGTCATTTGTTTTATAATCACCCTTCTCAATGCTACGCATAGGACATCATGATCTGCATACACCATGCTAAACTCAGAGATCCTTCTACGCCTCTTAAGTGTCATCTAACTTGAGCGCATCCGGGGCTGTATATTGGCCAATAATGTGATCCTCATTTTCTCTAACACCAAAATTCTCAACACTGCTCAACCTCAAGACATAAGGCTGACTTTGAATACTCTGCTGCATGTGACATAAAATGTCTTCATTAAAGGCACACTTATTCCACAACAAGAATAGAGTTATTAAACATTACCACTACTATAATCCATGATAAAAAAATCTGAGATCAACTGATGGCTGGTATTAACTCTTTCTACTGGGGCAAATGCAGAGAACTGCTGTCAGGTTATGTAGCAGCAAACAGCAGCAGAAATCCCCAGCCTTACACCAAAATATCATAACCATCCTTTACCGAAAGCACTGCACAGTCTCCCATCTAAAAACAGTATCAAATTCTAAATATACTTCTCAGCTGTTTAATCTACAAGTCTGCTTCTACCTTCATACTAACCTACAAGAACTGGCCTCCAGTCACATCACTAGAATAATGCTTCTCTTCTTCTTGGTTTGCATCAGGACCATAATTTTAACCGTCAAGAAAGTTTAATCTAGCAGAAATACTTTTGCAGAATACAGCCTAGATTATAATCTACCATTTCAACTAAGCAATTGAAAGAACCATCTTGTTTCAGGGGAACCCAAACAGATGCAAAGTGTTGACCATATTTTATTTTATTGGCTCAGTTTTCTAACCACAATCTTGCCATGCCACATAGTGCCTTGAAGGAACCCCACACACGGCACTATCCAGGAAAATTAGAATAATAAAAATAATAATAGAGTTGAAATTGAGAGCAGATGTTTGAGATAAAAGGAGTGACGGATGCATGTGGTTGCGCAGTGGTCTACTGAGGTCTTTTGTTAAGGGTTATTTGTGTGATTTATCTGATATATGGACATTTCAGGTCATATGCACACTCCTACAGAGGTCTGCCACAGGATATACAAATCCTGGACTCCTGATGGAGTGCACACATTCTTTTCAGTGATCCTCCCAAATATTCACACACACACTTCAATCCCACATAATAAACTTCTGTGACCTCTTAGTGACCTAGATGTGCACTTAGGTATCAGCAGCTTTGCTCTGGTCACCATTCACAGGGTGAGAGCACAGGTGACAACAATTCTCCTGAAGTTCAGTCCTAAAGGACATTATTAAAGAAGAAGAGAGTGGGTGTCTCTAGGGACTTTGTAAATGTCTGCATGGTTTCTGCTCAGAAATTGCAATGGAAAGACATCTATAAAACTCAAGCCTTCTCTCTCAGAACATCCACAACTCTCTCTTGCACATCCACACATTGGATCCGTGTGTTATTGTTTCCTGCAGGCACCAGACCTGTAGTGAGCCACTCAAACCTTGGACCTATCAAGCCTGGGCTTGGAGGAGAACACACTAGCCCAGAGGAGAGAAGGCAGCAAGGACGAGATGTCCCTAAAACAGGAAGGTGCAATGTGCAGTTATCAAGCTACACAGCTGTCCAGCAATACTAATAACGTCCAGCAGCAGCCTTGCCTGTCTGTCTTTTATATCTATCTAAAAAATACTGATGTTAATTCCACATTTCACGTGAATTTTGCATGCAATTTTTGCCTGGACTTGGAGGAAAAGACCTAGCCCAGACGGAGAGAAGGTGACACTGAGGAAATGCCACTGCAACAAGAAGGGGCAATGTGCACCTGTCAAGCTATATACCATATTTACATCTAGAAGCCTTATCTATCTATCTGTCTCTTTATTAATCTATCTATCTATCTATCTATCTATCTATCTATCTATCTATCTATCTATCTTCTATCTTTCTTTCTACCTACCCACCTCTCTTCCTATCTATCTATCTATCTATCTATCTATCTATCTATCTATCTATCTATCTATCTATCTATCTCTATCTATCTCTCTATCTATCTATCTATCTATCTATCTATCTATCTATCTATCTATCTATCTATCTATCTATCTGTCTGTCTATCTATCTATCTTTCTATCTATCTATCTATCTATCTATCTATCTATCTATCTATCTATCTATCTATCTATCTATCTATCTATCTATCTATCTCTATCTATCTCTCTATCTATCTATCTATCTATCTATCTATCTATCTGTCTATCTATCTATCTATCTTTCTATCTATCTATCTATCTATCTATCTATCTATCTGTCTATCTATCTATCTATCTTTCTATCTATCTATCTATCTATCTATCTATCTATCTATCTATCTATCTCTCTATCTATCTATCTATCTATCTATCTGTCTATCTATCTATCTATCTTTCTATCTATCTATCTATCTATCTATCTATCTATCTATCTGTCTATCTATCTATCTATCTTTCTATCTATCTATCTAGCTATTTATCTATTTATCTTTCTTTATATATATATATATATATATATATATATATATATATATATATATATATATATATATATATATATATATATATATATATATATATATATATATATATATGTCTTTCTTAAAAAACGATGTTAATCAACATTTCACCTGAATTCTGCATGCACTTTCCCCGCTTGCGTACAACTGCAACTGAGCACAATTTACGTTTATGCTAACATGGATGCATATGTCATTCGTACATGTTTCTTAGCTATGCAGTGCATCTGTCCCTGTCTACTTCATTTTCTATCTCTATCTTTTCATCTTTCACTCACTGTCTCTTTCTCGCCTTCTCTTTGGCTGGTTCTGCACCACTCTAATTCGGAAACAGACCCATAGCGCCCCGACTTCTGTGAAAGGGATTGTTCTCAAAACGCTGTGCACTTGGCTGATGAAACTTCTCGTCATTGTGCTAGCACCCAAAAATGAATTATGCACGTATTTTTGGCTAAATTTGTCTTCAGGAAGAACGAAGAATAAGCCTAATTTCAAAAACGAACTGGGAAAAATGGCAAAATAAATCGATTCGTAAACAAAAAATGATTCTTAAAAATAAATCTCAAAAACTATTCACAGCTACTCACAATTTGTAGAAAAAAAATAACTGTTGTCTTTCTTAACAACTGTTTGCGAGAAACGAGGGCTTTTGAAGCACAGTGAGTTGGGGGCATTAGGGAATTTCCGGGAAAGTGTGTCAAATGGTGTTCTGAAAGTATGTTGAAAAGTGAATTGAACATACATGTAATTATACACCTGGCTGTGTTTTCTCGCTCGAGACGCTTTTGCAGAAATGTGTGAAAATGCTAGTTACAGGAAGTTCTAAACACCTGGACACATAGTGATGGGTGCAGAGCTAGGGGTGTAGACAAGGACACAGGCGAAGTGTCAGTGGGTGCTCGCTGCACTGACTGTGCCTGGCTCCAGCAGGAGGGACTTCGACGGACCAGACAACAGGACAAACGGACGCCGGAGCCCCAGGGGGTGGGGAGCAGCTCAGAGAGTGGAGAGAGTGTGGTGATGGACCCACTTCCACTAGTCACAGTAGCAAGACCCCGCCAGGAAGCTACCTGTCCACCTTTCCAGGGACTTGGACCCAGTGCTTTATTTGTGCCGGTGGTTGCTGTCATCTTTCAGGACCCAGAGTAATGAATGATTCATTGTCGGTCTTTCACCCAACCCAAAAGAGAGTGGGCCAAAAAAGGGAAAATGGAGGAGGTACAGAATGAAAAATAAACAGTGACAAAGGGGAAAAGTAGAGACCAAAGCTACCCACAGGCAAAAGAAAAGAGGCCGGAAGTGTACGGTGATGGAGATAAGAGGCACGAGTAGGAATCAAAACTGAGCAGCTCGGCTTCCGTAGTGCTGTTGTCAGACTCCTAAATAAAGCCCTGGGCCCTAAACTTATTATTCTTTATTTAAAGATACATCTCTGCTTGGACCTCTTGCCACTGCCTGTGAGTGGAGGTGATAAATTTTGGGTTCAGACCCCGACTCCCGATTGGTCTCTTTCCCTCTCTTCCTCTCTGAGGCTCCTGCACGCTGCTTCCATAGTGATGGGGCAGGTGGTGGGCTGTACAGGTCCAAGGATGATGAAGGCTCACTGAATGAGGACACAAGGCCCCTCTTCTCCTCCACATGCAGCAGGCCAAGCCTGATTAAAGCCCCTTTTCTTCACTGGACATCAGGAAGCATGTGCCCCCCAGTGCTGCAGCCTGAAAAGGTGTATTCTGGGAACTCATAATGGCTGAGGCAGGGGTTAGGTGTTTTTGACAGGGGTGAGGGGTCATCGTGTCTGGAAGCTGATAGGTTGCCATATTAAGTCAGGAGTAAAGGTAAGGACGCATTGCAGATTCAGAGCACAGGAGTTTAGGGGGAACCATAGACTTGCATGGTAAAATATCCATGCTTTAAATAAATGTCTGTGGTCTCCTGGGCCTAGACTTGGTGTCCACCCATGAGCTAGTGCCCGTGTGTCCTTCTGTCCAGGGTTCAGTGACCTTAGGTAAAGTTCAGTGCCTGTTTCTGAGAGCCACTGTCTTTGATCCCAGACTCTCAGGGTCAGTGTTGCAGTGCCAGTCTCCTGGAGTTAATGCCAGTCACAATATATGTCTGTCAGTGTCCCCACATCAGCATCCCATTACCAGCATGCCCATGCCCAGGTCCCTCTTTCCCACTTTAAGTGTAATTGTCCTAGTATCTCTATACAAAGCGATGTCGTGCTGTTCCTACTGAAAGGAAAAGATTGGTATAGCCAGTGATGTGGGTGGATTATGGGAGGGTGGTCAGAAGTTCACCCTGGGAATCCATTTTGTTGGATTTAATGCCCTCACACACCCTTTCAGGTGTCATGCTTCAACATTTGGGCCTGCTCCTCGTTGGGTTGGCGGTGCAATACCCAACGGGCAACACCTCAAAGAGGGGCTCTTTAGCGGAGATCTTTTTCCAACTGCCGTATAGATGAAGTGTGGGTATGGGGTCAGATACAGGTGGTAGACGTGGATATAGTGTGTTAAAATAAAGCTAGCGGTACCAAGAGTACTTTATTCAGAAGGGCCACTGCTTTGTTTAAAAACGATTAACCTGGAGGAGAGGGGTGGAAAGTAATGTTTCCAACTCTGATCCAAGGGTTATTATAGTCAGGTCGACCTGAAGCAGTGGCCCTTCTGAATAAAGTATTCTTGGTACCGCAAGCTTTATTTTATACGCTTTGTATAGACATACCTTTAGGGCACGTCGTGACTGGACCTTCTGTTCTCCTTAGAACAGTAATCGCCCTCAACTCCTTCTCCTTGATACCTAATTGTCCTAGTGTCACCATGCCAATGTCAGTGCCCCCTTGTGAATGTAACTGTCCCAGTGTCCTTATCTCACTGTATTTTTGAAACTTTCTCCCACTGGCAGTGATGGACTTGGCAATGTCTGTGCAGGTGTTCCAGTGTCAGTACTGATATTCCTGTGTGGGGATGTCATTTCACCAAAATGCTAGGATTTTACATCATATGACCTTTGACCCTGGTTATCTCATTGGAAGTGATGTCATGTGATCTTTCACAATGTCGTCAATATCTGAAATGACTTTCCTGAAGTTAAAAAACTTTAATAAGTGATCATGAAAAATGGATATTAAAGTAGGTGAAAGTGCATTTTATTTATTATCAATATTCTGATTAGACTTGTCATGCTATGCAAGGATGTAAACACAAAAACCCATGAAAAAAGCCATCATTGATTAGGATAAATGTAATTGAAGGCCAGCTACAGTCACAATATTCCAAAACATAGCGGCTTATGTACAACAAAATGTCAGAGCGTGGAGCTGCACCAAATTTGGCACTGCAGAGCTCCGACCTTTTCAAAACATAGGGATGAACTGTATTTACTACAATACGGTGCACCCATGTGTTTTCCCCTGCGCTGGCGCTAATATTAGCAGCCTAATGCCAACGCAGGCATCCCTGTACCATGGTGCAAGGCTATCTGAGTTGCAGGGAATGATTGTCTATGTGCAGGTGTACCTTCCTGCACATAAACAAAAATAATGGTGATTTGTTACTTCAATGTGTGCTGCATTCTTCAGTCCACATAGAAGTTGCAAATCGTGATTACTTAATGATTGTTTATGTGCAGGAGAGGAGACCTACCTGCACATGAACTATCGTTGATGGCATGTTGCTCTTCTAATGTGTTCTGCAGAATCCAGCACATATAGAAAAAGCAAAAACGAGGAGAAGTACAAGTATTTCTCCTTGTTGCGTCAATCTAACAGCTTCTATTCAGTGGCGGTAGCTTTTGGTGCTAACTCGATTTACAGATCCCCCTTGTAAATCTGGGGCAGCGTCGAAAAGCAATAGGTGTTGTGTCTTATACCGCGTGGGATCACCTGCTCAGTTAACATACTCACCTGGGCCCATAAATATACACACTTTGAACAGGTGACACCTTTGCTAATCAGGATATTATTCACTTTTAGGACTTAATCTGTACACCTTGATTTACCAATCTGTGTCACCGGTACCTTGAGTCCTAAGGGATCAAGGGTGTTAGAATAATAGGTGGAAAAATAACATTTCCTGCATAAATAACCACAGACTCGGGAAAAGTTTAAACACTTTATCTATGTAAAATCTTAAATGTCAGAGTCCATACATATACGATTAAAGCCTTTTTTTATTATGAAGATAATGATCAAAACAAATGACATGTAGAAATGTTATGAGATTTTCTTTAAGCATTGATACGTAGGAAAGGGTCGAAAAGGGAAACCATATGATAACATTTTCTCACAGAATTATATTTACCCAGAATGGTGTGAGGACCAGCCCTTGCCACGGGCTGGGACAAAGGAACAGGACTCCAGATATTGCATATGTCGACAGGACAGAACAGGTACAGCTCAGGACAGGTGATTATCAAATCAGGACAGACTAAGGTCAGGATAGGTACCCTCAGCTAAGTGCAACGCCAGCGTCACACACCTCTCTGCAGCTAACAGTCAGACCCCGATTGGGTTATCGATTCTCCTCCCAAACCCCGATTGGGTTATCGATTTTCCTCCCAAACCTGAATTGGGTTATCGATTCTTCTGTCAGAGTGCTCCGCCAGCACCTCTGCTCTCGATCTCCTATAGAATGCGTTGGGTCAGTGTCAGGTCAGCTATTCGGACAGGTCGGACAACCTAACCAGCTAAGTCTACCTTAGTTACGCCATTTTCCAGGGCAATGTACCCCCCCAATGTTGCAAATTTGTGTATCCCCAATTTTGATTGGTCAAAAGACGAGGAGAGGTCATCACACCATACCAGTATGAGGTCATTTAATTCAAATATTTAAATTACCGTTCCCTCCCATAATTTTATTTTCCCATGCACTTTTATTCCATCCGGCAATGGATATTTCAATAATCATACAATGTATAAAATATATCCAACACACACAGGAAACCCTTTGGAGAGACGCCACACGGAGGTAAGTTTTGACTTGCTTTATTGAAAGGACAGCCTGCCAGCAGGAAGCATCAAGGAACAGCAGTCTTCACTAAACGCCAGACGCGTTTCAGGATTCAACCTTTCTTCAGTGGCGTTGGGACAAAGTGACCAGGAGCGCTGCATAACGTGCACAATTCAAATTTCACCACCTGACCCCAGTGGGCGTGGCCATCTCATAGCCTTCTGGGTGATGTAGTGCAATGTAATGAATACCAAGTGGGTGCCTCGCTCTCAGTCTTTAATGGCCCGTTAATAAGTTGCTAAAAAGAACTGGACGGGTCCTGCCCTGCTTTGCGGCCGCCTCTCTGAGCCTTCGAGCCGGTCTCCCCCCTGCAAGGGCACCAGCCAGCCTCCGTTCGTAGATCCTGCAGCAACACGCTGTGATGCTGCCGTCGACCCGCAACAGCGGAGAGAAGCCCACTGCTGTTGCGGGTCGACGGCAGCATCACAGTGTGTTGCTGCAGGATCTACGAACGGAGGCTGGCTGGTGCCCTTGCAGGGGGGAGACCGGCTCGAAGGCTCAGAGAGGCGGCCGCAAAGCAGGGCAGGACCCGTCCAGGACTTTTTAGCAACTTATTAACGGGCCATTAAAGACTGAGAGCGAGGCACCCACTTGGTATTCATTACATTGCACTACATCACCCAGAAGGCTATGAGATGGCCACGCCCACTGGGGTCAGGTGGTGAAATTTGAATTGTGCACGTTATGCAGCGCTCCTGGTCACTTTGCCCCAACGCCACTGAAGAAAGGTTGAATCCTGAAACGCGTCTGGCGTTTAGTGAAGACTGCTGTTCCTTGATGCTTCCTGCTGGCAGGCTGTCCTTTCAATAAAGCAAGTCAAAACTTACCTCCGTGTGGCGTCTCTCCAAAGGGTTTCCTGTGTGTGTTGGATATAATTGGCGGCTGTCCCGGTCGCGGAGAGAAGCCCACTGCTGTTGCGGGTCGACGGCAGCATCACAGTGTGTTGCTGCAGGATCTACGAACGGAGGCTGGCTGGTGCCCTTGCAGGGGGGAGACCGGCTCGAAGGCTCAGAGAGGCGGCCGCAAAGCAGGGCAGGACCCGTCCAGGACTTTTTAGCAACTTATTAACGGGCCATTAAAGACTGAGAGCGAGGCACCCACTTGGTATTCATTACATTGCACTACATCACCCAGAAGGCTATGAGATGGCCACGCCCACTGGGGTCAGGTGGTGAAATTTGAATTGTGCACGTTATGCAGCGCTCCTGGTCACTTTGCCCCAACGCCACTGAAGAAAGGTTGAATCCTGAAACGCGTCTGGCGTTTAGTGAAGACTGCTGTTCCTTGATGCTTCCTGCTGGCAGGCTGTCCTTTCAATAAAGCAAGTCAAAACTTACCTCCGTGTGGCGTCTCTCCAAAGGGTTTCCTGTGTGTGTTGGATATAATTGGCGGCTGTCCCGGTCGCGGAGAGAAGCCCACTGCTGTTGCGGGTCGATGGCAGCATCACAGTGTGTTGCTGCAGGATCTACGAACGGAGGCTGGCTGGTGCCCTTGCAGGGGGGAGACCGGCTCGAAGGCTCAGAGAGGCGGCCGCAAAGCAGGGCAGGACCCGTCCAGGACTTTTTAGCAACTTATTAACGGGCCATTAAAGACTGAGAGCGAGGCACCCACTTGGTATTCATTACATTGCACTACATCACCCAGAAGGCTATGAGATGGCCACGCCCACTGGGGTCAGGTGGTGAAATTTGAATTGTGCACGTTATGCAGCGCTCCTGGTCACTTTGCCCCAACGCCACTGAAGAAAGGTTGAATCCTGAAACGCGTCTGGCGTTTAGTGAAGACTGCTGTTCCTTGATGCTTCCTGCTGGCAGGCTGTCCTTTCAATAAAGCAAGTCAAAACTTACCTCCGTGTGGCGTCTCTCCAAAGGGTTTCCTGTGTGTGTTGGATATAATTGGCGGCTGTCCCGGTCGCGGAGAGAAGCCCACTGCTGTTGCGGGTCGACGGCAGCATCACAGTGTGTTGCTGCAGGATCTACGAACGGAGGCTGGCTGGTGCCCTTGCAGGGGGGAGACCGGCTCGAAGGCTCAGAGAGGCGGCCGCAAAGCAGGGCAGGACCCGTCCAGGACTTTTTAGCAACTTATTAACGGGCCATTAAAGACTGAGAGCGAGGCACCCACTTGGTATTCATTACATTGCACTACATCACCCAGAAGGCTATGAGATGGCCACGCCCACTGGGGTCAGGTGGTGAAATTTGAATTGTGCACGTTATGCAGCGCTCCTGGTCACTTTGCCCCAACGCCACTGAAGAAAGGTTGAATCCTGAAACGCGTCTGGCGTTTAGTGAAGACTGCTGTTCCTTGATGCTTCCTGCTGGCAGGCTGTCCTTTCAATAAAGCAAGTCAAAACTTACCTCCGTGTGGCGTCTCTCCAAAGGGTTTCCTGTGTGTGTTGAATGTATAAAATATGTACAGTTCAGCTTCCTCTCGAGAGGTCATGGGGGAAGGTTCCCATACACTTCGCAGTCAAGACTGTCACTGGCATCCGTTCAATGCAATGGCTTGAGGGCTCTTGAGCTCTTCTTCGCAGACGCAGTTCTTTTCAATATGGAATACAGTGGGATTACTTCAGGCCCAAATACGAACTAATAGTTCTAAATGTGTTCCCTATTTTGAGCCCAGCATTGACGAAATTGTCCCCCCCCCCCCCCCCCGGCAGCTAAATTGTTCTTACAGTTCTGCTATAAGACTCTACCCACCAAATTGTTTTGTTCTAAATGGTCCCAAAATGTTCTTACAGATGATCTGTGTCCTATGTGTAAATCCTGCCCAGAATCCATTGTCCATTTACCTTTCTTTTGTCCTCATTATTCATCTTTGAGAAAAATAATTATATTTCCATTGTGTAGATTGGCAGGCTCGGGACACTACCTCAAGGTGCTACGAATTCTGTGCACTGATACACGAAGAGTAATGGTGAATGGCCTCTCGAGATATTGGTAGGCACTGTGGATCAGGCGTGGGAAATCAGTTGTATGAAGTACTTTTATTCTTTTAAAACTTTTGGTACTATGTATTTGTACACTACTTTATACCAATGTTGGTTTTATAATATTTTTCTATGAATGTCTATTGTTATTGCTCGGTGCTGTGTGCTTTTATGATCTTTGTGATCGAAATAAAGTTGATGATGATGACGAACTAATAGCAAAGTGAAAAAAGAAACAGTTTTAGAACAAAGAATAAATGAATGCACTGTATATCACTTATCTCTACACTATTCCTGTTACTTTATTTTAACTGGGACATATTTTGAAGGGATACTGAAGTGGGTGGCACAATGAGTGCCGCAGGCCCACAAGTAGCATTTATTTCACATACCAAGGGCATATGTAGTGCACTTAACTACGGTCTTATAGGTAAATTAAATATGTTAGATGTGGATAAGCCAATGTTAAAATATCAAATGGGAATGGATCACTTGACCTGAGTAACCAGGGTTTGCAATGTTCGTGTAGTATACCGATAAAAAACCCTCATTCACGTACAGAAGTCGTAACGACGGTATATCTTGATTCTCCGCCCTGCTTTAAAAACGTGCTTGGCTTACTTACTGGCTCAAGAGGACAGATTCTCTTCAACGATCTCGCTCACCTCAATGTTTCCATGACCCAGCCGAGCCTCTTCTGTATTACGGCTCTCCTGCGAATCTCTGACGCTGCAGATATCCTTCCCCCTGCAAATCCAGCGATGCAGCGAACACCATCCCTGCAACATGGCACCTACAAAATAGAAGGAGAAAAAAAGTTAAGCACCATCCTTTTAGGTTAGTGCAGTAACTGAACGCATATCAAACAAATACTTTTTTTATGTTGCTGACAATCAGAAAACAGGTCAGTTTTAAAAAAATGTGACTTTGTGGTTATTGTTTAACGAGCATACCGAGGCCTTGGTATTAGCGCCCAGTGACATTCTTATGTGCCATCCTTTATTGTGCTGTAGTTTGTGAATCCAAAAGCACAATCGTGTGCACCTTGTGTATAGCGTTGAACAGCCAGGGTGTATCTTAGTTTGTGATGTTAAAACATGATATAGCTTCTATGTGCCGTAACTCCGAGGACAATAGTTGATTATTGGAAGTCTATGCAGCAATAGATTAATTAGCATGTAAGTCTTTGTTAGTAAAGATGTGAAAGAGAGGAGGGAATATTTCACGACTACTCATTTGTTGAATAACTGCTTTACTTGTATTTGCAGTGTAGCTCACTGTGCACTACATTACGCGCATATAACAACAACGCTCTCCAGGACTGAGAAGAGATGTTCCAACGAGTCTGTGACGGCAGTTGATTCACGGTCAAAATTCTCTGATCCAGCCCCACCCTGGGATAGATAGGAGTCCAGCATTGTCTCTGCAGACAAGAGTCAGGTGAGTGATATGACACTGAGCTCTGTCAGCCCCAGCACCGCCTCAGGCGTACAGATCACCACTCCATCGCTCCTGGCGCACATGATTTCCAAGCCTCTTCTGCCCATAAGCAATGATAACCAGTAGTCGGGCAGTGGTGATGCAAGCAGTCTCGTACCTGCTTCCTCACACAAAAACTCATTTATAAACCATGGGACATATTTACAAGCCCCTGTCACCACAGGCACATTACTTTTATCAATGTTCCTGTGGCGATAGGGTCTTCGCCAAATTTACAAGGCGGCATTAAGCCACTTAAGTGGCTTAACACCGCCTTGTAAATAAGGCGCCCTTTCACGTTATACTTAGCGTTAAAGGTGTCGGCAATGGGAGTTGCGCTGGGCGTTCCGCTGCAACACCCATTGATTTTGACGGCGACCAACATTTACAAGGGTGGCATATGGGGAAGTGCCAACATTAAGACCAGGGAACACCTGGTCTTAACATGGCAAAACAAGGAGAAATGCTTTATTTCCTCTTTTTTTTTGCTGTTTCTATGAGTGCCGCATAGTGCAGCACACATAGAAACAGCAAAACACCATGAATGATTGTTTATATGTCCCTTCCGGCAAATAGATAATCATTTTAAAGCTGACGAGTTGCAACTTGTATGTGAGCTGCATAAAGCAGCAAACATAGAAGTTACAAATCGCCATATATGATTGTTTGGGTGCAGGGAGGGACATCTTCCTACACATAAGCAATCATTCCCACAATTCAGGCACCCTTGCACTATGGTGCAAGGGTGCCTGCGTTGGCGCTAGGCAGTTGAATTTAGCACCAGCGCAGGGAGAAACGCAGGCCTGCACCGTGCTGTAAATATGGCGCTGACCTGCTTTTCAATAGTGGCAGAGCCAAGAAGGCTAACGCCGTGCTCCATCATTTTTGCAAAAAATATGCCCTCATGTGTTCAGTAGTAGTCTGTTTTTCACATTCATTACCATTAGCTTGGGGTTTATTAGGCAGGATTTTGCAGTATAACAAATAGGGAATCTGGAGCTTCTCAACTATGCGACCAACCAGCCATGTTGCTAGGCCGTACAACTAGTTAAAAAAAAACTTTAATCATTTTCGCTTGTCTTTTCCATAGGGAGATCTCCATCAGCGTGGCGGAGATCTCCAGCAATGGGGACAGAGATCCCCACCTAAGTGTGAAAAGTTCCAAGTAGTAACTTTACACCCATACAGTTGACTCTACCCCTGTTTTCAGGGGACTAAGTCATGTAAGTCTACACTTTGGAGTAATTTTGCACTTAGAAACTGGAAATTGTGAAAAGTCAAAATAGTCAATTTACTCCAAAGTGTGAGAGTAAATCTACTTTTAATGTGCCCAGACATCTATTTTCAGTCACCTTCAAACAGAAGCAGGCCAAAGGCTCATCAAAGATTTCCCTATTTGTTCTAGGTCTGAAGACAGGGTGACATGTCTGGGAGCAGATCATCCATCAACAGCAGAAGCAGGAACAACTATGAATATATACTGGAGTGAACTCCACTATGCATAGAACATTCTGTCTCTTCTTGAGAATTCAGTAGGCTTGGTTGCTCAGGCTGGGAAGAATGTTGAAACCACTGGCAGATTTCACCATGTAGGATTTAAGGAATATGGCACTCTTTCCATAGGACAGGACTATCACAGTTGTTATAAGAAGCTGCTCAAGTTCCAAGGTGGATGAGTGGCATCAGCGCCAGATTGGCTATACATAAAAAGGAATATTTCCAGCACTTGTATCTTTCTTTCCATGTTACCGACTAATATGAACTTTCATTAATTGACCACCATTACTCTCACAGGAAGGTACCTCACTGCCACCTATTCTCTAGGCTCATGTTCCTGCCAGGCGAAGATTGCCAATTTGGAAGAGCAAGCTCTCTCTCTCATCAATCTACCTGTTTAGGTTCACAGAAACTGTTGCTGAGTGATGAGGAAGAGGTAGGGTAACCTTCTTCTGGATTGGTTTGGAGTCTTATTGAAGGAGTTAAACTACGCAAAGTTATACAACCATCCTTTCCCAGTGCATTGTTATTATCCCCATTCTTTACTAGCAGATGTCTGACATGTCAGGAAATACCAAGCCACAAACTTACTGTGAGGCTGCTAAAATATTTAAAAAGTAAGAGGTGATTGTTTGCTCATGTAATACAATTTCTTGACACAATGTGTTCTGCTTTTCCTACAGGCACTTGAGGCTTGAAATAGAAATGAGTGCCCACAACTTGACCAAAGTAACAGAGTTTATTCTCCTGGGCCTATCCGATGTTCCACAACTGCAGACCACACTATTCGCTCTATTCCTGGTCATGTACCTGGTCGGGGTGCTGGGAAATGGTACAATCATCCCACTCATTACTGTTAGCTCCCAACTTCACACACCCATGTACTTCCTCATTGGGAACCTATCGCTGGTTGACCTCTGTCTCATGACAGTCATCGTCCCCCAGCTTTTGATCACCATACTCTCAGAACAGAAGACCATCTCATTTGTCAATTGCATGTCCCAGTTGTTCTTCTTTCTTTTATTTGCTGGGATGGAGACCACCCTGCTTGGAGTGATGGCTTATGACCGCTACGTTGCCATCTGCAACCCTTTGAATTACTTCATGGTCATGAACAGGAGTGTTTTTGCTCTCTTGTTGGTCGGCTGCTGGATGACTGCTCTCTTGCACGCCCTTCTGCACAGCGTGGCAGTAGCACTGCTCTCCTTCTGCAGCTTGAATAAAATCCAACAGTTCTTCTGTGACATCCCACCGCTCTTAAAGCTCTCCTGCTCCGACACCACCACCAATGAGCTCTTGATCCTAGTTGAAGCATCTGCCATTGCTACGGCCTGCATTCTTTCTGTAGTTGTTTCTTATGTGAACATAGTTGCCACCATCTTGAGGATGAATTCTAGTGAGGGGAGGCAGAAGGCCTTCTCCACCTGCTCCTCCCACCTCATCACTGTTGCTCTGTACTATGGAACTCTTGTTTTTACCTACATCCGCCCTACATCCACCTACTCGCTCGAAAAAGACAAGGTTGTGACTGTGATGTACACTGTTGTTAGCCCAATGCTGAATCCCTTCATCTACAGCCTGAGAAACAAGCAGGTGAAAGGGGCTTTGAGAAAGACCATTGGCAGATCTCTTTTTCAATAGAAAGCAACATCTCTCTTTTACTGGTTCATCCATGCATTATTTCCTACTCTAACACATTATTTATTATGAATGAATTTTGCATTCCTCACTCTGCAACAAAATCATATGCAATTCCTTCACATGTCAACCACTCTTTATCACAGGCTGCCATAGGTGAATTGATCCAAAGTATGAGATTAATTACACTTTCCAATGAGGTAGCATGCAGGCTGTCTCAATCTGAGACATTTGATCGACTGCTGCCTCTTCTACAAGGCCATGACTCGATACATTTTTCTGTATGATCCGAGTGACATCTCCACACGGGTGACTCTTTTAATATTTAACCATACTCTTTAATTGTATGTAAAGGGTCTAGGTTAACTCTTTATATCCACGCATTGCTTATAGATATACACATTGACTGGTCCAGATGGGCTGTCTTTTTAAGTGTATGTGTTTTGTATTTTTTTTAGATTGCTGTTTGGAGTGGAGATTGGATCAGTGTGTGTTGGAATGTATTTTTTAAACCAGTGTCTGAGTAGGTTTCCTACATATGTTTTTTATATGCTGGGTTGTATGAGCTGGAATGTTTTTCCTTGGATGATATTTAAATGTGTTTATTACTGTTTAAAGTGAGAATGTTGAGCATTTTGCAATGGGTCCATCATACAGACTGGTGCAAAAAAAAAAGAAAAAAATCTGAGTACAGAAATTCAAAGGTTGTTTAGCGACCAGGAAGTTTTGACATAGCCTGCACTTTAAAAATAGTTATAACATAAGAAAACAAATGACTGTCTCTTTTCTACTCTACATTAAGACCAATTTGCTATATGTTGCAAGTGGACACGACCCATCGAGGTCCACCCTCACTCTGTAACAACTGCTCCTTTGCGCAGTGCATACATACACCATGTTCGACCAGCCTCTGGTACCATCTGGAAGTATGAACGTCTGAAATGAGTGTGCTGCTCCCTTAGTTAGTCAACTCAACACTGGTGTTGGTACTACACATCTGACACTAGAGGCATCCAAAGCTAGACACAGGGATATACTCAACTGTTTGACAAAGAACAGTTTGAGCAAAAGATGTCCGACAAAGAGCCCCCTTGTAGGGCCCACCTGGCCATTGCAGTGCCCGCCCAGTGAGGAGTCCAGCCCTAGGATGAAGCATGCCACTACTGTGGGTGAGGGCCTGCACATCCTATCAGGGCCGGACAGGCTACTGGGCATTTTTAAGTAAACAATATAAAACCAGATGGGTTTGAAGTAGACTTTAAAACCCTTTGTTTTGCTTTCTTTATTTAGAAGTACATACTGGTCCCCATCCACAAAATCAGCCCCCGCCACAGTGAAATCGGCCCACAACTTTGCAGCCCACCAAATCGTCCGGGAGCCAGTCCGGCCCTGCATCCTATGAAGGATGATTCTAGTGTCAGGCAAGTTGGACCAACACCAACGGAATAGCACACTTATATCAGATTTTCAGCAAAGGAAGAGGGGACATGTGCTGGACGGTCTAATACACTTCATAACTCTGGACATCTGGAAGAATGCCTTGAAATGTCATGGCATACTGACACAACTAGATCTACTTGTAATCCCAAAGATGGACTTTGAGGCCCCTGTCACATCTATATTACCACTGAAAGCTGGGAGAATTGCATTCTGTCAGGTAGAAACAGCTGGACCCAGGAATTACAGAAAGTAATTTATTTGCACACCTGTGTCTAGTAAAACTAGCCTTCTCGCTCATTTACCTCTAGTGAGTGTTACATTTACTGTAGTGATGGAACACAACACAACTTCTCTTGGTGAAGGGGGTGTGGGTGCTGTGTCAAACCCCTCTGCGAGGAGGAGTCTTCGGGCTCTTCCCTTGTTCTGGTTTTCTCTGGTTCACCCCCTCATACTCGTGAGCTGTGAGGAGATGTGTTGGTGGCCACTAACAGATCTGCTCTGGATAAGGTCAACAATAGGCTGGTCTTATGCAAGGTGTGTTCAGTCTCTCTGCACTGGCCCGGTAATACCAAATGATCATTCAAGGCAGCAGAGTCTGTCGAGGGCAGTCGCTGCATTTCTAGATACATTTTACTAACAAGCATTGGTAAATTGATCAGTGCGCACACTCGACGCCGAGACACATACACATGGGTCGTAGCTGGGGGTCAAAGCTTTGGGGGCAAAACTAAAACATAAAAGGGGCATGAGGTTCGGACAGGGTTGTCCGCCCGACACAATATTGTAAGATTTTAAAGAACATAATATTTTTTTTGTGCTCATAATAATCTATCTTTACATCTGTTTGTTGTAAATGGTGCCTTTTAAAGCACAGTGGGCGAAGAACATTGGGAAGTTTCTGCAGAAGTGTATTAGATGCTGATGGAGTAAAGGGAACAGAATACAAATGCAACTATACATATTGCTGTATAACCTTTGAAGAAATGTGTGGTAAATGCTGCATTTTTAGTTACATTTTACTAACAAACTGGTAATAATTGAGGCTATTTATGAGAGCTTGCACCAACATTGCATCACGTTTTTGTGATGCTGCGGTGGTGTAAACAATGTGCCACTCTGCGTACGATTTACAAAGTGACGCATCTAGGCAGATGTGTCACTTTGTAAAGCTGTGCGCTGCATTATAATGTGTGCAGGATGAGCATTCCCACGTAAAAAAGAGATTTCACTGCGGCACTTCTATGACTAGACTGCATCACAAAACTTAAAAAAGTAGTGATGCAGGACTTTTCACATGGGATTGCACATGCGCAATGACACATTGCTGGAATTGTGTCAGTTAAATTCAATTCAATTCAATTCAATTTCAATTGTATTTATTATGTTTTGGCTCTCAGAAGAGGGCCACATAAAATTTACAAGGTAAAAACAGAAGACAAGTACATATCAAAGATTATGACGTTGGAGAAACATATTTAAGTACAAAACTAACATACAATGACAAATCTACAGCAGGTCGCAATGTCAAACATCTCCAGAGGGATGTTAATAAATAGCTAAAAAACCTTTAAAAAAGTTAAAAATATGGAAACAGAACATTTCATTAGGAGGCCAATAAAGTGCATGGAGAAAGCCGTTCAAAGTGGAAATGCCCAGACGGATACAAATAAATTTTAACCATCGGAGCGCGGGGCAAATCAGTAAAACATGCATACAATCCTGGGTACTCAATTTACATAAATTGCACATAGAAGAAGAACCATACCATTTGGATAAGAGTAGATTTAAAGGTACTAGGTCGTAACGTAAAAGAAACCAAAATCTATGAATACCATGCGGCAGGTTCCATGTAACATGTAACATAGGGTTGGGCCAACTTCATCACATAGGAATTAAGGAGAAGGTCTACATTCCTTTTTTCACAGATTAACTTTTTATCAGACTGAAAACATAGGTCCCACGAGGCCTCTTTTAAAACGAGTTTTAACTGTGAGGGAGAATACAAAAACAAAGTATTTTCATCTAATTTTAGAAGGGTTACGGCTTTTCAAAAATTCCTTACAAGTTGAGAAAACTCTTTAAAATTACCCAATAATTCGCTTCTGAGGAGAGCTCTCATCGTCCCTAATTCAGCTCTAACCAGGCAGGCCACCCATCTTACTAGGGCACATAATCCCTGTACCCAGCTGCTCCTAAGACCGAAGTCGAGCCTGCAGGCGGCCAAAGAGCACGCAGTATTTAGGGAAGATAGAGATCTTAGGAGTTTCCCCTCAATCTTATGGCAAAAGTCCCAATATTTCACCTCTATAAGTTCTATACCATACTATATTGTTGCGGGAATTTTAGACCTATACACCTCCAATAAGCACGAAAAGTGCCTTTTCCCCGTAGCCTGATAGAGGGAATTTAAACCTTTGCCATGGGCGAGGGCTTTGCGTGAACTATGCTCAATATGGAGCCTCTCACTCAAGTTAGCCGTGATGATTTTCCCCAGGAAGGTATAGGAGTTAACAACCTCCAGTTTTTGGCCGCCGATAAACCAACCAAAATTTACAGATCGGCACTTCTTCTTACCGGCTATGCACATGACTTTACTTTTGGATATATTAATCTTCATGCAATGGGCAGCAGCGAAGACATGAAGAGCATGTAGCCGATTTGCAAGTCCTTTAGGGGTCAAGTCTAAAATAAGGACGTCATCGGCGTACATCAAGCAGGATATAGAGGTCCCCCCCACCACCGGGGCAATACCCTCTCTGACAGACAAGGCGGCGGGTAGGTCTACCGTATATAAGGAGAACAAAAGGGGAGCCAATAAACAGCCTTGTTTGAGGCCATTCAAAGATGGAATTTGATGGGATAGCCCCCTTTCGCCCCCTAGCAAGACCCTACACCAGGTCTCTGTATGGAGAGACCGAACCAGCTCCAACAGATAGGCTGGAATTGTGTCAGTTCTCCGACACACCCCAGCAATGCGTCATTATTACTCCACTAGATATGTCAGGATTCCTGACATATCTGTTGAATCCTTGCGAAAAGGAGTGCCGAAGTGTAAATGACATGGTGTCGCAAGGATGGCGCAATGAAAAGTGACGCATCACTGTTTTTGCCCAATGATGCACCACTTTTCATAAATGAGGCCCCAAATGGGATTTAGAGGGAGTTTTAAACACATTGATCCGTAGTTATGAGTACAGAGAAATGGTTGTCAGTGGTTAATTTGTAAAGGAAACAGTGCCTTACCCAAATCTCTTCTCAGAAGCGCAGCCGGTGCTATTAAATATGGGCGCATTGAACACCCAGGTCGCATGGGGTTTACTCCAACTCATGCTGTTATCTCACTTGTGCAAGGGCCTGTTTTCTCCTTTTTGATGGTTTTTCCATCTTTCTCTTCCTCTTTCTTACCCTTTTCCGTGTTTTCCCCCTCTTACTATTGGAAAATGTCTGATGAGGAAAAATAAGGGCTGGTCCCCAAACATTTGCACTACACCCTACCCCCCTTATCCCCCCACCCACCAGCAACTACCTGCTCAATTTAGGCACTGGTGGTTGTAGAAAAATACATGGTTCCACTGTCAGTGAACACTGGCTTCTGCAGTTGAGACCTCGATGTAACGGTTAACAGAGCAGGTGGACAAGGTAGGCAGAGGGTTGTGCGAGCATGGGCACACCTCAGGTAGTGCAGTGAGTTTGGCGACGAGCCAACTTCCGCTAGTCACAATAACAAGAACTCACTAGGCAGCCACCCAGTAATCACTCCTCGGTCTTAGAGCCAGTGCCTCATTTGTGCAGATAGTTGCAGATGTATTTGGGGCTCCAGACATATTTGTCATTGTCAGTCTTTGGCCGAGCCCAAAAGAGACAAAAGCAGAAAATGGGAGCATGTAGGAGGTAGAGAAAAATAGGAAATCAGTGACAAAGGGGAGAAGCTGAGGACGAAACCAACCTACAAAAAAAAGAAAGAAAGAAACAGAAAGTGTATGGTGGGGGAAGAAAGCAGAATGAATTGGAATCACAACTAGACAGCCTTACTTTTCAGCAACCTCTACTTCAGTAGTGCTAGTAATGGACTCCTAAGTAAAGTGTCAGGGACCTGCACTTATTATTATTATTATTATTATTATTATTATTATTATTATTATTGTTATTATTAATATTATCTTATTTATTTAAAAATGAATTACTACTTGGACCCCAAGACACCGATGGTGATTGGAGGTGATACATTTATGGGTCCAGACCCTCACTCTGTAAGGGTCTCTTTCCTTCTCTTCCTCTCTGGTGCTCCCTGCACACTGCTTGCAAAATTACTGGGCAGGTGGTAAGCAGTACCATTCCTTTTTTAAGTTTAGAAAGCTTTATTGAGTTAAATATACCAAGTAAAAACATCAGTACAAAACACAAGCAAAGATAAAACATAAAGGAGTGAGATAACTTCAATCTGCATGTGAGATACAAACAAATCCCAAAAAGGGAAACATGATGAATATACTAAGAGAAAATGCCTGTTTTTTCGATTGTATGCGGTATAGGAAAGGAAAAAGAGGAAAAGGGAAGAAAGAAGGGGAGAAAACAGGCTAAGAAAGTGTGAAAGAAGCAGAGATAGAAAAAGGAAAAAGTAGGAAGGAGAGAGAAAGAGAAAGAAAGGAGGAGAGACAGGGGCATGCTACGGTGCATGTCTGGAAAGAAAAGCAGTTAAAGGCAACCATAACAAATCTCTTTTAATTAGAAGAGAGGTAGTCGTAGCATGGGCACGAAGTCTATGATGATGACAGAGTAAGTTCCACCATGCAGCATAAGAGATTTTAGAAGTATCTTTCCTGTTCGAAGTGATAATCTGCAAAGAAATCGCTATAAACAAATCTATGAATTGACAAACAGTATGAGAAAGTCCAAATGGGAGAAGAACTGCCCAAAAATATGTGAACAACTTCAAAAGTATGACTAGAACATAAAATCTCGTTCAGCTTGCACCATATAAGTCGCCAAAGGGATTTAACCAAGGGACAAAGGAAAGACATATGAAGCAAATTGCTATCAGGGTGAGGGCAGGACCAACATTGACTGGAGTCTATGCATTTAAATTTGAAAAGATAAGAGGGTGTAAGGAAAAGGCGATTATAAAAAAAATACATGGCTTGAGTGGTGCTAGCCGAGTGAGATACAGTGTGGAGTTTAGACCAGATAGACTTCCAAACCTGCAAAGAAAAATCCTGTACCAGATCCTTTTCCCATGCAAGCTCAGTTTTGGATTTGGGACGGACAAGAGGAGGGCTTGAGAGAATCTTATAAATGAGAGCAGCTTTGTGTGGGGTATCAAAGTCTAGTACAGTAGCATCAGGTGGGACAGTATCAGATAAAGTGTTATGGTGGGATTGAAGGGCAGAGAGGGCAGTGGAGAACTCTCTGAACTGAGAAGAATTCCTAATGGACAATTGAGCGGAGGAACAAAAGGTTGGAAAATCCACCAGAGAGCCATTCACAAAAAGTTGGCTCACGTGAATAATACCTTTATCAATCCACTCTTTCCAAAAAAGAGCCTTGTTTGTGATCTTCAACAAGTGATTATACCATAAAGGGGTAAGAGAGTGTAGATACTGTTGCGAATAAGAGGATTGAAATAAGGAGAGAGAGAGTGCCCTGGAGAGCTTATAAGTAGGTGAAAGAAATCGTTTCTGGGGTTGAGATAAGAGGATAGCAGCCCGATAGGAGAAGGGTGTGAGTTGAGCAAATTCTAAAGCACTCCAAGCAGTACATGAGGAAGAGGGTGGATCTGCAAGAAATGGCCAAATTTGTTTTAATGTGAAAGAGGAATGAAAACGAACGAGATTCGGAAAATTAACGCCTCCAGAGTTTTTGGGCTGTTGAAGACGAGATAAAGATATCCTGGATTTACGGTTATTCCAGAGGAAGCGAACAAGGACGCGATTAATCTGGGTAACGAAATAAGCTGGGAGGGAGATGGGCAACATAAACAAATAGAAATTAATAATGGGGAGAAGCATCATCTTAATAGTCGCTAATCGTCCCCACCAAGATAGAAAAAGGGGAGACCATCGGTCTATCAAAGAGGAGAGCTTGGAGAGGATATCCTTATGATTAATACTCATAGTATCTTTAATAGAAGCAGAGTATAAGATACCCAAGCATTTGATACTTTTAGAATTCAATTCAAAGCCGGAACCCTGAAACATATGTGGAAGACAGTATTTGTTAAGGGGCAGAACTTCAGATTTATCTATATTCAACTTATAACCAGAAACAGGAGAATAATCGGCAAGTAAAGAGAATAGAGTAGGTAAGCAAGTGTCGGGATTTGATATATAAAGTAAAATATCATCAGCATAAGCCTGAATTTAATGTTCAATGATTTGTAAACCACACCAGAGTAGGATGGAGAGCATCACATTTTTTCCAGGAAAGGTTCCAAAGCTAAAAAAAAAAAGGAGGGGGGACAAGGGACAACCTTGTCTGGTACCCCGGTGCAAAGGAAAGTAAGATGACTGAGCTCCGTTGACCCACATTGAGGTCGAGGGGGCAGAATATAATAAGTTTAATGATGTGAGGACTAAAGCCATGCCAACGAAGAGCCCCGAACATGAAATCCCAGTTGACCCAATCAAAGGCTTTTTACGCATCTAGAGTGATAGCAGCTAAAGGGGTCTTCATACTCGATGCAAGATGAAGAATATTAAGGAACGTCCTAGAGTTATCCATAATAGACCTGCCCTTAACAAATCCGGACTGATAAATATTAAGAAGGTCTGGAACAACAGTATTCAAACGAGAGGCCAGAATTGTTGCATCAATTTTACAATCAGTGTTAATTAAAGAAATAGGCCGGTAATTCTTACAAAGAGAGGGATCCTTATCCTTTTTAGGGAGTAGGCACAACATAGCTTGGGTGAAGGAGCCTTTAGACTCACCCACGGAAAGAAAAGAAGAAATCAGAGAGGATAAATGAGGTATGAGATATTGTTTAAATTGAAAATAAAAATGAACAGTGAAACCATTGGGGCAAGGGGACTTATCTTTGGGTAAGAGAGTGATAGCCTGCAGAATTTCCTTATCTGAAATGGGAGCATCCAACGGAGAGAAGTCAAGGTTAATGGGCGAGGACTTGGGAATGCTGGAAAAGAAGGAGTCGATTTGGGAGGGGGACGGGGTAGATTCAGGCGTATATAATGAGGAATAATTATGAACAAAGCAATCAAGAATCTCATCATCCGTACTATGTCGGACCCCGCTAGCATCGGTTATAATCACAATTTTAGATTTCTGCTTCTTAATTTTAAGATAATTTGCGAGAGACCTACCAGCTTTATTACTGCCCGTACATTTTTCAGTTAAATTTTAGCAGGTGATTACAAGCCGAATAGTATGAGAATGTATTAAATTGAATTTTGGCTTGAACGAGAGAAGAAAGAGCATCGGGGGAATTAGACATATAAAAGGTGTGTTCAAGTTCCTTAATTTGTTTAAGAATGGTAGATGATTTAGCAATGGTCTGTTTCCTTTTTCGTGATAAGAAATCAATTATAAAACCTCTGGCAGAGGCCTTGAAGGCATCCCAAACAAAATTAAATTGAGAGGCAGAATTAGGATTTGTGCAGAAGAAATCGTCCATGAAATGTGTGAACTGGTCAATAAATTGTAGATCCAAAAGGAGAGAGTTATTGAAGCGCCAACGGCGGGAGTTGGGAGTAGGCGCGTGAAAATCCATATCTAGGATAACCGGAGCGTGATCCGAAATAAGGATAGAGCTGATTTCTACATTTGTTACAAATTGAAAGGTGTGTTGGGTGAGGAAGATATAATCAATCCGGGAATGAGAGGAGTGAACGGGGGGAAAAAAAGAAAACTCACCGTAGAGGCAGCTGTAGAAGCTTTTGAAGTTTGCGTATGCTCCATTGTGACTGAGGCAGAGGAGCTCAATGCAGAAACAGAGGCGAACACCACACAAAAAAGACCAAAAGACAAAGGAATCGACAAGAGCAGCCGCAAAAAGGTCAAAAATGTCCTTAAAAAAGAAGTAGGAGCATACAGTGTCCAGTAGCAGCACCAGAGAGGCAGCGCAAATAGCGGAATCAATGGCTATTCATAAGAGCCCACTGACGCAGATTACCATAAGAGCTGTAACAATAGAGGCGGAGCCTCCATAAACAAATGAAGGAAAATGACCAAAACTGCAGCATTAGGTGTAAAGCAGAAGAAAAAAAAGAGGCAGATAGTCCATATCCGTAGATGTTATGTTAGAAAAAGCATTTGTTTTAAAAAAAAAAAAAGAATGAGTGAGGAGACGGAATAGAGAAACAAAATGGCGGCCGTAGCAGAGGAGATCGCGTTTTCACCATTTACTCCATGAAAACAAGGGTAATATGAGCAGCCGGCATACCCATCAGTAGGGGGGCATTTCCGACGTCCGAATCAGTGGTTTATTGCGGGATACGCTGATCGGAAGCAGGTCCTTCGTCTCCATAGCGCCGCCGAAGTTGCGGAGCTCAGGGAGGGGCGGCCATCATAGCCGCCGCGTCGCGCGCTCTCCCGAGCAGTACCATTTCTAAGATGATAAAAGCTCACCAAATGAGAGAAAAAATTCCCCTCCTCTCCCCCACATGCAACCAGCCTAGCCTGACTGAAGCCCCCCCCCTTTGTTTACTATGACAGCAGAAGGCATGTGTCCTTCACCAAGCTTTGCAAACTGTATTTCGGGAACTCACATTGGCTGAGGCAAGGGCTAGGGTTATTTGACAGGGTTGATGGGTCATCTTGTGTAGAAGCTGATATGCTGCCTTTTTATGGTAGGTATAAAGGTATGGACGTATTGTTGATGAGCAGCTTTTGCCACCATTGTGCCCACAGGTGTTTATGTAAATGTTCAGTATTTGTAAAACGTGAACAATCACCCGAGAGTGTCAAGGCGCTGGGGGCCGTCTGGAAGTTTAAGCAAGCTATTGGCCACAGTCACATGGTGCTGGGCTGATCTGCCGCCGTTACCGGGGATCGGACTGTGAGCCCCTGGGTTCCAGAAATGTCGCCTTGGCCGCTGCGCCACACCTCTTCCCTAGTTGAGACCATAGACTTGCATGTTAATATGTTGATGATCTAGGTGTCTGTTCTGTCCTGGCCTGTCTCTCAGGCCTAGGTTTTGCCTTCACAGATTAGTTAGTGCCCCTGTGCCCTTTTGTCCAACTATCACCTGCCTTAGGTAGTGTTCCCCTATGTCTCTGTTTCTTCATCTCCAAAGGCCAGTGTTACACTGTTAGTATGTCAGTGTCAGTCACAATGTCTTTCTATCAAAGCCCCTCAATCAGAGTCCAGTTTTTATTGTCCTAATGCCCACATGTGTCTCTTTGCGAGTGTTTTGAGAGTTGTAAGTGTGTCCCAGTGCCTATATCCCCATATCAATATCACCATTCCAATATCATTTTTCACTGGTGAATTTACCTGTTCTAGTGTCAGTGCCTCCCTGTATCTATGACTTTGTCCCAATAGCAGTGATGGAACTCCCAAAGTCTGTGCTAGTGTTCCAGTGATGGTATTGATAGCCCTGTGTTTCTAGGCCAATGTATTCTTATCAATGCTCTTTTGTCAGTGTTCCAGTGTCACTGTCCCTGTGTCAATGTGCCTCCTATCGGTAATCATGTGCAGGTGTTCATGCCCCAGTGTCTGTGTCCACCTTCAGAGTTTCCCTATGTCAGTCACAGACGCCGGTTCATCAAAATGCTTGGGGTAGCAGAATCAACATTAAGTGCCCTGTGAACACCTAATGGCATCACATTAAGTGACATCATATCATTTTAGATCGTTGGAAGAAATATCATGTTATCTGTAACCTTTTTCGCAGTACCGGAAGTGACATTGCTGAAGCTAAACATACCTACAATAAGTGATCATGATAAAAGCATACTAAAGTAGTTAAATGTGTGCTTGTGGCTCCTGCCGACCTGTAAGCATCATTCCCTCTGTGGCCCATATGCAGCTAACCTCCATCATCAATGTGCACCTCATTTTTAGGTTTCGCCTGTACATCGCTTACGCTGTGCTTGTGAAATCAATTGTTTTTAATATAAATCTTAAAAGGGACTTACATCCCTCTCACTTTCCTGGCTTTTTATTGGTTCCTATGCTTACCACTTCCTTTTCCTCCATTTCTCCATAATGGAGGAGCAGCCCCTGCACATGGTCACTGTCAGACACCTATTCTTCTTAACACACACCTTTTACTAATACAAACACAGCCAAACACACATTCCTAGAACAAAAATACAGATGTACATACCTTAATCACACAGCTAGTTAGATAGGTCTAGACACACATTTTGAAGAAAACAGCAAGGCACAGTTTCCAAACACACATTTGTTACTAACTCTGTCAAGATGCTACTCCTAACACAGGCATAGTAAAACATATACTTCAAACACACACCAAAGGCACATAAAAAGGGTTACAAGCAGCAAGGCAGGAGTCACAAGCTGAAGTCTAGAGTTCACAGCTGCAACCCCTGGCGACCCCTACATGATATCCCTTGTGTCTGTGATGGTGCTCTAGTGCCAGCAACCCACTTTCAGTGCCTATATGCTTGTGTGTCAAATCAAGCATTCCTGTGTCAGTGTTTCAGCGCTAGTGTAAATGTCTCAGCATTAATGTGTGCATGGATATCCCAGTGATCCTAGGTTAGTGTCACCAGTGGTAGTGCCTATCTGCGTGTGTTGCTGTGTTCGTCACACTGACATACAGCGTTTTGGGTCTACCTCCACATTACGATGCAGGCGGTCCTACCCTAAAATCGCGTAGGGCAGACTGACACCTCTGACAGGATCTACGGACCCTATTGGGGCAGCGGTCGGAATCATGATCCTGAATGGAAGCGGTGCCTGCTCAGTCACAGCCGTCAGGATTACAATGTCCCTTTCCGAATGCCTTTTTATGGCGTCCCACTGCCATGAATAGGCCGATAGAAACAGACTTTGGGGGTCCCAAATAGGGCCCCTGTAATCCATGGGCCACTGCTAAGTGGCCAGGGGCCAAATGATGCCTGACACAAGTTGCATGGATGTTTGTAAATGTCCTTTTCCTACTGCGGCTTGTGCTGTGGCCCCTTTCCTGGTTGCCGTACAAGCTGCAGTCGAAAAATGCATTTTCCGACCGCCTCCAGGGCGATCTAATCAAAATATGGTAGGTGGGACCACCGACTACTTGTCGGCTGTTCCCACTCCCACGGCAATAGCAGTCGGACGCTTTTTCGACTGCCATCGTAATGTGCCCCATACTCTTGTCTTAAACAATATTAAAGTTGAGGATGAGCTTGGCTGCCCTCTAAGCAATTTTTTGTGCGAAAAACTAAAGCCACAAAGGGCAGGGGTGGAGAAATTGATGACGATCCCAGTTTGCCACAGCAGATGATGTGATGTGATGCACAACGATCTCTGCATGAAGAGCAAGAAGGCTGGGCACCCCTCCTCCATGTGACTCCTCCTCCTTCCATAGCACTTATTGATGCGGAAGCGAAATATTACGCATCCCTGGTGTTAGCTGATCTTGCTCAATGGTCCGAAGACAATAATAAAATTCCGATAAATCAGACAGGATTTCGCCGTGGCATGGGTACTGCAGCAAATACAATGGCGCTAAGCTTAATAGCGGAAAAAAGCCTTCAAAATCATCAGGCACTCTACACCTGTTTCATAGACTTTAAGGCGGCGTTCGACCGGGTTAGTAGGCATCTACTCTGGTCAAAACTGAAGCAGCAGGGCCTGCCGGATTCAATCCTAATTCCTATAATGGATCTGTACACTAACACCTGGATGCAGATAAAGATTGACAACGGAAAGCGGCTAACTCGGAAGATCAGCACTTATGATGGTCTCAAACAAGGCTGCGTTCTGGCCCCACATCTTTTCAACTTATTCATGGCTGACATGTCAACAAGGCTAGACAAGATCAATGCTCACCCACCGCGGCTGGGAAACCTACGTTTAACACACTTATCCTATGCAGACGATGTGGTCCTACTTAGCCAGACCAAAATAGGCCTACAGCGTCTCCTACATGAACTGACCGGTTACACAAAACAGAACCTGCTAGAAATAAACAATAAAAAAACAAAGATCATGGTAATAACAAGATGCCGCAAGCCTCCACCTATCCTGGAAATAAATAACAACAAATTAGAAGTAGTGGAAAGCTATAAGTACTTGGGGATCCCACTGGACAAGCGCCTCAATTTCTCTACACATCTCAATGCCATGGAAAAGAAGAGCACTGCCTTGTTGCACGCCTTTAGTACCCTAGCCACCAAACTTAAAGGCCCTCTATCTAACCCTCTATTAACCGCAATGAAAGCCAAGCTACTTCCAACTATAGCGTACGGAAGCGTGTTACACCACGGAAAGAGCGCACACCTAATAGACAACATTCAAACAAAAGTCTACAAGCGCGTATTTGGTCTACCACACAACGCATCACCTGCGCAAGTGCGACTCGAATTCGGCCTTCAGTCTCAAGTACTGCTGAAAAAATATGAGACTGTTAAATTTTGGTATGGCATCTGGATGAACCTAGACAATGAGGTCTACCGTGCAATGTGGGAATCAATACATAACAGCCCGAATTCCCAGTATGCCAAATACCTACGACAATCCATTGAAACCCCTGAACTAGCAGCACTTTGGGAAACCAAGCTTCCTGTACCAACGTTCAAACAGGCAGTAAAGAAGGCAGCCAACAGGCACTCATTGCTTAATGACAAGCTAGCCCTGAGCCATCGCTCACATGCCTGGATGACCATACAATCATATAAAAAGTCCATGCCAGCAGCCTACCTGGAACTCGCATTCTCATCACATATCAAACATAAATACCTTTGCCTAAGGATGGGGAACCTGCCGACCAATGCCGATCAACCCAATTGGAGAACCCCAGTGACCAAGGAGTGCGACCTATGTGGCGCAGCAAAACAAGATTTCATTCACTTGATCTGCATTTGTCCCGCACTGGACCAGGAACGCAGGAACAGGCTAAAAGCGAAGTTTGTACAATATGGTATTCGCACTTGTCGTTCCGCGATCATACAAGTCCTGTGTTCCAGAGACCCACAGTTGATCTGCAGAGCAGTTAAATTCATCACCATCTTTGAGGAAAAGAGAGGAACTTTGGTAAAGATCCAATCCATACCCTGAACATATAATACTTGTGTAACCATTCCCTCTGTAACTGTCTCCTGAACTTTAAACGTCATCTTTTTTTACTTAATTTTAACTTCTAATTCTGTATGTACCTCCAGTTTAGTTTTATTACTCCTTGTTCTTAATATTACGGCATTTTATTTTTTGTAATGGTTTTTACTAACTATACAAATAAAGAAATTCACTCACTCACTCCTCCTTCCAGCTTTATGAAGTCGCAGAGCATGCATCCTGGCTGCCTGGCAAAGAGACCTTCACTGTGAATGACTGGGCACTGAAAAACTGGAGATGGGCAACAGAGACCTCCCAAGAGTAGATTTGGTGAGGAGCTGCAGTTAAAAACACACAGGTAGTAAGGAACAACTCTGTCTACTCCCAACGCATAAAAATGGAGGAACGGTAAATTAAATACCAACACTGAGTGAAGATTTTGAGGGCAAAAATAAAACGGATATAAAAAATACTTTCAATTTGACATGTTAGCGAAGACAAAAAATTGACATGTATGAAGCAGAAAAAATGACATGTTAGCGAAAACAAAAAATTGACATGTATGAAGCAGAAAAAATACTTTAAGTACCCCGGCGCCTGAGAGTTTTTCTTATGGTCTTGCTAGACAGCACAGCTGTCGCCAGACAATTATGTGAGTATGATTAAAGAAGGGCTTTGGCTCCGCCCACATGTTGGGAGTCAGGAGTATATGTTTTGACTGGGCATAAATTGTGTGCTTCTTCCCAATCAAAACAATACCCTTCACACAGCTGTGAATATTTTGTTTATTTATCCAGCCGGCTGAGCTTGAATTTTCAGGGGCACACACATGATATTGTAATGCTGTAAAAGTGTTTTAGATAACTAGTTTATTTATGGTGTTTGTCTATCTCTGGCAGCAGCACAGATGGGAGGAGGGCAGAAAATAACCTATGTGGACTTGTAGGTCTGGCTAGACAGTGCAACCCTCATCTAACCTTTCAACATACACCATTATTTTTTAACATCTCTTTCTTTGCTGCAACATAAATATATATTATCTCACATGATATTAACTTGTAATTTTTTACATTACCATACAATATTCCTTTAAATCCAGACCATTCGGCATTCCCAATGCTTGTTTGAAAATTATAAAAGGCACAAAAAACAAACATGACACATCTATACTAACTAAACTTAAAGAGGCCCAAAAAGAAAAAGGGAAAAGGATGCTCCCAATTGGGAACATCAGTTAAGGCAAATATAGGACCTGGATGTAACAGACAATACACATCTAACTGAAAGGCGGTAGAAGGGGTTGTGAAGAGCATAACGTACAATATCACATGGAGGGCTACTGATCATTGAGATCGCACCAAGGAAACTTCTAACCCCTCACCCCATATGCAAACTAAGCATTACACTTAAGAAGAAGTAATATTCCACCTTTGAATTGGAAAAAAGACATAGCCAAGCAACAGCCCTATTCTGTCCTACACCAGATGCTTGCAACACAATAAAATGTATTACATGAAACTAACTACTACCACTAGCCCTTAAAACTAAACTAAATACTCAGAAACATTTAACTCAATGCTAGAATACCATGCAAGAAACATAAATACTACTAAACCCTTGTGGCTGCTCATCTTCACAAAGGTGAATAGAGAAGTGAGAAAATGCCCCTTACTCCGTGTTCAGTCCCATTTCTTTGTTCAATTTTATTGCTGCTCTTTCTGGGATAATGTTTTCTAGCCTCAAGTGTGGGTGCTTCTGACCCCTAAATGAAGAATTTGGCTAATCACTGACTGGCTTATTTATCTTTAATATTAGGCCATAGTATATGGTGTAGAAACTTCAGCCATGGCATGGAAAGTTAAATGTCACTAATGGCCTGCAGCACTTATTATGCAAATCTAATGTGAAAAAGAAAAGCATGACCTCAGGCCTAGCCATGTAGGCCTTGTACTCCATAAGGCGAGGTGCTTGGTATTTAAAGTCGGATGTGTATACAATTTATGTTACCTTGTCCCTACAGTGACAGAGTCCTAAAAACTATTTTCAGTGCTAGCTGTCCTATGTAGAAAACCAGAGCACAGAATAAAATACTGGTACTGCTAACTCAGGAATGGGATAAGCCAGAAATATAATTGAACAACTATTTTTTATGAGTTATTAATGATTCAAATCAATGGTGAAGTGGGATTTTTAATGAATACTAAGGAAAAATTACTTTTTAAAAGCTACCCTTTACCTGTATAAATTACAATAGCCTTAATAGCATAAGCTGCTGTCATCTCCCAGCATGTGATCAAGCTCAAGAATAGGTGTGCAATGCCTCATAGGATCAAACAATAGGGTGCCCTGAATGGGCATAGATCATTTCTCTGAACCACACAGAATAATAGACTTTGGCCATCCTGTACGCACTACACTGTCAAAGCCTGCTTAACAGGTTTATATGTAACAAGTCCATATGTAACACTTGAGAGACACTTGATAGGGAGATAACAGGATGCCAAAACAATTCTTGTGGGTTCCATGTCTGGCTGCTGATGGGTCTTGCTTTTGTCCTACCAGGCTTCTGTCTCATAAATTGTTGTGAGTACAGTGCCTGCTTCAAACAGGATTGTTCTATTAGTTGTGGGAGGACACTGATGATTTCCATTTACACTCTCACATACACCCTCAGCACTCAGAGCCAAAGTTTAGTGTGGCCGAAGACTTTCACCATGCTAAAAATACCCTGGCATTTGGCATTTTGTGCCTGTTTACAGCAAGGCAAATAGGAATAATTGTGGGTAGGTGTGCCCCATTGGTTAGGGAGCTTATTCCTCATTCGGTTTTCAGATTGCAACACCATATCTAGCACAATTCTTAAAACATGGATGGACACTGATGGGCAATATATTTAGCAAAAATATAATGACTGGGCTATGTTGAGAACCATACTAGAAGATCACAAGATCCTGGGCATATGGGGCTCACCAACCTATTAGACAAAGAATACACCTGCTTATCATTTGCACATGGTACGCCAGTGGTATACTATCTCTAAAACATTGCCCCCCAATGCACATGTACCTTTATGATTTGGAGAATGTAGATTTTCCTAGTTATTATGACGGAAAGTCTTAATTTTTATTAAAGAGAGTATTATGCTTTTCCTTATCTTGCTTTATTACACAGCAGCCAAGATAAGTGAAACACTACAGTTCCCAGGGGGCCAAGCAACAGGCTGGCCAATGGGTACGGAGAAAAAACGGCATAACTGACCAATGATAGACAAGCATAGTAATAAAGGTCACCACTGACTGCGCAGCTTGCTCTCTTCGCTGGCGAGCAGATCAGAGAATGTCAGAAAACAAAGGATATATTGCAGCAACGAGAGAAAACGCCAAAGTCCATGAACAAACTCCTTGAATCAGAAGAAACCATGTGGAACGTTCAACTGGAATACTTGAAGGAGGATCCGGGTTGCCAGGGAAGGAGGTCCTCTGGTGAGAAGCTCGAAGCTGATAAAGAGAGGTCTTCTTACGATGAAGCTGGAGGCAGGGCTGGATTTGCTAGAGGAAGGGAGAACACAAGAGATTAGTGGTGTTGCAGCGGGATAATACTCGCCTCCGTGTCTTTAATAAAATTAAGACTTTCCATCATGATAACTAGGAAAATCTACATTTTTTTGGGCAAGACCGGAGGCTCCTATTATGCTTGTTTAAAGCATGTCAATTACAACAGAAGCTACAGTATTAATTGGTTTGTAATAAAACATACGAAAAACATTGTCATTTGACCAGTCTGCTGATCTCAGAATATCCTCCAGATGGGAGCCTGCCCAAAAGGCCTTGGAGGCCATGGCTCCACTGGTGGAATGAGCTCCAAAAACGGAGACATCAATGCCCGCGACATGACCCAGCGAACCCAACGGGCGAGGGTAGGAGAGGAGACAGGCAGGTGGAATTTGCAGAAAGAAATAAGGAGTTAGGAATGAGAAGGCGTTCTGAGATCAGAAGTCCGTTGTTCATAGACTTTTAAACATTGTCCAACATATAGTTTGGGATGAGAAGGGAAATATGGGTAGAAAACAGAATCCAAATGAGTTTTTGTCCGTCTGTGAATCTGGAACACAACACCTGTGGGAGAAAATTGGCGATAAGAAATATCTAACGCTCTAACATCAGAGACACATTTGATAGAAACTAAGAAAAGCAACATTGTGAGTTTGGCAGACAACATATTCTGAGAGAGGGCAGAATTATCTGGCCAATCTGAAAACAGTTTTAGAACAACAGAAACATCCCATAAAGAAGAATACTTAGCCAACTGAGGTTTGGTACAGCGAACTCCTTTTAGTAAAGGGCAGTTTAGAGGATGGGAGCCAACTGGTTTGCTATCAACAGGCGCATGGTTGAGAGAAATCGCTGAACGGTAAAGATTTATAGTGCAATAGGACTTACCTGCACTGGCTTCTGAAGCCAGAAAATTGACAACAAAATTTAGAGGGGCTGAAAGGGAATCGATGTTCCTTTCCAGACACCAGCTTGCCAAAGAGACCAGGCGGATTTATAGGCCTTGGAAGTCCTGGGAGCCCAGGCTTGGCTAATGAAGAGCGCAGCTTCTTGTGAAATGAGGACGTCAGAATTGACAATCCGGAAATTTTCCAGGCCGACAGAATCAGAGTGTTGTCCAGAATTAAATTGTGACGGGCACCCTGGGGCTTCAAGAGTAGATTGTCGCAAGATGGTAGAAGTACTGGAAAATCCACTGACATTTCTAGAAGAGAAGGGAACCATATTTGGGATTGCCAGAAGGGGGCCACAAGGACCAAAGAGGCCGACTGCCGGCGTACCTGAGCAAGAACTCTGCTGATCATGAGGAAAGGAGGGAAGGCATAGTTGAGATGGCGAGAACAGTCCTGGAGGAAAGCATCCGTTGCTAAGGCTAACGGATCCAGTCGCCAACTGAAGAAGTGGGGAACTGAGAGTTGAGGCGGGATGCAAAGAGATCTATGGAAAAAGGACCCCATAGTTGAGAGAGAGAAAGGAATAAAGACGGAAGCAACTTCCAGTTGCTGGAGTCTCGGAGAAAGAGTGAATGCCAATCCGTTACTGAATTGAGATCTCCGGGAAGATATTCCGCTGTCAAGGAAAGTTGGTTCGACAGACAAAATTCCCAAAGACTTTTTGCCAGCTCCGCCAGAGGTTTGGATTTGGTACCGCCTAGGTGGTTTATGTAACGGACCGCAGAAACATTGTCCATTCGAAGCAGAATGAAATAGCGGATCCTGTTTTTGGAGAGGCTTTGGATCGCAAAGGAACCAGCAAGCATCTCTAAACAATTGATGTGCAATTTGGACTCCAGTAGAGACCATGTACCTCCAGTCGATATTTGACCCCACCAGGCGCCCCAACCCGACAGGCTGGCATCAGATTCTCATACAAGATCTGGGGCCGAAGCGAAGATAGTGCGACCGTTCCACGCATCTAAATGGTCTGTCCACCATTGAAGTTCGTCGAGGGACTCTGGATCCAAAGCGATAAGATCGGCGAGGGCAGACCTTGGCGTAGATGTTTGATCTTTAAGCGCTGAAGAGCACAATAGTGAAGAGGGCCTGGAAAAATGGCCTGGATGAAAGAGGAAAGCAGACTCACGATCCTTGCCAAGGAGCGAAGAGAGATAAGAGATGTTTCGAGGACTTTGGCGATCTCCGCCTTGATTGTTGAAACTTTGGCCTGAGGGAGACGGAAAGAAGCTGCAGGGGAGTCTACCATGAACCCCAAGAATTCCATGTTCTGTGACGGGATAAGAGACAATTTTTCGGTATTGCTGAGAAAACCGAGATCCAGCAGAAGACTCTGGGTCACTTGTGGATCGGATAAGAGAAGCTGTTTGTCCGAATTCATGAGGTGAATGTCATCCAGCTAGATGATGAGTCTAATGCTGAGTGACGGAAGGAAGGCCACCACAGGTTTGAGGAGTTTTGTAAAGCACCAGGGTGCTGAAGATAGACCGAAAGGAAGAGAAGTAAACCTGTATGTCACTCCTGACCACTGAAATTGCAGAAATTTTGAGTGGAAGGGGTGAATGGGAACAGTGAGGTAGGCATCCTGAAGGTCCAGACGGACCATCCAATCGTTGGGACGGAGAGTGTCCCGAAGATGGAGAATAGTTTCCATCTTGAAGTGGCGATATACCACGAATTGGTTGAACCGTCTTAAGTTTATCACTGGGCGCAGCTTCTTGTTTTTCTTTTGGACCAGAAAAATGGAGCTGAGAAAGCCTGAGGAGTCGAAGTGAGAAATTTGAATGGCTTGTTTTTGAAGAAGACTGCGAATCTCATTGGAGATTAGGAGGCCATGTCTGAGGAAAAAAACAGAGGAGGAGGACGAGAAGGCTGGAAAGGCGGAGAGTAGAGCTCTATAAGATAACCTTGGACTGTGTTGAGAACCTATGGGTCTGAGGAAATCGTTTGCCATTTGGGTAGCAAAAATCTCAACCGACCCCCTACGGGAGGAGGGGGGAGAAAGCTCACCTTGTTGGTTGGAGTTGTTGTTCCGGAAGTTCTTCTGACCTCTGCTGCAGAAACCTCTACCCCACTGAGGGTAGAACTGTGGTTTGTAGTCCTGGGAAGCAGTGTACGAGCCTCTGGAGCCTTGGTTGTTGCTGTAAGGACGGCCGGAAGAGCGACCCCTGCCTCTGCCGGCCCGTCCAAAAACCCGAGGGGCGAAAACTTTTTTGATAGACTGCTGAGCCTTATCTAAAGATGCAAATGTAGAAACAAACCTACTAAGATTGCGTATAAGGTTCTCACCAAAGAGGAGACCAATCGCTTTGGCACCAGGGTCCAAAGGAGCAAGATTGGCCAATTTTGGATCTAGCTTAATAAGGAGGCCTTTGCGCCGTTCATGAGTAATGGCCGCATTAGCATTGCATAACAAGCAAAAGGCACGTTGCACCCACATTGGCAGCGATGTATTGCCCCACATGGTAAGCGGGAAGCCATTCTGTAGAATTGGGATGACGAATGGAGGAAGGGTCAAACATCGGAAGTCCTTCGGCATCAAATACAGGCTCAAAAGAAAAAGAATCAGTTTTTGCTTTTTTAGAGGGGGGGTCAACGTAATCAAAAACAGCAAATAAATCATCTGCGTCAGGAATGTCATCATCATCGTCAGTGTCCAAGATGGTGGAAATGACCAACTTCTGTTTAGGGGACTCTGCGTGCTTAACTTTTTGTTTTCTGTTGCCCTCGGTACCAACAAACCCCTCCATAGAAGGAGGCCTGGGAGGAGCCCTGTCCTCAATCAAGTGCAAGAAAACCTCGCTAGTCAATCCAGACGCAGGATTAGAAGCACGTGAAACAGAAGAGGCCACCTTTCTTTTTCTGCTATCCCCCGCAGATTGGGCCACAGACTTGGACACAAGATTTATCATCCTATTTTCCATGGACTTGGAAATTTTCCTCATAGAGACTTCAACTACAGTCTCAACAGAATTATTAATAAATTTCCTGAGGTCTTTCCTGAAGGCTTCGCCTTCCTCATTATTTTGCATAGGCTCTGGAGAGCTTTCCATTGTGAAAAGGCTGGAATTGGAGCAGGAGGCAGGCGAGGGTTAATAGGAAAGGCAGGGGGAGTGGCCAGTCGTCTCGAAGGCAGAGCCGGGGGAATGCCCAGCAGAAGGAAGCTTCGGCAGAGAAAGGCGAAGGCTCCGGGCAGCAGAGGAAATGAAAAACTGAAAGCCCGGGTGAAAAGAACTCAAAGGGATCCCAAAATGTGAAGAAAACGCTTGCGTCACTGAACTGAAGCAGGTGAGAGCCGAGCGTAGAGAGGGAAACGCGTGCGACGCGCGCGGGCGGCAGGAACGAAGAACAGGAACCGGGAGGAGGGGGGGGCAGAATACGAGTGGCACAGAACGCCTAAAGCGGGCAACAGGCTACGGAAAGGAGCGCCGGAGTCGCGGGGTAGCTGAAAGGCACAATAAAATTGCAATATTACCAAAGGCTAGCGAAAATAAAACACATAACCATAAGCAAATGCAATAAAAATAACGAGCATAAAGATAAAGGCACTTATCTGACTGCAAGCAGCAAGAAAAGAGGAAGCTGCGCAGTCAGTGGCGAACTTTATTACTATGCTTATCTATCATTGGTCAGTTATGCCGTTTTTTCTCCATTCCCATTGGCCAGCCTGTTGCTTGGCCCCCTGGGAACTGTAGTGTTTCACTTATCTTGGCTGCTGTGTAATAAAGCAAGATAAGGAAAAGCATAATAGGAGCCTCCGGTCTTGCTATAAAATTTCCCTTTTGACAGCACACATCCAACCAATAGTGGAATGGAGAATTGGTCTACCAATTAGGAAGTTATGAAGGAGGAACATATCCCATTTTAAGCTCTTTGAGGTAAAGGCCAATGTATTTAAGACAACAAAGGTTCTTTTGACTCTCCACAAACCCAATGAGCAGCCAAAAAGGCAACAACTGGGGGTAGGTCATGAGGGATGCAGCCATTGCACATAAAAATAAGAAAAACAAATTGAAATAGTAAGGGGAATTTAAAATATAGCGACAAATATATGTGACAAACCCCAGTATTGCCAATTGGAGGAAATTAGACTTGTCAAAATCAGCACTCTGTACACTCCATACCTCTAAGGTAGAATATTTATTTAACCATCCTAAAACCTTACACTATGATCAATTGGAAAAAAGCGGGTAGACTATTGGTGGCCCAAATGAGACAGAGAGACGTGACAGTAACTGTCCTGGCTGTACATAAAGACAATGGAAAACTATCATGCTTCCCTCACAAGGTAGCAGACACTTTTGTAATCTATTACAAAAACCTCTATAAATCAGAATCCATTAACGATCTTGAGACGGAAGAGCATTTCTTTAGGCACCTTCCAATTCCAAAATGAACACCAGACAGGAGAGTCATACTAGGAGTGGCCATATCAAAATAGGAGATATTGAATGTTCATATCAGATTTTCCAGATAATAAAGGGCCAAATGAAGATTGATTCCCTTGCAAATTGTATAGATGGAGCAAAAAGGATATAGTAAACATAAAACACAAGGGTTATAGAAAAGCAGAAGAAAAATTATTCCTTTGGGCCATTTCAACAAATCCTTGATTTGTTTCTGTACTCCCCAAATCAAATAGGGGTCCACATCACTCCATCAGTTATTATCCTTTATATTTATTTAATGTTGAAATAAAACAATTATGAAATAGACAATACTCAAGAAAGTGATACCAGTGATCATCCATCAATCGCAGGTAGGCTATGTCCCAGGCAGGTCACCAAGGACACGTATGCAGGCCCAAGCCTACCCTCTTTGGCTCTCTAAAGACCTACCAAAAGAAATGACAGCATCATCTCTGGACGTCATGAAGGAGTTTGATCACTTGTATGGGGCTTTTTGTTTCGGACACTTCACAGAGCGGAACTATGGACAAATGTATTTATAGTTATCTTGGAACCTCTGGTATCAGCCACATGTTAAACAGATAATATATTGTGTATAGCGACACCAGCAAGAGAATCAGAAACATTGTTTTTTACAGGCAACATCCTGCTCACTCTTGCAAGGTCGGAATCCTCCCTACCAGCCCTTAAGCAAATTATTGATAACTGCTTCAGACTATTGGGTTATTAAGGTGAATTGTGGAAAGAGGGAAGCACTACCTTTGTTCGAGGCTACCACACCTACTTCTATTTAGCATTAAAATGTTTAGTTGAAACCGGATCAACTGAAAGATTTAGCATTTTTCATTAGTTGTGGCCTAAAGCAGGTGGTGAAAGACAATGCACATCCATTGATTGCAAAATATCTAATGATTATGCTAGGTGGTCACAGCTACAGTTATCATTATGTGCCAGGGTCCAGAATCTTAAGGTGGTTGTGGTCCTACAATTTAATTACATATTAAGCATGTTCCCTAAAGAAGTACCAACCAACACTTTAAGCACAAAAGATCATGACCCTGGACCGTTATACTGGGAGACAGGATGCTAAAACTGAAACTCTATAAACTAATTGTAAATAGACAATCAGAGGGATCTGGCTTATCAAGCATAAAATATTATCATGCAGCATTACACCTTTGCAATTAACACATATGCTTCCGAAAGCTACAATTAACATGTATCCAAAAGCTACAGACTTCCCAGTTTGGTATTGCTTCCATTCTGCCATTACTCCATTATAATTGAGGACAGCAAGGATTATTTCCTTTTTATGCACTCCTTAAGGAGAAATAATTCTGAATTACACACCACAGTCAGAATATGGTTATCAAGACACAAAGCGCCTGACAATGACTTTGGCGGTGTGGGCCGCCATGTCAACGCCCCGCTCCCACATTGCCAAAGTCGACCGCGGCCCGACCACCAGAAAACAAGTCATTTTGTGGTATGGCGGGCGGGCAGGAGGTGAAGAGGTCCTGTGGCAGTGCAGTTCAAATGCTCATTTGTGAGCCTTTGAACTGCAGCACCAAGGGAGAGCCAAAGCAGGTTCCTGCATGGCATGGACTTTGCAGTCCATGTCATACGGGAACTGGGATGCATGCACACAAGAGGGTGAACCACATATGCCCCCTTCATGTATCCACATTCCCTGAAGCAACTGGAGGCCTTGTAGGGCTCCCTTAGTTTCCTCACAGCCAGCATTTGCAAGCAGCAAGCACCACCATTGGGCTGCTGGGGGTGAGGAACCTCATAATATGCTGTGGCATGGCCAAGAGTATTGCAGCCTCAGACCGCCGCACTACCACCAGAGATTGCGGATCCCTGGAGGTTGCAGCAGTCCTATTGTGCACCCAATCCCTTAGTTGTTATATATTGGTCAGACCACCGATGTTGTGGTCTCCAGCTGACACCGCACTTCCACAATGGGTTTGGCAGTCTGATAGACTGCCAAACACGTAATTAGGCCTAAAATTCTAAAGGCTGATGCGAAGATCCACAAACACACACCTATCTTGTAGAATTTAGCTACAAGAACAGGAACCTTTGCTGACCTGTCCACGGATTGCTTGCGGGATTGCTGCCTGTCTCCTGTTGTCAGCGCACCCTTTTCTGGATGCTGTCCTGTCACCGGAGCCTCCTGCCTGCTTCCCGCTGCCTTGCTAGCTTTGCCATCACGCTAGCGCGGCCGCCGAGTGGAGAGCGGGCTGGGGACTACATCTCCCATCAGCCCATGCGGCCCACGCATCACCTAACCGCGCCAGGAGGCGCTTAAAAACTGTGTAAGCCCCTGCTGAGTGGGGAACCTTTGCTGACCTGTCCACGGATTGCTTGCGGGATCGCTGCCTGTCTCCTGTTGTCATTATTAGCATAGAAACAATGGCCCAACCCGAAATCGATTATTAGCTCAATCAATCAGTACTCACAGTTGATTATTTTAGTGACTGAATAGGTGTTTCAAAATAATCACCTCTTGTAGATTTTATCAAACAACTTAGAAATGCATCCACCTTGGAAAATTAATTTATTCAAAAAATGAGGAGTTTTAATGAATTACTCCAACACAGCGATGAAAATTTCATATATACATTAGTAAAAAAATTTTTAAACAACGAACGGTAACAAAGGGAGCAGCGTGCTTCTATAAAGGTGCCGGAAAAATAGAAAGAAAAAGTGATTTGGATAGAAAGGGTGTTAGCCTCAACAGAATAGTGACATAGGGTTATTTATAAAGTTGAAAAAAACAGTGCTGTACAAAGGGCAGCAGAAATATGTACAAAGGCCACTAATTGCTTATTTCTCTTTTAACATTTATACATTCTTTGACTGGCATGTATAATGTTTGAAAACGGTAGTGGTCCTATTTTTGGGGGAGTTTTGCGTCGACGTTTCGACCCGTCTGGTGGTACTAGGGTAGCTGGGGACCTCGACCTGCGGGTCTTCCTCAGGACGTGTGTGGCACAAAAGAACTCCGTACCGTAGTTAATAAAAGCTGTGGGCCTACAATAAATTACAAAAGGCAATGTTCAGGTGGGTGCATAAGATGGATGTTAATCAAGAGGTGACCTCAACCTCAAATACTTCCTTACCCAAAATTTCTTTGTTGGGATGATCAAAAAACCTCCTACACCTGGATGGTTATAGACGACTGAAGGGTCACAGTCTCGCTCCTTCAGTACCTAGGGAGGGGTATTATGTGTCAATTCTTCATATAATTAGGTATTCATTGAATTAATACCTCAAGTATCATTTACAAAGGCTTACCGATTGGTGGTCGTGGGCCTTCCACCAAGATTATTCAGTTGAAGATGTCGACAGTAACATATACGTTTTAATCCGTTACTGTAAGGGAACATATGAATGCATGTATTTAAAAGGAGTCAATCAGTGTGTTCGTCTGTTTATATTAAGAATAGCGGGGTGGTTCATACCTTTTAGGTGTCCGTGTGCAGGCATCTTAGTGAGTCTAGATGGGGTTCAATAAATGCGCCAGAGTTCCTGCAAAAACATGCAGAAGACGAATGCGACCTCGTGTTATATTGTTACAAGAGGGTATAGCGTGTTTGTAAATAAATGGTGATAATTGACCCATTATTTACCTTACGGAGTGGCGGCTTTCACTTAACAGTTGTTCACAAAAGACGATCTCACCCGGCAATGAATGACGCTGTATGGGGACATGAAAGAGAAGCGGTCACGTCAGAACCGGGTGCGGTTATCTCGAAACCTAACGGTCATTAACTCAGTTTGGAGGAATACGGGGAAAAGAAAGTCTTACCGAGAGTGTAACTTTTCTGGCGGCGACTGCTCAAGTCAGGGGGCCTCGTAGCGCGGTGGCGTCATACGGACGTTTTAAAGCATTTGAAAAAACGTCGACATAGAGAGTAGACTGTTGGATCTAAAAGAGAAAGTGTTGCTTAGCGCAGAGAACGGACTCGATGTAGTCATGGCAACGGTGTTTACCGTAGAGGCCAGACATGAGCAAAGATAAATTGAACTTTATTAGGGCGCTTATCCGGCAGATCCATGGTAGTTTTATCACTATTGATAGTTGCTTTAAGAATAAATCGACATCGTGCAAGGGCTTCTAAGAGAACAGTTGTACGAATTTATACAATGCCCAGGTGTAAGACTATATACAATACATCAGGGAAACTCAGGGCAGTACACAGTGCGAGGATAATGCAGTATCCTAGTGGATAGTCAGTTGGAGTGCATCATCTATTGTTTAAAACTGCTACCTGTTTGCTGATTTCTTCATATTCATTTAGCCCCCGCTTTATAGTGTCGAATAGATGGATAAAACGGCACTCACGAAGGCTCAATACATGACTGAAGTCTCCTCCTCTAGGGTTAGGTGTTACCTTTTCCAGGACACACCATTTAAGACTGTCAGGTGTATGTTCAAATTTTGAAAAGTGTTCCACAAGTGGTGCCCCCTGGGTCTTACATTTGATACGACTTACATGTTGCAATATGCGACACTTTACTTTTTGTGTAGTTTGCCCGATATATACAAACCCGCATGGGCATGTAATCGCATAAATAACCCCAGGTGTAGGAGGTTTTTTGATCATCCCAACAAAGAAATTTTGGGTAAGGAAGTATTTGAGGTTGAGGTCACCTCTTGATTAACATCCATCTTATGCACCCACCTGAACATTGCCTTTTGTAATTTATTGTAGGCCCACAGCTTTTATTAACTACGGTACGGAGTTCTTTTGTGCCACACACGTCCTGAGGAAGACCCGCAGGTCGAGGTCCCCAGCTACCCTAGTACCACCAGACGGGTCGAAACGTCGACGCGAAACTCCCCCAAAAATAGGACCACTACCGTTTTCAAACATTATACATGCCAGTCAAAGAATGTATAAATGTTAAAAGAGAAATAAGCAATTATTGGCCTTTGTACATATTTCTGCTGCCCTTTGTACAGCACTGTTTTTTTCAACTTTATAAATAACCCTATGTCACTATTCTGTTGAGGCTAACACCCTTTCTATCCAAATCACTTTTTCTTTCTATTTTTCCGGCACCTTTATAGAAGCACGCTGCTCCCTTTGTTACCGTTCGTTGTTTAAAAAATTTTTTACTAATGTATATATGAAATTTTCATCGCTGTGTTGGAGTAATTCATTAAAACTCCTCATTTTTTGAATAAATTAATTTTCCAAGGTGGATGCATTTCTAAGTTGTTTGATAAAATCTACAAGAGGTGATTATTTTGAAACACCTATTCAGTCACTAAAATAATCAACTGTGAGTACTGATTGATTGAGCTAATAATCGATTTCGGGTTGGGCCATTGTTTCTATGCTAATATTGACTACCCAGGTCCAAAAACTGTTTTGGGTTACCCCATTTTCTATAATGGTTACCTTGTGCAGGGATTCCTGCGAGGGTTATTTTGTTTTAAATGTTTAATTGTTGTATGTAATTGTTGAATCAATTTTTGTCCATCTGTTGTTCATGGTACATGATTATATGTTTGGGAATCTTTCTCAGAGTGTCCCCCTTTAAATACCATGTCTGAAAAAGAAACTTTGTCTTACACAGAAGACTATATTGACCAGCTATTGAGTAAAGAGGGAGCCAGTGGTATTTTGGGGAATAACACTAACAGTACTGATATCACATTAAATGAGAAAGTTGCCAAGTTAGAACGTCTGGAGAAAAAATTAATAAGAACGAGACTCCACGGGCATACTTTGGCTAAGTATCTTAAAGCAAATGTGATCCCAGTGGGGTTAAGAGTTAGAAATGAGCCAGCAATTTTTGTTGATAACCCCAAGTTCAAGGAACATTTCAGCTTTGTCTCCAATACATGCTCACGCCACTGGATGGTGTTGGGGATTGAGACAGCTGTGATAGAAGCTGAGAGGTTAATAAAAGAAATAGCTGACCTCAAAAAAGAGATCATCGAAGATAAAGCACTAATCAATGCCAAAGAGGCCTTAGAACGTGTGGAAAAAACAATACGTGAATTTGATCTATATGCCCAAGCTACAAAGCTAGACAAGGTAGCCAAAGACATCAAATTTTTTGACAAGAAGGTGGTATACCCATACTTACAGGAAGGGTATTACACTAGAGAACAACCGGGGACTTATTCCAGTAGAGGTAGACGAGGATATAGACAATTCACTACTTTCTCAGGATCCTCTTTTGGCAACAACACAGACAGTGATTCTGAACAAGCAGGCACTAGCACTGATACAACCAATTCGGGGAATCAATACCCAGACCAAACCAATTTTTTAGAGCAGGAACAATGGTGGGAACCACGAGGACGAGGACGTCCCTGGGGGAGGCCCAGGGGCTCGAGATCACAGAACTGGAACAGAGGCAGGGGCAAGACCAGAGGCAGGGGTCAGACACAGTTCCAAAAGTCACACGGAGAGATACAAACCAGGAGACAACACTACAGATGGTAATTCGAAATCCAGAGAATCCAATAATCAATCTCTCAAACTATGAGCTACACCAAGACGAACAGAGTGTACTTGAAAAAGGCCTATCTTTTGTACCGACCTCAATGCCCAATTCCTTCAATCTTAAAATGGAATTACACCACTTCTTTAGAAAAATAAGACTGAAACACTTTTTTCAAAAAGTCCCACACAATCCTGTTTTCTCTGGGAGTGGTCTTAGACCACCATCCAAATTCAACCCTCCTGCCCACCAAATGCCACCAAAAATCTTGGCCTTTGAACAACTGGTATTGAGAGATGTAGAGAACACCGTATCAGAGAGACAATATGTTAAATACAACATTACCAAGGCAGAGAAAATAGCACTCACCACGCTAAAAGAAAATGCCAATATAGTAATTAAACCAGCCGACAAGGGCGGAGCCATTGTCGTACAAAATTATGATCAATACACAAATGAAATCCTTGCCCAGTTAGATGTTGAAGGTAACTATGCGAAATTGAGAGGGGACCCGACAAATGAAATAAAAAAGAAAATTAATTCTATCACTACACAAGGATTAGACTTGGGCTTTATCAATAAACATGAGTATGAATATCTCAACAACAAACACCCCAGAACACCAACCATTTATACTCTGCCAAAAATTCATAAAAGAATGCAGAATCCACCGGGCAGACCAATCATTTCAGGTTGTGGCTCCCTCTTGGAGCCACTCTGTAAGTACATCGATACATTCCTGAAACCCTTAGCAGAGGAGACAAGTACGTATCTTAAAGATACGATGCAAACTATTTTGCTCTTAGATGGACGTTCATATGACCCGAGAACAAGCCTACTTGCTACAATGGACATCCAATCCTTATATACAAATATCCCGCAAAAGCAGGCCCTGACAGTTATTGAGCATGTGCTAAACTCACGTCCGGCGCCCCATCGGGTACCGACGAAGTTTATCATTGAACTTTTAACCTTGGCAATGACAAAAAATGTCTTCATCTTTCTAGATAAGTACTACGTTCAGACTAAGGAAGTGGCGATGGGGGCAAGCTTTGCCCCCAATCTGGCCATAATCTTTATGGATGCCTTCGAACAAGCCAATGTCCTCAATGATGTCAACCCGTACCTAAACCATATAGGTTTATGGCGACGTTACATAGATGACGTTTTAATTGTATGGAATGGTAACACAGAGGAATTGATTTCTTTTCATGAGTGGCTTAACACACGGTCCACAGATATTCAATTTACCGTAGAATTTGATAAGACAAAAATCAATTTTTTGGATATTACAATTAATGCTGATCAAGGTGTGTTGTACACTGGCCTATACCGTAAGAGTAGTGAACGGAACACCTTACTCCGGTACAGCAGCCACCACCCTCGCAATCTCAGGGACAAACTCCCTTTCGGACAGTTCCTGAGGTTGCGAAGGAATTGCACCAGGAAGGAGGATTTCTTCAATGAATCAGCGGGCCTTCTATCCCGTTTGGTAGACAGAGGCTACCCGATTAGACTTCTAAAACAGGCACGTAAGCGTGCCTGGTACAATCATAGAGAACACCTTTTAGAAGTGAGAAACAATCAGAAACGAAAAGAAGACCGAATAGTATGTGTTACCACATACTCCACTAAGAGTAATAAGATCAAAAAAATAATTAATCAGCACTGGCACATGATTGCTGATGAAATAGACAATGCTCCATTGCCACTACATGCTTTTAAGAAGGCGAAAAATATAAGAGATTATGTAGTGAAAGCTCTCCTGCCCAGCAAAAATCCACCAAGTCAAACTGTCCTATGGGGGATTCCACCAGTAAAGGGCCACGTGAAATGTGGGAATTGTAAAGCATGCCCATTATCTCAAGAAATTAAATGTTTCAAACATAATAACCACACACACGTGTTAAAAGAACACAGCAACTGTAATTCAAGTGGGGTTATTTATGCGATTACATGCCCATGCGGGTTTGTATATATCGGGCAAACTACACAAAAAGTAAAGTGTCGCATATTGCAACATGTAAGTCGTATCAAATGTAAGACCCAGGGGGCACCACTTGTGGAACACTTTTCAAAATTTGAACATACACCTGACAGTCTTAAATGGTGTGTCCTGGAAAAGGTAACACCTAACCCTAGAGGAGGAGACTTCAGTCATGTATTGAGCCTTCGTGAGTGCCGTTTTATCCATCTATTCGACACTATAAAGCGGGGGCTAAATGAATACGAAGAAATCAGCAAACAGGTAGCAGTTTTAAACAATAGATGATGCACTCCAACTGACTATCCACTAGGATACTGCATTATCCTCGCACTGTGTACTGCCCTGAGTTTCCCTGATGCATTGTATATAGTCTTACACCTGGGCATTGTATAAATTCGTACAACTGTTCTCTTAGAAGCCCTTGCACGATGTCGATTTATTCTTAAAGCAACTATCAATAGTGATAAAACTACCATGGATCTGCCGGATAAGCGCCCTAATAAAGTTCAATTTATCTTTGCTCATGTCTGGCCTCTACGGTAAACACCGTTGCCATGACTACATCGAGTCCGTTCTCTGCGCTAAGCAACACTTTCTCTTTTAGATCCAACAGTCTACTCTCTATGTCGACGTTTTTTCAAATGCTTTAAAACGTCCGTATGACGTCACCGCGCTACGAGGCCCCCTGACTTGAGCAGTCGCCGCCAGAAAAGTTACACTCTCGGTAAGACTTTCTTTTCCCCGTATTCCTCCAAACTGAGTTAATGACCGTTAGGTTGCGAGATAACCGCACCCGGTTCTGACGTGACCGCTTCTCTTTCATGTCCCCATACAGCGTCATTCATTGCCGGGTGAGATCGTCTTTTGTGAACAACTGTTAAGTGAAAGCCGCCACTCCGTAAGGTAAATAATGGGTCAATTATCACCATTTATTTACAAACACGCTATACCCTCTTGTAACAATATAACACGAGGTCGCATTCGTCTTCTGCATGTTTTTGCAGGAACTCTGGCGCATTTATTGAACCCCATCTAGACTCACTAAGATGCCTGCACACGGACACCTAAAAGGTATGAACCACCCCGCTATTCTTAATATAAACAGACGAACACACTGATTGACTCCTTTTAAATACATGCATTCATATGTTCCCTTACAGTAACGGATTAAAACGTATATGTTACTGTCGACATCTTCAACTGAATAATCTTGGTGGAAGGCCCACGACCACCAATCGGTAAGCCTTTGTAAATGATACTTGAGGTATTAATTCAATGAATACCTAATTATATGAAGAATTGACACATAATACCCCTCCCTAGGTACTGAAGGAGCGAGACTGTGACCCTTCAGTCGTCTATAACCATCCAGGTGTAGGAGGTTTTTTGATCATCCCAACAAAGAAATTTTGGGTAAGGAAGTATTTGAGGTTGAGGTCACCTCTTGATTAACATCCATCTTATGCACCCACCTGAACATTGCCTTTTGTAATTTATTGTAGGCCCACAGCTTTTATTAACTACGGTACGGAGTTCTTTTGTGCCACACACGTCCTGAGGAAGACCCGCAGGTCGAGGTCCCCAGCTACCCTAGTACCACCAGACGGGTCGAAACGTCGACGCGAAACTCCCCCAAAAATAGGACCACTACCGTTTTCAAACATTATACATGCCAGTCAAAGAATGTATAAATGTTAAAAGAGAAATAAGCAATTAGTGGCCTTTGTACATATTTCTGCTGCCCTTTGTACAGCACTGTTTTTTTCAACTTTATAAATAACCCTATGTCACTATTCTGTTGAGGCTAACACCCTTTCTATCCAAATCACTTTTTCTTTCTATTTTTCCGGCACCTTTATAGAAGCACGCTGCTCCCTTTGTTACCGTTCGTTGTTTAAAAAAATTTTTACTAATGTATATATGAAATTTTCATCGCTGTGTTGGAGTAATTCATTAAAACTCCTCATTTTTTGAATAAATTAATTTTCCAAGGTGGATGCATTTCTAAGTTGTTTGATAAAATCTACAAGAGGTGATTATTTTGAAACACCTATTCAGTCACTAAAATAATCAACTGTGAGTACTGATTGATTGAGCTAATAATCGATTTCGGGTTGGGCCATTGTTTCTATGCTAATATTGACTACCCAGGTCCAAAAACCGTTTTGGGTTACCCCATTTTCTATAATTGTCTCCTGTTGTCAGCGCACCCTGTCCTGGACGCTGTCCTGCCACCGGAGCCTCCTGCCTGCCTCCCGCTGCCTCGCTAGCTTTGCTATCACGCTAGCGCCTCCGCCGAGTGGAGAGCGGGCTGGGGACTACATCTCCCATCAGCCCATGCGGCCCACACATCACCTAACCGTGCCAGGAGGCGCTTAAAAACCGTGTAAGCCCCGCCTCGCGGGACGCCGGGCGAAGCCCGGGCAAAGGGCGGGCTGTCTACGGCCGTCCAGGGCCGGACAATGGCTGGGCTGGGCTATACCTCTAAAGTTCCCACTTTCGTGGTAAGGCTATCTTTGACTACCTAAAGTAAAACGCCATTCCCACTTTAACCATGGCTCATAGTTCGGGGGGGGGGGGACGCTATGCTACAGCACCAAAGGGATGCCTAAATGGCACATTAGATGATTTCTTTGTAAGAGTCACTGGGGTAATTGATAGAGAGATTGTTCTCACAGACAAACGATTATCCCAGGAACTTATGGGTCTGAAACGCTCCTGGTTAGGCGATCTTAAAAACGCTGTCTCGCCGGACCATGCAGAGCCGAGAACATTACTAACACCAATCTCCAAAGAACACGAGGTTGTAATACTAGAGGATAAATCCAGAGACTCAGACACGGACTCATTACCACTCAACATTTCTTCATGTAGTAGTTTGTCATCAGGGGAGTTCCATCCGATTGCAGCGAGAAAAAGCCTAGTGGCAACTGACTTACAACCTACAAAACCCCCAAGTCCCAAACTAGTGAAAAAAAGGAAAAAGGGCGGGGGTCGCCACCTAGGCAGGAAACCGAAAATTGCTAAATTGTTAGGCAAACCAAGTCCAAAAAAACTATTATTATATTTAATAAACCAGGGAAAAACCAATTAGTACCGCCTCTTTTGTGCCCAGTGCCCCAAATAACTGTACCTTTACTGGGGGAAGAAAAAGAGATCGAAATGACATTCTCTAATATAACATATCTATTAAGATCTTTTACCCTACCACTGATAGAAGACTAAAGGTAATCAATGAGAAGCTTGATACCTTAAGCAAATTAACCCTGGAAAACACACGGAAACTAGATGTATTAATGCCACCTGCCCATAGTTAGGAGAGTGGGGACGAACTTAGTAACAACACACTTCCGAAAACCAAGTTAGCTAGCAGGACAGATACCACTACCATATCCAAAGAGCTAAGTAAAGATTCCCACCTGAAGACCCCCAAAAAACAGAGCTAATAAAATTACCTCAACAAATACACCAGTATCAAAACCAGCTGGAAATAAGGGGGCAGATGAGGGTCAAGTTCAGACGGAAGACCGGACTCCTTTGCCAGTTATTAACTTACCCCCTGAGGCATCACCCTTAGTACTAGTTATGGGAAATGTCCCAGTGTTGAATAAAGGTACAAGTGAAAGCCATGGTCAATTAAAAAACAAGGTGGCACATTGGCTTACTAATAACACCTCAGAGGGTTGTAGTATATGGCAAAACATCATAATGACACGAAGGGTGTTGTGGTTGGGCAAGACACGGAAGAATAAAACAGGGGATTGTGTGATAGTAAATTTTAACAGTCCCGAGCCAGTGGGGAGAATTCTTGGTGAGGCTCATTTCTACATAGGGAGACAGAGACAAGGTATTTAAATTTTGCCCCTTGAGTATTTTTACAGAGACCAGAACAGAATGCATCCTGTTAGAGGTAATGGGTGGACACATAAAAGAGTACCGTACCCATTGATAAGCCAGCCCTGGGAATACCCTAGAAAGAGACACCTATGCCACCCACTCAGGACACAGAGGGGAAATCTGGGATATGCTCCTGTTTTGGAAGGATCAAACCAGTTTATAGCTTGCTCCGGTTTAAATGATTGTGACTGACTGGGTGGTGGAAAATATAATGTCACATTGATAAATACAGAGATCTTGCAAGGGGGGAAGTCTTCTGCACTATATACCCCACATGACCATACAACCCAGGGGGACAGTGTAATAGGGAAAATGTATAATCAATCAAACTTCATCACACAGGAAATTTCACTCACTAATGATATTTTATATGATAACCCACCTGGATTAATAACCAACATCGGGGACAGTAGGGGTACTGAGTTAGTGTCGACTGACAATAAAGAATTAAAGTATGAGGAAGAAGACGCCGGGCTGGACCCCATGTTAGACATGCATAGGGTGGTCACTGACAATGAGAAATCGTCGCTAAAACAAGAACCATTCAGGGAGCGGGCGGTCTATTGAGGATTGACTCCTGGAATGTATGTGGGTTAGAGAGTAAAGTGCTCAATAATATCTGGGGAGACTTTGTCCAAAACATTGACATCCTATGTATACAAGAAACCTGGCTTATTAACGAGAAACATCTTCTTGGCTTTAAAACTTTTTATGTCCCCGCAGTCCGTTCCCTGTTTGGGAGGCATAAAGGAGGGATCTGTACTTATGTCTCTAATCTGCTAAAAGTTGTGAAGATTACAAGAAGAAATTATTCACATTACTATCAGATGGTCTCAGTTACCCTAAACCATCGGGTCGAGCTACTAATAGTTAATTTCTATAACAACATAAAAAATGGGGATTTTGCAGAGGTTCTAAGTAGTTTGCAAGGGGAATTAAATGATCAGAACTTGTCGATGGAGGAAAACAAAATGTTGATATGGGTAGGGGATTTTAATTTGAATATTTGTGATCAAGGAAGTTGTGGATTTCAGGAATATGGCAGGGGGGAAAATGTGAGCAGATGTCACTTAATGCACTCTGAAAAAGGATAGGTAATAAATAACATAATGGCCAATTTTGACCTTGGCTTTGCAAATTTAATGTGTACTCCTAAGGTGGAATTTAGTGCCACATTCTTAGCTAGATGATGTCAATCTATTATTGATTTTGTAATTGTGTCAAATAGTTTCACACATTGTGTAGAAAATTTTGAAATTCCAACAATTGCCCTAAGTGACCATCTTCCTCTCAGTATGACTATAACTATCGGAGAGCTAACTAGTACCACCACTATTGAGTCACTTACTTGGACACAAAACATTGTTATAGCTCGCCACAATAGGTTGACACTTAAGTGGAGCACAGTAGACTCGGTCAATAAATTTAAAGAAATAATAACTATGGCTCTCACAGATATATTGGTATGTCTGGATGAGAATACCTCAGATGAACAAACTTTGGAGGCTTTTGGTAAAATTACAAAGACCATTCAGGACAATCTAACCAGGGTGCAGAGAAACAAGCCCAATAAAGGGGTGGGTTGGTTCAACTCCAGGTGTACCAAGGCGTATACCGCCCTTAAGGCTGTCCTGAGCCTCAAACCAAGGGATCAAGAGGAAATAAGACACTGCAGGAAGGCGTATACCCAGGCAAGGCGCCAACAGAAAAAGGAAATAAAGGACCTAGCATGGCAGAATTTGCTGACTGCCTCACAGTGTAGAGACGCTAGGGCCTTCTGGGAGGCAGTCAACGCACCCTTATTCACCAAGAAAGAGGCAGAAAGGTTAGAAATCGCCATAGATGAAAAAACCTGGATCGACTTCTTTTCTAAGGTTTATAAAAATGTAAAGGAGGACCCCACGAAAGAGGAGAAATCGATAGGGTGTCCACCGAGAGGGAGTGATTTTCACCCTATAACCATGGAGATTACCCTACAGGAAGTACATTCTGCATTACAAGCTAGTAAAGCCAATAAAGCCCCGGGACCAGATGGGATCCCAAATGACATCTATAAATTAAATGTAGACTTATGGGCCCCACTCTGTACTCGGTTCCTTCAGGCTTGTTGTGCCATAGGTTTTATTGGTACCTGGTCAGAATCGGTTATTATACCGATATACAAAAATGGGGACAGGGAGTGCCCATCTAATTATAGACCTATTTCACTATTAGACTCCCTCATGAAAATGGCAGGGAGGGTGGTCTTAAATAAAATGCAACTATGGGCTGAGGAACATGATATTCTGACCACTGTACAGTATGGCTTTCGTGAAGGGATGGGTACGGTAAAGCAGGTCTTAAACTTTGTCTTGCTACAAGCCAAATACACTCGGGCTAAAGAAGGACAATTATACGCCATTTTTGTGGACCTCTCTGCCGCCTTTGATTGCGTGATACACTCCAAGATGTGGCAAATTCTTGAGGAAATGGAAGTTGAGCCTGCCATTATACTCTTCCTAAGGCAAATTTATTCTGGGGCAACGGCCAAAGTTAGACATGGGTTGAAGGGGGAGTGAACTGGGTCCTTTAGAATAGAAAAAGGGGTAAGACAGGGGTGTGTATTGGCCCCCTTTCTTTTTACCCTTTATACGAATAAACTTGAGGAAGAATTGGGTGCTTGTAAAATAGACTCCCCAAAGTATGGCAATAAGCCAATTGTATCACTTTTGTACGCGGACGGCGCAGTTCTGATGGTGAGAACGAAGGTTGGAGCGCAGAAAGCCCTAATAAAGTATTTAGAATTTATGGGAGAAAGGGGCCTTATGATAAATGCAAAAAAATCATATGTGATGCAGTGTGGTAAGGGACGTGCAAGCTGTAAAAATCTTAAAGCGTCGGGGCTTGCAATTGAGCATACTAAAACTTTCCCATACCTGGGGGTTATAATTGAGGGTTCTGACCCGAGGTCAAGAACAGGACCCTATCTTTTAAACGCACTATAGGAGCATTAAAGAACTTTGCCGCTAAGCTGGGCAAAAGACCCCCCGAAATTATGCTAAAGATGTATATATCTAAATGCAGAAGTGTTGCGTTGTATGGGGCAGGGATCTGGGGGTATCATGACACATCGGCGATTCAAGTCAAAGAAAATAACTTTTTCAGATACCTGGTAGCTCTCCCGAAAGGTACCTCAGTTTTTAATTGCCATCAGGAATTGGGGATGGACTATATATCCGACCTGATTGAACTGCAACCTGTTTTACTCTGGCGCAGAGTATGGGTCTCAGAGGCCCTTGGCCTGAATCAGGAAATAATAAAGGATGTCATGGGCCTTGATAACGCGAAGTGTATAGCCTGGCTTGAGTACATCAGGAAAATACTTACTGACATGCAACGGCCTGAGTTTTTTAGTAACCCAATTTCAATCATGAATATTTCAAAATCAGAATTGAAGAGGTTATGTATGGCCCATTTTGAACTTCTTAGGTGTGTAGGAGAAATTACGAAGAAAACAGTTAGTTAACACCAATTGTCGCTGACCACCTACACAATTCAGCCATATTTAACCATATGCTACTTGGGCTTTGACCGATTCATTTTAACAAGATTTAGGTTCAATTTATTTCACCGGTTGGTCATATTTCCCACTAAAAACGACTGGTCCAGAACCTTAGCTCCTTGCCCATGCGTTAGTACTTCGGTACAAACCACCTTTCATATAGTACTGTTTTGCAAATTATATGAGGGGGAGCGTAAAAGGTGGATCAAACAGTATCTGAGGCAAGGCGCCTGGCGGCAATGCCGACCTGCGTTCCTTAGTTTGCAGCAATTGGGAAACGCCACCTGTACTTTGGTTATGTCTGGTTTTTTTAAAAATGTTTTAAGAAAACAGAACTTAGTGATTAGCGAACTCGTGTAAAATGATTTAATACTGTTTTAACAAAATGTTATTTATTGTAAAATGATTTGTATTGATGTATATATATGAAGTGTTGCTTTTATGATTTTATATAACAAAAATCGAATAAAGCTAATCTGAATCTGAATCTACAAGAACAGGAGGAAATACACTACAATGGAAAAAAATGGAAACGGATGGGAAATAATAACCCTAAATCAGCTTCTGCTAAATATTGAACTCAAACAATTCCCTGAGTTTAAAGGTGAGTTCCAACTCTCAAAGTCCTAGAAATGGAAATACATTCAATGGAGCCACTGTCTCAAGAGCAATCTAGACCCAGTCCCAATGGAACTATCAGACACCCCTGTGATACAATACTTACAAACATGGGGGCATGTAAAACAGTAATACCCAGCCTCTACAGCCTTTTAGTAAACCATCTATTTTCTAAACCATCTGAGGAACAATTGTCGGGCAATTGACAAACATTCCTCAACCCTAACTATACTGAAGATCACTGTTCTCAGATTATCAGATCTCATGACATCAGTATCAGAGAATACTGGTTGCAGGATCACCACAATTGGTACTGGGCTCAGCAGAGATCGACGGAGGCCAGATTCACCAGAGACTCAAAATGTCGGAGATGCCAGAGGACTGACAGTGACTTGTTCCACATTCTTTGGGGCTGCATATCCCTTATCGATTAATGGAAATCATGGTGGAAAACTCTAAATGAATCTAGGTTAACAGCTTGTGATGCCCAGCAGACTAGCAATATTACAGGACACCACTGAGGCACCTAACCTATCCCAGCTACTCTGATGCTGGCTAACAACAGCACAAGCCCTGGCAATTATGCATGTTGAGACGCTGGTTGGCCCCCAACATCACATGAACGCCTTATAGAGCTGTACAAGATAGCTTTGCATGAACAAATTATACATAAGTTGCATGATAGAATGCCTGTATTTCTGAGTATATTGTCATCCTTTCTAGATTAGAAGAAGGTCTTGAACATTGAATGCTTAACACCAAACAAATGATGATGAACACTGAAAGAAAGGGACATGGGAACATCTCAAGTTGTACAACAATATGTATTACAACACTATCATAGAAAAGTGTTACAAGAAATTCCCTGGCCATTGCATGGCATTCAGCATGAATCATCAATAAACAATTACCACACACATAACATAAATAATAATTTAAATATATTAAACACATTAACTTTAGGACAGAGAAATAGAATAATATAAATATTAAGATGTGTAGATATTCTCCTGCAAGTGTTATGTCTTATTATCCACATACTACATGTGCAGTGTGATTAAGTAACAGGACATTTTAAGTGTGGCTGAATGAGCTGTGTAGTTGTAAGACATAATATTTGATGAATACGTGAGTGATGCCTTGCAAATACCATTTGCCTGGTGTCCCAGGATGGTACATGTAGATGGTGTAGAAGTCCACCATTCATCAGGACATGCATACCCTCACAGGTGATAAGTCGAGCTATACAAGTACAGTATGATTGACTGTCTGATTGATCAATGATCAATGACTCAACACTGTCGTAGTATTGTGATGAATCAACCAAACTAGCAGCTCATTTTAAATGTGAGACCACTAGTCGGTCATACAACTGGAGGCCCTGTTTTTTTTTTAAAACATTTTTTATTGAAGTTGTATTCAGTATTATACAGTATATATCACAGAGTAAAAATTTCACCAAAGCTTCTAATTACATTCATTTTCGATTTAACCCAATATGTAGCAATTTACTCAAAATAACACCCCCGAATTTGATCGAACTTTTTTTTTGTACCCCCGACTCTTTTAGCATATAATTGTTCACTTTTCCTAACCCTTTTCATTTTTCAAACCATTCCTGAAAGGTCTGAACTTTTGTTGAAAGCCAGTTCTGTAGCAATAGAGATCTAGCAACGGCCATTATAATGTAAATCAATTTTGCCAAATAGTTTGTAAATGTGCATTCAGGATCATATCCAAATAAAAGCACTTTTGCATTACATGGAATTAATAACATATAATGAGTTTTTAGAAAAACAAAGATTTCTTCCCAAAAAAACTTAGTTTTGGAACAATACATCATAATATGAGACCAATTGACCTGCACGCAATTACAATGTCTAAAACAACTGGCAGATGCATTGTTATACATTTTGGCAATGATTACTGGTGTGTGGTATAATAGCCATTTGCTAAAATAAAGCATTCGACGCCAATTGGCGCCACGCAAAACACAGAAATTAAATTGATTAATAGTTTTCCATATTTCAGATGATAGTACTAGGTTTTCCTGTGTATGCCATTTACGGATAGCTTTAGAAGTCAACTCATCCTCCCGACTCTGTATCAGGCACTGTTTTCATGCCCCAGGTTTCTTCACCTGATCGTTAACAAAAAGATCTAAAGCTAATGAAGAGGAATTATTAGTAATAATGCTGGGGTCTAATTGCATCAAAGTAGGGTAGATCAAGTTAATGTAGAACCCAATTAACAAAAAATTACCGGAGATCAGATGTACCATATCGTTGACGAACCAGGTCCCATACCCCAGAAAATCAGATAATGTTTTGAACGCTGCCTGCCCCCAGTTTTCTATAACAATAGGAGGCCCTGTTGTCTGTATCCCACCATGTAACTTAGATGAGACCATAGTTTAGAGATAAGATAAAAACGTAAGCACTGTTGCATTGCACTGTTGCACAGTTCCACCTTCCCTGCATGATAACCATATATGTATCCCAACTTGAGGATATTAAAAGTGCACTCAATAATAGCTCCCTTACATTCATTTGCCCTGTTACTCCTCTGTTCAGGCTGTGTTATGTTGCGTTATGTTTATATGTTATAGCGTCATATCAACTGTGAGTGTGTCCTGATGCTTTTAGGTCTGTGGGACTTACCTCGAGGGGCCTACTTGAAGAGCCAGGCCTTCAGCTTCTTTTGGAAATCATGAAGGGAAGAGTAAGTCCTAATGTGGGGTGGGAGATCGTTCCAAGCTTTCAGGGCAATGCGAGAAAGCACAAAAGCCTGAACTGCTTTTGCATATGAGTGGCACATGATCAGTGAGATTCTGTTTGAGTGCAGATGCCTGGAGTGTTGGTGGAACTACACAAAGTTGTTCAGGTATGCTAGATCTGTGTTGTGTAGTGCTTCGAGGGAGTGGGTGAGGAGTTTGAATTGTGAGCGCTGATAAAGCGAGCCAGTGTAGTACCCTTAGGTGTAGTTTGAAGTGAGTTTATTATGGGAGTATGAAGACTAGTCAGGTTGCTTCATTTTAGATGGTCTGAGGTCTTTTACTGATTTGGTTGATAATTCCCTCATAGAGGGTGTTCCCATAGCCTAGTTTGCTGTTGATGAGGACCTGGTGATTATTTTCTTTTAGTTGATAGTTAGCCACTCAAATATCTTTTTTAGCATATTCTGGGTGTGGAAGCAGTACAAGCTTACAACGTTCACTTGGCTAGACATGTCTAGCTTGCTCTCCATGAAGATCTTGAGGTTTCATGTTTGTTTACTGTTGGCAAGGGGTTATGTCCATAGTCCACCAGGCAGAGTCCCACAATGAGGTATCTGTTCCAAAAATTAACACTTTGTTCTTTTCCGAGTTAAGTTTAAGGTAGTTGGACTTCATGCAGGTGGCCACTTTGGTAATGCATGAGTTGAAGTTGTTCCTGGTGTTTTCCCCAAGAAGGACAACATCAGCTGAGTGTTGTTGATATAGGTGAGTATATCTATGTTGTATGTATGGATTACTTCTGCCACTGGTGTCATGTAGATGTTATAAGAAATGTAGGATGTCCCACGTTTATGGTTATCTAGTTTGGATTTGGCAGCGATATGCAGTTGTTAATTAGTATGCTTATTTGTACATAGGTAATCATAAACCCTTGGAAAACATATTAAAAAAACAAATTAGAAAAAACATAAAATACTTTTACTGCAGGGTGACTCTAATAAAAACTGATATGAATACAAATTAAGTTCTGGTAGAAAAAGTACAAATGTATTCTTTTGATACAAGTTAAAACATATTGTGATATTAAAAACAGTAGTAAAAAACATGAATATCAATGAACACAATATTGTACATATAAGTAAAAACAATTTAGGGACATAATATCAAGAATCGAAGATTTAGGTTGACGCGGCGTTTCGGTTTTCTTTATGAGACACCTTCTTCAGGACCGATTCTTATGAGTTCATAATTTTCTCTTATCGTCCACTAGGTCTACCCTATGTGCGCCAAGGATAAGGTGCCTTGTTATTAAAAAGCAGGAACATTATAAAATACGTTTTATATGCCCTGGTGTGGGAGAAGCAGACAAAGTTGTGTAGCCCGGCTGGTACTATAGGCTAACATGGGAATGCTTTATTAAGCTTCAATAGAGTCTAACTCTTGATTTGAAGTATCTAGCAACATAATTAAAGCTACAAAACTAATAGAAACAATAAATCTCAAAACCTGCCAAGGTCGGATTCATAGTAACTATAGCAGGAAAGTAGTTTTACAACTTACTATCCTGAAGTGACCTAAAACAGCACTGTTCTCATTGGCCAGCCTCTGGCAGCCTCAGCCAAGCTGCTCCCTGAGTAGGTGTGGTGAAGAGGCCTGGGGTTGAAACAATACAGCCATTTGGTGGGAGTAGATTTGCTTCCTGGAGAAGTCAGGGACAGGAAGGGGTCTGGGGAGATAAACTGAACTTCAAAGGTAGAAGCTCACATGTCACAGAACCCAGGCTAGGCCCCAGTTCCTTGATCCCAAGCCAGATGGGAATTACCCCCCTAATTAGATTAGGAGTGGGCCTGGAAGGGGAGATGAGGCAAAGGTTAGCCACACCTGTCTTTTGTTTTAACCAGACCTGCACTGCAAGGAGATAATTTCTCCATTTGGATTTTTGGAGAACTATGCATTCTGGGTCAAAAATATACCACCCTTTCCAGGAAGTAGTCATAGCAGAGGGTGGCATCGTAAACCCCAGGGGCTGCGGTGCACCCCCCCCCCCCCCATTGCCAGTCCAGATTGGAGGATACATCTGGGTGATCTGCAGGAGCCTCTCAGATCAATGGTGGAAGCATCTGTACAATAAGGACTGCCCTCCTAGACCCTTGGAGTACACCAGAGAAGGCTTACACTAACAAGGGCTGCACCTGCTTCACTCTCAAGGATCCACACAAGAAGGATTGTACTTAAAGTGCTGGCAGAAGCCACCTGCAACATCCACTGAAATGACTGCTCCAGTTGGCCAGCGTCACCTGGATTTTCCTGGAATGACAATTTGCATTGTAGGAGATTGAATCGAAAACCCCAAGAGGCAAAACAAGATTCTCAAACCTTGGCTAGGGCTGCTGGACACTTTCTGATCCTTAGGAAACCTTTCAGAGGAAGATCTAAAAGTCTGGGAACTTTTGACCAAGTTTTGTGAAAAAGCTCCAGAGGAAGACTGGTATCAACGATGAGAGTCCATTTGGCAATGTTGAGCCAAAACTCAGCCTGACTGTGCTGGTTTGTCCCGCTGAAAGCTCTAGAGCTTCTTGCCATTGACGACGAAAACAAAGACCTCTGGGGCACACTGAGGCAATGTGCTAAGGCAGGCCCTTGTCGTTGACTCAAAATCTAGATCCAAAGACCGAATCACTCAAAGTCAAGAGAAAAAGCTCCTAAAAATGACTGAGTCAGAAGGTAAAAACTTGATCGGGCCCAACCACTCACCATATCTGACTGACGCTTTATTGTGTGCCTTTGTACTGCTCAAGCTCGACCGGATACCCACAAGGGTGCTTAATGCATTTCGACACTAGAAAGCACATTCTTTTAAGTTTAACTTAAAAAATGAATAACTCCAGTTTACTACATTGGATTTGTGTCGCTTTAGTGTAATTTTGAAGACAGCGGCTCCTCTTAAGTGGTGGAAGAGCATTGACCCACTGCTTTCATTCACAACTCGCCTTGGAAATATAGATATAGCAATCTTAGCTGGAAATGCCAATGTTTGGTGTATATAAAAACTAATGGATGGAGCTTCCTACAGAGGCAGATCTGGCCTGCAATATAGTAAATACCATCACAAAGGGAGGGGGCATGGCGGTTGCCATAGGGAGCTGCAACACTCAGTACTTACTGTGTGAATGACAGACTGACCAGTCTCTGGACTCGGCCAGCCTGACAAGCATGCTTCAGGATTCTCAGTCTAAATCCACTCTACCAAGAAGGAAGGGGTTGGGCCAGCTGTGCAGCCCTTCAATGCATCAGAAGTGTGGAGAAGTGTGGCTCAGGGGTTAGAGGCGGCAGACCCGGAAGCTGAGATCGGCCCTGGACCAGGGTTCAATTCCCCGCCTCGGCGGGTCTTGGGCTAAAAATTCCACGGTCTCGATTATTCTTGCTCCGGTGCCTTCTCAACTCACGGGTTCATGCTCTGCGACTCTGGGCAATAGCTTGCTTAATCTCCACAACGGCCCCTCGCGGCGGGATGCCTGGCTTTCACCTTGTGGATACCCTGCCGGGGCCTCTCACAGGGGAATACCAGGACGGGTTCCCTAGGCAAGCGCCAGGATGCCCTTTGTGGTGACAGGTTGCGCTATATAAGTATACCTACATTTACATTTACATTTACATCAGGAGGGAGCTGTGTTGCCTGAACCAGCCAATCAAGGCGCAGCTCTTATGCTATTTAACCTTTTATCTGAAATCAACCAAAGTAATGTAATGCACGAAGAAGATATAAATACAGCAGAAATAGTAGAATATGATTGTAAGAGGCAAGATTCAACCGGTTATACTATGTCAAAAAGGCAAAGGAAAAAACTACGCAAAGCAAGGAAAAATCAAAAGTTTAGCCACCAGAAAAATGAGGAAACAACAAAGTCTAGTCAGCAGGAACGTGAAGAAACAATAAAATCTGATGGTATAATAAAAAATAGAGTACTGCAACAAGAAGAACCAAGTAAGGAAAGAGAAAGTTCTCCTTTGTCCATCAAGGAGCCTAAGAAAGTATTCTCAATATTCACACAAGAACCATTTCAGGAACAACTATTACATAATGTGGATAAAAAAGGACAAAATGAAATAAAACTAAATGAGATGGCTAGAATGAACCCTCCAGTTAAAAAACAAAATAGAATGGAGAAAGTTGAAGCCCAGGTGAACGATTCTAAACATGATCATAGGAATGGAATGTCTCAGTCACTAAAAACAATGAGTAAATCCTGCGATCAACAAGACTGCCTTTACAATGGAAACACAGAGCCACGTCTGAGGGAAATCAAGAACGATATACCAAGATGGAACTCAGAAGCAATAGTAGAGCATAAAATTAAACCTCCGTATTGGGATCAATTAATAATTGAGAAACGAGAAGGAGAAAAAACAATTAGATATAAAACAAACCAAATAACGGAAACACCATGTAAAGAAAATCAAGTGGTAGCTGAGAAAGTTCAACTGATATTTAACCCTGAATATGAATCCAGAGGCAGATACGATACATTGAATAGAGGGAACATCCTCAGATTATTCAAATCAATCCCAGCATTAATCAATATCAAGAACGATGACATCAACTCCATTGAATTTATTGCTGATAAGAACAGCTCCCAAGAAATGACACTGGTCACGGTTAATTCAATGCCAATAGCAGAGCAAATTTTAAAAGAAATTCCAACATTTAAGGCCTGGGGAATAGTTATTACAAAGCAGGCCCCGAAAGTGTATCCAATTCCATTCATTAAAGAGGCAAATTTGGTTCAAACAGAGCAAAATACCAAACAAAAAGGAACTGTACTTAGGAACGCACGGGGTAGATCCATTAGTTCATCAAGAGTGGCACCGCCACCTTCCACAAATGATATCACATCAGGAATAAATGAAAAATGGATTGTGCAGGCTCTGCATAACAATGATGAACATTGAAGGATTAAAAATCCCATTTCCGAATCAAAAGCAACTGAGTTGAGAATGTGTTCATGGAATATAAATGGAGTAGGGTCCAAACTTTCCAACGCACAAATAAGGTGTATACCCATACCATGTCAAATCTTATTTCTACAAGAAACTTGGGAACCCCACCCGTTTGCGCTGAATAGTTATGTAGGTTACTATGAAAATGCAAGCAAAAATCACAGATACGGTCGTTCAAGTGGGGGGTTAGCAACTTTTGTCTCCTGCAGACTGCAAGCAGAACATGAAAAAATTGTAACAAATAGTAAAAACATTCTCATAGTAAAACTGAAAAACAAAAATACTGAGCAAAATGATAGGTCAATAATTTTGATCAACGTATACATCCAACCAACAAAAGCAAGCAGAACTGATATATGTGCTACCCTTAACACTATACTGTTGGAACAAATGCTAAATAATCCATTAGTAGACTATGTGATGACTGGGGATTTTAACCTGAACCTATTAATACCATTCATAAGGGATGATGTATCACAATCCCAGGACCTACAATGGTCAATACCGCAGCAAGAGCATCAAGGCGTTACGAGCAACAAGGGGCGAAACCAAATAGGTACAACATTCATCAAGGATATGGAAGCGCTCGGTTTGCGTGTCCTTAACGGTCGATTTAAAGACGATAGACCGCCTGCATACACATATATAGCCCATAATGCAAGCTCCAGGATTGATTATACAATGGTCTCATTGAATATATTTCAAAACATAATCTCTTATAGGTTGGTTAAAGTCGAAGACAGTGACCATTGTCAGCAGATAATAACCACCAATATTACAAACAATATTAACCAACAATATCACACTGTCCCAGGATATACTGGAACGATAAACTACAAAAAATTAATTTGGACTACTTTCAATAAGGACAGCATGAATGAAAGGGTTGAAAACATTATAAGGAGCTTCTTCATTGAAAATAGGAAGGAGTCAGCAGTTGACCAGTGGGTGGAATTTACTAGAAAACTAGTGAAACCCCAATCCCGGAGTAACCTAAGCAATATGAGGTTGAATCGGGAAGCAGAGGAAAAAGGTCACATATGAATCTTCCATATACAATAACAAAGTTAAAAAGAGCACGGAATAGGATAAGAAGAGAACTAAATTCCACAACGACTAGTGAGGAGACCCTGACTAACTTAAAAACATTGAACCAGCACCTAAAAAAACTTATATGGAATGAGAAATATCAAGCAAAACAGGAATTATGGTCCAAACTATTGCATGCAAGTAAACAGGCTAATGCGAGAGAATTCTGGAAAATTATAAACAAATTAGTACGGCCAAACAAATTGGTAGTTTCATCAACATTAACTGAACAAGAATGGGCAACGTTCCTAGAAAAACATCTAAACAACAATGGTGCAGCAAAAATCGCTGTGAGTATGCAAAACAGCTGTACAGCTAGTGATGAGATGCAAGAACAATTTGTAATTGCTAAAGTGCACTTAATAAAATTAATTAAGAAGCAGAAAGATGGGGCGCCAGGCCCTAATGGGATACCATTTGCCCTATATAAAGAAAATCCTGACTTTTGGTCGACGTACTTGGTAAAAGTGTTCAAAGAAGTGATAGAGGCGGGAAAAATCCCTGATTCCTGGCGAGGATCTCTAATCTCTCCTATATATAAGAAAGGTAATTGGTCTCTTGCAGAGAACTATAAACTTATTACCCTACAAGACACAGATGCCAAACTGTTTGCTGGAGTACTCTTAAATAAATTAAATGAATGGGTAACAGAAAACAATATTTTGCCAATGAATCAAACTGGCTTCATTAAAGGGCTTGGAACAATGACAAACATCTTGGCATTATCGCTAACAATTGAAAAATCACTTAGAATAAAACTGCCCTTGTAGCTATGTTTTGTAGATTTTAAGTCTGCTTTTGACTGTGTGCAAAGAAACTTATTGTGGAAAAAACTTCCGGAAAAAGGCATCCCAGCTGTGCTACTAAATCTTATACAGTTGCTGCACAACAAAACCTGGGTAAGAGTAAGGATGGGGGATGGTCAATCATTAACAAAGGAAATTCCTGCATTGGAAGGGCTGAAACAGGGATGTGTACTGGCCCCCCTCCTTTTTAATCTATTTCTAGGAGACTTATCAGTTAACCTGGATGACCTTAATGCACATCCTTCTAAGTTGGGGGTAAGCTGATATCCAACTTGATGTATGCGGACGACGCGATCCTACTAAGTCACACTAAAATAGGTCTCCAGCGTTTAATCAACAGAACACTCTTGTATGCAAATGAAAATGGAATGGTTATTAATGAAACCAAAACAAAAATCATGGTGGTGTCTAGGAACAAAAATGTGAGACAAAAAAATAAATGGTACATGGGAAACAACCAACTTGAACAAATAGAGGTGTACAAGTACCTGGGTGTACTGTTTGACCAGAAGGGAAATTATCTCCTTCAGAAACAGGACATCCAAAGGAAAGCTAACTCACTAACAGCAGCATTCAAGATAGCACAAAAATCCCTTGGGAATTTAACTTATGGGCCATTATTGAAAATCATAGGAGCTAAATTGCTCCCAACTATTACATATGGAAGTGAGGCACTAATGGGTACGGATGTGGAACTAATTAATAAGGGACTTTCTAAAGTATATAGATCTCTCTTCCACCTCCCAAACAATGCTTCGCCAGCACAAATGAGACTGGAATTTGGTTTGAACAATCAAGAGTTAGCAAGAAAAGGTCAGTTTATTAAAATGTGATATAGGTTTAAGAATGACCATGATAATCAAATTTCACAAATACTCTGGCAAGAAGTAAAAAATAATAAAAAATCACTTGCTTGGAGATATCTTCACGAGGCATTAGAAGAGATTTCGCTGATGCCTATATGGAACAATACTATAAACAATGGATCATTTAAAAAAATTGTGAATCGAACAACCAATTACCTATCACTTCTACATGACAAAAACGTGCTGGCAAAAAGAAAACACTCGTGGACAGTAATAAATGGATATGAAAAAAAGAAAGTGCAAGAATACCTGGAGATACCATGGTCCAAAAGAAGTAAACAATGTTTCATGAACGCAAGATTTGGAATTCTGCTAGGCCTTAGTCACGTTCTGCCATGGAAAAAAACTAACTCCAGTCTATTGTGCAGACTTTGCAAAGGTGGAGAAGAAAATATTGTCCACCTCCTATGTATCTGTCCTGCACTTCGTAGGGAAAGATGTGCATAACTCAAACCTCACCTTAATCTCCGGGACATAAGAACATGCAGGCAGGCACTGAAAATGTGCCTTCATTCAAATGATATAGTCATGAACGTTGCCTTTGTAAAATTTTTAAAGATAATAACTACTGAATTAGAAAAATAGATGAGGAAAAAAGCTTTTAAGTAAATAAATAAATAAATAAATAAATAAATAATTTTTAAATTATTTTTTTTCCAATCATCTCAATTTTAAGGACAAAACTGTTTTTTTTTATCGTATCGTACTATATAAACTGAAAATATTTGTGTAATGGAAGTATTGTAAGATTTTAAATAATCAAACAATAAAGAATTTTATCTTATCTTATCTATCTTATGCTATTTAATATAATAAATATCATAACAGCTACGTCGGCATTGGATCTTATCATGCTTCTAAGAGCTGACCCACATTGCAGACAAGGCACCTGTGTCCGCCTTACCACACAAATGCACAGTGGTGTTATGTTTTTTCACAGCTGTGAGATGCGCGTGCGCACTGCAATTAATTAAACGCCGGCTGAGCCTCATTGCCCTTCAAGACAAGCATTTGCAATGCAATAGGTCTCGCATTTACGCGAGTTTAAGCTATTGGCATTGTAAATAATAATGCCCTTTATTTATGTTTTTAAAAACGAAAACAAAAACAAAAGGCATTGTTATTTGTAATATCAATAGCTTCAAGTAAATACAAGACATATTGCATTGCAAATGCTTGTTAGATTAGTGAGTAGAAATGCTCCCTTTTGGTCCGGGGCCATATGGGAGGGGGGCTGCGGTATGGTATTTCCCTACTGTGGAACAAAGCAAACGCTTTCTCAATGAGAGAGTGACAGAGCGTCTACATTGTGGACAAGAGGTTTCCAGACTAAGAACACTGGAAGAGTCCTTCCGGGGATACAGAACTACTACTAGAACAACAGGGAGTAGGTTTTCAATCTGAAACAATGCAATGGTGTCTCTACTGGATTAGTGTTTTTTTCCCATGGAAACAAGGAAAATAAAAGATTCCCACACACGAGGAAGATGCAGAGGATTTAAGGTAGCCATTATCAGGGGAATCTTGCTATCACTGTGTAGCAATCTATGGGCCCGATTCTCAGAATTTACTTAAGACAAAATCCTAAACTTACTACTTTTGGTATTCACAGAAGTTCGAATTTTTTCTTAAGTTTGTCTTAAGACAGACTTAAGTTAGGATTTTGTCTTAAGTCTGTCTTCAGTCTGTCTTAAGACAAACTTAAGACAAAATCATAACTTCTGTGAATACCATAAGTAGTAAGTTTAGGATTTTGTCTTAAATTAGTTCTGTGAATCGGGCCCTATATCCCCATTTCCTATATCCCTGTGCTGTGACTTCTTGCTTTTTTCTTGTGTCTGTGTGGGTATAAGGGAGTTTAAAAGGTTTTATCGGGTGAGTTGGTAAACTGGATTTGATGGAGATTAAGTGATTATGAATGATTGTTCCTGTACTTTATATATCACAAAATGGCTGTTCTTATTTTGATTGTAAGTGAGGTGTGCAGCATCCTCTGTCCCCATGTACTGTGTGTCTGAGCTGGTATCTGGCATGCTTAGAGGGAATGATGCCACAGCAATAAACAAGTAGCCGTACAAGCATCAGCATTTAAATATAAACTGGTCAATATTAACATTAAGAACATATTAGCCATTAAAGTTTGAATTAGAGGGCAAGTAAAGTTGGCTACTTATCAGAGTAGTCACCAACCCACAATAGTCTAGCAGAATTCAGGAAAACCTATAATGGAGCTGAAGCAATTGTACAGAGAATTACTTGGTGGTTATAAATGGGGGAACAAGGTTGGTTTGCAGCTGGCATTCTTTTTATGAGATTATATTCTCTATAGCATGAAGAGGAGGGGGTTTCTTTACTGGGGACATTAACATTTTCTTTACTATGGTCGAAGAGCGTAATTTCCCTCACTGGGGTGTGGGAGGTGGTGGTTGTGCGTTCAGCTGGGGGTGGAGGGGGGACACAAGGTAACCTCTTAACTGAGATTATGCTGAGACGCTGATCCTCCCTATTGACATCAGATATGTGCTTTCTTAAAGCCAAAGACAGTTCTCACAATATGTCCATTTGCATGACACATTTTGCAATTGCAGTTCTAAACATGTGAAGTGTTCTTGGTCACTGGCGTAATTTGCTAGGGTCGATTCTGCCTGGGTACATGCACACCTGTCTGCCTGTTGAGCTTTCGAGGAGGGCACTGCAGGATTATTTTGAAGGATTTTTCATTACCGAAAAGGTGGTGGAGGAGTGACACTGATTCCAAATCACGGAAGGCATTTATCTAGTTCACGTGGTATCCTCTAAATGAGGGTGACCTGAAGCAAGGGCTTTTTGGCTGACATGGTCATCTTCCGGTAATGACCAGGGGATTAAATGAAGGTGACTGATCAACGAAAGAAAGGGCAATAACAAATAAACGAGCATCCTAAAGCCGAGTGCCAGAAGCAGAGAGAGACAAGCATTTACAATGCAATGGTCTCGGCAATATTATAGGTAGAGCTATTGGTATTGCTCATTATTTTTTTATCTTTTTTGTATCCCTAAATAAATGGCATTGTCATTTCTATTGGCATTAGCTTTTTTTGCATATGTGATACCTATTGCATTAGCAGAGAGAGAGTGAGGTAGTGAGATAGAGTGAGGTATTGAAATAGAGAGAGAGTGAGGTAGTGAGAGAGAGTGAGGTAGATAGAGAGTGGGGTAGTGAGATAGAGAGTGAGGTAGTGAAAGAGTGAGGTAGTGAGGGAGAGGGATGTTGTGAGGTAGTGAGATATAAGCATAGAGTGATGTTGTGATGTAGTGAGATATAGAGAAATAGTGAAAGAGAGTGAACGTGAGTTAGTGAGATAGAAAGAGTGAGGTAGTGAGATAGAGAGTGATTGAGGTAGTGAGTTAGAGAGAGTGAAGTTGTGAGCTAGAGAGTGAGGTAGTGAGAGAGTGAGGTAGTGATGTTTTTAGAGAGAGAAGTGAGAAAGTGAGGTAGTGAGATAGATAGAGTGGAGTAAAAATGTAATGTAAAATGTAAAAAGGCTTTTATATAGCGCATACTATCACTCCAGGGAGCATCTTGGCGCTGTTGGTCACCCCAGGGTAGAAAAGGGTGAGTAGGCTGGAACAACTCTAAGAGATCAAACATTACACCAAGTCCTTACAGGCCGCATCGGAGAGCGTAAAAACCCAGGTTTTAAGGGCTTTCCTAAATAGAGATTCTGTTGAGATTTGACGAAGTGCGGGAGGAAGTTTATTCCAGGCTCTAGAGCCTAAGACTGCAATGGATTTTCCACCTTTGGTCGCTAGTTTGAATTTTGGGACCACTAGTAAGTTGAGGTGGGAAGATCTCAGGTTTCGGGATGGCAGATGTCGTTTAAAGATGTTGGACAGATATCTAGGTCCTTTTGCATGATAGGCTCTAAAGGTAATAGTCAAGATTTTAAACAACACGCGCTTATGGATGGGGAGCCAGTGGAGGGCACGTAGTGCTGCAGAAGCCGATGATTTCCTGGGCCAGCCCAGGACAAGACGGGCAGCGGCATGCTGGACCATCTGCAACTTGTGGAGCACGGTCTTATTAGCTCCAGCATATAGACAGTTGCAGTAGTCCAGTCTTGATGTGATAAGTGCCACCGCCACCGTCTTTCTTGTGGACAAAGGAAGGAGATCGAAGTCAGAGGGTGCCAGACAAATAAGCCGAGGCGTGCAAGAACTATGTATGCATGTATTGGCATTTATACATACATACATAGAAACTACACTTTCAAAAATTCATACTAGAGCGGGCCATGCCCTGATTATGAATTAAGTATGAATTTTTGAAAGTGTAGTTCTTGCACGCCTCGGCTTATTTGTCTGGCACCCTCTGACTTTTGCTCTCTGTTTCTGTTCACTCTTCATCTCCAATATAAACTCCATGCAATAGGTCTACCGATTTCCAAGCAATCTATCTTTCTGCAACTAATGTATATTAGTGTGGAACAACATAACAAGGTCGTGTTACATAACTATTCCTGATTTGTCTAACGTCTACATTGTTTCCTTGAATATTATGTTAGGTTATCAAAACTAGAATGTGTCTGTTTTTTGACTCACAGGACATACTTTTATGACTGTCCACATTATAAGAAAATACAACGTGGGGCTTTACATTACGAAGTTACAAAGGTGACTACATGTAATAGGTAGGCCACAACAATTGTCATATAACTGTAATTTACTTTCTCTACATTTAGGGTCTTATTATTTCTAAAAATGCCCTTCTTTCTACATATCTCCATTCCATTAGGATTCCTATTTTCAACACCATAAATTTGCATCCTTGGCTTAATAAGATCTTCCCGACCTTCACACCTGACAAGAAATATTATTGGTAGGTCGATATTTGGATAGCGTTTATATCATGTAATTATAGGTTTGTGATTCATCCTCCCTAGGCGGGTTTGGATCAAGATTTCTACGCTCCTAGGGGAACGAACTGTGAATAAGGGTAGTGAAATAATGAATGAAATTATTGTATTGCATAATTTTTAAACTAGAAGTTATCAGGGGACTGTAATCATGAATGTCTGAATTTTTGAAACTTTTTTTTGAAACTTACTGTACCGCATAACTCTTGAACCAGGTAACATCATGTCATTGACAATTGGCAATGTCAGCACTACTATCATGAGTCTATATGTAGTATGAGTTGTTCTCTCTTTAGTGGTTTTTCTCAGAACAAACTGTTGAAGGTTATTGTAAATTTTGTAAATATGAGACCACATATATTTTTATTGTATAATAGTAGGGAATTTGTATATTATTAGTTCACATTTACTAGAAATACTTATTGTAATTTTTATGCTTCCAGCCTTGAAAAAGCCTCTGAGTAGGCGAAACACGTGTCGGCGGTGCAAAGCTGGAAAACTCTTAATGTGTTTTTGAAAATAAAGAATTTGAACTACTACGACTGTTTTGGATCCATATTTTGAAACCCTCAAACTACAAATGTACTTATTGTTGATGTTGGTGTAAAAACCTTGAGAAGCAATACTACACGGAATTTTTTTTTCCAGATAATCAATTCCTTGGAGAGTGCTTGAGTAACTTGGTTTTCCCTGTTTCTTGATATTAGCATTTAGTTGCTTTGTTCAACACCCTTGGTGGTGGGTGTTTTAACAGGTTCTTAGTGCACCTCATCCTATATTTCGCGTACAACTTGTTTATTGGGGATAGATATTAACGGAAGGTGCGGACGTTTTCTCTTTTTGAGAAACACTACCACTAATTTTGTTGTTTACATGGTAATTAATCTAATGGATTTCTATATTACCACTAAGGATGGTTAATTTTTCAATTTCATTCCCATTATGTACTAAAGTGCAAATCCCTGTTTTTTAATTTTTTCAGAAAGAATCGCCCCACTCCTCCCCTTCCCCTTGTAGATGTCCTGATGAAGACCCTGACAAAGGACTCAACATAGCCTCTAGATAGGGGTCGAAACGTCAACGGTTGTTTTCTTCTTTTGGACTTCCGGCACATGCCCCCGATAATTCCGAATGTTGTATGTGACCGTTGAATGTCATTTGTTTAATAAGTTCCAATGTACGCCTTTATTTTGGCCTTTTGTATCATATTTGTTACGACTTTATTTGCAACATTGTAATTAGTATTTACTTGGGACTGTGTTTACTTTCCTCGATCTTACACTCCCTCGAGCACTACCCCTCCCTCTCCTCCCTTCCCACCTTGCGGCTTGTAATTTTATGTAATTGTAAATTGGCAATTATTTGTGTTGATTAATAAATGACAATACCCTAAATAACCTTTATTATTTAATTAGATGTTTGTAAGTCCAGAATAGCTTAAGTGTATGTAGTTTACAATACGCTTCCCTTGCGGGGACACCCTTGTATATGTACCATTCAGCGCCCAGGTCCCCGCGACTGCATGGGTTCAACCCCCTCTTTTGTAACAGCCTTTCAGAAACAGCTGCCACCAGGACGCTTCCTGTGGGACCATCCAGCCCTGAGGTCAGCATTTACATGACTCTTTCCATACTGTTACTGATGAAGCAGGACAGAGGCCTCACCGCTTCCCGCTGATGTGTCTCCTGATGAAGAGGTGGCGAGATCAGTTTTCATCTGTAATACCTTCGCTCTGCCCTGCCTGTATGTAGCAGGTGAGCTTGAACAGACCTTTGAATGACACAGCAATGACAACACAAAAGGCTTCCCATTACAGGTGCAAAAACATGACAGCTTTTATTCCACAGTGTGGCTTTCTTCCACTCTACACATGGGACACTTGATACCAGCAGCAGACGTTACAAACAATACGCTACGCAATAAGTTACTCTCAATACCTTACAAGCACATTCAACAGACAATGCCTCGCCATCCCTGATTTAGTTAAATGAATTAGTTGTAATACAGCGTGGAAACAGAAGGGTACCTTTCTACGCAGGAGAAAGGGAGTTCAGTTTGGAAAGAAATGTGGCACCAACGGCCCATCAGCAGTCAGGGGTGTCCTTGACTGAAATACAGCACTCTCAAAGACAGGGGAGGGGGGGCAGCCCCCAGCAATAACCGGCAATGTTCGACCCTGAGAGCAAGAGTGGGCCCTCACTGAAGAGACAGCCTCGGATGCAGCAACAAACACATGCCAGCTGGCCGGGGACACCATGCATCCCTCCTCACACACACACACACACACACACATGCATCCCTCCCCACACATATGCACACACAACCCTTCACGTCACTCCCTGCAGCCTACGCTCCCCCGGTCAAGTGCCCCGGTCAACATCACTGACAGATGCCACCCCCGTACCCACCAACAACCTCTTACCTCAGGGCCGGAGACATCAGCAGGGGGAAAGAGAGCTTGTTCACCGGAGGAAGAGCGGGGGTGGGGCAGAGGGCAGATGGACGGCGCTTAAGCTGCAGGCGGGGAGCGGGGCTCTTTTTTTTTTTACACAGGAGAGCCCCCGCTGGTGCTGATCTCTGGCCTGGATCCCTCCTCACACACACACACACACACATGCATCCCTCCCCACACACATGCACACACAACCCTTCACGTCACTCCCTGCAGCCTACGCTCCCCCGGTCAAGTGCCCCGGTCAACATCACTAACAGATGCCACCCCTGTACCCACCAACAAACTCTTACCTCAGGGCCGGGGGCAGCTCCAGGGCCGGAGACATCAGCAGTCAGCAGGGGGAAAGAGAGCTCGGTCACCGGAGGAAGAGCGGGGGTGGTGGGGCAGAGGGAAGATGGACGGCGCTTAAGCTGCAGGCGGGGAGCAGGCTCTTTTTACACAGGAGAACCCCCGCTGGTGCTGATCTCTGGCCTGGTCCGCTCCTGAGACCGGAGCTGCGCAGCGCTGCCCGCGAGCTGGAGAACAGCTTTCTCCCGCCTGGGGTAAGCGGAAATGGAGCCCACGAGGCTCTTCTTTGTCCCAGCCGGCCCCGCCCACCGTCAGGCACGGGCGCCGGCTCCTCTCTCCCTCTCTTCTTGCGCTGCAAGGCGGGGTGGCACAAGAATTGGCACAAGTGCGGCGTGGGCAGCCGCGATGAATGGAAAGCGCTACGAGAAATGACGATCCTCACCGGCAGACGATAAAAAAAAATGGCGGCCCAAAGCTCCGAAAAATTTCGGATTCGGGGGCGTGTTTTGCTGTCCTGAGTGACGGACGACATCACGAGCTAAAGAACAGCAAAACTTACGCCCCCGAATCTGAAAGAGACGGGGCTAAATCGGAGTGACGGCTCTCTCCTCCAATGGCTGGCCTCCGTTTAGGAAGCCAGCCAATGGAGGAGAGACGAGGAGGGAGGTGGGTTTAGGCTGCCACACTAAGAGACAAAAATTCTCGGACTTCCGGTCTGCCTTCGGCAGACCGGATATTACCGAGACCTAAGAAAAGACTAGAATGGGTTGAGCTTAGAGACAGAAGACAGCGGTAAAGATTATGAGTGAGAGCAAAGAGAGACTGGGACAGTAATTCTTTAGGAGTGACAAAGGTGTAACGCGTGCCTGGAGACGATATTGGTAATGCATGTGCTATATGTAATACATTAACAAGCATTTTCAATGCAATAGGACTCGCATTTATGCAAGACCTATTGCATTGCAAGCGGGACTGCTGGCGGGCGAGGGGCGGGGGCGACAAGGCACGAACAACAGAAATGCAGAGGGGTGAGAGAAGGCACGGACAGCGGGGGGGGGGAGAAGTCACAGGAAGAAAATAGTGCTCATGCAACACTCGAAGTAAAAGGGCCAGTAGCCATGGAAGGATACAAATGACAACATGGCCGTCATAAGGTGGGACTAACAAGCCTATAAACACATCGGAAGGCAGTATTTAGAAAGGGCAAAGACCCAGGCCAATGAAAAAGATGGGCGGGGGAGTGGGCAGTCTTCTCTCCCATACTCTAATACCACAAATCAACCCCATTGCAGCGATTGGGCGCTGGCTCAGGGCTCGACCTAAAAAAATAGCGTGTGAAACAGGCACCCTGAGAAATGGGTGCTCAACATGTTTTCAGCAATTACTTAAAAACTAGTAAGTGACCAAAACAAAGAAAAAATATTAACCAATATTGAGCAACAACAATAGCAAAATGTTTATAGCTAGTCTAATTTCAGGATTTCTTTCTTTACCTCAAACGTTTTGGTGCCAAGCGAAAAGTTTTATAAAGTGCACAATATTGAAGGAAACGTAGCTACATAATATGTTCATTTCAATTAAGATACAGGGAGAGTCTTTTTGTATTTCAATTTCATTCTAGGGTTGTGTGAGTTTTGAATCATAAACAAGTGGTGATATTTTTCTGGTTGCAGCTGCCATTAATCCATGTGTTTGGATTTGAAAAGCACTGTCAGATATACCAGGTTAAGGGAGTTTCCATCAAAGCCACCCTGAAGTGAAGTCTGAGTGTAAGCCTAATCTGTTCAATGTGACAGAAGAAAGTATGTCTGGGAATATGTATGGGACCCTCCACAAAACTTTTAACAGCCAATTGCACCTAAGTAGAATAAGCTCAAGTACATAGAGCATCCTCTGCCCCGCCTGCCCAGCGCCTTGAGGTCCTTACGGGTGAGTAGTTGCGCTTTACAAGCCACCTGATTAAATGAGTGATCCTCTTGCTACCCCTTATGGCAGAAAATGTCTCTACCAAGAGCTTTGCCCAGTGCTCCTTTTACTTGCTTGTTTCTCAGACTGTAAATGAAAGGGTTCAACATTGGGATGATGACAGTGTACATCACTGACACCACTTTGTCTTTGTTGAGTGAATAACTGGAGGTGGGCCGGATGTAGCTGAAAAGAGTGGTCCCATAGTACAAGGTGACAACAACGAGGTGGGCTGAGCAGGTGGAAAAGGCATGGTGCCGCCCTTCCTGCGATCGGATCTTCAAGATGGCGGAGATGATGCGGAAGTAGGAGACCACAATGGCAACGATGCAAATCAGGACCAAGAGAAGGACTTCAACGAAGAGCAAAAGTTCATTGGCTGATGTGTCGGAGCAGGAGAGCTTCAGCATTGGAGGGACGTCACAGAAGAAGCTTTGGATTTGGTTGGACCGGCAGAACGACAGCACAGCAACCATCGTAGTGTGCAGAAAAGAGTTCAGAAGACCAACCAACCAGGAACTAGCTACTAAGAGAAGGCAGGCTCTCTTACGCATCAATACTAGGTAGCGCAAGGGGTTACATATTGCTATGTACCTGTCATAGGCCATCACTCCTAGGAGGAAGCTCTCAATTGCCAATAAAGTAGTAAAGAAATACAACTGTGTGATGCAATTGAGGTAGGAAATGCTTCTTCTTTGGGAGAGAATGTGGATGAGGTGGCCTGGAACCGTCACCGATGTGAGGCAGATGTCCACCACTGATAGGTTGCCAATGAAGAAATACATAGGAGTGTGGAGCTGGTCATAGGCACAGATAACTGTGATGATGGTGCTGTTCCCTAGCAACCCAACTGTGTACAACAGGAAGAAGATGGTGAACAGGGTAGACTGTAGTTCTGGTAGGTCAGAGAGTCCCAAGAGGGTGAACTCTGTTACCCTGGTCTGGTTCATGTCATCCATGTCTGTTCCAAACACCTGTAAGAGAAATAAGAGGTTCAGCCTGGAAATACATTATAACAACTTCCATGTGGACAATGCTTAACATTTCTGTGCCTTTTCATTTAACAGAGGTACTGGGCAGCTTGCGAGACGGGCTCTTCTACTGCAAAGTAAGGGAGTATTTATTTTTATAGGGACAGTAGAAGTACTCATGTCACTTCTCTGGGTACAATTGCAAGGCAGGGACCAAAGTTGTTCACACCTCCAATGCAACAATAGTCCAGCTTTATAATGCCAAACTGGGGACTTAAAGAACGTTTCAGAAATGTCCAAATTCTTTCCAAGACCAAGCAGAGATAATCTAACTTTTTTATAACAACACCAGATAAATTATGGCCACAACAACAGAGGCAGAGGAAGAGGAAGGGGAGGGTTCTATACCCAGACTCAGGGACAGAAACGGACATAAATGAAGACAAGAAGCCAGAATAACTGGGAGTAGAAAACAAAGCCCCCATTATAAATCTAACCTCTAGAATTTTAGCACTAGATGAAAGAATGGTTTTAGAAAAAGGGCTAGGTTTTGCTATTTCTTCCCCTGTTGATACATTTAATTTAGAAAGAGACCTGAAGAGTTTTTTTTTGAAAAATTAGACTGAACAGCTTTGTTGAGGGGAAAGAAAAAATGCCCTCAGAAAAGAAATCAGGACTGAAACCCAAGTCTACGTGGACCCCATCCAGACAGATGGTGAACAAGGAGATAGAGATCTTTGAAAACGTGATCGAAAATGGGATAGTAGATCTCCAAGATATAGAAACCTGGGTGAACAACAATCTTTCCTACCAGCAGCTACTGTGCTACATAATTTAGAACAATGCAAAGAAATCACCATAAAACCTGGTGAATAAGGGGGTAGTATTGTAATCCTTGATACTATTGAATATGATAGAAGAATTCATATTTTTTCTGAATAACGATTCCCACTACAGAAAATCAAACAGAGAGGAATGGAAACACCTCAGTGAACAAATTGGGAACATGCTTAGGTTAGCCAAAGATGACTATATTATCTGCCAGGAAAAGTATGACTTCCTGTGTAACGAAAATCCCATCATACCAGCCATGTATGGGCTTCCAAAGGTACACAAAAATATAAATGACCCACCTATGTGTCCGATTGTTTCTAGCATAGATTCCTCAACAGAACCTCTGAGTAAGTATGTTGATAAATTCTTGCAACCTTTAGTGACAAAACAAAGGGCATACATTAAAGACACAACAGATATTATCCATAAAGTGGCACATATTCCTTTTGATGCTGAAAGACATTGGCTACTAACGTTAGATATTGAGGCCCTTTACACGAATATACCGCAAGACGATACCATTTGGATGGTAAAGGGCCTCTTTTTAGGTGAAGAAGATGAGCTTTATTCAACATTTATTGTTGAGTGTGTTGAGATCATTCTTAAGACTAACATTTTTCTGTTTAATGGCATGTACTTTCATCAAATCAAAGGGACCAGCATGGGAGCCACATGTGCTCCCAGCTTTGTATGTCCATATGGTCTATATGTTTTGTCCTTTGACGACAAGCATATTTTTAACGAATCAGCCCCATTTGTAAAAACGTGAGTCATTGTTCATGATACATTGATGACATTTTCTTTATTTGATATGGATCAAAAAAGTCTCTTGATTTGTTTATTGAATAATTAAATTTAGGTGATGAAAATGTAAAGTTGACCTCATCAGTTGAAAACAATAGCTGTGAGTTTTTAGATATAAAAATAAAGAGCAATAATGGTGCTCTGTCAGTTGAGCTGTATACAAAACCAAATGATCGTAACACTATGTTACATTACGAAAGCAATTATCCTTTGAGTCAGAAAGACAATATTTCCTTTGGTCAATTCCTGAGGATATGTCGGAATTGTAAAGATCTAGCTGATTTTGAATTTCATGCAAAGACGCTGATGAAAAAATTAACTGATAAAGGCTTTCCAAGAGAATTAGTGAAGAGTGCATACATAAGAGCAAAATATAGCTTTTTTTAATCCGAAGCTAAAAATAGGGATGTTGAACAGCAAATCACGTGTCACTAATTTTAAATTTACTTTCCCCAAACCGGTGATAATTCCAGCCCTGGTCCCTTGACATACAGAACTTCAGGGTTGATAGGATTACCCCCGAGACTTGGGGTCTCCTTCTCATTCAAATTTTAGACACTGATCCGTGTCGTGAAATGATTTTGACCGCTCCATTAGTAACACAAATATCTTCAGCTTGACGTACCCTTCTCACTTAGACCCCCTATCGGCCAGATTTTTTCCCACTGACTTACTCAAATTTTTTTTTACCTCGCGATCTCATCATATTTATGATATCTCTTGGGTATCCCAGACCCCGACCGGTTTGGAATTATCACCGGTTTTGGAAAATTTTCATCCCTTCTATTACGACTTGGCCCTGAAGAGTCAGAGTTTGACTGTTCTCTGACGAAACACGTGTCGGCTGGCTGGTTTCTATGCGTGTGCACAGGTCTTTGGCTAAATTTGTATGTGGTTTGGAGTTCCAAACACCAGAATAGGGGTCAGGGTCTCCCCTTTCCTGCCTGCACCATTTTACTTAGTGTAATGTCGACTTGACTGCCATTGATCCTGCTGAGCGCAATTGTTCCCTTTATACTTAAACCCTCCCTGCGGATCGTGCAATATAATCATATGTAGGCTCTGCAACTACAGTGCAGAATCATTAGTACACCTAATATGTTGCTGCCCTGCCCTACTGCAACACCAACTCAAATTGTTCAAATGAATGGGGCATATTATCAAGACAGGTGATAAAAGTATCGCAGTTTTAGCGGCAGAAAACTGCCGCTAAAATGCTGATAATGGGCTTGATAATATGATCTATGGAATTCCAACTGAAGCCCATGTTAGATGTCCTTCACATCTAACATGGGCTTCAATTGGAATTCCATAGAGCATATTAGCAAGCCCATAATCACCGTTTTAGCGGCAGTTTCCTGCCGCTAAAGCGGCGATAATTTTATTGCCTGTCTTGATAATATGCCCCTATGTTTTTAAGGAATGGGCTCAGAAAATGTTATTGATGCAGTGGCCCTGCTCCAGTCCTGCACAGAGCCCTCGAATCTGGCAAATTCATGAGCATGACACGAAGGGTGTTAACTGAAAGCAGCACAGATGAAAATTGTGCAGTCGCAATTGTGGATACTCCTGTTGTTACAGAAGGGGACAGACGGTAAGGTTCCCCCTCCAGAAAAAGGTCCATGTGGTCCCCACAAGACCCACAACGCCCTAAGTGGTTTCTTTGTCAAGCACATATAAGGAACTGGGACATTTTATTTTTTTTATCATAATTTTAACCCATGTATTTTAGGGTAGAACCAATATTTCACAAATGGCCCGAGACCTGCTATTTTTGATTTGATATACGGTTTGATACAGGTATTATAATGGTGTGAGAAACGTTTTTATACAGTAATTTTCACATCGTATTGCAATTTTGCAAAGATTTTAAGTAATTATGCACATAAATATATATATATTCCCAAAAATATATATATTGTAGTGTATTAAACTCTACCTTATTTTAGACATTACCAACTCGCTCTCCCAGGCAAATCTCTGTCATAGGTTATAACTGCATCCCCCTCATACACCATGAGTATATGTTGTCTGAGTAGTTGACCGCTTGGGCGAAAGTGCTCCAGGCCCACCACACCATCCCCTCGCCTTTATGAACCCCCTACATTTCTAGGATGCTCTGTGAGGTTAAAGTTGTCAGATATGTTGTGTGTGTGCTGATCCAGAGTCACTCACAGTCCTTATCCACTGTTAATACCAAGTCACTATTGATACTGACATGCTGATATTCATGAGCATTGATAATACTGTGCAATTAACAACACTGAGCCATTCACAGTACTGATGCACAGCTAGTCGCCCTTAAAATTGATGACTGACATTCTTCATGCTGAACTGATGATAAACACTGTGCACAGATGTTTTTGAGCCCGACTGTAACACTGATATATATTCACCACTGAAAACTCAAAGTCTCTGATAGAAAGAATCACTAAGCATGGATTGCTGGATAAGTGGAATAAACACCTTCTGCAAGCATCAGTGTACAAATTGTATCATAATGACTTATAATGTTAGATGGAGAGATTTGTATCTCGCTTGCACATCACAGGTGTGAATCCACATTCTGCCAAATCAGCCTTCGAGCCTTTATTGGTAGATACAATGTGTATGACTCAAATATAAATTAATTGCGTGACCCTTAATTGAGTGAAGTCTTTGTTTCACCTGTACTCAGAAGGAGGGTACACCCTGGAGCACGCAACAACAGTAAATAGAGGGGATCCAAGAGTGCAAGCGTGACGAAACCAATTTTGTCATGACTCAAATATGACACTTTACAACGCGTGTCATTACAACGCATTTTTACATCGCAAAATCCATTACAATGCATGTCATTACAACGCATGCTGATACAATGCATAATTCATTACAACGCAATTACTATTCTAACTCCGCTGGGGCAATACTTGGGGAATGTGTTGTAATAGATTATGCAATGTAATGACATGCGTTGTAATGGATTTTGCGATGTAAAAAATGTTTTGTAATGACATGCGTTGTAACGCGTGCATTGTACACGATGTTTCCCGCATGACTCATAGTCCGAGTATTGCCAAAAAAATTGGGGAATTACATGCACTTCTTGGCAAATTCTCACCAACGTCTGCACGTGTTTAATATTCCTGGAATTTTCCTTCAGTAAATTTTGACAGTAGAGTTAGGGAAAATGTCGGGGGTGAAGTGTTTGCTGCACGACTTGTAATTCTGATACCTGCACAAACAGGTCTTTGTGCAGAGATGAGTATTGACTCAGTATTGACTCAGATTCTTCTCAAACTAGCTACACATCAGTCAGAGGTTATGGGGGAATGACATCCCTTTTTCTTTTTTCTTTTTCTTTTTCAAATCTTCCTCTTTCTTGTTACAAAATACTAGCATTTATGTGACAATGATGGATATATGGCCTGCTCTGCTTTCTGTGAACGGTGGCACTCCTTGAAAATTAAGATGCCTTCTATTGCTTTAAGCAGGTTTTGCAGGCAGGCCACGTGCTGTGCAAAAAGTAAACAGTCAGAACATCAATTCCATCACCTCCGTCGCATTGGTCCCCCCCCAACCTTGAGCCCCCAACCTTGAGCCAAGCACAAGTGACCAAAATACTCCCGCCCCCTGTTCACACTAACAGCCCCACCCCACACCCCAACACATCCATGATTTATCAAGTGTGACAAATACATGACCATAATATGACAGGTTAACTGGGGGAAAAATATGCAAAGTATGTTAAATCATTAAAATTGTGCACACAAGCGTTCAAATATCCACCGCAAAATGAGTCATACATTTATCCAGATCATGAGTGAAGATAAAAAACAGATAGACAAAAGAACAAAACCCTTAAATAACTGAAAAACCCATACAAATAAAATAAAAAATATGCAAAAGTTAGAAAATGTCTAAAATGCTGATTAAATAAATGAAAACACCAAATACTTACAAAATGCTATTAAGAACCCCCATCCTCCGTAATTATCTCCAAACCTTTACCAATTATATTCTCTTTACAGTGCGCCCAGATCACCATTCAAGGCGCCCTGAATACCTGTTTACTTATAGGAGTGATTGGGGGAACCTCTGCATTTCCCTCCATTGGCAGAAGAACAAAGGCAGATAAAATACATCTGATGGCAAACAACCTGTATTATTATAACCACAACACAACAAAACAACAAAACAACGTGATAACCTAACGGGGAAACGAAAGAATGTCTTCCATTCACAACTCTGCAGTGAGTTCTGGCTACATCGCCCTGGATAAGTGGGGAACAGCTACATCTACTTGCCTATTTCAATGGTTCTTCTATCCTGGGAGCTGTCCCTGAAGATTACCTCCCTGGTACCCAAGGGCTTTATTTTAAGAGCAGATAGAGTCCTGCTGTTGCACTGCTCCCGCTTCTCTCTAAGGAGGGCTTGATTATTTTAGTCCTCATTATGAAAACAAGCACACGCAAAGCCAATAGATTTGACTTCAATGTGCAAAGTTGTCGAAATATAATTTGTGAATGTTTGTACTTAAAAACAGTTAGCTCTGGCTTTGCAAAGTTTTTTTTACATACAAATGTAGGTTAAAGAACAATTTACAAGACAAAGACTGAAAAAACGCTGGAAAAACTCATATGGGGAAAAAACACAAACGGAAAATCAATAGAAAAGAAGCTTAGATAGAGGAAGGAACAATAAGAAGGCAGCTTAGGCAAGCGTGCACACCTGACTAGAAAATGAAAATATCTTCTGCATTAAAAAGGATTACTCCCTGTGTAAAATGCATTATACGAAATAGTCTCTAATGTGATGAGTCCGAGTACTTTTGGCATGTAAAATAGTCCATCATGTATTGCCATGCAAGCACTGGATAGGAGGCAGAATAAATCACCAAAGGGCCAATAGCATGACACATGACACATGGCACATGACAAATGAGGCAAATACCTCTTTGGGCAGAGACAAAGACCACTCTACATATATTTTAAAGAATTCCTAAAAGTTGCGTGGACAGCTGCGCTAGCTAGCCAGACCTGAAAAAATAGCCCAGCTGTGCATACCACGGTTGCCTTGTTCTCTGTATTTTTAGAGGGCTGGATAGCAGGGATGTTCCAGGAAAAAATGCACCAGTTGTTTTGTGTTTAGTTTCTTTGGCCGCTGATCGGACTGGATAGTGGACACAGCGGATCACCCAATCAAGATTTCATTATGCACAGTTTTGTTTATTGCATACCACTCCCCAAGCCCCACTGAGAATGTATACATCTTAATGCCAAGGTAAAAGGCACTACAAGCTAAAAGAGGCAAAGGCCCGTATGCATGAAACAATTGTGGGAAAATTCCCACATAAGGTCAACCAGCCCATCAGCAGGTATTGCTTACCTAAAGTGCAAAAACTCCAAAAAAAGAACCAAACTACTCAGAGACTCCCATTCAAGGAATTAGATATGTTCATCAGCACCCCCAACCCCCCCCCCCCACCCTTAGTGCCTTAAGACCCTCACGGATGAGTAGTGTGCTCTACAAATGCTCTGATTGATTGATTCACACCTGGATCTTCATTAGGGGTAGCTCCTTAATTCTTATATGGCTGGTAACAATAGTTACCTCCACCTCCCAGAGTTACTAGTACAACCAATATCATTGGCTCCGAGGGGATGAACTCAACAGGGCTTAATCTGGGCCACTCATAATGAGCATCCTACATGGTTATGGGTCAACTGAATGTCCCACAGTTGTGCATGTGTTAATGCAGTGAAATAAATGGACTTACAAAGTCCAGTAATAATGTGGGCTTAAACCCAGAAAGATAAACTGAAGCCTAGAATGCCTTCTGAGGGTAAGCATGGTCTGTCTGCATTAGTACTGAAGAGCTAAATACTCTCAGATGACTGAATACATTGGCTGATGTGCCAGTGCCCCTCACCTGTCCACGGTGCATTTATCAGACTCAAACTCCTGTGGCTGTCTCCTAATTTCGAAAGCTTAAAGTTAATCCTTGTTATTTAACGTGAAGGCGTGTAGTCATTGGCATGAGTGTTCCACATAAAATAACAATTCAACAGATAGGTTCCTGTGCATTCGGTGTTATACTAGAAAAGGCCCTGCTCAGCTCTCCCATCCACTTAGAGGCTTCTTCCAGTCTTATATGCAGTGGCTAGCAAAGATGACCACTACTTAGTAGCAGAATCAGTAACAGGCAGTTCTACATCGACTTGCTTCCTAATTCAGATGCCTGCTCTATTAGCAGGTGCCCAGGAGCTCAGACAAAAGGATATCACATTCAAGTGATATCCAAATTGGCTTAGAAATTACCATTTTGGCTATATCAACAGATGGCCATCGTAGATTGTGCTTGTTTATCTACTACCTTAAAATAGAGTTGGGCGGAACTCACAGAATGTGACTCTGCGGAATTCCGCAGAGTTACATAAAAACTCAGTGAGATTCCACGGAGTTCCACCAAAGTGGGGCAATAGGCACGTCTCACTGCTCGCGCTGTGATTTAGCACCGGTAGCGCGCGCCGTACTGAATAATCAGTATGAACGGCTCAACATGGTGTGCCAGAGAGCGCAGCTACTCGAGTTGATTTTGCTGGCACTTGAGTAGACTTCCTACTCGGGCGGCAGCCTTCTGACCTTGAATGGTTGCGACCGCTCGAGACCAGCAGCATTACAAAAATTTCACCATATATCCTCCTAGCGACCAGAAATCGCAATAGGGGACCCCAAATCTCACTCACGCTTGCTAAATTACTGTTCTGAAGCTTCGCAAGAGAAAAAAATTCCACCCTGTACTGATAGGTGGACTTTGGCAGAATTTGGCCAGGACTCCAGCGGTAGAAAAATAACAGAGTCGCCAAAAAATCTCCAATTCTGCATGCAGGAAAGGAATATTTTGCCCACCGCTACCTTAAATGCCACACTTGCAGTGAGGCTACAAGCCCTTGTTTCATGCAAATCGAATGCCTGAATAGCAAAGCAACATGAAACATTCACAGTCTTGATGGAATTCGTGAGTGCAGAGAGGAAAAACAATGCCAACATTTTCTCCCCGTAAAACATTCCTGTGTGTCTCAAGCTTACAACTGAGTTCACGCGTAACATGCAGAGGACTACGATAAACCATTTAAAATAAACCAAGCACTCTAAGACTAGGTCTTAGTTTGCCCTGTCTGCTGAGGTTTTCAGGGGATATGGGTCAACCTTGTCATTTGAGGAGCAATCCCAATGTGCTGGGATGCACAAACGGGACCCCTTTAACATGCTTTCCTAAATAAACAGCTTTTTGGAGAAAAGGATTATTGCCCCACTTGAAAGATATGAGCTGACAAGTGTCACCTTAAATTCTGGACAGCATATCCTGACCATCTTCAAAGTTATATATCCCTAGCTGGTCACCTCTAAATTCTTGTAAGAAACATGTTGATTTTGTGAGACTTTAGATGGCTCCTATCAGCCCTAACTACTATATTTTCCAACTCTCTGTTGAAGCCGTGGGCACATGCTTGAACATATACCCTATATGGGTCCTACTGTGAGTTCAGAGGAAACTCTTACCAGCACTTACTGGTCCTTGGGTTAGCAGTTACTTTGAGGTTGGAGTTAACAGGGACACTTAGAATTGAGAAATGACTGTGGAATCAGTAATTCTGGTCCATATTCCACTGGTAATTCTTCATTGTCCCTTGTAATTTCATCTGGAATTTGGCTGCTTCCAGAAATTAAAATATCTGGGTCAATGACACAGGAGCGGACATCGTAATTCTGGAAGTCAGCATTCACATTGGAACTAAACAGGACTCATAAGTAAGCTCATGACCTCTAAATGCCATCTCTCATAGCTATTTTGTTCCATTTCAACCAGTAAACATTGTCTACCCCCTCTTATCCTCTCGCCTTCTGTTCTTCACTTTTCCTTCAACAGGTTTTGTCTTTGGACCGGGCATCTGTACATTTCATTTGGATGGAAAATTGGTACAAAATGTCTTGTGAACTCAGCAGGATGGTTCAGTAAGATCAAGGCTTACTTTGGTGATCACAAGTTTGAATCCCTGCAGGGATCCACATAGGGACTCTTGAAAGGATTCCTACAAGATGGTAATTTGAGTACTATTGATTTTGGTGATAGTGACGCGTGTCATTTACAGCACTTAGAAACTGCTATGTAAAAAAATAAGTTTGTTTTGTTGTTTCTTTTGTGTTCCATTTGTATGTCACTGACAATCATTTATTTCATTACAATTTTGCTATGTCATGCATTAAGTCTATGACAATCGTGGAGTCATTTGTGCTAATGAATTGGTTCATATTTATACACTCTTATGAAATGTTTATGGATAGATTGAGGTCACATTGTCATAAATAATGATTGTATGAATCACAAGGCCAACGCAACATGTTAGATGGATGAAAATAACAGCGCTTGCTAGAAACACATATGTGGACCCATCATGTCTGGACCCAGTAGAGGTGCATGGTCTGATGGCATGAACAAGAGAGGAAGTGACTCCACGTAAGGAGGAGCTCTGTGGGACAAGAGTCATAAAGCAGGACAGAAGAGGTCATATATCCACAGGGATTCCATTTACTAAAACAGTAATCTATATTTGAATGATAGTCTATACATTTGTCTATCAAGGTCTATGCTACTACTTGTTAAATAAAGGTTAAAAGCACCATCATGTTGGCAAGAGAAATAGAAAATTCAGTCTTTATCAAAATACTAAAACCCTTTGGGGCATATTATCAAGAATGGCGTTAAATTTATCGCCGGTTTAGCGGCAGAAAACTGCAGCTAAAGCGGCGCTAATGGGCTTGATAATATGCCCTGGAGAATTCCAATAGAAGCCCATGTTAACACCAGAACATGGACTTCTATTGGAATTCTCAAGGGCATATTATCAAGCCCATTATTGATGCTTTAGCAGCAGTTTTCTGCCACTAAACAGGCGATAATTTTTAACGCCGTTCTTGATAATATGTGCCTTTGATCGCTAATGGCATTTTCTGAGTGCTTCTCTTGCTGCGAGGATAAGCAGCACAGCTCCATGAGAGATCTAATAGCTGCTGAGATGCTGTGCAGCACTGTCTGCACTGCACATTAACCTGTGCTGTACATTATCCTATGTTCAGTTCTGGGGAGAAGGACGTCCAGCACCGAGGACATAAGCTCCTGCAGATGTCAGTCAGTCAAAAATACTTTATTCGGTTCATATCAAAATCCACAAAAGTATACAAATGTAAACATAGAGGTCCAAAAACACCAGAAGACACAATGACATTCAATACAGTTAAAAAAAAGAGTACCCAATATAAAATATATAAAATACGGACACATGGTGTCATTTTAAGAGTGTATGCAATATGCCAGGATATTTAAGAAAAAAAGATAAAAACATTTTACGCATAATCTAAAAACTTGCCATATACAATATTTCATCTAAGACCAATTAATCTTTTTACTAAGTCTCATAGCTATGGAAAAAAATGTGGCCACGTTGCAAATTTGGATCACTGAAATAATATCGACTGCCAAAATATCGACTTGCCAAAATATCGTGGACAAAATATCGACAGTCAAAATATCGAGTTTGTATCTACAAACAGGTAAGTACAAAAATATCGAGTACAAAATATCGTTAACAAAAATATAGATGTAAAAAATATCGACTTTATTAAAAACAGTGTTAAATTAAATTAATATTAAATTTTAATTACTAAAATATACTTAAAACGACTTAAATTAAATTATAATAATAAAATAATAAATGAAAATAATAAAAATAATTTTTTTAAATCTTATTTGTTGACCCTGAACCCTAAAAATACCCCTTTACCCAAAAACCCAAAACTGACCCTGAACCCTAAAAATACCCCTTTACCCAAAAACCCAAAACTGACCCTGAACCCTAAAAATACCCCTTTACCCATGACCTGAAAACTGACCCTGAACCCTAAAAATACCCCTTTACCCATGACCTGAAAACTGACCCTGAACCCTAAAAATACCCCTTTACCCATGAACTGAAAACTGACCCTGAACCCTAAAAATACCCCTTTACCCATGACCTGAAAACTGACCCTGAACCCTAAAAATACCCCTTTACCCATGACCTGAAAACTGACCCTGAACCCTAAAAATACCCCTTTACCCATGACCTGAAAACTGACCCTGAACCCTAAAAATACCCCTTTACCCATGACCTGAAAACTGACCCTGAACCCTAAAAATACCCCTTTACCCATGAACTGAAAACTGACCCTGAACCCTAAAAATGCTCCTTTACCCAAAATTTATCAATATTATTTAATTACCAATTAATTATTAATTAACAATAACTATAAAGTAAATATATTAGAACATTAGGTGTAATTATTTTAATAATTAATATTATTTTATCAAAATTAATTACTTAAAAATAACACAAAATTATATATATAAAAAATGTACTCTAATTAATGTAATTAACTAATTACAATTAATTAATTAACAATTATTTACTAATACAAAATATATTCAAAATTATATTAATTAATTAACTAATTAATATTAATTAATTATCAATTAATTATTAATTAAAAATATTAACAAACATATATTAATTAATTAATTATTATTACATTACTTCCCACCCTATTCCCCTATAAACCCACAACCCGCTACAGAATTACATTACGCAATTATTATCAAAACAAAATTCATGTAATAAAATATTTAATAACATTAATACACACTATTCACACATATTATTACATAAAAATACACTATAAAATATTATATATTATTAAAAAATCGATATTTTTGCTATCTATATTTTATACAGTCGATATTACTTAACTTACCTGAAAAACGATATTTTTGTAGTCGATATTATGTCCAGTCGATATTTTGTCCAGTCTATATTAAAAACTCGATATTATGTCCAGTCGATATTTTGGAGTCGATATTTTGTCTCTATACCTGCAAATTTCCCATGTATTAGACAATAATTGAAGATACAGTAAAGCGGGCTTCACTTGTCTAAACCTTTTCCCCTTTAATACGGGTAACTTTTTCCTTATATCTATGAAGTGACCAGAAAATGAACAGTATCCATGAGGGAAAAACCGCCACATTTACACAGATCCAAATCTGAGGGCTTAGTCCAACAGGGGCGACCAGAGATCAGGAAATGAATTTTATTTAACCGGAACTTTGTTAAAAGATATCTGTGATTTGGAATGTTAACAACCTTTAGATATAATTCCAGTTCACACCCTGAGGATACAATCAGCTGGTGAGTTCTCACGGTTGGTTTAACCAGCTCCAAGCCTTCTCTATCCACCCCTCTGTTCAACATAAAGGTGCTTTTAACCCATTGCAGGTCACCTTTCACAAGTTTGGCCGGCTCAGTGAACAATTCTGGCCGACCTAATATTGTGGATAGTTGTTGGACATATTTCAGCCAGGGGATAAAGTCCCAGTGATCTAGTGTGAGACAATCCTTTAAAACTTCGTGGTTCACCTCCAGTTCCGGGTTCAGCCAAACTGAAATCCATTTTAGTAGGGGGGCCACAGCGATTCGATCTTCCAAATAATCTACGCCGCATTCTTGGTGCGCTATGAAACCGGCCGTAGATCTTGGCAAGGATAGAATCGATTTCAGAAAATTGTCCTCCGCTACCTGGAGCATCTTAACTGGTATGAAGCCCCACAATTCTGCACCATACATAGCAATGGCGATACATTTTGCAGCATATACCTTCAATACTGCCTGCAAGGGTTTTACCCCCAGTTTGCGGGAAAAACCCAAAACTGCCAGAATGGAACGGACAAAGGCATTTTTTTTCCCCAACAATTGGGGGTGCCAGGTGGAACTATCATCGAATACAACCCCCAGGTAAGGAAACCTAGAGACTCTTGTCAATTTATGCCCGTTACATTGCAATGTCTTTACATTTTTTAAAACCCTAACTTTCGGGCCCACCACCATGACATGAGATTTACCATAGTTGACACTTAAATCAAAAGAAGACATAAACACATAAAATGAATTTAAAAGACATTGGAGTCCCACTGCGGTCCGAGCTAAAAGGGCGGCATCATCCGCATATAATAATGCCGGTATTAGAAACTTCCCTGCCCGTGGTATATCCTTGCATGCGGCTCCTAAAACACCGCCCAGATCGTTGATGTATAGTGTAAATAGCAAGGGGGCTAAGATACAACCTTGCCGTACACCATTGGTGATGCTAATCTTCCCCGTGCAATTCCCTTTTCAGTCGTATCTCACCGTGGCTGTGAGGTCCCTATGGAGGTCTGCCAAGAAGTACACAATGTTAGCATCTATTCCTATCTTTAGAAGCAGGCCCCATAACTTGGACCTGTTTACTCGATCAAAAGCCGAGGACAGGTCCATGAATGCGATATACAATGTTCCTGGCTTCGCTATTGTGTACTTCCCGATGAGCAGTTGCAAATTTAGGCTTTGGTCTATTGTGCTTCGCCCCTTTCTGAAGCCGTATGGTAAGGCAGAGAGGGTATTAGTTTCCTCCAGCCAATAAGTTAGTTTGGATAAGACCACTCTACCTAGGTCCTTTACAGCTGAATCAATGAGTGAGATTGGGCGGTAATTACCCGGATCACCCCTATCACCTTTTTTATAAATGGGCACAATCACCGACTGGGACCAAGTCTCCGGGATGCCTATTTTAGAGATTCTATTAAAAACATTTGCTAAAATTTTGGACCAAAATACTATGTTAGATTTAAAAAGGTCAGAAGGAACACCATCCGACCCGGGAGCCTTGTTGCTGGTCATTTTACCAATTGCTTCGGCCACCTCACCTTAGTTTACTACTAGAGTGTAAGGGTGCCTGATAAAAGTGGTCGAAGCCTCAGCCCCCAAGTTCTCCTGTTCGTAGACTGACTTAAAGTGCAAAAAACATTTATCTTCCTGTATCCCACAGTCCAATTTGTTATTACGAGAGTCGGCAAAGTAAGGTTGATTAACCACGGCCCAAAACTTGGCACTATTTTTCAGCACGTCAATTGACGTTAATTCTGCCCAGGCGTCTTCTCTAATCTCCCGTCGCCTCCTTTCAACAACTACCTTGTCATCTTTTCCGAGAGTAGCCACAAGCAATCTGTCCACTGGTTTGCATTTAAGGGCCACCTTAAGTTTTTGGTTGGCCACTGAACGATTTTTATCAAACCAGCCTACATTCCCAGGGGCTTTGCCTTTACTGTTGCGTGTCAAATTAGAAACAATTTGGAGGCAAATCTTTTGATACGCCTCCACAACTTCTTTATCCCCTGCATCTACATCCATACAAAGGTCCAATTCCTCCCTGCTACTACTACAGAGATTTGAGAAAAACTCATCTGGTACTATCTTGCACCATTTAATTCTGCAGGCTTGGTCAGTTAACCGGATGTCACATTTCTCAACCATATTCAGCCTACTCTCGGTTATGACAATTACATCTCTCACACTTAACAGAACTGGGTTGTGATCACTAAAATGAGACCACACAGCGGAATAACTGATAATATGGCTGCCACAAGTACTACTTAAAAAGATAAAATCAATTGTTGACCCACTACCATGTCCCTTAAATGTGGGAATATCCATGCCTCCCCCGGTGGGTAACATTAACCCATTTTCAGCCAACATAGCTTCTAGTAAAATGCCCAGGTCCGAGTGCTCAAAGTGAATATCCCCTTGTTCAGGAGGGGCAAATAAAACATTTGGTGGATATTTATCTGGACAACCATGAATATTGAAGTCCCCCATTAACATAATGGTGGATTGAGACTCCGACAACTCTTTATATTTTGTGAGAAAAGAGTTTAACATTATCAAATTACTGGTTGGATAGGCCCTATCAAAAGAATTATAAAAATTCACAACCAGGACATTATGATGACCCTTACGGGTTATTTGGACTGCCAGACAATAGGGGCAACCAGTGTCTATTTCTTTATATATACCTGAAATTTTAGCAGCTACTAGGGTAACCAGACCCCCCCTGCTCATCCCCGGGTGGAGGTAACAGCTGGGAGGAAAAAAGTTGTAAAACCATCTATTGTGAGTATGTTTTGTGTGTCCCAGGTTTCCTGTAGCCCAATAATATCCATGGTGCTTATAAAGTCCCTCCATATGGGATCGTCAGCTTTATTCCTATGACGTGCAATATTCCATGTGGCCACAATTAACTCTCCTTTCCCTCTTACTTTATCCCTTTTTGCTGGTATTAAGTTCCCGCCATCTGTACACCAGTTGGTAACTGAAACTGACGGTCCGGTGTCTATATTTGTCACCTGCACATTCTTAACAAATTTTACATGTTGGGGTAGGGTGGAGTGAGTATTTTCCATCAAACCAGACAGTAAGTCCTTTGTTTGTCAATCCACCCAGCCTAGGTCAGACAGACAGTCATATCGATTTACTTTTGGGATGTTAAAATAATTTTCTTAGCTGAGGGCATTCTGGGCGTAGCTATTAGCGTGGCCATTTGGTGTCCCTACGCCAACCCAGCTATTGACCCGAGGGGTTTGACCATAGGTAGATCTGCCACCTCTTCTGTGAACCAGATTCCAACCTTCCTCTCCACCACCACCCCGTCTGTAGGAATGCAAGTCCCATGGGGGGGTCATACCTCCTCCTTCCCTTATGTTCATTTGACTCCCTAAGCCAGCTCCATCTTTTATCTACTTGCTCCATGGGCGAATAAAAATAAGACAGTGGCCTGGCGGTAACTGTACTAGCGTGGTAGCGAGAGGTCCCTCTACAAATGTGTTCCACGGCCTGCAGATTTTCAAAGGTTACCACTACGCAATTCCCTTGTGTTCTTTTTCTATTTCCACCCACCCAAGGGGTTCTCTCTACCATTAAGATATTACTGGAGATATTTGCGGGTAGGGGGTGATTGTTAGATAGCCAGTGGCACACCTTATTTTTTAACGCTTGAAAGGATTCCACATAGGGAGGTGTTAGTTCCGTTACCCCAGTCAGGACCAGTACGTATGGGCATGCATCTGGAGGGAGATTAATATTTCGCCGTGACTCCGCCTTGTCTAGTGGGGCTAAATCTGGCTTTGGGGTCAAGGGAACTGAGTCTTTAAATTTAACTTGGGTGGTGTCTTTGGGTTTAGCCGGAATTGGTATTTTATTGAGTTCAGGTGTACTAACATTAACTCCTCCTAGATGTGAAGTATTTGGGGGGTTTATCGAGGGATTTTTTGGCACGGTGTTTTTACCCAAGCCTGCATTTTTAATGGCCGGTTGTTGCTTACGTGCTGTGGTCGTTGTATGTGAGGCCTTATTGTTCTGAGGAAAACTAGGGGCACGTATATCCTTATGGATGTCTTTAAGCACGATTTCTAGGGAGTGTAGTCTTGCCTCTAATGGTGCGAGAAGCGTTTTTTAAATTTCTAGGATGTTACTACTTGTCAGGCTCGCCTCTCCTCCTTCCTGATGAGTATCGCCCAGTTTATCATCATCCATACTCACTTCCAGGATATCATCCAAGCTATTATCTAGAAGTGTATCATCAGGAAGGGCCAATGATAAACCAACAATTACCGGCTGGTCATCCCCTATGTCTTCTATTCTTACAGCCAGATCCCTACTAGCAGCCATGGACTCTTCCCTATTTCTCGTCTGGTTAGGGTTGGTATCTGCCTTCCTAACTTTATGGGAAATCGTCTTGATGGGCTTACGTTTGGGAATCGCCCCCTCGATCTGACCTCTCAAGTCGATATCAGGGGTCACAGATTGGGTGTTCGCCTTTATGGCTTCAGCATTATTTCCCAGTCGATCTTCAATCGAGGAGTTAGGATGTGGGGGAACACCAGGACCCAGCTGTGGGCTTTTTTCATTTTGTGCATTGACATTAATCTGGGCTAAAGTGTTAATACATGTTGAAGTGTCGGGGGTTCGTGCCTGCGCAATAAGGCCTAATGAAGACCTTTTGGCTAAGGCCAAATCTTGGGACACCCTTCTCTCCATTAAGACTATCCCCTCATCAATTAATGAGTTAGTGCGAACTATAAAGTCGTCCAGAGTACCTGTCAACTTTTTTACACCCCCTGCCGTCATACTTCTAGTCTCACGACAATCCATATCAACACCCCTTCAGAGAAATAAATATATTGACAGGAACAATTACACAGTCTTATCACCCTCAGTTCGGCGACTTTTTAAATAGCAGGCAATGACAGGTGATAGTCGGGTAGACACACCACATTAGAGTTTACAAGAATACTGCAAATATAACACCTATGCTTACAGTTTAGGTGTCCTTGTGTCCAATACAAGATGCAGGGTGTATGGCCCAGCCCAGGCTCTTCCGGCCTCTGAGGGCCTCAGAGGGCCCGCCCTTTGCCCGGGCTTCGCCTGGCGCCGTCCACGTGCGTCCCGCGACGTGGAGGAATCACCGATGGTTTTATCCGCCTCCGAGCGCAGAAGTGCAGGTAGGTGGGCGGGGCAGTCCCACCGGGGATTATGGAGGCTGTAGTCCCCCCGCTCGGCGGCTGCAAGGTGGTGAGTAAGCAGCGGCGGGGGGGACCAGCAGGCGAGATGGCAGGGCACTTTCAGCGCGAGTTACCCCCAAAGCTGTGCTGCACGCTGTCTGTGTGGCAGAATAGGCAGATTCAAAAAGGGTCCAGATGAGCGTGTGGAAGTCTCCCCTGCAGATGTGCTTTAAACTTTGACTTTTAGAACATACCCTGCTCAGCACATATTTGCATCCCTTTTTATCCTGGTTCTTCTGTTTATTTCCCTTCACTCTACTCTCTCTTGTTATGTCTTTTGCCTTCCCTTGTGCCACTGATTGACTCACTTTTCTCCGCTATTTTCTTCTCACTAGCGCCCTTCTAGTTACTCTGTTTGCCTCCCATGTCTGTAGGTTCTCGTCGTCCTATTTCTGCTGCCTTCCTTTTTGAATGTGTTTTACCCAAGAAGGGCCTTCTCAAAAGGGGAAAAACCTGGCTATTTGCCCTAAAATACGCTGCAGCGCTGCATTTGTGATGTATTCTAAATAAGGCAGATACACTTAGCAACCATTCTGTTCTTTTCAGGTTCCCTCACTACATTTGTGATATATTCATAACAAGGCAGATATCCTTAGCTGCCACTAGGCAGTGTCATAAAATCCCAAAAAGGCCTGCATCACGTTTTTGACCTGAGCTCCATGAAATATTCTTTTTAAGTTTAAAGAGAAAGGTAATTCATGCAAAAGTGAATACATTCAAAACAATGTTCATAAACACAGCAAGGGGAAGAAGGGGAACAATAGATGAGGAGGGGAAAAAGATATTTTACATTAGTTAAGTGAAAAATGTACATATATCTGATTTTAAATACCCAATAAACAGTATGCTATGAATGTAAAACAGTACATAATAAACAGGAATACGACTAATGTAGTCAGAACAAGAAGTCAGGGAGATTCATATACATCTTGGACAATAGGAAAAGGTGCAGGTGATAGCCTAACAAAGTTGTCTAAAAACTGTGCACTCATGTCCAAAGCTCTTGCCATTTTACAACAAGAGATACAGGCTGCATGTACGCAGTATTTAATCTATGGTTATAACACACTACATACCACCATGCCTTAGACGAGAGTTGCTTAGAATCTTTCTAATATTTAGTAATTAAACAAAACATTAGCCCACCCATTGGAGATGCTTCCTAAGAAAATATTAGTAATAGAAAAAGGAATATTTGAGCAAAATATAAAATGTATTTGTGTCCAAATCTGTAACCAGAAGGGAAAACGTAAGAAAAAGTGAATATCAAATGTCAAAGTCAAAGTAAGTTTTATTGTTTGGTCAATTAAAACCTTAATAACATAAAAAAACATTTTTAAAAACTTCAGTAGTTTTCGCTAGTTTTTAGTGTTTAGCACTTTAAATCAGTATGAAGCTCATAAAATATTATACATAATTTATTAAAATTATTATTCCAGATTCTTGACCTTTTGCTCTGCCAAAATTCCAAACCTTTTAACGACTTGATTATTTAATTTTTTTTAAAGTTTGAGTCACTGTACTTTGAAGGAGTCACGCGTAACCACCCTCGAAGTGCCTTTTTTAATATCAGTTTTCAGGGCCTGGTCAAAGACATTACGAAATGTGATCAATTTACAGTTCAATTGTGGGTCAGATGGATTTAGGCCCAAAATTATTGCAGCTCTGCAGGTCCTGATACCTCTGGCATTAAAATGTTTTCTAAGTAAAGTGACTTGTGCATTGTAAAGTTTTTTCCAAATACAGATTATATGGATAAAATCCTCTTTGTGGTTACCGCAAAGTCGACATGATTTAGGCCCTGTGTGCTCCCAGGTAGGCTGATCCGCAAACGATGGTAGCTTCCCAAAACGTATTGCCATTAATGGTTTCATCAGGTAAATTGAAAATGTCATATTCAAGTAGGGTGCTGGAGCAAGAGTCTTATAATTATTAATCACCATCCAAGCATGCAACCTTAAACTGAAGATATTTTTGTCAAACAGGGATGATGTATTTTTGCTGCTTTGTTTATTGCTTGTTTGAAGGACTGGTATGGCAAGTTTTTATTCCGTAGCTCGGCCGTGCAGGTTATTAGCAAGGATTTGTACAGATATTGATTGTATGGTGATTTTCTCTCTTCGTCCACTTCAAACCAAAGGTCTTTGTTAATTGGTGAGCTGTCTGCATTCTGTTTCAACCGATACCAAAGCTTTATTGTGGAATACATTCTCCCTATAGTTTTGTTTAAGAGACCAAATTCAAGAGGAACCTGGGCCGGTGAAACTGACCGATGTATATAGAAAACGTTTTTGTAGGTGGAGGCTATTAGTCGGTTTAAAAGGTCTGAGTCGTTGCCATGAAGAGCGGGACTAGCATACGTTAGAGTTGGCAGGATTTTGGCCGCCATCACCGCCAGCAGAGGTTTATATGATGGTCCATTTTTTTTGTTGCCATTTTTCTGAATGCAAATGTAAGAGCACTGGTTCTCTGTGTCATATACATTTTTTGCTCTAGATGGTTTTGTATATTGTCTATATAGAACCTCAGGTATTTGTAGCTTTTTACTTCCTGTAACTGGTTGCCATTGAGCCAGATATTCTGTTTGCTTTTCCGGTGATTGCCGATCAACATTGTTTTGGTTTTTGATGTATTTATTTCTAATTTGTAAGATGAGATATAATCTGACATTTCATTTACAGCTCTTTGAAGACCGATCTTAGTTAAAGTCATTAAGACCACATCGTCGGCGTACGAGAGATGTGTGAGTAGTAGTTTACCAATTTGCAGGGGAGGGGAATTAATACAATCTAGCTTTTGTGCAAGATCAGACATAAACAAATGAAAAAAGTGTGGGGCCAGTACGCAGCCTTGTTTAAGGCCTTTAGTCGTAGTGAGCATAATGAAAGAGAAAGTTTTATTTTCTGTATTAAAAGACAGGGATTTAATTGATTACATTTGATAGAAAACATTGATTGTGGTGCAATGGAGTCCTACCTGACTCATAGCCAAAGACATGGGCAAAGGACTCAGGACCCCCACCTTCGAAGGAGCCCCCTGGTAAATTGAACGTCCTAACCCCTCTTCTGCTCTACTTGCTTTAAACTCTGACTCAGTTTCTCTACCTAGTGTCATCTGAAGGATTTTTGGGATCACGGACAAGACCTATTTCAGCCTTTTCTATGTGGCCCTGTTAAAGTTTAAGATATAATTTAGTATTGGTTGACATCTTGCAGGCTTGAATTAGCAGGAACTGGGTCTTACAAATTCAAATTTGTGTAAAATATAACTAAACCAGGGCGCCCAAAACCAAAAATATGACACTAGTCAGTGACTTTCTAGGCAATCCGCATTACATTTGCCACTGAGGCCTGGCCAAGGTATGTTCCAGCACTGAGGGATTTGCAGTCATTTCAGCATTTTGCAACACTCTTAACCTACTTTTTTTCTGGGAAGTGTTCAATATTTTTGAAGCAAACCCTTTCCAGTGCATTTTGAGGCTGATAGTTTCCTGTGGTTATGCAGTGCAATGCTTAGAAAATCCCCTGGGTATTCTCAAAACCCACAGGAATTTGTTGGAATTCAGTAAGGTTTGGTTGTTTGTGTGAGGACACAGGGATTATTAGCAAATTCCCTCAGAACTGTTGAGGTTTGTTAGAAACAACCATGGGGAAATCTCTGCCACGTGCATTGACTCGTGTCTTCTATATAAGCTGCCACTTGTCAAAGGAACAAGGATTCTTTCCTTGAGAGGATCCATCCTACTATCCTATGCTTTGCAATCATATTTACAAGTGTGGCTACAACCTGGGAGAGTGCTGTTGGATATTACTACATGTTCAAGCCTACTCATGCAGTGAGGGAGCCCTACACTTCATGGTAAATTGAGAAACACTTAGCACAACTCATTGTGACATATTTATTAATCAGCATATTGAGATGTTTAGGAATATACAGATATCAAATGGAATGTGTTTTCTTGCCCCACCACTTGCCTACTGTGTTTTCCTGTAACACTTTGTAGAGTGGGTACAATGATGGGTTGTGTCCGCACAGAAAAGTCAACAGGGCATAATTTTTACGCCACCGGTGCGTCACTTTTTGTGACGCACCAGCAGCGTAAAAAATTTGCCTTGTTGCACCATATTTACAAAGTGACGCATCTAGGTAGATGCGTCACTTTGTAAACCTGTGCGCTACATTATACCTGCGCCAGGAATAATGTATGCAGGGGGCATTCTGACGCAAGAAAAGGTCCTAGAAGTGACGCAGTGAAATCTATACGATTTCACTGCGCCACTTCAAGTACACAAATGCGTCAATTTTTTACGCCTACCTCACAGCAGGCGTAAAACTGATGCAGGCCCTTTCACATGTGGCTTGCCCCATGTGAAAGGACACATTGCTGGAGCTGCGTCACTTTTGTGGCACACTCCAGCAATGCGTCACTTTTTCACCATACAGATGCGTCGGAAATACTGACGTATCTGTAACTCCTTGCGCAATGATGCGTCATACTGTAAATATGACGCATCATTGGTGTCACAAGGAGAACGCAATGAAAAGTGACGCATCGCTGTTTTCACGCAGCGATGCATCACTTTTTATAAATGAGGCCCAATAGGGTTTTGAAAATACTGCTGCTACTGAAGGGGTGAGATTGGAAAATGAGCAAAAACACTTGAAGGGGGAATGCGTATGTTTGTGTGTGTGCCAAAGAATGGGCTACTGAGGCAGTGCCCTGAGCCTTTCCACTGGTACCCACTGTTGCATCCTGAATCCCATATTAGTTAACACATGGCTGCTATGTGAAATAGTGGTGTATGGCCATGCCCTTTCTCAGTCGAAATGTGTCTTCATGCTGATAGTAAATCACCTGCTACAACTGCTGTTCATCTTCCTTAGCCTCACGTTAATACGGGAATTATTTTCATAATTTAAGATTAGGTCTGGGCAGAATTTTTTTTATGCAGGAGTAACTGGTGTAATTTTAGTAATTCCACATTAGCCTTTGACGTGAGAATTGCCGATGCTTATGCAATTAGTCTTACTTGCGTATTTAAAAACAATTTGGGGGGAAGATAAGCAATAAAGGAGAGCATATTTTATTAGCACAAGCAGTATTTAGCACTTTTTCTCACCACAAGATGCATCCGCATGTCCATTTTGGATGTGAAAATACATTTTGCGCCAAAAATGGCGCTAAATGCTGTTAGTAATCTGGGGAAAACCTACCCCAAGAGCACAGTTAGTGAGCACGAGTGGCTGCTCGCACTTGCTATACATGTTCGGTTAAATTTAGCACTATTTCTTAATGCAAAATACATTCTTTGCCTCCATTTGAAAAGTGAGGGGGCTTTTTTACATCTAGAAAAAGTGCCAAATGCAGAGTTACTCTTCCTGCATAATTGCAGCATTAACTTGTGGAGCTCTTAGTTAATTCTGCGTGATTAAGCCACAAGGAATTACTCCTACCCCTACTTAAAATGGTCTGGTTTAAAGACAGCTCTGGTTGTGATGTCATAAGTTCCTCTCATGATTGCTCAGCTACTAAAGGAACGTTTTTACATTTTCCTCCAAAATATTTCTCTGGTGTGAATCCCTAGTTACACTTCTGGAAACTGACTGTATGTGAGTCATACAATTGCATTCAGAGTGGGTAGATCTGTAACCCTGTTCTAGCAGTCTCTTAGTCAAAGTCGAGAAAAGTTTGAGAGAAGACATAAACAAATATTAACAATAGAGTGAGAATAAATTATGTCTAAAAGTGAAGAATTCCAAAAGGTGCAGGTGGCACAGAGGTATGTGCTTGTTGTGGGTGGTGATGCACACAATTGTTAAAACAAGCACAGGTAAAACGAACAGGGTTGACTTGAATGTTCCAGCATACATTGCATACACAAATACTACTTTTGACTTTAAGGTCTAACCTATTGACTTTGTCATTGCTGAGAAAGAAGTAGCAAATACATTGCTTCTGTGTGGAATGTGTATACAGCATCAGAGAATGGCAAACAAATTGATAATTTAGTTTACTTTTTAGATATAAAAAAGCCACTTATGCAGTTTAAAGGAAGCACTTCCCTAAAAGGTGGAATGATACAAAAAATAGCCAGAAGTATGATGTGGGAGAGAGAGTAACACTCCTCTGGGTGGAGTCAGCAATTACGTTACATATACTTTAAAGACTTAATAAACAATTGTCTCGCGATGGTTGAGCTGTCAGTGCTTAATTTGAGGCAGTGGGTTCCGGTGCTTGGCACCGGCACTTGTGACAGTCTGCCACATGGTGGGTCGTTTGTCTGATTTAAAGTAAGCGCAAATTAAGCGCTGTGAACTTTCAATTCAGACCTAACAAGAATTGGCAAAGTCAATAGGCCTTGTTTCTTTTAATTTTTTGTGCTGACTTGTTGGCATTATGTTGTCATGTGATATGATGGGAAGCACAAACAGAAAACACACATTGATGACGTCTTAAGGTCACTGCTGTCTGTGAGTCTAACTTTATCAATGTCTGCTTTCAGCCTGCATTGTAAAGATTTGCCAAACAATAAGTCAATTGATAGATTTTCACTCTCTGCACAGATAAGACAAAACACATGGAATTTTCAGGCCCTGAGGATTGAACCCAATCTGAGAGCCAGGACCACAGGCTGCCCTATTTTAACAATCTACAACATTGTTGAAAAAGGTGACGGAGCAGTAAAAACGGACAGGTGGTGCTAGTTTCACCCACTCCTCAACTGTAGAATACATTAAAAAAACAGAAGCATTTGATTAAAAATAAACACACCATACTTATCAAAGTTAATCTGCAAACAAGAAGTGCAACAACAAATCATTCTGATATCAACCTCAAGCAAGCTTTATCTATACTACTATTATAAAGAGAGAACTTGCACCTTTTGGCCAGGTAAACTCAGGAACCACAGCGCCAATCTACACACCCGATACATCTATGAAAATGTCAGGGTGTGTAGATGGACATAGGCTATATAAATTTAAAAAAAAGTAAATTAAAAAAAATTACGTTTGTAAACAAAGTAGTCCCCTGAAAGTAGCGCTGGCCGGGACCTAGCGCTGGCCCAAAGGCGAGATGCCCCCCAAAGTTAACGGAATATGAATGAAAGCATTAATATAATTTTAATTCACGAAGGAGGCAGAATTACATCGGATGACTCGGAGCATTTAACTCGGACTGCTTCACGTTTCACTGAAAGGAAGGAATATTGTTAAATTGAGAGCACATCACGGACATTAATTTTTTTAGATGATCTGATGGTTTATGCATTCTTTTGCGTGTATTTGTCACATATATGTTTGCATTTATTTCATGTACAAGGTTGATTCTAATTATGCAGCCTGGGGGTACCACGTTTTTGGTAACAGGGTTGGTGCATTATGGGTTGAAAAGGCAGTAAATTCTGTTCTTAGGTAGGTGTGGTAAAGAGGTCACGGGTTTCACTAATTGGGGACTAATTGAAGAAACGTGTGCAAGCAAGTTTAAAATATAATCATTGTGCAAGAGAGAAGTTGATTCGGTTTTTATAACGAAGAGAGACACGCACACGTTATCCTGTTAGCCATGACCCCTTAAGGTAAAAGAACACAGTTTGTTTTTTGGTTGTTACGAATAATGGGCAGGTTGGAGGGCACTGTTTTGTTTTATTAATTCTATTTTGATAATGGAAGGGTGATTTGAACGAGGGCAGCGAGGGTGGGGTGGTCAGTGACTAAATGTATCATGTGTTATTATCATTTAGTGCGCATTTGTTTTGTGAAACAGTTCAAACAGCTCTTTATGATTTATTTCAGCACCCCTGCTGAAGAACTTTTTATGTTCGAAATGTATTGGGTCTTTTATTGCACTGGGTCAAAAGGGCAGTTGGCATCACGTGTCTATGTCTACATTTGGATAAACAGCATATGGCATTTGAAAATGAGGAATAAAGCATTCCAGTTCAACTCATCAGTCTCCGGAGTGATTGCACAAGAATGGAAAATATGGATAACTTTACACGTTTACCAAATGGGAATACAATGGATTGCTTCGGTGAAATGTTAAAAATGGTCTAAATGTGAAGGACTGTTGTCCTATTCTTAGCAGTGCAGCAGTTGGTGTTGCTACGTTCGCACCTTTGATTATTATCCAGGGTGTGTAGATGGACATAGGCTATATAAAAAAAAAAAAAGTAAATAAAAAAAAAATTACGTTTATAAACAAAGTAGTCCCCTGAAAGTAGCGCCGGCCGGGACCTAGCGCTGGCCGCGTCGCGACGTGCGTGATGACGATGAAGGAGGAGGGAGGTGCAGTGAGGAGCGGCTGTGCAGTGAGGAGCGGCGGCACAGGTAAGGAAAGGGAAAGGGAGACTGTGTGATGCAGGGGGAGGCAAGAAGGAGGCAGCAGTAACTAAAAATGTCGGAGCGCGAGTGAATTGGGCGGGAGGGGGGCGCGAGTGAGTCAGGGCGGGAGGGGGGCGCGAGTGAGTCGGGGCGGGAGGGGGCGCGAGTGAGTCGGGGCGGGAGGGGGGCGGGAGTGAGTCGGGCGGGAGGGGGGCGCAAGTGAGTCGAGGCGGGAGGGAGTCCGTGCGGGAGGGGGTCAGGCAGGAGCGGGTGTACTACCCCCAGCCCCTTTCTGCCCCAGGCAACGCTGGGGCGGGCTGCTAGTTCGGTTAATAAAAACACAACCATAAAAGCATCCTAAAAATTATGCACATCTTCATGTCTCAAAATGTACAATAAAATACATAAAAACAGGAGAATAAAAAATCCCAACAGCGGACCCCGGTAAATCATATACATAAAGTGCTATATGCAAGATATCCTATTCAAAGCAAAGGTATAACTCGAGTGACTTTGCTATTCATCACACTAAATAAAGATAAAGTGCATTAAATTTAAAACTTCATAAGTGTATCTAAAGAGCCATAATGCATAAAGTTCCATATACAAAATATGTAATTTGGGAACATAAATGTACGACCACGGGCATCATTTACGTAAAGTGCTATGTGCAGGTTATCCAATTCGTAGCAAGGCTATAGCTCTAATAACTTCACTATTCTTCACAGGATATAGAGATAAACTGAATTAAGTTTAAGATTTCATAAGAGTATCTGGAAGGGCAAGATACGTAAACTGCCGTATGCAGAATATATAATTTAAAAACTTATTGCACAAACAAGGACTTCATTTATCAGTGTATGTCCCGATTTCTTCATGAACAAGGGCCTCAAGGTGAGAATTATTGTGTCTTATTTTGATTGCCTTCTGGATATATACCATTACTGCATTGCAAACTCTAATGTTTGCTAGGCCACAAATATATTCAAAAGCAGTTTTTTATGTGAACAGTCTCTCCTATAAAAACTATGGACATAAGAGACTCTTCCTAATGTGTCTATAAAAACCGCAAAATAAAATAAAATGCAACGCTGTCTGGTCTGATTTTCCATCGCATGGGCACTTTGGAAGATTATGATTCCACTTGTGATTAAACAAAAAGGACTAGCTTAAGTTGACCGAAGTGTTTATGCTTCATCATTGATGAAGCATGCCACCAACTAGGTTGGTGGGTGAGGGCTTCATGACTACACCAACAAGGTGCCCGTGACAGAACTAATTTGAGTACTGTAACACTTTGGTCAACTTAAGCTAGTCCTTTTTATTTAATCACATATAAACCCTAGGGGACTCGGACTAGATACCTAGTCCTCTCTCTCCCGCTTGTTATACGCATATGATTCCACTTGCCCATTATTGGAAAAGCTATTAAAAAGTGGGCTAATCCCATTCTTAGTCTAGTGAGATAAAATCTATATTTTACATTTGTGACCTGTGGTAAGTAATATTGTATCCCAATCCCAGGGTTCCTATCCAAGTATGCCTTAGTCATTGGTTTCAAGTTTGCATCAATGTCCTTTAACCAGTTCTGTGATTCCATTAAACTAATCTTCAGATCTTTTTTATCATACTCATGTATTTGGGAGGGATTTCTAAAATCAATGTTTGTGGCACATGTATTTAAAAGATGTTTAATATAAATCAACCATGGGGTTTTTGTTCCTTGGTCCAGGGCAACGCAATTCTTAATAACATCCTGTGCCTTCCTTACTCCAAATGCTGTATTGGACATTTAAACTTACAGCACTTATAAGAGGTTTCCAAATCTTTGTACACACTATATACAGGAGTAGAGTTGGATTCAGCTAAAAACCATTGTAAAAAGTAATTTTCTTGACTCTGAAGGATTGCAAAATTGCCGCTCCCCATAGTGCTGCGCCATAACAAATCCCAGTGAGACACTTGCTCTTATATAGTGTCATGATTTCTGTAATAGGTTTATTACCCATTTTTTTGAGAATCTGAAAATTGACTCAGTTATCCTCATAAATTTTAATTTACAGTGTTCAAAGTGGGGTCCCCATTTTCCCTTTGCTGTGAATACTAGCCCTAAATATACAAAAGAATTTGTTACTGCAATATGGGAACTAGTTACATAATGATTCCTGGTTTCAATTTTAATAGCACAATTATCTTTAAAATATGGGTGATTTATTTTCTTCCAAAATAGGCATGAATCCTTTGTATTGGCAGCGAGGGATACTTTTTCCCATGCATTATCTTGAATTTCTCTCTTCCTTTTTGCTAGGGACTGTTTATATAACGACCTCTGTTTTTTAATAAGTTCACTATCTCTGAGCCTAATTTTTAAAGCATTTTTTAATGACTGGTTTGCCTTTGTGCATTGAGAATCAAACCAACCACCTTTTTTCTTATCTTTCTTCATGCTCTTAATTTTCTATCACCTAGATATTTCAGCTGTCGTTATTAACATATGTTTTGCACTTTACTCCTATAAAAAGGATTGGTAAAACAATTTCCACATTGAAAGCCTCCGCCCGACATCGTACTAGAAAGTGTACTAGTAAGGCCAAACACGTTACTGAGCCACCTAGTAACACTGAAGAAGTTATTCTGAACAAACTGTATGATAAGGTAGAGGAAATGTTTAGCTCTCGCTTAGAGCTTGTCTTAATAAGCATTGGAAAAGACATTGTGGACACTTTAATTACTTGTGTTTATGGACTACTCAAGAGATGTGATGCTATTGACACCTTCGTTCAGGAATACTGTGGGCAGCAAGATTCAGTAAAATTCACCCAGAATCCACATAAGTCTGGTATAGGGCATAAGGAGAGCTTCCCCTTTAATACAAGGCTAGTCAACATCCAGTCCACGGTAACCCCGTCTGCAGTTAATGAAGTACAAAGTGTTATTCCTAGGCTTTTACCACTTATGGCACTATCAGTAGAAAATACCAACAATCAAAAACCGGTAGATAACCCCCCTACCATAAGTAAGAACCCCTTAGTACCCTGTGAGATCAAGCTGCATCTTCCCCCCGAAGCAGCCCCCCTGGTGGCTGTATTAACAGGGGTTCCTCCGCTAGAACTAAACTGTAGACAAACGACCCAGGATCTCCTAAGTAAATCTAGGAACTGGTGTAGGCAGTATTCTAGTGGTGAAGCATCAGTATGGTAAAAAGGGTAGGGTGGGTTGGCCCTCGCCATAAGAGCTTGGAAGGAGACTGTATTGTTATACATTTTAATAAATACAATGTAGCTGACAGTTTATTTTGGGATGGATCTGAGTTACCAAACACTGGCATTAGGCCACCCCCTGTAGAGTGCTGCTCAGCCTGTGCGCGTGTGGATGAATGTTGATTGCATGAATGTTCGAATGGTGTGTTGAATGTCAGTTGAAGTTCGGGCTGAGCAGATGTCATACCGCTCCTGGTGGGGTTCTCCAATTTATATCCTAAACTTAAATAAAGATCAACTTACAACTAATGACCTCGGCTTCCTGGATTATCTCATTCTTTACATTTGGCGACGCTGGGAAACAACCTACGCCTCAAGTAACCCCATGTAACTTGGATTGGGAGATCATCAAGCAAGATAAAGGACATTTTTAAAAAAAAGAAGAAAATAGCAACTCAAGATTTCTGGCACCACGACAAGAGCCCCACCAGTGACCTCCATCGGTCGCCCACAACGGTATTGTGCCAGTTTCTATCTGTTGTCTTTCCATCTTTCTGCATACAGCTGAAGTGTGCCCCTGCTTGATGGTTTTGATATTGTAGCAATTTATAATTGCTGTTTGGCTGCCTGCTGTCATGTGCGATGTCCCAGTCCGTGAATTGAGGCACTAATTCTTAACCGGATTTAAAGAAAATAACCTGATTTAAGGAAAATAAATAGAACCTGAACCAACCTCAACTGGAATCAAATGTCAGCTGTGCTAAACGAAATCTAAGTCACTTTCAAGTTTTAATATTTCTGGCGGCTGTTTAGGAACCTCGTGATTCGAGGTGAAAGGCATTTCCTCCTTTCTTCAATATTGCTGTGAGTTATGTTATTGTTTTGGCCTATGAGACAGAATAAATACTTGCTGCCATCTACTGGAGAAATGTTAACATTTTATTTGACCTGCACATTTCTCGAGCACATCTTCTGTTCAAGTCTGTTACAGTGGATTTCAGCGCAGGAGCTGTTTTGTCGGCTGCGAGGATGAAATGTGGAGCAAGTCTGTTGATAAAGATTTCAACTTCGATATTTTTTTGGGGCCAGGATGACATCATTGTTTATTTTTGGGCAAATCGTTTATTATTTATTTTTAATTATTTGCCAATTAGCCTTGTTTATCGCTAAATTGCCGTTTCAACTGTAACCTGTTTCAAAATTAAATAGCGCGTGTGTCCAGGCACACGACCTTACCAGCATTGTCAAGGTGTGAGGTCATCTTGTGCTTTTCCTCGTCCTCTCTTCGTTCTGTGCCTGCTGCTCTATCTCACTAGCGTGCCTCGAGCCATCCGGCTCAACGTCAAAAACGTGCCTCCATTTTGGATCTGAGTGAACTTTCAAATGAGTGGATCTTCTCATTAATGGATGGAATCAGTCCGATGTCTGCTGTTTTGTGTTATTATCTTCAAGCGTTTATGGGTTTCATCAGTCCAAGGAGGTACATTCTTTTTTCTTTTACCAGCAAGCGTTCTACTCGAATCGAACTAAAATTCGTGAAAAGGCAATCAAAACGTAGTAGACTAATGTTATGGATTTGTATCAATATTTTTTAAAAAATCCGCGAAATTGAAGAAAGTGCTTTTGGGCTGGTTCTAAGTCATCTAGATATTCTGTCTTCCTTACAGTGCAGTCAAGAATATGTTTATTTTAAAATGTACATATAGGAATATGTTTATTTTAATGTGTACAACTAAGTGTCTTGGCAATCTAGGAAAATGTTTATGTAAAAACGTTCTTCTATGGGAATTTATAGTGTGTTCACTTGTGCTTTTAATATAGTTAGAGCACCATTTCCTGGGCATTTTGTTTATTTGCCTGGTTGTATTGCTAGCAAGCATTTATTTTATTAGTATTTTAGTATAAGCTTTACATGATTTGTATACGGGCATGTCTAGAAATGAAATGATTTTACAGTCATATTTAGTTTCATGCTTCATCAAATATTTTTGATGTTTTAAAGTAGGCTAATACACTACTGTTTTAAAAAAAAAAGAGAGCTATGGTGCAAATGCAGTCTCGTTTGAGGAAGAATATATATTTAAAAATATTCTAATGTTTTGAAAGGAAGAATGCAAATGCATTCCACCACACCAACTTTTTAAGTTATTTATATGGGTCTTATTTTAAAGACGTGTGGTTCCTTCTTCTGTACACTGTAAACCACACTAAGCTTTTAAGCTATATGTATATGGGTCTTTCTTTAAGACGTGTGGTCTCTTTTAAAATGCAAATGCATTCTTCAGTACTATTGTCCACACTTAGCTTTTTAGCTATATATTTATTTGGGTCTTCTTATAAGACGTGTGGGTCTCCTTTTAAGTGCGTCATTATCCACACTAAGCTTTCCCTAGCTATATATTGGGTCTTATTTAAAGACGTGTGGAGACTTGATGCCTTTCTCTTCATGTTTTACTTATGCTTGTGTTTCTTCCACATTTTTTGTGTATATTTCACTTTACATTTTAATCACTCTACTAAGTCTTGTTTCCTTTATCCTGCACTTGTTTTTCTTCTTCAACATTCAAGCTTCCTTCGCTCTGGTCTGGCCAATCATTGTGTCTTGGTGGTTCTTGCTGTGTTAACTTTTTCTCTGCTGTCTTTGTGCCTTCTTTGCTGCACAAATTTTTCACTCTTCTTCTCATCTTTTTCTCTTCTAGTGATCTTTGCACCACTTGCTTTCATTTTTCTTCTTTTCTTTGTATCTCTTCCTTCTGCGTACTTCCATTTTGCTCTCCCATTGTCTCCATAAAAGGGGGAAGAAGGGTTGTGTTGTTTCAACTTCCTTTTGCGTGTTCTGAAAATGGTTTTACTGTATTTTACTGTTTATGGATTTCACTCCACCTCTTCACTTGATTTTAAATCTATTGAATATATAGATGTTCTTAATTATATTTTTATATTTGCTTAATACTTTGTATAGTAACATCTTATAATTTTATTGTGAAGAGTCATCTTTTCTTTGTTAACAAGGGAGAAGATGTAGAGTGCTGCTCAGCCTGTGCGCGTGTGGATGAATGTTGATTGCATGAATGTTCGAATGGTGTGTTGAATGTCAGTTGAAGTTCAGGCTGAGCAGATGTCATACCGCTCCTGGTGGGGTTCTCCAATTTATATCCTAAACTTAAATAAAGATCAACTTACAACTAATGACCTCGGCTTCCTGGATTATCTCATTCTTTACACCCCCCCTAGGATACTTTTACCCCCCTTTATCAAAACAGATATGTTTCCCTGCCCCACGGATAGGCAAAATCCCTGTCTCCACTCATACTGACACTCATCCATTACAGATTGACCCGGAGTTCCGGAACACTCAAATAAGGCCTGAAAATTCCACGGGTTTGGGCTTATCCCTAACCAACCGTTTCCTTCCTTTGAGCCAATTGGACTCGAATGATTGACTAGGGGGTACCGCAGAACCAGATAAAATAGTTCAGCCCCAAGTTCCCACCTGTAGAATCTTAAGCTGGAACACTGCCGGAATAAGGTCAAAAATTGGGGATGATAATTGGGTGGGTTTCCTAAAAATGTATGATATTATAGCTCTCCAAGAAACCTGTGATATGTCAAATACTTTCCTCCTAGACGGATATAACCACTTTTGCCTTCCTGCAAAGCCTGGCTTGGCGGGTAGAGCGAAGGGGGGTTTATTAATTTTCCTCACACTTGAGCTGAAAGGTACCCTCAAACAGCTTGACTCAGGTTGTCATAACTTTTTAACCCTTTCCATGCTCATGACGAGCTCAGCTCGTCATGATGCACGGTTGAGCTGTGCTGATGACGAGCTGAGCTCGTCATGAAATGATGGAAATGACGATAATTCAGCATAGGAGGGGAAAACACCTAGCAGCCAAGGTGTTAATAGTGGATCTGACAACCTCGCAAACTTCTAAATTGTTAATTATTAACTTTTATAACTCCGGTGAGGGTGAGTATATAAATCAACACTTAGTTGCATTAGAGAACTTTCTGTCAGAATACGGTGTTAAATAGAGCACTTTTGAGGTCATCCTTATGGGCGACTTCAGTATTCACCCATGTGGACAGCACTGTGTCGCTGACGAATATGAAGGACCCCCATATTCGGTGTCTACACACTTTGAACACACTAAGCAAGGGGAGGCTCTGGAAATTTCTTTGGCCACTACAAACCTCTACAAGTCTGGATGTGTGGAGTGTGGACCAAGGGCCTCCACGTTCAAAGGTAAAGACTTGGGTACAGTCTAGGCGTGGGCGGAAAATCCGTTCCGCTCGCGGATTTTGCGGATTTTCGGGAAATCCGCAATCCGCGAGATTTGCGAATTTCCCGCAAAATCCGCAAATCCGCGAGCAGCGGATTTTGCTCGCACTGCTCGCACTGTTCGCGTGAGTTCGCGCCCCGCGAATAAGTGCCAAATTGCAGAAATACGATCTTAGCAAAACTGAAAGTAACTACTTACCAGGTTCAAAAGTTCAGGCTCATCATTAGTAGCCATTTCCTGGAGTGCTTCCTGAGGGGCCCCTCCAGAGTTCAGTTGCCAGTTGAAACTATTATGTGACCCTGCTCTGAACCTCAGAATAGTTACACATATGCCACAAAGGTCCTGAATTACAGCTAAGGGAGACAAGCAGGAGCCAGGCTGGAAGTTAAAATCCATTAATCAGCCCCTAATTCATTATTGTCAGTTGGGGCAGGGCAGGTGTTGTAACTAATTTTGCAACAATGAAAGCACTTAGCAAGTGCAAAAGATCACTAATCAGGGCGCACTAAGGAAGCAGGTGCCAGCTAAAAAAATATTCTGTGACACATGAATCAGCCCCAAATTAATTCAGGTCACTTGAGGCAGGGAAGGTGTGCTTTGCTTTGCCGAAAATAATGTACACTGGACAACCAGAGGGTGTGGTGATGAAACAGAGGGTGGCATGGGTGGGCCAGAGGGTGGCATGAGTAGTCAGAGAGTGGCAGTGGTGACAGAGAGTGGCAGTGATGAAGAAGAGTGTCCCAAACAGGCTGGACACGTAGAAACAACAAGTTCGCGAAACTTGCGACCCGACAGGTAAGTTCGCAATTTGCGAAAGTGTACAAAACCCTCGCGAACTGGCAGAAACACGGGCGAACACAAAAAAAAAAAAATCCGCAAATTCGCGGGAATTCGCGGATTTTGCGGATTGCGAATCCGCAAATCCGCAAAATTCGCGAACGCGAGATCCGCAAAATTCGCTCATGCTTAGTACAGTCATAGATTATATTTTTTTGTCACCTTCTGTTTTAACCATGGTTTTATTGTATATGGTTGAGGTCTCTGCTTTTAGCGATCACAGTCCTGTGATAATAGAGGTGGCCCCTGGGGAATTTCTGAGCTTTAAGGAATTGCCGAACACGGGCGGAAGAGATGTGAAACTAAAAGATCAGGGAAGAAGACTTAAATGGTCAAAAGTGGTACCAGAAACGTTTGTGAAGGAAATCTTGACCACGGTTGAACCTGAGGTAGCCACATGTCTGGACTACATGGCATCTAAAGAAGAGATAGTTGGTGCCTTTGATAACATCTGTACTCAAATAAATGATAGCCTGATGTCTAGAAGTAAACAGAACAGGCCTAAAGATAAAAGATGGTTTGACCATAGTTGTTCTAAGGCACACTCTGCACTACTTAAGGCCCTGAAAGTAGGCCCCAGAAACAGGGAGCAGATAGCCACTTTAGGAAAATCATATAAACAGGCCATTCTACAAAGGAAACAACAAATAAAAGAGGAAGCATGGACTAAACTTCTATCAGCAGAAGTCCTGCTTGATGGTGGGAAATTTTGGTCAACCATAAACCAGCCTCTGTTTACGAATGAAGAGAACTCCCCCTTAGATTGTAATATAACTGATGATCGATGGATTGCCCATTTTGGAAATATTTATGGACATCAGAGACACAAGTCTCCCCCAGAGGCCATTACGTCCAAAATCCCAAATGAACCATGAACCAGTATTTTTTGAGATAATAAATGTAGAAAGGGCCATAGAAGAGACAATAAAGAATAAGGTGCCAGGCCCCGACGGGGTCCCAGCTGACCTGTATAAGAGTGCCCCGAAATTTGGGGCCAAAATCCTGGCGAATGTGTTTAATGCATTAGGCCCATCAGGCTTCCCTGTATCTTGGTCTAAATCTATCATTATTCCGTTTTTTAAAAAGGGGCATAGGGAAGACCCCTCTTGCTACCGGCCTATCTCCTTGATAGACTCCTCAGTTAAAATCCTGGGTAGAGTCATATTGCACAAACTGACGAATTGGCTGGAGGGCAGAGGGGTCTTGTCAAATGCCCAATATGGTTTTAGAGCAAAGAGAAGTACCGTCGACCAGTGTCTTAACTTGCAACTTTTAATCAGTAAATACACTAAAGCCAAGGAGTGGTCGCTGTACATGGGGTTTATGGACCTCTCCTCAAATTTTGATGTGGTAAACAGGTCAAAACGGTGGCAAACTTTACTGGACAAGGGCATTGACCCCCTCCCTAGTCTACTTTTTAGCTGACCTCCATTGTGGTCTTTTAGCCTCAGTTAGGGTTACGCAGGAAGGGCGTTGCACCAGTCACTTTAGGTAAGAGAGGGGGGTCAGGCAGGGGTGCATTCTGGCCCCTCTTCTTTTTACGCTATATATTAATGCCCTAGAGCATGCTCTAAGAGTGGCCTCTCTGGATGTGCCGCGTATAGGAGACATGGTTATTCCTGTTCTCCTCTACGCGGACGATGCTGTTCTTTTAGCACGCTCGGGGGTACGTCTTACACAGCTGCTGGATACTTTTGGCAACTTTATGGAATCTCTGGACCTAAAAGCAAAAACAAAAAATCCCAAGTTATGATTGTAGGGGAATGTAGCAGAAAGAAAAAAGTGAAAACGTTTTCCTGTGGCGGAGTAGAAGTTAAAAGGGGGCCCATCTTTACCTACCTAGGGGTCGTTTTCAACAAAAGAGGGAACTGAGGACCGCAACTAAATAATAGAAGTAATGTGTTTGCCAGATCTATTTCAGCCCTGATGGGATTTACAAAAAAGCTGGGGGCCAGACCAATGGAGGCAATCTTGAAGGTATATAAAGCTAAATGTTTAGCGATTGCCACATATGGTTCTTCAATTTGGGGCGACACCTCCCAAGATAGAATCCAGGTGACTGAAAATAAACTTTAAAGATCAGTATTATCTGTTCCACAGTCTATGGCCACGTTTACTATCCACTCTGAGCTAGGTGACCCGTCCTTTTCATCGGCACCTTTTAACTAGATTTTGTTTTAATTTAAATCATTTGACAATAGGCTTTTTTCCTACCTAGGGCACCCCAGAAAACTTCAACCCCTGTAAATGTGGCAATTTGTCTGCACAAGACACTTTACACTTTACCATGTTCTGTGAGTGTTACTCAGACATTAGAAAAAAGTTCTTGTTACCCATTTTGAGGGAGGCGGGGTTTGTACAGGTCAGGTCAGCCTTCCTGTATCTACAATTATTGAGTACTCCTCGCATCACATTTCCTGTTGCAAGTTTTTTAGTAGCTGGTGTGCGGATTAAGAATAAGAGTATACGTGCCCCAATTATTTCAGCCTAACTTTGAATGGACCAGATGTTTAACTCATATTTATAGAATTAATGTATCGTTAAACTGAAATTGATATCATGTATCTTTATAACTCGATGAAGTTTTTAACATATGTTCATAAAAATATTTATTTGTAATATTGATGTTTATTTTACATGAATATGACTGTATCTGTGTCTTTTTTATGACAATAATTTATCAAATAAAAGTGTTTTGACTGACTGACTGACTGTCTACGCGGTTTACGTTCCGACAGCGAACATCGTAATTGGGCGGTCAATATCTAAACTGACCGAATCGGTCAGAAGGGCTCCGATGCAGTCAAGGAGATTCCAACTGTATCGTAAATGGCCCCTTAGTGTCATACTGATCCCCAGCAAGAAGCTTCAGCTCCGCAGCCATTAGCTTGTTTCAGCAATTTTTGTTTAAGTGGCTGGAACACAAAGGAAGATCCTGGCAGAGCCAACCCAAACTGTGGAATACTTTCAAAGCTCATTGAGATGTGAACTGAACCATTAACACTTTGGGGAATTTCTAAAATGTAAACCAGTGATTCTTAACCTGTGACCCCAGACTCTGGGGGTCCACAATGCCTACTCAGTCTGTGACTGTTTAGAAAAGACATTATTTTATTGGCAGACTAATAAAGCAAATGTAAATAAAAATGCAAAATTTTGCATTTTAAAACGCTGTGTAAATGTGAAGGAATTTTTAATTGGAGGCTAAAAATGTGGTTATATCCCTCTCCTAATTCACAGGACCAGCACAATTAAAGCATAAGAAATCTACTAAGGATAATTGGGGACCTTATTTGAGGCACTGGTATATGCTGGAAAAATGAAAGCATGCATTTCAAGTAAAAGAGTCGATATGCTACGCATATGCACATTGCTTTGTCATTTAGAAATAACACTATGTTTTTAAACCCTTTAAACTTTTGATTACATTTTGATTTTTACCTATGTTTTTGCTTTTGAATAAATACAATATTTTATAATTTGTGTATTAGTGTAATGTACACTTGTTTGTGTATTTTTCTGTATGGTTTTGAGGTTCAAATCAAAAATATTACTTTGTTATATTCCTGAGTTAGGCCCATGTAGTGAAAGAGCTTATTTCTTACATTGTCCTCACAAATAACATTTCCAGCTGGGACCTTTTGCAACTGTTTGCATGCATGACAATGTCTAATTCATTTCTCTGAAACTAAACATGTTTTTACATCTAGCTTCGCACACCATTATCACATTGCCCTGAACATAATGTACAAGGTTTGTTTCGCACTACCTACAAATGTCATCACTATCTTTATCAACAGGGCAACAGGGCAATCTACATATCCATAACATTGAAGAGAGCCAGATGAATACGTTCTTGATTGGCTCTAGAACCTCAAGTCAATGGTACTTTTTTCTCAGCATGAGAGCGTAGGGGGAAGAAAATCGTTAATAATGTCGATCAATCCAATTCCGATTCTCTAGGACCATTAAGGATCAAGTACTGAATAAAGTTTGTTAATTTATTACAAGACCCACAACAACTGGATATACAGACACCTCAAATTGAGGGTGTAGAAATACATTGATGCTAAATTTACGAATAAAGTTAAGGCGGTGCAGCATACACAAGAGAATAATTAAAGAACAGGATATGAAAGAACAAGAATCCCGGTTCCCCTGCATCAAAGGTTCATGAAAATAAATAATGAATCTGTCCCTACACTAGCACTAATGTGACATCCCTAGTTAAGTATTTTGCAGGGAAGGATCAGTTAAGGTGTCAGTGTCAGTGTGTGGAGTCGTCCTTCCTTCCTTAGAAGTCTCCCCAACTCTATTGCTTCAAGTAGCATGTAGCTACTTGAGACAAAGCTCATTCTAAGATGCTCTCTATCAAAAGAAAAAGTGGTGCTCTGTCCCTACTTACAATGATCCCAATAGCTTAGGTATCTTCCCAGGATGCATTTCAGGCCACACCATCTGATCAGGCCACATTCTTGTAGGTAGTTTTCCATGAGATGTCGATTTAGCATGACGACCTTGATTCCCAGGCATTCTCCGGTGAGAAAGTATGACAGTTCTCCTTATCGATGTTAGCTCCCAATGTTCTCTCATTGCCTAACTCCTAAAGCAAAGAAAATGACACTTCTTCCACCTGTAACATAAACGTGAGAAAGAACAAAATGTAACAAGCGCACGGAATTCAACTATTATTTTGTAATACAAGAGCTTCCAAGGGAAATGTATTTCAGCCTAAATATTCATCTTACAGAAGAGAAATGAGCATTAGCTTAAGAGGTTACATAGAAATGAAGACATATACAGTTAATGGGCCAGATGTAGGTAAATCTTATTTACCGACTCTAAAATACTGAATTTTACTGATTCGGTATTTTATATTCGGTAAATAAGATGTAGGTAATAATTTGGTAATTTTTACCGAATCGGAATGATTCGGTAATTACCAAATCGGTATTTACCGATTCGGTAATTGCCATTGATTCCTATGGGCCTTGAGGCCCTTAGGGACCTATGGCAATTACCCATACCGAATTGACAAGGGGGACAGGGTGTCACTTTGACACCCTGGTGCACCCCTGATTCAGGCTTGTGTGCCATGTGACACACATACATGCCCCTTAGGGCATGTCTGTGTGCCACATGGCACAGGTGTACATGCACAGATGTGCATGTACATAGGAATTCGTTATTTACCATGCAATAGTATTACATGGTAAATAACGAATTCTTAGGGGGCTGTGGCACTGTTTGCAGTGCCACCTACATATAGATTTACAGATTCTGTAAAGTTACTGAATCGGTATTTTACAGAATCTGTTAATTTACCGATTCGGTAAATTTACCGATTCTGTAAAATTTAGGTCCCCTACATCTCAATCACCAAATACCGGTCGGTAACGGCCGAAATCGGCCATTACCGACCGGTATTTGGTGACCTACATCTGGCCCAATATTTTATCTACGTATACAATGAGACAATTAATAAACACATTCAATAATATAACGATTGTCAGTTGCACAATAGAAGTGCTTTGTGTTAGTGTTCTCTGTAGTTTACATTTGATTTTCCACAAAATTCTTCATATATTCTACGTTCTGGCCTGCACACGTCACATTCATGTTATTACACTCCATGATCCTAGCACTAAAGTAAATGTAGACAAAAGATTATATGCATATGCAGTCTACGCATGTGAATATAGTGCAACCTTACAATGAAAATTGGATTTTGTGCCACATCAACATCACTAATCTATGCGCACGGCTGCTTTCCATTATAAAAGATGAGCATCCCGATAAATTTGAAGAGGAGTCACTTCTGCTGACACTGAGGGTCCTTGCATATTAAGAAATCACCATGCAGCCGTCTGACATCTTGTGAGGGGTGTCCAGATCATGACCAAGATGGGGTCCTTCACTCTATCCCATCAGGTAATGGGGTGGATTGTCACTTGGGGGGTTCTTGGCTCCACAACTCCACATACTCGAGGTACCTCTATTGTAGGGTTCGTATAGTAGGAGTGAACTCGATTACTACCTTGTTTTATATACCTGCATATATATGAATTGGTTAGCATCATGGTAGAACTATATCTACTATTTACGCTTTTGGTGCTTGTACTCACGTTTATCTGCTTCTGTCGACTAATCATTGCAGCACACGTATTTTATGCAAGAATAACTTTGGTTCAATAAATATTATTGAAAACGTACCACTGTGTATTCTCTATATAGTTCTCATGGTCAGTTGTTGCCAGGAAACCATTTGCTCTCGGGTAAGTTAGGGGGGTTTAAGGTGGCACTGTGGGATAGCTGGTGTATAGGCCACCATATTCTGCGGGGTGTCCAGAATCAATATTGACATCAAGCCCTTAGTTTATGTTGTCTAAGCAATGCGCAGGTCGTGTGGATTGGTAGGAACTAAACAACAGCTAATGTGGCAATCCCTGGCTTCCAGTAGTGATTCAGACCACAAGGAAAATTATAAGAACGGCTCATCTAAAATATCAAGAAAGTCTAACAAACCCTGTGGACAATCAGGGACATTAACTGCAGAACATCTTCAACAGGCGACCAATGTGTTCTTCCCTTCCACCTTCTTTTTTTTCAGATTGCGGACTGTTCCATTCCCGATCTGATGCACTGAAGTAACCCAATAGTTAAAAGAAATGCATTATAAAACTCCCTGATAAATGGATAACTAAAACAATATTATTAGAACATACTGGCACAGCAGCAGTCTATAAACCCTGCAGTAGACCTGCTGCAGTCAAACTTTGAATGTCTTAATGTATAGGCTCCTGCCTCTCCAAGACATGTGGATTTTTGTGCAGATGCATGGGCACTGTGGTCGCTTGTCCAGAATGTCACAATGGGAGCAGCTCTAGTCTAACTTAAGGTAGCAAATGATAGCCAAGACATGTTTCACCTCCTCTAGGTGTGCAGGCCTGGGGCTTTTCAAGGCTATAATTTAATGGTTATTGGGGCAGTGCTAAGAACATATCCATCATGGGAGTTTTTTCTTAGTAAACTCGTGGACAGTGGTCACACTGGTTTCCACAGCAAATGTGATAATACCTGTTATTTGAAGTGTTACATGCATAAGCTAGAGAATGAGAGATGACAGAATACTATACATGACTGGAAAGTGATACAGGGGTGGGATAGAAAATATCTAAGATAGTTCAGGTTTTTTTCATCAATAGGTTTAACACACGGTCAAGTTGCTTTGTATCATTTACTGAGGGTAAAGTGTTGACTATCCCTTAGTTTTGTCAATCTGGTTGATGAACATGGCTTTCCAGAGGTAGACTGAGCTAAAGTGGGTCATAAGAGAATACCTGGAATACTTCAGAATGTCCAAATAACCCTTTTTAACACACAGGTAAACTTGCTTTTAAGTATTAATAACTACACCTTGTCACCACAAAGAAAGGAGCCTGAGATTTAAAAGCAGAAATTAAATTTGACATGCTCCTTTAGTGACTAGTTCCCAAAAGATATTATTAATGCAGGGTTGTATTTACATTATAGAAAATGTCAAACGAAGATTACAAACTTTAATCTGCAAATTTGTATATATTCATTAAAAGCCAATTCATAGATAAAGTTTTATGTTTGAAGCATATTTTGGGAAAGTATGATTTAGAAAGTTACCTTTTCCCTGCCTGATACTCCTTGGGGCTGACTTGCATTAACCTACTGACAGCTGCCCAGTAAGTGAATATCCTTAATGAGGTGTGAAAACTGCTCTCAGAGAAGAACTGTGTCCAGGATGGACTGGGTGTGGAGAAAATGATCCCTCGCAGCCTCGGAAAGGACAGTTGTGGTTGATCCAGGAACTTCTTTAACTCTCAGTACACATCTATATGTTGGGAATGTTTCACTGTGTATATGTAGGTGATGTGTAATGCCCTTATTTTACACATAGCATAGTACAACATATATACACTATTGTATGTACACCCACAAGCACTAAAAAATGGCATGTAAGAGCAATGTAAAAATGCACGAGGTGAAGGGCAAATGTTACTATACTATTCATAGTATGACTAGGGGCACAAACACCTACCTTAGATTCCGGCAAAAATGTGGTTACTGAGTGTCGTGGTCAGGGAGCATTAGCATAGGAAGTACCTGGACAATGGCGTTCAAGATGGATTCAGAAGTGGGACCCAAAAAAAGGTGAGCTTTCACTTCTTTTTCTTTGATGCTGCTGACTCAGGCTTGGGGTTTTGTCACCACATTACATTCTGGATGGCGGCAATTTTGTAAGGACTCCCTCCAACAGCCGTTTATGCTTCTGATGCTGTCGAAATAGAAGAAACCTCCTAGCGAAGGGGGCAGGACTGCGGCTGTCTTCAATCCAGTGGCTCAAAAAAGCATTGGTGGAACCAGCCCATCAATATTTAAATCAGACCTTTAGTCCCAGTCTACCTTCAATAGAATAATATTGGAGCTTAGCAATTTTTCTCTATTTTTACTTACAATTTAAAAAAATCATATTCCTATTTCCCCTTGTTCATTTTAGTGTAATTGTATTTGTTAAATGTCACTGTGTTTTCCTGATTTACTTTGTTGTTTTAAAATGCATTGATTTCCCTTTATTACTGTTTTTGTTTTGCAAAATACTTTAACAATTGCCTACGTTAATCTTGGCTGTTCTGTTCCATTGCTTAGAGGCGGTTGAGCTCAGGTTATTCAATTTACCTTGTGTTTCACCCCAAAAAGTTAGTGTCATTATTCCTTAATATACGTGGCTGCCCAGCACATATAATAATGCACTTTCTTAAACATTAAAGCTTAACTAATGTTGAATTCTCTCTTTCTTCTCAGTGGTTCTCTCTGAATCTTGGATGCCCACAATTAGTTTCATCCACCAGTTCGCTTGAACTGTTCAGTCACAATCACTGTTGCCAAATAAAATTACTGTTCCTTAGATTTACTTGTAAGCATAATCAGATCTGGAGATTTAAGAAAGCAATTTACTGTTGCATTAAATGGTCCTTTAGAGTAATCCCTTTATAGAGTCAGATACTGTACATGTATACAAGAATGCTGACTAACCTTTCTTTACATTTGTTTATCCCCCCAACAAATACACAGTCACAGTCTGATGCGCAAGAGCTGTAAACTTGGACAGAAACACAGGAGAATAGTCAGAGCGGAGTACAGGAGCTGTGAGCAGGAGCGGTGAGTATAATCCTCTGTAGATGCTAGGTTAAATAGCAAGCAACCAAATGTGGTCCTAGGTTTAATATTCATACAGCTGCACATAAGATGGCCTCTGAACAGCAAGTTTGCGAGAGCTGATGTAAATTCTCCGTGCTCTCTCGAGTCTTACAAACTCCATCAGAAATGCACATCAAGATTGTGGTGAAAGGCATAGGGGAAAGATAAGATTTGACAATGTGTGTAAACTGCTAGTTGGGCAGGGCTGGGAGGAACTCTCTGGGCATGGAAATGTAGGCAAACAGGTGGAAAACATTGAGGCTACGTCTTTGTGTCTTCTGGCATCCTTCCCGTGTCGACCTTGCAATATCGTGCAATAACACAGTTTCTTTATGAGGGTTTGTGATAGCAGATTATTCAGCCCTCAATAAACCCAACCTAGATACAGATATCCTCAAAACTACTCACCAATTTCTTAGCTTCCATCCCTGGGAATGATCGGTATTAATGTGACTCCGGATCAACTATATGACAATAACGTCAAGACAACTGCTGTCCTGCACAACTACCATCTGGCTTCGTATCACAAGCAACAGACTCTGAAGTGTTCTCATTTTATTTGATCTTACTGCAACCTTCAATGCCATTGACATTGTGACACTTTTAATGGATCCACTAAAGGGCTGTGAGGGCATCATTCTAATGTGCTTTATATTGCACCTGCGGAGTACAGACCTTTTAGTCCAAATTAGCTCCTCTTGCTCCTCTTGGAACAAGCATTCCCAAAACTCAATTCTCTTGCTAGTCAACTTGATCAAGTGTATGGAGATCTTGGAAAGCATTCTAGGTGACCAAAACATCTATATGTATTTTAGTATGCACAGCAGCTATACCTCAAAGCAATAGACAGCCACAACATGGTCCTTCTGAAGAGGTGTCTCACCAACACTCATAACTAGGTCACCAAGGCCAAAGCCCCTCTGAAACTGAATCTAAGCAAGATACAGTTGACCCTCTACACAAATGCCAGAACGCAATATCAGTTCCAGGAATGGGTCTATGAAATCTAGGCAGCATCATGTTACGTGTCCCTAGGCTTCCACATCAATGCCAGTCTCAGCATCAAGGCCCATGTTATAGTCAAAATCAAAACATCTATCAATTGGTATCTCTGCTCCCATTGTAAAGCCCATTCATTTTTCTTGAAGATGACTTTGGAATGTCCCACAAAGTGCTGGTTCTATCTCTCTTCACTGTGGCAAACCTCACAGGTCACCATTCCAGAGACCAATTTCAGAACCTGATGAATATTCTTCAGGCTGAAATATGACCCATAAATACCTCAAACGCATACCAGAATAACTCTGATGATGTGAGACCTTTATTGACAGTGTTGCGGGGATTCTGCTCATACACAGAACTGTGCACAGAGACCAAGGATCTCAGTGAATTGTGGTGGACCAAAAAACTCACCTCAGTACCTAGAACCCCCTACCCGACTAGCATAGCTCTTCGTCCTATAGCAAAGTTACCGATGATTAGCCAACCCAGAACATGCGACTCAGGCTACTCTCAGGAATGGTGAGAATCAAGAACACTCTTTCGGTTTATTCTCATACCAGTCCACAACGTGAGTAAATAGAGACACGGAAAAGTTTAAAATGTTTATTTTAACTACATGCTCCAAGATGCAGTATTTTGGCACGCATAAGCAGGCATATGATTAAAAATAATACAATCAGCATTGTTACAATTCCATAAAACACAAAAAGAGAAATCATATTATAATGATAGTGGAAACAGGTCTTACAGTTCCTAGTTTACCACCCTCCCTTGCTAAGGACTAGGTATAATATTAGAAGATCTCTTAGGCTTGAAGCGGGAACCTCCATACCTCAAAGATGAGCAGAGATGAATCACATCAGGATCAGGAAAAGCTCTCTCTCTCAGGAAAGGATTTTATCCAAGTGCCCTAATCATGCATACAGTGCAATATTAAAGGCACTAGAATTTCAGTTAGCTGAAGCTGCGTGCATGTTATGTCTATGCGTGGGCTGATCAGCCCGAACAACAGCTAACATTGTTATGATAACCTTGGAGGCATCTGCAATCACTGTGCAGACTAAGAACATGATGTACGTCTAGGGATGTTGAAAACAAGCTATTCTCATGTGAAGCGATTCAAGCAGCCTAACTTACAACAACAGTTACATGTAGTGTTGTGTGCAAAAGCAGAAAAAGGTAAAATTGTGTTTAAACTTTTAATAAGCATACACTAACATAACAATGTGTGCAAGCAGGGTCCTGCAATCACTACCACAGTGCCTGTCAGCTTCAACTTCAGCACCTGCTGGATTTCATACTCAGCAGCCAGACACTGCTTTCCATAATACCAGGCTTCAAATGTCAAGTCATCTGAGGAACTACACAAAGACTACAGCATCACAATCACCATATTAGAAACAATCGGAAGGTTACACACACGATCGGCGTGTATCACAAGCTAAACAGAGAATATTCACCGCACTCTGCCTCCTGTACAAATAAATCACTACAGAGGTAAGAGGAGCATCTATGCTGTCTGAGTCGGCTGACCGGCAGTATGTTTCAGAAAGTGACCAGGACTCCATGTGGAGCAGGTTCACAAGAGGCTGTCCTACATATATACAGTCCTGATGAAGACCCGCCCTTTATGCGTTAAATCACCGCATTGTCCCCAGGGTCGAAACGTCGACGCAATCCCTTTCTTTGTTTGAACCAACTATTCAAAATCTCTTAGGAACCAACATCGAATTATTGCACCTATCAGATTATTGTGTATATAGTTGTCTTCGTCAATGAGTACATGAACTAACAATTTTACTTGTTGTTTTAATTGTGTATCAATTATTTGCACAAAATGTATGTGTTAATTATGTTTTAAGTATGTTTTAGGGACAGCTACTGTAGTCATTTATGTTTCAAATTTAAAATATGAAAGTATTTGAGTAAAAAATTGCTTTCTTTCTTATCATATGGTCAGTGTATTTAATTGTTTGTGCCATAAATAGTGCCAACTTTGTATCCTGATTAGGGACGAAGTAAACAAATAACAATATTGAAATACTAAATCAATAGGTATTTCTGTCCGACAGAACCATCATTATTAGGTTCATTACCCGCCCAGGTTCTGAGGGTTATAGGGTTACCCCATTACATGTAATAACAATTAAGAAGCGATAAAATATTAAAAAGAACAATAAAAAGATCCATGACAGATAATTGCATACATGATAAAGAATAATCAGTCTCCATAAACAATTAATCTCAAAATCATTAAAACACACGAAAAATAACATTTTAAAGTAAAAAAAATAAGACTGACCAAATCTGGGGGCGCGATAACCAGTATTCATCATCACAATAGTGGTACAGGCATGCTGTAGCTCCAGATTTATATCACCTCCTTCTTTTTCTGAGCCTAACAGTGGATATTAAAAATCTAGCTACATTAGAACAAAGACATTTGTTGGGTAGCATTTGTAAAAAGATAAAAGCGGGTCTAGCCTGCATGAACTGTCTCTCTTTTAGTAGAGGAAAAAACAGCATAAAGTGAAAAGTATCATGATCAGAGAAATTGTCATAGATACATGGCTCTAGAATATTAACTTCCATTAACTACCAAATAGGGTATGCTAAAAACCAATGTAATGTAAAGATGAGGTCTCCATGGATTGAGTAGAAAGTAGTTTAATATGCCTAACAGGGAGGCAAGTCGTTCTCATCATAGACCATGTAACAACTGACACTCTTTAATAACATTACATTCTAATAATGACCTAGCTACATTCTACATAACGAATGTACTCAATTAAAGGTAAAGATACAACACATCTCCCCTATTATAATAACAAAACGAAAGAGAAATAAAAACAAGAAAGAAAGAGAAATGGAGAAAGGTAAAAGTGCAATGGAAAAAGAAAAGAAACAGTCAGGAAAACAAAGATCAAGAACAAAGAGATAAATCACTCTGGATAGTAATCTTGAAGATACAAAGGAGGTCTCCTAGTTCTAGTACTAGTGCTGCGAAAAGGAACATGTTCGTTCTGAGGTAGTTGATTCGAGCATTTCTCAGAAGCAGGGTCCACAACACATTTTCCTGAACCAGGTTTCACAACATCATCATTCCCCTCCACACACCTTGACAACCGAGACATACTCCAAACATCTCCCCCAGCAAGCATAACCACATTCTTCATGACCTTTACAATGCGTCTAGGCCCAAAAAACTTTGACTCACCCTTAGGGGACCAAACAGCCTTTTTTGATAAATACAAAATCACCCACTTTCCAAGAAGAACTCTTCGCCCCCCTTAAGACGTCGAACCTGTGCTTGTATTTATCTTGATAGTTTTCCAACCTAGAATCTTTGACAAGACAGCCTCTATCCTTCACAGACAGCCACAAAGGATTAAGCTTAGAACCAGCAACCCTACCTTTCAGCTTTTTGAAGGGTGATAAACCAGTTACACTATTAGGTGTGTTCCTGTGCGCCCACAGTTTTTCCCTGAGAATAGGTTTCAAAGGAAGTCTTCTCTTCAAAGTGGTCTGGGCACACGCTCTAATCAACCTATTCATGCTCTCCACCAAACCATTGGCCTGCGGGGAGTAAAGAGCTGTCCTATGGTGGGTGATAGATAGATCCTTCAAAAAGTCAAACATTTCATGGGAGCTGAATTGGACACCATTATCAGAGACCAATACGTCAGGTACCCCTTCACAAGTAAAAGCATCCTTCAAAAATTCAATACCATTCCTACTCAACACGGAACCCATGCAAGAAGCAGACAACCACTTTGAAGTGTAATTTACCAGAACAACAACAAATCTCTCAGAAGGTGCAAGGTTCTCAAAAGGTCCAATAATGTCAACAGAAACTTTAGACCAAGGACGCTCAGGTATGGCAACAGGGGAAAGAGGAGCGGTGTTCACCTTCCTAGACTTATCATTACCAGCCCAAATATAGCAGTCCCTCACAACAATATCCACCTCACGGTTCAACTCAGGCCACCAATAGGATTCCCTGACCCTTGCTTTAGTGAGACTACGACCTAGGTGTCCCTCATGTGCTAAATTAATTATCTTCTCCCTTATCCCAAAAGGGGGAATCAACCTGTCACCTCTGAACAATTAACCCTGAACAATGTTCAATTCATCCCTCACATTCCAATAACGCTTAGCAGGATGAGGAACTTCTTTTAAAAAAGGCCAACCACTGACCGTGGCTTCCAAAACAAAATCCCTGGCCGGATCACTAGAAAAACTATCTTTCCATTCCGCCTCATTTAATGCTGATTCCCTCACCCAAGAGACAGCAGGAGATTCAGAATCACACATGACCAGCTTATCAAGGGGAGATCTGGAAAGAAAATCAGCAGGGACATTTTTAAGACCAGGTAAGTATTCTACACAGAAATTGTACTCCATGAGTCCTTCGACCCAACTCTTAATCCTAGGAGTTGTACATTCAAACATTTCTGCACGAGAACAACTGCACAAGGGGTTTGTGATCGGACCTAACAACAAAAGGTAGACCCCACAAATAAAACCTGAAATGCTTGATGGCCCAAAAACAAGCTAAGTCTTCACGCTCAATAACCGAATATCGCTCCTCAGCACCGTTCAAAGAACATGATGCGAAACCAATGACCTTTTCCGAACCATCCACCAGTTGGGACAAAACAGCCCCCAACCCACGTAAACTCGCATCAGTAGACAAAATAGTTTTCTTGTGCACATCAAAATGCCCCAAAGTTGGCATTTTTGCAATTTCAGACTTGACAGTTTCAAAAGCCTCCGAACATTCCTTGTTCCAATTGAAAACAGCACCCTTTTTCAGTAGAAGTCTAATTGGCTGCATCACACTAGCAAAATTTGGAATGAATTTAGAATAATATTAGGATAACCCATTAAAAGATTTCACATGATCCTTGTTAGAAGGGGGTTGAGCTTGAAGGATAGCCTCCGCAAGATCAATCTTGGGACTGATACCCTCCCCAGATATATTGTGCCCCAAATAAGACACTGATTTGACCCTGAATTTGCATTTCTCCCGTTTCAAGGTCAAACCAGATTCCTTGAGTCTAGACAAAACTCCAAATAAGATGTCATCATGCCTGCCAACATCATTCCCGTAGACCAAAATGTCATCCTGGAAGAAAAGAACGGAATCAATCCCAGATAAAACATTCTTCATGATCCTCTGAAAACAGGCAGCTGCGCTAGCTAAACCAAAAGGCATCCTAATAAACCTGTACGCACCAATGGGAGTTACGAAAGATGTTAAATGTCTTGATTCCTCATGCAATAAAACTTGGTGGTATGCTGCTGACAAATCCATAACGCTAAACACAGTAGCACCACCCAACTTTGTCAAAATCCCATTAATATTAGGCAAGGGCTGCCTGTCAACCCAAATTGAACCATTTAAACTCCTGGGGCCTCATTTATGAGGCCTTGCGTCAGTTTTGCGCTGCGGATGCGTCACTTTTTGTGACGCATCTGCGGCGTAAAACATGCGCCTTGTTGCGCCATATTTAAAAAGTGACGCATCTAGGTAGATGCGTCACTTTTTAAACCCCTGCGCCACATTATACCTGCGTCAGGTATAATGTATGCAGAGGGGGCGTTCCCCCGCAAAAAGCCTCGTAATAGTGACGCAGTGAAATCTATGAGATTTCACTGCGTCACTTTTAGGATGCGGTTGTGTCAAAATCTTGCGCCTGCCTCACAGCAGGCGTAAGACTGACGCAAGATCTTTCACATGGGGCTTTCCCCATGTGAAAGGACGCATTGCTGGAGATGCGTCACTTTTGTGACACACTCCAGCAATGCGTCACTTTTGCGCTTACAGATGCGTCAGAAATACTGACGTATCTGTAAGTGCTTGCGGCATGATGCGTCATACATTAAATATGACGCATCATTGGTGTCGCAAGGAGTGCGCAGTGAAAAGTGACGCATCGCTGTTTTCACGCAGCGATGCGTCACTTTTCATAAATGAGGCCCCTGAGGTCCAAAAACATCCTAATTTTGGTACCCTTGTCCTTAGGTGCCAAAACAATTGGCGCAAGCCATTCAGAGGATTCTATCTCCTCAACTACACCCAGCTTCAACAGCCTATCAATTTCATCTTGAAGTGGTTTTAACATGAGATTAGGCACCTTCCGAACTCTATGTACAACAGGTTTTGCATTAACTTTCAAAATAATCTTGTGCTTGAAACCTTTCAAAAGACCCAAATCTTCACTAAAAACTTCAGGAAATTTTTCAAAAATGTCTAAAAAATCACCCAAATGAGAAACCAACATAACCTGTTCAGGAGCATTTGGATTCAAAGTAATTCCTAAGTTCCTTTGATGACGCCAACCAAGGAGATTATCTCCCCTTTTCGCAACATACACCTTTCCAACAGTTTCTCTACCCTTAAAAGTAGTGGTCTGGATGGAGTACCTAATCAAATCAATCTTTTGTTTAGCATACCCAACGGGATTAATGTCAGGAGCCAAAAGTTTGATCTTATCTCCATCAAAATTTGTAAACCAAAATTTATCACTGATAAGAGTGAAAAGTGAACCAGAATCAGCAAGTACGGGAACAACCTTGTTGGCAATTTGAATGTCACAAGTGAGCATAATTACTACATCATCGTCAACTTGACTCACACCATTAACAACATCATCCTGCAAATTGGTGACACAATGAATTGAATCCTGAGAGTACTCTTCATCATCGTCTACACAATTAACTTTGTTGTTTTTACACATCCTTGCATAATGGCCTTTCCTGCCACAATTCCTACAGACAGTACTTTTAGCAAAACAGTTCGGATAGTTCGGTCCATGTTTCTCACTTCCACATCTGGGACATCTAAATGTATTCTCCCTGTTAAAACTGCTGGAACTGTAGTTTTGTTTAGGTCTTTCAGTTTTAAAAGTTGTTTTCTCCTGCTTGGAAGGAACTTTACTAACATCAGCAACACTTGTCTCCGGTTGGAAAATTTGATGATTTTCATTACCTATACTAGAAACAGGATCAGTTTGAGAAGGGCCCTTCCTAATCTCCTTAACCCAAGTGGAGGTATGTTCAACACTCTCAACAATAAGTATGGCCTCTTTCAAATTTGGATTTTTGGACAAAAGTTTTTCCTGGATCTTCAGATCATTAGTACAACGAACGAGTTGATCACAAATGAGAGAGTCAGTCAAAAGTTCAAATTCGCAAGTTTGTGCAAGGGATTTAAGTGCTGCCACATAGTTTCCAACTCTGTCACTCTTAGCCTGTGTACGCATAAAAAATGTGTGTCTTTCCATGACAACATTAATGCGTGCACCAAAATGATACTTCAAAAGAAGTACACTCATCTCATACACATCAGAAGGTTCACCCGCACCCCTACCAATAGGTATTGGATCAAACTATTGTAGATATTTCTTCCTTCAATACCTAGATTGTTCAACAAAACAGCCTGTTTCCTGACGGCAGAAAACTTCTCCCCACCAATAGCAAGCAAATAAGAGTCAAAAATTGGCTTCCATTTCTTCCATGGTAAAATTGGTTCGCCTTGCTCACTCAAAAATTGGGGAGGTTGATTCATTCCACTCGCAGAAGATGACATGCTGAAAGGCAAAAATAACTAAACAAACTAACACAACAAGTTAACTAAACAAGCTAACACAACAATCCAAAATAACAACCTAAAATAATGAAGGAAAAATAACAATGAGAAACTAAAGAAGTGAAATCAGTATTAAACAAAAATAATAACTTCTCTGTTCATCAATGGATACTTCTGTTCTTCAGTCTAAACGGACATCGATATTCTTCTATATATCAGGGATGAATTCCAGCTGAATTCGTGCATCCTATAGTCAAATTTTGCTTCAAAACATTAAATATGACTTGCCTCAATCCATACGATAAACGCGCTAAAATGCGCAAAATAAAGTCAAATACTTGAGCTAGTATCGTACTTGTCAAAAGCCAGACCGCACTTCCGCAACTTGCTTAAAAACAACAATGCCCGTCACAGTACGTGACGGCGAGAGGACGGCAAGAGGACGCGGTTGCTTAGCACGCGGTTGCTTGACAACGTGGAATGCGCGCTCTAGAAGTGACGACAAGACGCTCTCACGGCTTGTTCCGAGTTGTTTGAGTGACGACAAGACGTTCTTCAAGATGGAAGGCACGCTCCAATAAAGCTCGCGCAACAGTTCGCGTGCAGAATTTAAAACACGCAGTTCAACGAAGGTAGGCACTTCTGCAGGAAATACTTAAAAATAATATATTTAAAAAATGTACTTGCCGCAATGAAGTCGCCACCTCAAAAATCAGTTCAGACTTAGAAAGTCACTCTGGAAAAGTCGGAAGTCCAAATAAACAATAAACTCACTGTCGCAATGATGCTGGAAATCCCAAAACTCAAATCACGCAAGGTTCCTAATCACCTGTTGGGCTCATCGTCGACGCCAGTAATGTAAAGATGAGGTCTCCATGAATTGAGTAGAAAGTAGTTTAATATGCCCAACAGGGAGGCAAGTCGTTCTCATCATAGACCATGTAACAACTGACACTCTTTAATAACATTACATTCTAATAATGACCTAGCTACATTCTACTTAAGGAATGTACTCAATTAAAGGTAAAGATACAACACAATGCAAGTGATTCAACCTAAAACGGGTCAACATAATGCAATGCTGAGGGTTAGTGACAGAAGTAAAGTAGAAATAATAACATGCAAGTGAACACAAAATGTTACCAATTCTGCACACTCCCTAGTAGCCTGCACAAAAATGTTTTTTATCCCACTATAGATCCCACAACTGATGTTCACAGGGTGAGAGTACAGCTCAGGCCGACCCAGCTCCTGGCAGATAGATCTATCTATCTATCTATCTATCTATCTATCTATCTATCTATCTATCTATCTATCTATCTATCTATCTATCTATCTATCTATCTATCTATCTATCTATCTATCTATCTATCTATCTATCTATCTATCTATCTATCTATCTATCTATCTATCTATCTATCTATCTATCTATTTATCCATCTATCTATCTATCTATCTATCTATCTGTCTGTCTGTCTGTCTGTCTGTCTGTCTGTCTGTCTGTCTGTCTGTCTGTCTATCTATCTATCTACGTATCTAGCTATCTAGATATATTCATATATGTTTTAAATGGGAAACTGGCTACATTTATTTAAGATTGGGTTAGGTGCATTACATTATTCTAAGCCTTGATTATTTTGTATGTGAATGAGCTCCAGTGCCAGTGGTTGGCCATGTTTGGTCCTTGTCACACTCAAAACTAGGCTGGAGTGCATTTGAGGCTATGTTGACAGTTTTAGGTCTGTAGTAACTTTAGAAGTGTAGCTTGTGAATAGCTGTGGTTTTGATATTTTGTGGGTATGTGTTTGTGTTAACATGTTCCTGTAAAACCCCTCCTTGAATTTTCCTAAACTCCTTCCTATAGTAATAGATACCCCCTGTTTTCTCATAACTCTCCCTGGTTCCTCCCACATTTAGTACTAAAACGTTGCTACCCTTGCTGAGATCTCCCCCTTCTTGGCAAAGTTATCCACACAGAAAAAATAGGGCGGGCGGAGGAGTAGGAGCAGGTCTCCAGTAATGGGGTTGAATTTAATTTTGCTGTATGGAAGGAGTATTACTAGTGTATGTACTATACACTTTAAAAAAATATATATTGTTCTTTATCAATTTATTCCTAGATACCTTTTTAGCTGTAGATCATTGAAGATGAAAATGGATGCCGAGAACCAAACCAGTGTTATTAATTTTATCCTCCTGGGTCTGTCGGATCATTCGGGCCATCAGACGGTGCTCTTCATACTTTTTCTTCTAATGTATTTGGTTGGACTACTAAGCAATAGCTCCATCATGACAGCCGTCATTTCTGACCCCCAACTACATACACCTATGTATTTCTTCATTGGGAACCTATCACTGGTGGACATAACTATCATGACTGTCATTGTGCCCCAGCTTCTCGTCAACAGTATCTCCCAGAGGAAGACCATCTACTTCTCACATTGTATCACACAATTATACTTCTTTGTTGCCATGAGTAGCACTAACCTCCTACTACTTTGGACAATGGCCTATGACCGCTATGTGGCAATCTGCAACCCATTGCACTACTTAACGGTAATAGACAGGAGGGCCTGTAGCCAGTTAGCAGCTGGTTCCTGGGTAGTTGGTCTCCTGAATTCTTTGTTGCACAGCATGATGACTGCCAGACTGTCCTTTTGTGCATCCAACTTGGTTGAAAGCTTCTTCTGTGACATTCCACCGCTGCTGAAGCTCTCCTGCTCAGACATCTCTGTCAATGAACTCTTGATTCTTACAGAGTCTATGTCCATAATTCTAGTGTCATTCATCTCCATTGTAGTCTCATATGTCCGCATTATCATGTCCATCTTGAGCATCAACTCAAGTGTGGGGAGACACAAAGCTTTAAACACCTGCTCTTCCCATCTCATTGTTGTCAGTTTGTACTATGGGACCATCCTATTCACCTACATACGACCCACCTCCAGTTACTCACTTCAGAAGGACAAAGTCGTATCGGTGATGTACACCATTGTTACCCCCATGCTGAACCCTTTCATCTATAGCCTGAGAAATGACCAGATGAAACAGGCATTGAGAAAAGCAATTGGAAGATGCCTCTATGCTCACAAGAATTAAAGGTTGTCCCTTTTCTACTGAATTTAATCTATGGTTGATATTATTTTGTGTGTCTATCATATTGCATAATACTTGCATGAATGCTTTATACTCTGGGTGAGAACCAACATATGCACACAAAATAAATGGACATTTTCCATTTGTCCATTATAATCATAGTATTCTCTTTGCTCAATGAAATGTTATGGTCCTATTTAAAGGTTTAAGGAGTGGCTGTAAAGTGGTTGGGATGGTGGAGGCAGTGACTTGTCACATTATCACCTCTACAAATGCTCATTCTGTGTGCGTAGGGGCCGCTAAAGCAGTGCCCCCAAAAGGCCCGGAGCTGAAAAAAAGGTAATTAAGTTTATTTATTACCATTTTATTTTCAAGCAACCCATCCTGAACTGGGTGTCAGGACCGGGTGGGGCGATTGAAGATGATTGGCAGCAGGGAGCTTTGACTTATGTTTTAACCCAGCTATCTAAGACAGCCGGGTTAGAGAAAACACCTCCAGTGCTCTTGTGAGTACTGATAAAGGCTGCTCCCACCAATCCTGATGCTTCTATCAGGTTTTGAGAAGAGCACCAGGACTGGGTATTGCAGTTTCCTGGGTCCCACATTGGAGCTTGAGGAGAGGAGGACATCATGTGGCAAGTCTTGAAGATAAGTGCCATTTTTGTATTCTTTATTTTTGTACCACCCGTCTCACCCTCTAAATACATTCCAGCTGCTACTGTGTGTGCCTGCCAGATTGGCAACTCTTTTTTAGGAAAGTGCTCCCATCAACGTGGGCATGAGTACTATCAGCAAAAAGAGCAATGCTGGCCCGTCCTCAGAAGCTATGTCAGCATGAGGAGCCATTGGCATTTGTTTATTGGAAATTAAACCCTGATGATGTGGACAGAAGCAGTACAATGTTTTTTTTTTTTGCTTGCAAATGTGCTCTGCAAGGCCGGCACAGTCTAGAATAATACCGCTGACATAGTGATGGAATGTTAGTAAGCCAAATGTACACTTCACATGGTGTTTCCAATAGCTGAATAACCACTGGGTCTGATTTCAGAAGCTTAGCACTCGTTCACCTCTAAATAGGTCAAACGAACCATGAGTTGGGCAGAGGGGATGATCACCAATTTTTGGCAGATGTTCCTTCACTACCTAGTTGTAAATGATGACCTAATCCTACACAGGGCTCTATGGACCTTTCAATGCAAGATAATTCCCACCTAATATTGGAAGTCTGTCATCACCCCATGTAGTACATTTTAGTCCAGTAGTTCCCCCTTCTATGAGTGAGATGGAGCAGCTAAAACGATAATAGATAGAGCTTTTACCAAGTTTTAGTAGATGCCCATTACCATCAGCATCTAAATTAGATGTTTCATCAAATTTTTTGCACATGTTCCCTGTTTCCTTTGTTGTTCTTTAGTATTTATTTTATTGGTGTACCATCACATATCTGATCTCTCTAAATTGCATCCTATGGACTCTAAAAGTTTCCAGGGTTTGTTGATTTCTTTGGAGGGGGACAGAGAATTTGCCAAAATATAGCTACATTTTGATTTTTTTGTGGAAAAACAGGAAAAAAGTGCTCTATATAAAAGTGCCTGATGTTTTTCATTAAAATGGCATCAGCAACACAGTGTGTTGTGCGAAAGTCACCATCTTCTCAGCTTTCAGTAACATGTAGAACTGAATAATAACACATTTCTTACCACAATATTGGCATTTTTCAAAGAAGTAGACTAATATTTCCATTTTCTGTCCTTTTAACCTACTTTCAGATTGTGTTGGAAACCAGCTTGAAACTTATGGGTTATCCAGAAAAGCTACAGTTTGCTGCAAAGATTAGAACTTTCTGAATTCAGCAAGGGGTCATATGTGTAAATCCCTTAAGGTTTTCCCAAAGAAACTAAGGGGTCATTAGGATGGTGAACAGACTTTTCCCGCCCAATACACAGTCCCACAGGACAAATTAGGATGCGACCGCCACCACGGCGGTCGCATTGCTCATGTTTTTTATTGAGCTGGTGATGTGCTCTGCAGCACCTGCAGAAAGACAAAACAGACATCCCACACATATACCTGCACTACATGGCAGGCATAATGCAGTGCCTACCACATAGTGTGGCGATATCTAGGGGGCGCACCATAGGTTCCCCCCAGGTCCGAGGTCCCTGGGCCAGAGGTTTAGGAGGGCCCACTACGGGCCCCCGAATCCTTTTCCACCTGCCATTTTGCTGCGGGTGGACTGCTGTAGAACGACCGGCAGAAAGTAATATTGTAATCCCTATGGTGATGCCTGGCAGGCACAACCACCATTCTGGGAGCACAGGGAGAACTGACAGGCGCTTGGATAAAGTTCGCCTGTGGGGTCCGTGGCAGCCAATTTTTCCTCCCACCACCCGTCCAGAAGCCATTATAATGTGGCGGATGGATATCCATGTTTTGATGGCCGAGGGACCACCACAACAGCGTTTTGATGGCGGTCCCTCGACCATCGTAAAGAGGCCCTAACGGTTGAAATAAAGAAATAAAGAAAATGTGTAGGAAGAAACAGCCCTCTGTGATAATGTGTTTATCTGTAACTGTTTGTCACAATGTCCTATTTACATACGCTTTTACATTTACATACCTTTACGACCACTAGCCCCTCTTGGTTGTGGTAATAAATAGGGGGATTATTTATATTAGCCTTGCGCCGCTGATGCCAAACACACCAGCTGCGCAATCCACTGCGGGATTTTTATAAGCTCATGTAAAGCCACCTAGCTTTATGTGTGCTGTAAACATTGTCCCTTTTCAAGCAAAACTTTGCATGTTAGGGGCGTGATATGGGTATTGCTGTGGGTGTTCCCACCCAACACATGTGGTCACTGATGCAGTCCCCGATTTACAAGACATTGTAAACCTGGAAATGCATCAAAATGCCAAACCACCCCAGAGGTGGCATAGCGAGGCACAACTAGGAGAAATGAATGTTTGTTTCCTCTTTCAATGCGTGCTGCATTTTAAAACATGCATTGGAAGAGGAAATCACCTCAATCTCCCCACTACGCAGGCATCCTTACACCATTATGCAAGGGTGCCTCCGCCGGTGCATGGCAGCAGTTTATGCGCCAGCGTAGGGGAAAGCACTGAGATGCAACAGATTGTTGTAAATATGTTGCATCCCTGCGCTTTGAAACTAACGCAGTCCGGAGCAGCAAAATGAGTTATGGGACCACACTGCGTTAGTTCCTCGTATATAGGGCCCAGGGTTTTTAGGTTTTCCAGGAACCTAAGTACCCAGAGCCAGCAACTGAGCTGCACCATGCAATTGTTTTTGATTGTGTACAGAGTATAGACCAATTCATATGGTGAAATATGTAGAGTGAAAATAGGGGACCAAGGAAACCTATATATTTCTGAAATGGGCACAAGATATGGAATTTAGGAGCAGTGATTATTTGTACATCTCTGAATTTGTGGGTAGCCATACTAGTATATCATTTAGACAGTATTTTTCCAAATGTCTTCTTTTCACACACTGGCTTTCCTTTGGAGGCAAAAATGCCGTGAAATCCATTAGGCAATATGAAATATTCTACTATTTAATGCTTCCATAAGTCTTTTGATAAAAATTGTATCTCACTTGTGTGGCTAGGCCTTGTGCCTGCGACATGAAATCACCCCAAATATAACATCGATACACCATATTTTTGACTTAAAAACTAGACACCTAGGGAAATCCAGAATGGTGTGACGTGCATGGCTCTCACAGGGTTGTTTTACCCTGAATCCTTTGCAAACCCCATACTTTGACTAAAATAATCTAATTTTTCTCACATTTCTGTGATGGAAAGTTTGGGAATCTTTAGGGAGCCACAAACTTCCCAGCATTTCACTTAATCTACTGATAAAAATGGTACCTTACTTGTGTGGGCAGTCCGAATGTCCGTGGCCAGAAACGGCCAAAAACGCATCACATTTTTTTACTCAAAATTGAGTGGGTTTTTTAGAAATGGGTACCTGTAGATTTTGGGCCCTTGTTCAGCCAGAACTTAGGGAAACGTAGCAAGCATGTACATTTTCTAAAACTAGACTCCTCCGGGAATCCAGGATGGGGTGACTTCTGTGGCTCTCACCAGGTTGGATTACCCAGAATCCCTTGCAAACCTCACACTTTGACTAAAAAACACATTTTCCTCGCATTTCTGAGATGGAAAGTTCTGGAATCCGCAGGGAACCACAAATTCCTTCCACCTAGCATTCCTAAAGACTTCTGATAAAAATGGTACCTCACTTATGTGGGTAGGCCTGGGGCCCAAGACACTACTGTCGCTGGCACTAGCCCTAACCACACGAGTGGAGCAGCATGTTTATCGGCACAATTGGGGCAATGCTGCGTGGTAGGAATTTTGTGGATTGCAGATTTTTCCATGTTTGGGTAAGAAACTCTGAGGGTATTCCCACAATGCACATTACCCTGGAAACCCCTGGTTATCTTTTAAAAAATGTCTGTTGTGGCCTTAAACCTACAGCTCCTGCTATTGCTGATCTCTCCATATAGCACTTTAGGGCCTTTGTGTAAAGGTCACATGACCCAACCATACAAGTGAGGTACCATTTTTATTAGGAGATTCGGGGGAATGCTGTGTGGTAGGAAACATGTGGCTTTCCACAGATTCCAGAAGTTTTCCTCACAGAAATTTGAGGGAAATTAGTGCTTTTAGTTAACATTTGAGGTTTGAAGGGCATTGTGGATAAGAAAATGGTGTGGGATGCATTTGAAGCACCCCTGATAGGTTTATCCAGGTGTCACCCTACCCAAACCCAAAAAGTGCAGCTGTTTACTATTGCAAGTGGAAGGATACTGGGAGTTAGGCATACTCTTCTGGCCCATTCATAAAAACAACACCTACAAGAATAAAATGTCCTCTTGCTAACCTTTGGGATGGATTGGTTTGTGATGCTTTAGTCCGCAGGGCAGTCCCCACCCCAACAATAAAAAAAAAAACAGAAATCCCTGGTTTCCAGTGGCCATTCTGCCCCTCGGGGGTAGATGGGGTAATTGTACCCATTTGCCCCCGGGGTGAGGGGCAGAAAGACTATAATATAAACATTTTCAGGGGGAGCACTAGTCCTTGCTCAAGCTGCCGCTCGCCCTCTCCCTGTTGTTTAGTGGGTGGCTCCCTGGATCGACCTCCACTGGCGAACCTTAAGTAGGTATCCACTAGAAATAGGTACCATTGGAATAGGGGGATTTTCCCACTTTCCAACGATGCCTCTCCCATGTGCTTCAGTGCTCAGGGGGCTGAGATATGCCCCTATGTACCAAAGCAGTGTGAGTGAAATGAGCAATCGGCTAAATTCACTTTCACTTTCTCTAAATGACTTCAGTGCACCATGCACAAGATCCAAATATTGCTCAAGCCAGAAGGGAGCAGCTTATCAGCTGCTCCCTCTGGGCGTGAGCAATGCCGGCTCCAGCTAGATGCAGGGAGAGAGGTGGGACCGCTGCGGCCTCTGTGGTCTTAGGGAGTCCTGCAGCCCCCAATGAGGAGATGATGGGTGCCCTAGATGGGTACCAGTGTACCCACCCATACTGGTGATAGCATCGCGTGCCCCCTCCCCACTGAATATGATTGCGGGCCCTCGGGATGGCTCCATGCCCTACTTTGCTTCATTTCAGCCCTGGGAGATGGGGTCCTTGGGCCGAAATCAACCCTAGGAGAGGGGCTACGTGCTCTCCTCCTCCAAATATTAATGCCAGGTGATGGGTTCCCCGGGTCCAAAATCCGCCTTGTGGGGAGGGGCTGTGTGCCCTCCCCTTAGCCTTAATAAATGTCCCTGGGAAATGGGGGCCCCAGGACCTAGCAAGGATCAGAGAGGGTGGCCACGTGGCCCCCTCCCCTTTAATACAATAAAGGCCTTGGGGGATGCGGTCCCTGTGGCTCAATAATGCTCGGGGAGGGGACCCACATGGCCCTCTCCCCCCATATAATACAAAAAAAACCCTAGGAAATGGGGTACCCTGCACCAGGCCCTATTGCCAGCTCCCCAATGCACATGGCCAATGGTCATGGGCAGTGTGGGGGTCAGCTGTATGGGGGGTGTTGGCTGCATGGCTTAGCCTCAGGGCGGGGGGGAGGTGTTGGATGCATTTATGTTTGGTAATTAATTATTACTTTATATTAAAAAAATACTTAGGAATTCACTAAAAAAACACAGAAGCTCAACAGTTATATTTAGCAATAATAACTATGGGCCACATGTATCATTCAAAATTGCAATCGCAAACGCCGAAATTCTCCAAATTTCGGCGTTCACGATCGCAATTTAGCTAAGTGGGATGTATGAAAGGAAAATAGCCTGCAAAATAAGGAATCGCAAAATTTGTGATTCCTTATTTTGCGATTGCATTTAAAGAATCGCAAATTGTGATTCCTTAAATGCAATGTAAGAGGCCCAGAAAAAGTGCAATTTGGCCTTAAGGAATTGCAAATTACCACCAACTTCAAGTTGGTAGTAGTTTGTAATTTCTTTGAAAAATGCACTTTTTTGCATTTTTCAAAGTGCCATGTGGCCCACATACATGCCCTTAGGGCGTGTATTTGTGCCACATGTGCACATATGTACATTTCAGGGGTGCAACAGGGTGTCCTTTTGACACCCTGGCACCATTGAAATTGCATTCTCAATTTGCGATTCTCTAATTGAGAATGACAAATTGAGAATGTCTTCCCATTCATTCCTATGGGCCTCTAGGCATGAATGGGGAGGTATTCCTTAATTGCGAATTGCAAATTGCGATTCGCAATGAATGAATCTGTAGGATTTGCTAAATTATTTACAAATCCCACATACATAGCATTTTGCGATTCTGAAATAGCGATGCTCTAAAAATCGCTATTTGAGAATCGCAAAACCAAAGTTTCATACATATGGCCCTATAACTTGATCCCCCGCCATGCACTGCTTATGACCTCACATATGAGAAATAACAAAAAGCACTCTCTCTGGACCAAGAGCTAGCTTTCTTCAAATTTGGTGTCATTCATTTTAGCAGTTCAGGCTGTAGTCGTGTCTAAAGTTCCTATGGGAATTAACATGGGAAATGCACTTTTATTGACCACAACCCTTTTTCTCAGCCCCACTTGACAAATGACCCTGAAACTTTCCATGCATAACTAGAATCACCGGGGCACTTTTTTCGATTTTTTTGGAAGATTCGTCAACTGGTACCAAAGATATAGGCAAGTAAAAAACGCTTTTCCTACGGTAGTATGTATATATGTGTCCCTGTCACCCTGGATGGCCGGGAGGCAGGTCTTGAATGAGTCTTGAGGCAGGGGGCCGGGGGTGTTGAATGGACTATCCAGACTCCCTGTAGGGGTGTTTCAAGTGGCTGTTTTGAGGATTTAACTTCCATTAAGATTTCTAAGAGGATGTTTGGCATTGATGTTAAGTGGTCCGAGGTGGAAGAACACTGTCAGGCATCGTGGACTGGTGGGGTCATTTTGTGCTAGCTAAATTAGGCTATTTAGAGCCTGCTGGTTATGTTCAATCCATGCAACATGAGTTTCAAGTTTTTCTGAGTGGTGTATAAGATCATCTCCATAGTGTTTATGAAAGTAGTCCATAAGGGTGCTGAAGACAATGGTGAAAGACAGACTGATCTACCTTCTTTTGTTGGTCACAGGACTTTGCTTGATTGATTTTCCTCGTTTTTAGGTGTGTCCTTAGAAATATTTATGTTGGTACTAGGGCAGATTTTGAATTGTGTCTTTATTGGGGAAAGCATCACATTGTTGTCAGGCTTTGGTCCAGAATTTACTGTTATGTTTGAGTGAGCCTTGTCTCCTTCATCTTTTTCCTCAAATGGGCTGAGTAGGAGGTCGTGCCACTCTGCTGAAGGTTCCCATGATCTTTCCAATGATGCGGTCTCATAGGCTTTGTGTGGGGAGTTAAAAAGGTTGTCGAAGGAGAGTGGTGAGCTGGCAGTCTACCCCCGACAAGGATGGTAGAGGTAGGCTGTTGGGAGGGTCCCTAGTGTGATGATCGATTTCTGTAGAATGAACTTGATCGATAACTCTTTTCTGCTTGTTTGGTGTTTTTGTGGTATTACCTATCGGAGTTTGTGGCAAAGTTGATTTGCAGGATCTGGATACAGCCGTGCCTCAGCTCTTGTTTTTTTCTTAAAAGTCAGTGATTTTTAGGATCCTAGGTGTATTTTTGGCTTTGGGCTGGCCTGAAAGTGGTAATTTGTGTATCTCAGGTGTGTTGGTAATTTCAGCTATAGGAGGGCGGTTCCCAAGGTCTGCTTGTGCTGGCTGTTTGGATTTGGATTTTTGGCAGCGTTTCTGTGCTGCTCTGAGCATCTCTTGGACCATGCCCAATCTCATGATGGCGGGGCATTGCTCAGCTGCGGCCTGGATTAGAGTGCCTTAGTTTGCACCAGGATTGCTGTGGGGTGTGGGGCAGGAGTGCAGATGCCAACATACCCCTCCTATCAGCCAATACGGCAGGGCCTGGTGCCTGGGAATGTAGGGAGCACAACTGCATTACCTGATGAAGGTATGGTGTAGGGCGTTTGTTACTTGCTGAGCGCTGTCGGCGAAGACTTTTAGACAGGTACCGATCTGCAGCAATGTGCTGACTGTGAAGGAGGCTCTGGAAGATTGGAGGAGCTGGGGGGATAGGTAGCGGCGAGCTGGAGATCAATGGGCAGCCCACAAGCCGCAATCGGTCCTGGCCTGACTGCTTCTGTCAGTGGCCCGGGTTCATACTTGGCAGATGGTGGCTAATACTACTTTGCTTGTGCCCCTTCTCTTGCCTCCATGCCCCTGTGGATTTCCCTGCTTGTCCTGCAGACCCAATGTCTTCTTGCCCTCCTTAAGGGCCCTGCAGTGCTCGGTGGCCCCCCTGCTGACACGGGGGTTGATGTGGGGGCTGATGGACAAGGAGCCGAGATGAGTGGAAGCTAATGGAGAGGGGAGAAAGACAGATACCGTGCCGTGGAAATGTTGGGCTCCTCTGGGCCACACTGCACCGCCAATGGGAGTTGTGGTCTCCCCCACACTCTACACTTTACACGCTGTACCCGGGTCTGGAACGGATGTCCGTGCAGGTGAATGAGCGGCCACGGCTTCGTGGTTTGCGACTGTCTCTTTGCATCTGCTGCTCTGTCCTCGGCTGCTCTGGTCTGTTTTTTCTCCAGGTCATGCTTTGTGAATCAGAATTAAATTCACCATAGGTTAATAAAACTTATATTTGCAGATGAATTGTTAATTTATTATAGATATACTAAACAATGCAGGGAGTAAGTCACTAGAATGTTATTTGTTTTTATTCCCCAAACATCCTAACATACTGAGGTGTGATTGATAATGTGGAGCAGAAACATGCACCATCTGCCAAGTGGATGCTTTGACTTGATCCAGAGCTCATAATGGTAGAGCTCTGTAGTCTGCAGATAGGGGCACGATATTATCAAACGCCACCCTAAGGTAAAAAAAAGGACAGAATGAGCCTTCCTCCTCTAAGGGTACTGTACTTCATGAAGATACAAGAGAGGCGCTCAAGAGGGTCTAAATATACCTTGAAAATAATTAACATTTATAGCCTATAAAATAAAGAAAGTCTAATAGCTAAAACCTTGCTAAAGAATCTACTGATCTACGTTCCTCACACTGCAACTTGGCATCCGTACCCAGAATCAAGAAGGCCCGCTCAGGAGGTCGACTCTCTGCCTATAATGCTTCCAAACTATGGAACTCACTGCCCCCAGACATTAGGGCCCAGCCCAACCTACTCTCATTTCGTAAGGCACTCAAGACCTGGCTGTTCCCGTAACGCTTCCCTCTCGCACCTGGTTTCTTTATCACTAGCGCTGGGAGGCTTACGGGCAGCCATGCGCTTTACAAATCTGTAAAATAAAATAAAATAAATACTTGCGACCACCACCGTCATAATCTTTTTGGCTTGTATGTATTGATTATATCATGTTGTCTAATTGTGTCTTGCATTGTCTTGATAAAGAATTTATTAAAAATATATTTTTTTAAAAGGCTCAGTAGATTTACCTTTTTCCTTCAAGCACCTTTTGTGATATCAAATATCACATAAAGCCTGGTTACAGATCATCATATGGAACCACTTCAGACATGCCAGAAGAAGCCGCTTCATCAGTCTGAGTCAAGGTTGTGCTTTCACGCTTGATGTTTGGTTCTCTAGAGAACCTCATCAAAAAAGGGATGAAGACTAGTCTAGCTTTGAGGCAGGAGGTGGACTGGAAAGATACAAATCCGATTAGAAGGTGAGTCATTTAGGACGTGGCTATTTTCGGCAAGATCTGTGAGCTAATGTAGACATTAGTTAGGACCAGAGGAGGAGGCATTCCATCAAAATAGGCCCTATAGCATGCTGTCCATTATCATATTAATTACATGTCGCGAAAGGTGCAAAGCAATCACAGTTCTTTATCTGAGGTGTCACCTATATTTTATCTAAATGGCAGTAACAACACCCCGATTATTTTCATCAATTTAAAATATAATCATTAAAAGTGTACCTAGTGAGCATAATGAAAGAGAAAGGTTTTCTGTGTGAAAGACAGGGATTTAATTGATTCCATGTGTTTGAAAACCTTGCTTGTGGTGCCAGGGGCACCTGCTCAAATCAGAGCTATGTATCTTTTGGGTGTGACACAACATTTTAAGGCACATGCAAAGTGGACAATTGCCCAAGGCCCCCACATTAGAAGGGGCTCCCTTTGTAAGTCAAGTTTCTATTTGACCTCCATTTATTCTAGTTGTCTATCTAAAGCCTCTGCCTCTCCACCCAGTGTCATCTGAAGGATTTTTGGGCAAGACAGATTTCAACCTATTTTTTGGGTGACCAAGTTAAAGTTTAATATATAATTTAGTGTTGTTTTGCGTAGTGCAGACTTGAATTAACAGGAAATGTGAAATCAAATTTGTTCTGTACAGGGCCCCAAAAATCCTAAAGATGGCACTGGTCTTTGACGTTTTAAGCAACTCTTTATTCATTTTGGAGTAGGGCTTGACCCGTCTATGTTCCAGCACTGAGGGATTTGCAGTCATGTAGGGCTACTGAAATCCAAGTCCGTGAAGCAGATTTCCCCAAATGTTGGGGGACCTTTACGGCTTCAGGTAGATACTCTTGAGAGAGCGCAAATTTGAATGAAAATTATGTATAGGGCATATTTACAAGCACATTGAATAACGTAGGAATGAAACGTATATCGTAATGTGAAGTGACACTTATAGCATATAGATAATCGATATAATCCAAAATAATATAGGAAATGTAATTGGATTCACTTTAGAACCTGTATTAGATTTAGAAGGCCCGTATATGTAGTAGGCTAATGTAGAAATGTGTAGAAATGCGTACGAAATGTAGAACGTGAAAGGTAGAATTCATGTACGTGTGTAACTTTTAAACGGAGAAGCGGCGAGAAATGAAACGTGAAGAAATGTGTAGAACATATATAAAACGATATAGAGAATGAGAATATAAAGTTATGCTTACGTAGTTTATATTCTATGTACAATGTATTCATATATGTGTAACAGACTTTTGCTAAATACGAATATATAAATGTGTGTTAAAGGTTATACTGTGTAAAAGGCTTTTGTAAGAATGTTAGGAAGGTTTAGGTCATTTGTGATTTTAACCTGACTGACCAAGGGTTCACGGGAGTGTAGTCCGCTGTATGTAATTTAGTGGGCTCACAGGAGTCGTGAATAGCTTTGCTGTGAACGTGAGAGCCAAGAAGTCTAGCACTTACTAGATTTAAGGTGACAATGCCGGACGGGGCTTATTGCCTGAACGTGACAAGAAGCGCTTAGAATTTGAGAGTTGTTTTGAATAACTATTCACAGGACCTAGAAGGTTAAAGAATTGCAGTTGTAAGTTAAAGTTTTGTTTAAGTTCATGTGACATTTGATCTGAAAGAGTCAGTAAAAGTCGCCAACAAGAAGACGAAGATGACATCTAAGGAGAAAGGTCAACTTAACGGACGGCGAAAGAGATGAAGCAATGGAAGAAGCCAGAAGCTGACATCATCGGGGAAAGTCCGTGGTGGGCGTCAAGGGGCGTTTCACCCACACTGTGATTGTGTATTTTAGGGACAGCACCCCGGGGAGGAGGTAGCAATTGGCGATTAGGAACAGCGAGGCGAATTGCTCAGAGCGAAGGCAAAGGTAGATGCCTTGAGCAGATGCGCTGAGAGAGATCAGAGAGCAAGAGAGCAGTAGGCCGAGGACCCTTAGGAGAGCGGATGGGTAGGCAGAGAGGGTACTGCTTCTTAAATTTTAATTACCTTTAGAGGCTAAGAGAGTTTGAACTTCTTTGGGAGTCAAACTGCTGACACCTTTTTAGGTTAGGAACTTGCGAAGTAGGGATGTCACTTAGTATAGAGTAGGGACAGATTTAACCTGATACTTTTATCTTTCTGTAGATGACGCCAAGGAACCACTTCACATCGATGTTTTAAATTGCAGATTCTGGAATTGATTTTGTATTCTTTTGTATATCTATTGAGATTTATCCTGAGAGGATTGTATCGTCTTTAACTTTGACTTTTATATAAAACTTTGAAAACTTCATCAGTTGTAAGTGGTCCTTCAGAGTGGCGTCAGTTTATGGGGTTTATTTAACCTATGTGGGGGTTGTCTTTTACTCAATGACAGATACTACCGGTCCAAAATTGACGAATGAGATAAGTAATTAAATTGATCATAAATTGATATCAAAATCTCATTCCCCGCAGTTGGTAGCAGAGTAATGATGGTTATCTTCTTGAGGAAGACGACCTAGGCCAGGTTTAGTTTACCCCAAGGTCCCTAGTCATCGACGACCAGAAGACGAATCCCTGCCGAAGAAGGTGCTGACGGTGTGTCGAGAGAAAAGCAGCAGAGTCGGTCGAGAGTAAGTATAAGGGTCATGCGTTGTAAGATTGCGGTGTTTTATGTTGTTCCTGTGTTGTAATGTCAAGCGGAGTTGAATGCCTGTAGTGTGATTGGGGGAAGGTTGTGAGCGCGCGCAACCGGATGAAATCTTAAGCTCCAGGGAAGGACTTAAGTGGTTCGGGTGTATCGAACACCTAGAGTAATTTGTCTACCATTGAAAGGGAGTCATGAGGTACCATTGATGGCCCGACAGACCGATGATAGGGGGAGCGTATGAGTGAGTGAATGAGTAACGGACGCTGGTCGTACGTTTACTGTGTGTAAGTAACCTATCAGTTGAGGCGATCGTCTGACCGTAAGACGTTTCGTCAGTTGAGGTGACAATTACAGTTAGACTGTGGCCGTACAGTCAGAGAAAAGTGATCGCTTGGACGGAAGTAGTCATTTTTCAGTGTATGAATGAAAACGCATGTGAAATCGTGAGACGAGTTGAGAACGGAGGAGAACTGCTGCAGAGGGAACGAGTGACGTCAGCATAGAACCGCGCTGAGATTGGTTAGTTTGTCAGGCGTCAGCAAAGAGTCGCACAGAGATTGGTCGGTCAGCGAAGAGTCGCGCTGAGATAGGCCGATTAGCGAGAGCCGCGTAGTGATTGGTTGGTGGTTGTCATCGGGACGTAAACAAGGAAGAATAAAGGGAAAAATTGTAGGTTATCGAAAATGAAGTGCTTTAAGGGTTTAAGAAAAATCTTTAGGAGAAATAGAAGAAACTTATATGCCGGAGAAGAAGCTCCACCAGAAGGCACACCAGCTTATCATATGGCAGTAAATGTAGGCTTGCACTCGATACTATGGATCTCCGAGTGGAATAAGCTAACGGAAGGGAGTAAGGAACTGGCGTTTCCGAGATTCGGAACGTTTAAACTAGATGTGTTGAACGAACTAAAAGCGGTAATGCTTGCAACAAGACCTCTACCGAGGCCAACACAGTTCGAAGCACTTAGTGTATGGTTTAGAACAGCACACGAAAAAAGCGTAAAGAGGCGCCAAGAAAGAGTGAGAAGATCGGTAAAAGCAGTACAGGATGCCAAATGGGATGATGAAGCTAAGAAATGGAGAGTACAAAAGATAGAAGCAGATAAACTGTACCCGATGCTAGAAGTTACGGGAGAAAGGAAACCTCTAGAGGAAGAAGAGGAAAGCGAGACAGAAGAGGATTTGATAGAGAGGCTATTGACAGATAGACCACCTCCGTACAGCGGAGGGGCCGCAAGTCCTATATTACCACAAGAGGACGGAGCTAGATGGGGGGAATACAAATCGATCCCAGTAACAGAGTGGGATGCTAAGAAAGAGGAGGAAGTACCTCAATCTAGTTCCGAACAGAGAGTAGTGGGAAGATTCGTGGTCCAGAAAATGCCAGAAACGCAACATGCAAGGTCTTATCAAATGCCGGATGCTCTACAAGTACCGGTTACCATAGGCTCTATTGTGTCAATCTACAACCCGGAAGGGGTCCAGCAGGAGGAACAGGCACGATGGGACAGGGAAAGGGCAGAGATGGAGAATAGGGATATCATGATGAATCCTCAGAGACAGATATTAGCACCGATGAGTCGGAGTACTCCATTAGATGCAGCAACAGGTCCCTGGGTAGAACAAGGGCGTCAAAGAGGGCCAATGGACTTAAGGGGACCAAAACCGAAAACCCATAAAGAATTAAGGGAATACCTGAAAGAATGGGATACTGCCGAAGAGGCTCGGAATAAAAGTTTAGAAACAGGAGCAGAGTGGAGAGACCAGGATAACCGGATTCTCTCTCATTGTGGAGCTGGCGAAAGCAGCCCGGAGTGGGAGAGAGGGAGTCATGAAAGCAGAGGAAATAATTGTCCTACTATTGGCGGCAATAGGCAAATGTGCGAAGACAGGAGTACAGGGTGTGGCGAAGTGCCTCGCGTCACCTTTAGTGAAGGAGAACGAAGGACGCAGGAGTACCGAAATACTTTCAGATGCACTCACCATACCCCGGGTGAAACAGTGCAACATTGGAAGCACGGGAACATGGAGAGTCGGGAAGGGTCTCGCCCTGCATCCGGTGATCATGGGCGAAGTCATGAGAATGTAGGGAGTCGCGAAACGTCTCGCCATACTTCTGGTGATCAAGAACGAGATCGCGGGAGCATGGAGGGCTGTGAAGGACCTTATCGGTTATTGAGCGACACCAGACAGCAAGCGAGTTACAGTGATTTTGAACAGAACGGTGGATCCTATCTCGTATCTGGAGAAACCGAGCCGAAACGACGAAGTGTAGGGATGGGGGATGGAGTAATGTTCCACCACACCCCACGGGAAGATGGAAAGGCTTGGGATCTAGAGAGGTGGGAACAAAGGGATGGAAAGAAAACTCCTCATAACTCACCTGTGTTCAGGCGTAGGGCGCATAGTGGAGATGAGAGAGGTATGAGCGAACCACCTAGGACTGACATACTGAAAGCCGAAATAAAAGCCAGACGGATTGATGTAATGAGCTTAAAATCAGACTTGGATGAAATAATTGATGGCACAGTGGCAATAGAGAGGTTAGAGTTGTACCCACCAGATGAAGTATTGTTCTTAGCCAAAGATGTTACTCGGAGAGCGAGGTCAGCTCATGAAAATTTATCTAATTTGGCAAATAGATATATGATAGACCTGTCACGAACCAAAGCCTTGCAGCCCAATCATAGGCTAAATTGCACAGACCTAGATTTGGATGAACGTAGAACGATTGGACTAAGAGTACACATTCGGGAACTAGTCATGTGTATCAGAATATGGAGAGATCTGGATAGATGGGAGGAAAAATGGTCTAAGAGGGGATCTGTTAGAAGAAGTACAATTGCGAAGTCCCAAGAGACAGACCTAATGCGAATGGAAGCTTTCTCTTTGCGAGAAATCGCGAACGGAAATTACGTTCATGTACCTTGGAGTAGGGGGGATTTAGCGGCATTCACTAATTCTTTCCCCAAGTTAAGAGAAAACCCCGTTGAGTGGTACAAGCAGGTAGAGAGGTTCGTGAAGATCTCTAAGGTGCTGTGGATCGATTTGAACACATTGTTCGATATCGTAGTACCCGGAGATTTGTGGACGGCATGCAAACTCAATGTTGAATGGCCTACCTGTGAGCCTCCGAGAGATAACCGGACAAATGGTCCATCAGACAGAGTTATGGAAAAATACGAAAGAGTAATAACATGGCTGAAAGAGAAAGTGCCAGTGCAAGACATAGATTGGGTTAAGATAGATCGAACAACTCAAGAGCCCAAAGAGACGGTTCACGAGTTCTATGAGAGGCTGCTGAAAGCATTTAAACAATACAGTGGGTTAGACGTAATGGATCCTAAGGACATAGGACAGTTTGTGTCGAAGTTTGTTTTAGGATTGAGACCAGACATAAGCCTGATGATACAGCAGCATCTGATTTGTTGGCAGAACAAACCTTTAGATGAAATTCTGAGGTATGCAAGGTACTGCAGCGATGAGATAGATTCAAAGGCGAAGAAACTCAAGGAAAAATTAATGCTGGTACAAATGCAAGCAGCTGGAAAGGGTGGACAGCGGCAACAGGGAACAGGAACGCAAGCAAAGAAACAGAATAATCAGAGCAGAGATGAGGAAGAAAGACCGAGACCGAGAATGGATATCGCGACACTGAAAAAGACAACGAGGTGTCATCAGTGTAACGAAGTGGGACATTGGAGACGCGAGTGTCCTTACAATGTTGAGACAGGGGAATTAGAACAAGAGGAGGAAGAGGTACAGAACAACGTGGTTAAGGGAGCCGCAGCCCCGAAGGGAAAGTTTATCAAAGGGGGGACTCAGACTCCTCGAGCCCCGTTTCCTCAACCACCTCGCATCACAAACGGAGGGAAAACCTATAGACAAATGCCATTGTTTGTAGGAGGAGAGGAATGCTACTACGTTGATCCTCTTACAGGGCAACGAGTGAATAGGGAGGAAGACTGTACTCTAGGAGCAGCCCTGGAAGTAGATCAGAGAGGACCATACGTAGAGGCTGAAGTAGCTGGATGTCCTACAACCTTTTTGGTAGATACGGGTGCTACTCGATCTACGTTGAGATCAGCGGTAGTCCCAGGTTTGCCAATCTCGGGAGAGACGATTCAGGTGGTAGGAGTCGCAAACAAGAGGATGACTAATCCTCTGACCGAACCAGTGTCAGTAAAGATAGGGAATTACAGTGACGAACATCAGTTTGTGATCTGTGATTCTAGCCCTGTGTGTTTGCTAGGAAGAGATCTATTGTGTAAACTGAATTGCACAATACATTGCACACCTGAAGGAGTAGAAGTGCAGACCAATGATGAGGATGCTGATTTTAAGGTTGTAAACTCGCAAGAGTGTGTGGAACTATATCCTACCTTAGCAGTGGAGGAACTTCCACAGGATTTGAGGGAGAAAGTGTCAGCTGAGGTGTGGGATTTTACTGGAGAAGAAATAGGACTGATCAAAGGAGTAGAACCAGTAAAGATCCTGGTAAGACTCAATGCTGAGTATCCAAGAACACCACAATACAAGTTGACACCAGAGACGATTGCAGGAATAAAGCCTGTGATCGAATCCATGATTAAACAGGGAATACTGAAGGAGATCGTGGGAAGTCCATGTAACTCCCCGATTATGGGTTTGCAGAAGCCTAGTGGAAAATACAGGATAGTGCAGGATCTTCGAAAGATTAATAATATTGTTGTCTCATGTTGTCCAGTGGTACCGAATCCATCAGTGATATTATTTCAGATACCGTTCCAAGCTGAATGGTTTACTGTAATAGATTTGTGCCAGGCTTTCTTTTCGATACCTTTAGGCGAAGAGAGTCAGTATCTTTTCGCTTTTAAGCTGGAAGATCGCGTTTTAACATGGTGTCGTATCCCTCAGGGGTACACAGAAAGCCCATCGATTTTTAATCAGCTATTGAAGAAAAATCTTGAGAGTCTAGTACTGCCCAAGAATTCGGTTCTGGTCCAGTACATAGACGACCTCCTAGTTGCGTCAGAAACTGAAGAAGCTTGCAGAGAAGACACCATAACCTTGTTAAATCACTTGGCCAAGAATGGACACAAGGTGTCTCCAAGTAAATTGCAATATTGTAAGACTGAAGTGCAATACTTGGGCCATAGGATTGAAAAAGGAAAGCGGAAGGTGTCTCCAGACAGAATAGAGGCGATCATGAAGATGAACGCGCCTACAACACAAAGAGAAGTCAGGATGTTTCTAGGTATGGTCGGTTATTGTCGACAGTGGATAGCCAACTTTTCACTGAAGGCAAAACCGTTATTACAACTGACGCACAAAGGAGTAAGTGATCCGGTACCATGGGACAAAGATTGTTTGATGGCGTTTTTGCAGCTGAGGGAGGACTTATGTCGTGCCCCGGCTTTGGGAATGCCAGATTACACAAAACCATTTTTGCTTTACTGCTGCGAAAGAGAGGGATGCGCTTTAGCAGTTTTAGCTCAGATCCATGGAGATGCGCGTAGACCAGTAGCGTATTTCTCGGCTACATTAGATCCAGTAGCCGCAGCGTTGCCCGGATGTCTCAAATCCGTAGCCGCAACGGGTGTCAGTATTGAACGTTCGGAAAGCGTGGTCATGGGTCACCAGTTAGTGGTGTATGTACCGCATTCTGTAGAATTGTTAATGACCAGGACTAAGACTCAGCATCTGACAAATAGCAGGCTCACACGCTACGAGCAAGTCATACTGGCTGCCGAGAATGTGACCCTAAAAAGATGCTCCGTCTTGAATCCTGCAACTTTGATGCCACTTCCGAATGAGGTGGATGATGAAAATTGTACAGATCATGACTGCCTTGATGTGACTGAACTATGCACCAAACCGAGACCCGATATTGTAGATGAGCCGTTGACTGATCCCGATGAAATATTCTTTGTCGATGGTTCATGCGTAAGAGACAATATCGGTCAGCTGAGAGCAGCTTATGCAGTTTGCACAATTACGAGAGTAATAGAAGCCGCTTGCCTGGAAGGAGTACACTCCGCTCAGGTAGCTGAAATTGTTGCTTTGACTCGTGCTTGCTTAGCGGGCGACAAACTTCGAGTCACCATATACACCGATAGCCAGTATGGTTTCGGGGTAGTTCACGATTACGGGCAGTTATGGTCTCAAAGAGGTTACATGACCTCCTCGGGTTCTCCCATTAGGAATGGAGAATTCGTGAGACTTTTGTTAGAGGCATTGCAAGGCCCAACAGCTATTGCAGTGGTCAAATGTGCAGCCCATACGAAGAATGTTGACTTTGTGTCACTAGGTAACCGCTATGCGGATGAAGTAGCGCGTTATTGCGCAGAACAGGGATATTCTCACACTGATGTAAAAGTGGGGGGAGTCCAAGAAAGAACTGAATTGACCATGTTGTTAGATACTGTAGATACGTGGGATGAATTAAGAAGTGTTCAGGAAAATGCACCAGATGATGAGAAAAAGAGTTGGGAAACAGCGGGTTGTTCCAGGAGTGAGATGAATTTCTGGGTATCTGCCGATGGGAGAGCAGTTTTACCAAATGAACTTATTAGTCCAATGGCAAGGAAATTGCATGGATCAGCACACATAGGAAGAGATGCTATGGTGAGAGTATTCAGACAAACGTGGTTTAATCCCAAGTTTAGAGTAGCGGCAGAAGCCGTGTGTCAGCGATGTACGATCTGTCAGCAACTGAACGTGGGAAAGAGAACACCAGTTACCTTGAGTCACATTGGGAGGTCTGGGGGGCCTTTCAATAGAATGCAGCTTGATTTCATTGAAATGCCTAAATGCAATAGACTCAGATACGTTTTAGTGATTGTCTGCATATTTTCTAGATGGGTTGAGGCTTACCCTACACGTAGGTGCGATACACTTACAGTAGCAAAATTGTTACTTAGAGAGTTGATACCGAGGTTTGGGGTACCATCCTCTTTGGAATCGGACAGAGGAACTCATTTTAACAGCGAAATAGTGAAGATGCTATGTTCAGCTTTGGGTATCGATCAGAAACTCCATTGCAGCTATCGACCAGAAGCTTCAGGGATTGTAGAGCAAATCAACAGCACGATAAAGTCCAGACTTGCCAAAGTTTGTTCAGCAACATCCCTGAGTTGGCCAGACGCACTTCCAGTGGTTCTTATGAGCATACGTAGCACACCAGATAGAAAAACGGGTCTCTCTCCACACGAAGTGCTAATGGGGAGAGCCATGAGATTGCCATCGGTTCCGACTGCAGCTCTAGTGAACATCACAGACGATTTGATCTTGGACTACTGCAAGGGACTATCTGATGCCGTTAATTCTGTGTCCCTCCAGGTCCAGGCTGCAGAGGTTCCATCAGCACAAGATTTGTGCCACGACCTGAGTCCGGGGGATTGGGTCCTGGTGAAGAAGCATGTCAGGAAGAACTGCTTAGACGTGCGCTGGAGAGGACCATTTCAAGTCATACTTGTGACGAACACTGCAGTTAAGTGTGGAGGTCTGCCAAACTGGATACATGCCTCACACACCCGAAGAGTGCCAACACCTCCAGAAGAAACAGCTCCTCTCTCGGATGAGAATCCAGCGGAAAGCGGAGAAGCCATAGAGGGGGAAAGCCAAGCTGTGGAGGTGATCGAAGAGGCTGAGACAGGGTTGGAACAGATCGACGAAGGTCAGGATACCAGTGGGACCGAAGTCGCCTCAGGAGAAGAGAGTAATTGGGAGATAGAATCAGATACGGAACAAGCAGAAAGTGACCAAGAGAAGTCCAAGAACAAGAAATGGGAGGACAAGGAGTGATGAAGCTAGTTGGCCGGAGAGAAGGAAAAGGCCAAGCTTGAGAGCAGATCAAAGAAAAGCTCTTGTCCCGATTGCTGAGGAATCGGATCAGGAGGAAGAAACTACAGACTCAGGAACTGAAAGTCCAAGAAGATCGAGGAGGGTACGTGTGCCCTGCAGAAGGTACGCCACCCCAGAGTGGACTTATCTAGCAGATGTCTTGGGGACAGAAATCTGGGAGAGTGAAGAGCGTGAAAGTAATCGATCTCGATCCATTTGTGGCAGTGGAGATATGGATGTTGACGCCGGGACTCGAGACTGAGGGGTTACTGACTTTCACACTTCCCATACCCCCATATTTGAGTCAAATTCAAGATCTAGTACTAAATAGATTACAATTTCCAACTTTTGGCCAGCAAATTCCAGAAGAAGAAGAAAAAGTTATTCGTTTTGAATTATTAGAAATTGTTGCAAGAGCTGCAGGTGCGAGAATAATTGTTGATGCGTAAAAGACTTTTGTATATAAGCTATAAAGAAGAAGATAACTTAGCACCGAGTGGAAAGAAGAATAAAATTAGGGATTACATTTAGAGGACGGAGAAGGGTTAGGGTTGTCTGTTGCTAAAAGAGGAAAGACATTGTTGCGAAAAAGAGACCTTGTTGATAAAAAGCACTTTACAGACTGAGAAAGCAAATAAAGCAAACAAAGACTGTTAAAGGAAAACTTTTTCGCAAAAGAAGGAGCTACGCTGTTTTGATAACATGGAGAACGGCAACCCAAACCGAAAAGCTAGATGCATAGTAGGTATACTAATAGCAGTGGTAATTTTTCTCATAATTACAGTAGTGACAATATCATACATAATAGGACATGAAAGTGATAAAGAAACAGCAAATGTAAAGCCTGTAACGACTTTGAGACCTGCTCTCGTGGGGGAAAGGAACGAGGAGAGCAATGTTATACGTGAAAAGGCGTTATTGGCAGATGAAGCTCGTAGATTACATGTAGACGAGTCACAGGGAAACTTTAGGTCAAACGCATATGCTAAATTATTATACGAATATATCGATGCCATGGAGGCCAAAGATTGCTATGTTTGTATGCAATTGCCGGCTTCTGTAGACGAAGGCATTAGATATCATCATCTCCCATTGACTTATGGGATAACGTGTAGTTTACTGCTCAGTATATTTTATGGTAGGGAAGGATTCGAGTACTACTTTTCAAATAATGATTCGGTACAGCCTGAAGTTCCGAATTATAAGCAAATGAATAAGTGGGACTATTACAAAAAGGAGGATAGATTAGCTAAATTCTTTCTTCCTTGGGATACATTAGATACTTCATATGCACGCAGAAATAATCTGACTTGCAAAGTATCGGAGGTCGAGAAAAAGTTCATAGGACAAGTAGACGACAGATACAGAAGACAAAAGATTCTAAAAATGTCAGGACAGTGGAAAACAGATTGGACAGAAGAAGAGAAGGCACATAAAAAGAAAGGTAGCAATGGTCAATAGCATTAGATAGGACGCAGAAAGGAAAGTTATGTTTAACTCGAAGCAAAACGTATTACGAGAGTGTATTTGTAGGTGAAGTAAATTGCGAACATGCTTTTAGATTGGAGTACTATACGAAAGATTTCATGAAAGGGATGCAAGCTATTCCGAATGTGTATTTTGTATGTGGAAGAAATGCCTATGTAAAACTACCTGACAATTGGTATGGTTCGTGTTACTTGGCAATTGTCTTCCCCAAAATATATCATGCAAAGGATGTAGCGATCATAGAAGGTAAGGCTTTGAGGAGAGCGAAAAGGGAAGTAGGAGATGCAGAAGTAGTAGGAGATGTATTTGGAGCGATGTTTCCTATGTTAGGTTTAATACTTAATGATGTTAAGATCAGGAGACTAGCTACAGTTGTAGATAGATTATCTGCAAGTACTGCAAGGTCATTAATGTTAGTAGAAGGCGAGATGCAGTCGATTAGAGCAATGGTTCTTCAGAACCGACTTGCTTTAGATGTACTGCTAGCAAAAGAAGGCGGAGTTTGTAAGGCTTTGAAGGTCCAGGAATGTTGTACTTATATTCCTGATAATTCAAAACCACTTGAGAAAGTCATACAGAACATTACACAGATTCATAAAGAAATCGAAGATTTATCAAAAATAAATGTTTGGGAAAAAGTTGGTCATGGAGTAGGAAAGGTTGGGAGTTGGTTTGCCAACCTTGGGAAAAGCATAGTATGGTACATAATAAAGCCTGTATTGATAGTATTAATTTGTATAATCACATTGTTAGGTTTAGTAAAATTGTGTAAATGGTATAGGTCGAACCGGTTACAACGAACAATGGGAGAGCAAGAAAGGAGATTAGCTGTTTTACAAGACCAACAGTACAAAAGCTTAAGAGCACTCGAAACGATGAAAAGAGGGAATATTGTAACTAGTTCTGTTTAGAGATATTATTCAAATTGCGTTTAGTGATGACTCCTAGAAGTCATCAAAGGGGGGACTGAGAGAGCGCAAATTTGAATGAAAATTATGTATAGGGCATATTTACAAGCACATTGAATAACGTAGGAATGAAACGTATATCGTAATGTGAAGTGACACTTATAGCATATAGATAATCGATATAATCCAAAATAATATAGGAAATGTAATTGGATTCACTTTAGAACCTGTATTAGATTTAGAAGGCCCGTATATGTAGTAGGCTAATGTAGAAATGTGTAGAAATGCGTACGAAATGTAGAACGTGAAAGGTAGAATTCATGTACGTGTGTAACTTGAAATGAAACGTGAAGAAATGTGTAGAACATATATAAAACGATATAGAGAATGAGAATATAAAGTTATGCTTACGTAGTTTATATTCTATGTACAATGTATTCATATATGTGTAACAGACTTTTGCTAAATACGAATATATAAATGTGTGTTAAAGGTTATACTGTGTAAAAGGCTTTTGTAAGAATGTTAGGAAGGTTTAGGTCATTTGTGATTTTAACCTGACTGACCAAGGGTTCACGGGAGTGTAGTCCGCTGTATGTAATTTAGTGGGCTCACAGGAGTCGTGAATAGCTTTGCTGTGAACGTGAGAGCCAAGAAGTCTAGCACTTACTAGATTTAAGGTGACAATGCCGGACGGGGCTTATTGCCTGAACGTGACAAGAAGCGCTTAGAATTTGAGAGTTGTTTTGAATAACTATTCACAGGACCTAGAAGGTTAAAGAATTGCAGTTGTAAGTTAAAGTTTTGTTTAAGTTCATGTGACATTTGATCTGAAAGAGTCAGTAAAAGTCGCCAACAAGAAGACGAAGATGACATCTAAGGAGAAAGGTCAACTTAACGGACGGCGAAAGAGATGAAGCAATGGAAGAAGCCAGAAGCTGACATCATCGGGGAAAGTCCGTGGTGGGCGTCAAGGGGCGTTTCACGCACACTGTGATTGTGTATTTTAGGGACAGCACCCCGGGGAGGAGGTAGCAATTGGCGATTAGGAACAGCGAGGCGAATTGCTCAGAGCGAAGGCAAAGGTAGATGCCTTGAGCAGATGCGCTGAGAGAGATCAGAGAGCAAGAGAGCAGTAGGCCGAGGACCCTTAGGAGAGCGGATGGGTAGGCAGAGAGGGTACTGCTTCTTAAATTTTAATTACCTTTAGAGGCTAAGAGAGTTTGAACTTCTTTGGGAGTCAAACTGCTGACACCTTTTTAGGTTAGGAACTTGCGAAGTAGGGATGTCACTTAGTATAGAGTAGGGACAGATTTAACCTGATACTTTTATCTTTCTGTAGATGACGCCAAGGAACCACTTCACATCGATGTTTTAAATTGCAGATTCTGGAATTGATTTTGTATTCTTTTGTATATCTATTGAGATTTATCCTGAGAGGATTGTATCGTCTTTAACTTTGACTTTTATATAAAACTTTGAAAACTTCATCAGTTGTAAGTGGTCCTTCAGAGTGGCGTCAGTTTATGGGGTTTATTTAACCTATGTGGGGGTTGTCTTTTACTCAATGACAGATACTACCGGTCCAAAATTGACGAATGAGATAAGTAATTAAATTGATCATAAATTGATATCAAAATCTCATTCCCCGCACTCTTCTTAAATTACTTTTGTGTGGGAAATGTTCAATACTTTTTTATGGGACCCCCTTCCAATGCATTTTGAGGCTTCCTGTGGCTGTGTAGTCAAATGCTTCATAAAATTCCCTGGGCATTCCCAAAGCTCTTAGGAACTTGTTAGATCCAGTAAGGGTTGTGAGCTTGCAGAGGCCACAGGGGTTGTCAACAAATTGCCTCAGAACTGTTGTACTTTGTCAGGGCACACCTGGGGAAATCTCTGCCACTGGCTGTGCCTCGTGTTTTCTATATAAGCTGCCACTTGTCAAAGGAAAACTGATTCATTCCTATAGAGGAGCCATCCTACTATGCAATACCTTCTGCCAATGTGGCTGCAACCAGGAAAGTGCTGTTTGATGTTCCTGCATGTTTAAGTGGACTCATGCAGTGAGAAGCCCTGCACTTCTTCGTAAGTTGAGAAACACTTAGCATAACCTAAGGTGACATATTTATTAATTTGGATATTGAGAATTTCGGAATATACAGATATCTTTCTTCCCCCCATTCTGATTCACCCTGTGTCTGTTCAGTTTTCCTGAAACAACCTTCAGAGTGGGAATGCTGGTGGTAAGTGTCAGTCCACAAAAATCCAAGGGTTTGGGCAATCCTGCTGCTGCTGCTGAAGGAGTGAGATTCGCAAATGAGCAAAAACAGTGTGTGTCTGTGTGTGTGGCAAAGAACGGGGTACTGTGGCAATGCCGTGAGCCATTCTGCTGGTGTCCACTGTTGAATTTTGAAGCCCATATTCAGTAATAATTGGCTGGTATGTGGAATAGCAGTGTATAGTCATTCATGGCGTGCACTAGCTCCATCAAAATTGTGTATTTTTGCTGATAGTAAATCACCTGCTGCAACCACTGCTCACCCTCCTGAGCCTCAATATAACAACCAATTTATTTTTCACAATCTGGGCAGAATTTTGATTATGCCGGCGTAACCGGAGTAATTTTGGTAATTCTGTGCTAAATGCTGCAGCAAGCTGGGGGAAGTTGGAGGAAAACCCACCCCAGAAACACAACACTCCAGTGGCGCAATGCCCTGCTCGTATTTACAAGGCAGCGAAAAGCCACTATGCATGGCTTAACACCACCTTGTAAATATGGCCCTCTTTGCTGCAATGTTCTGTGGCAAGTGGGCGTGCAGTGGGTGCTGCTGCGGGTGTTCCCGCGCAATACCCATTGCTTTTGCCACTGCCCCAGATTTACAAGCATCTGTAAATCTGCGGCAGAGCCCAAGACTAGCGCCTTTGAAAAGGAGGCATTAGAGTGGCGCAACGAGGAGAAATTCTTTTATTTCTCCTCATTTTTTGTTCCTATTATGTATACTTCATTCAGCACAAACACAATCATCCCTTTGATGCGGGCACCCTGGCGCCATGGCGAAAGGGCGCCTGCACTGGCTCTGGGCAGCTTTTTTAACACTGGCACAAGGGAAAGCACAGGGGTGCACTGTGTTCTTGTAAATACGGCGCATCCCAGCATTTTTTAATTGAGGTAGGCCATCACAGCTAAATTGCTTGCAGTGCTGCGCCATTATTTTCTAGATATGCCCCTTTGTATCATGTTACATTAGCTGTATTTCCTTATCCAAAATGGATGCGAGTTTGCACTTTCGCACCACGAAAAAGCACTAAATGCAGAGTTACTCTCCTTATGTAATTTAAGCGTAATTTCGTGGAGTCCTGAGGTAATTCCGCATGATTACGCTACACTGAAATTCGTAAGATGCACCTGCCCCTACTTAAGATGGTCTGGTTTAAAGAAAGCTCTGGTTGTGATGTCATAAGTTCCTCGCATAATTGCTCTGCAACTTGAGAAATATTTAACCTTTCCCCAGAAATGTTTTGCTGGTGTGAATTCCTGGTTACACTTCAGGAAACTGATTGCCGTGCAGTTTCATTCAGAGGAGGTAGATCTGTTACCCTGACCCCTTTATTTCAAAAGGCTATTTTCTTGTATGGTTTTAAAAGGCAAATCATCTGAAACAAGCATTGGCAAAAAGATTGAGAATAAATGATGTCTAAAAGTGAAGAAACTCAAAAGGTGCACGTGGCACAGAGGAATTGCTAGGTCTGGGTGGAGATGTAAACCAAAGTTAAAACAAGCACAGATAAAACCAATGGGTTTGGCTTTAATGCGCCAGCATGTACTGCATTCACAAATATTATTTTTGATTTTAAGGTAAGCCCTGTTGGCTTTGTCATTGCTTTTACCCCTCCTCACAGATTATACAACAGAACATCAAAAAAGAACAAACAACGGCTGACCAGAGGTTCAGCACCTCAATCCCAATTATTCAACAAGTAAGTGTTCCGTGCATTTCCCTCTTGAGTCTGCCGCAGTTAGGCTCCTCTGGATACCAGAAAGACACATTTTTTTCAGAAATTAAGATGCACCAGAATAAATGTCCAAAGTATCCAAATAAGTCCAAGCAAGTCTTCTTTATTGTATATCAAAAACTTAATATGGCCTTCAGCCAACACGTTTCGTTCCAGGATGGAACTTCATCAGGGCTCAAGTTATAATGCTGTTACTATATAACGCAATCAAATACCAAATCCCAAACGTCGGTCAAGTGAGGTAAGTGACAAGTTCTGCTTTGATTTAGCAATGTTTGTTTCAGAGATGACACACTGAGGCAGATCCTGGGAGGTCCACCACCAAACTGTAGAATGCCCTCAATGCCTTATTGTGACATGAGCTAAACCACTAACACTTCAAGTAATTCCCTAAATCCAAACCAACGATTCTTAACCTGCAGCCCACAGAAAGAGGGCGAGTCAGAGGCTATAAATTAGGAAACTCAAAGGTTGACTGCAGCAGGCCCATTGCAGGGTTTAGAGCCCGCTGCTGGGCCATTATGTTCTAATAATATTTATTTATCCATTCATCAGGGAGTTTTATAAAGCATTTCCTGTGACTTTTGGGTAACTGCAGAACAACAGATTGGGAATAGAACAACCAGCAGTATGCAGGAAAAAGCGATGGAAGTAAAGAATGCAGCGGGGGCCTGTTGTTGATGTTCAGCAATTAATGTCCCCAACAGTCCAAAGGGTTTCATAGAGAGTGTTAATATTTTAGATCACTACACTTGTTCACCCACAAAGTAAGGGCTGTAGGTGGATTCCAGAAAATGTCAAACGAAGATTATAAACTTTAATCTTCACATTTTGATATAATTGGCTAAAATAGTCAATCAAAGACTATTTTCCATATTTATTAAAATTCTGATTCTTTGATAAACTTTTATTTTTAATACATATTTTTTAAAAGTAAGATTTAGAAAGTTACCTTTTCTCTGCCTGAAACTCATTGAGGCTGATTTGCAATAGTCTGCTGGCAGCTGCTCAGTAAATATATGCCCTTAATGAGGTGTGAAAACACCTTTCAGAGAAGAACGATGGCTTAGAACTGGTTACAAGATGGACTGAATGTAGGGAATCTGATCACTAGCAGCCTCAGGAAGAACAGTTGGGGGGACCCAGGAACTTCTTTAACTTGAAAGGGACAGGGGAGAGCCCTGCCCATTCACAGTTTAGCATAAGGAGAGGCCTAAGGAATAGAAAGCCTTTGTCCATAAAACCCAAACTAGCCAAGGTTGCTCGGAGTGCAATGGGAGGGAAGCAAACCCCCTAACTGGTTTAAAGTGGACACATGGGAGGGGACTGCTCATTTCCCCGGTCATGCCTCAGTATGGGCACAAAAACTTTGCACAATTGATAAAGGGTTCCCCCATCGTAGATTGCAGAATTGACTTGCACTGTGGGATTGTTCACAGTAAAGCAAACAAAATGTGGATCAAAAATGGAGAGGACTGTCCTCAGGAAACTCACCATCGGTTTGTAAGTGGCCAAGTCACCCCCACACCAACTGGCTTGTGCAAAACATGAATAAGGCACTTTAGTGAACAACCCTCATAACAACACCCCTCATAACAATTTCTGGATCTTCAGAAGATCGGAAATGGGCTGGACTTGCTGTTTGTAACTGGTGACAAGCCATGAAGGGCTGAACTTGCTCCCTTTTATGCCCAGTACAAATAATTGGACTCCAAGGATCAAATGGCTGACCTACTATATGGCTTTAGGAACACAAGCTGCTTGAAGCCTTTTTCCTAAAGTGACTAGTTGGCCAGTACCAACTGGACCTTGCTGGAGGCCTCTGCTGGGGATAGTGTTGTCCCTGATGTTCTTGGAGTCTTAGAAGTGACCCTGAGGTGCTGCTCTAGAAACTTTGAAAAGTTAAGACTATTTGTGGATACCCAAGATCTACCGAGCCATCAGTGAGACCTTGAGGCACAGGTGTTCACCTTTGATGCAACTTCTCCAAGTATAGCTTTAATATTAAAGACTAGGTCAGAAGGTAAAATCTTTGACCGGGACAACCCCACTTGGTGTTTCCAACCATTGCTCAATCATGGGAATTCTTAAATCATGCCTAACAGCATGATTTAGATATTGGCGAGACTACCGTTGTCCCACCACAAAGGCAGTTCCAAGTACTCTGTCTATCTGACAGCAGTCTGCCCACTGTATTTACCTGTGGCAGCAATAAACAGATTCCAGCCGCCGCAGTGGTATTCTCTGCTGGCTGACAGTACTCAGCGACGTCAGGCTGGCAGGTTTCTACTGAGCCAATTTAGATGTTCATAATGTACTGGCGGTGTCCCAGCAGCGAAATCCTTTTTGAGTGAGGCCCTGCTGGTGTGGAGACAGGTAAGTACTATTTATCATTATCTCAATACACATATATATGTTGTTAATGCGTCATTTTGGATATGTAGGCACTGTCTAATGCCCTTATTTTACATATAGCATTGCACAAGAACAACATACACACACTATTGTATGTATATCCACAGGCACCACAAAGCCAATATCTACAACCACCACCACTTTAAAAATATGTTTTGTGATGTAATCTGATGCATGACACAGGAAATATTACATGTAAGAGCAAGGTAAAAATACACAAGGCGAAAGCAAATGTTACCATACGGGCCAGTTACACAAATGTCTACCTTAGATTCCGGCGATAATGGGGTTGCTGAGTGTCATGGTCAGAGAGCAGCAGCACAGGAAGGACCTGGACTATGGTGTTCAAGACGGAATCTGAAGTGGAAGCCTGAACAAAGGTGCATTTTCACCTCTTTTTCTTCGATTCCACTGACTCAAGGTTGGAGGTTTCACCACCATAGTTGCCTTGACGGAACAGCACATCATTGTCGGGATGGTGGGAATCTTGGCAGGATTCCCTTAGACAGCAAGCTTCTGCCTCTGATGGCGTTGATGCTGGAGAAAGAACCTGGCGAAGGCAGCTGGACTATGTTGGTATACCCTCCAGGTACCCATCAACATTTCAATCGAGTGGGTGGACCACCAAGGCAGTGGGAAGGAAGACATCTGAAAAAGCGAAGGTGGGACCAGTTTCGTAAAGATCTAAATGAGGTCCTCAGTCCCAGTGTGCTATTTCCATAGACTATTATTGGTGCTTAGCAATTTTCTGCTGCATTTGTACTTAAAACTTAAAAAAATCATATCACTACTTCCCCTTATTGATTTTTTCTATTTTAGTGTAATTGCATTTGTTAAATGGCCCTATATTTTCCTGATTTGGTGTAAGGTTTTAATGTGCAGGGATTACACTTTGTTTCTTTTGAAAAATAGTTTACACATTGTCTATGTTATGCTTGTAAATTCTGCACAATAGCTCAGAGGAGGTTGAGATCAGGTTAATTAAGTTACTTTGTTTTTCACCCTCAGAAGTTAGTGTAATTATTCCTTAATGTACGTGGCTGCCCAGCCCAAATAATAATGCACTTTTTACAAATTAAAGCTTAACTCTTGGATGCCCAAGTTTAGTTTCATCCACCAGTTCACTTGATTGTCAAGTCATAATCACTGTTGCCAAATATAGTCACTGTTTCATAGAATAACTTGAAAGCATCATTTGATTTTCTGATTTAAGAAAGCAAATTACTGTTCCATGATGTGGTCTTTTAGTGTAATTCCTTTATAAAGTCAGATACTGCACCTGCTGACTAACCTTTCTTTACATTTGTTTATCCTCCCAACAAGTACATAGTCACAGTCTTCTGCCAAAGAGCTGAAAACGTGGACAGAAACACAGGAGAATAGCCAGAGCTGCGTACAGGAGTGGGGAGCAGGAGCAGTGAATATAATCCTCTTTGTTGAAAGGTGAGCAATCAGGTGTGGTGCTAGGTGTGATATTCATACAGCTGCTCCCTAGATGGCCACCGAACAACAAGTTTGCAAGAGCTGATATAAATACTCTGTGATGTTTTGAGTCTTACAATCTCCATCAGAAATGCACATCAAGATTGTGGTAAAAGGTATGGGGTAAAGATAAGGGTTTGACAACATGGGTAAATTGCTAGTTGCCAATACCCAAAATGGGGCCTGAGGGGATTTATTGAACCAGCTAAGGCACTCTCCCCAATCAGTACCATCTAAAACACAAAGAGCCCTCAGTCCGGAAAAGTAACTCACAATTGTCCAAATGGGGAAAAGATGGAGGAAACTGTGCTGTGGATGGGGGGGTCCCTTTTAAGGTTTTCCTCACACACCAAAGGTGTCATGCTTCATCATGGGGATATCTCCTTGCTTCACAAACCTGGTTGTGACGTGGGCTACAAACACCTCGCTGCAAGGGGTTGTAGCCGTGCCACGACCAGGTTTGTGGCGAGAGGATGTATCCCCATGATGACGCCTGACACCTTTGGTGTGTGAGGGAAACCGGCCTTAAAAGGGACCCCCCCCCCCTTCATCCACAGCCCAGTTTCCTCAGTCTTTTCCCCATTGGGACAATCGCTAGTTACGTTTCCGGACCCGAGGGCTCTTTGTGTTTTAAATTGCTAGTTGGGCAGGGCTGGGAGTTACTCTCTGGGCATCGAAATGTAGGCAAACAGGTGGAAAAACACTGAAGCTTAGTCTGTTGTCTTCTGGCATCCTACCCATGTCGACTTTGCCATCCCTAAGGACTAGTGCAATAACACAGTTTCTTTCTGAGGGTTTGTGATAGCTGTGACTCACTGCAGAATATTCAGCCCTCCACAAACCCAACCTAGACAAAGATAACCTCTAAACTACTGACCCATTTCTTAGCTTCCATCCCTGGGCATGATTATTATTTGTCATTGCGGATCAACTATATGACAATAACATCAAGACACATGCTGTCCCTGCACAACTAACATCTGGATTCGGACCATAAGCATTGGTAACTGAAATGTTCTCATTTTATCTGATCTCACTGGAACCTTCAATGCCATTGACATATTGACACTGATAGTGGATCCACTGAAGGGCTGTTAGGGCATCATTCTAATGTGCTTTTTATTTTACCTGGTGAGTACAGACCTTTTAGTCCAAATTAGCTGCTCTTGCTCCTCTTGGAACAAACATCCCAAGACTCCATCCTCTGGCTAGTAAGCTTTATCCAGTGCATGGTGCTCCTGGAAAGCATTTTAGTTGACTAAAACATCAATCTGTATTTTAGTATGCACAGCAGGTATGCCTCAAAGCTATAGGCAGCCACAACATGGTCCTTCTGAAGATGTGTCTCATCAACATCCAAAAGTGGGTAACCAAGGCCAAAGCCCCTCTGAAACTGAACATAGCAAGATAGAGTTGGCCCTCATCACAAATGCCAGCACGCAATATCAGTTCCAGGAATGGCTCTAGGAAATTATTCTATGGAGCATCATGTCACGTGTCCCTATGCGTCCACATCGATGCCAGTCTCAGTATCAAGGCTCATGGCATAGTGACAATCAAAACATCTAGCAATTGGTATCTCTGCTCCCATTGTGAAACCCATTCATTCTCCCTGAAGATAACTTTAGAATTTCCTACAAGGAGCTGGTTCTATCTCTCTTCACTTTGGCAAAACCTACAGGTCACCATTCCAGAGACCCATTTCAGACCTGATGAATGTTTTTCAGGCTGAAATATGTTCCATAAAGGCCACAAAGGCCACCAGGATAACGCTGATCATCTGAGACCTTTATTGACAATGCATGTCAGCTTCAACTTCAGCAACTGCTGGACATTATACTAAGCAGCCAGCCACTGCTTTCCATCATACCTGGCTTCAAATTTAAAGTTATCTGAGGGACTATGCGAAGACGGCAGCATCACAATCACCATATTAGAAACCAGAAAGTGCATAAAAGTAGAAAAACAGACATCAAACGTTTTCCTGTTATTGGTCAGGTCTATGGAGCTTCATCCTCTAGACCCTCTTCTACAGCAGAAAAGAAATGAACTGAAGACTCTACTCGTCAAGTGACGCGTCATTGCTAGGTCTTCCCTTGGTCTTTGTACCAGCCTGAAGAATGTCCTCCACCACACTCCATTTCCCTATCTTATCTCATGTTTTACATTTCTACCTCTGCCACACACCACACTTCTGTCACTTCCCTCCACCCCTTACCATTATATCAATTGTTTAATTCCATGTCTTAACTCCGCATGTCTCTCCCTTTTCACTGTATTGCATCCCAGCGCATAAAGCAACTTTTGTGCTTCATAGAGCCCCTGTATACATACATAAATATATCTTGACAGCATAGAATTAATTCAAGGGTGTCTAATGAGGATTATTCAATTTTCATTCATATCCAGTGATCTATTAGTCTCAAATTTGGCTTGTCAACGCATTGCAGAAATGGTAAATTGCCATCTGTTCTCCCAGTTGCACCAATGCCTAGTCTCCTGTATTCTTTGTGCTATTGACTTTGCTAATCCATCTGCTTTCAGGTCAATTCCTCCAGTCTTTCTTCACTCCTTGTCAATGTCTGTCCCTGCCTATGCTTTCTTGAGTCGAGACCTTTACATGGGCCTCTTAGCGCTTGACCTCACTAATCATGCCCTTCCTAAAATATTCCTTCTTCCAGTTCTGCCTGGTGTCCCCACGCTTGCTTGGATTAGTCGTTCCTGAAAGTCCACTATTTTTACTCTAGTCATATCCTCTCACTACACAGTCTGTGACCAACCCTCTTCCTATCCCACCAGTTTTTTTCCTGATCCAATACTCTCTGCAGTTTAATATTCCGTAGTCATTTCAAAAGCCCAGACCCTTACCATACCTTATTCTCAATCTTGACAAAGGCATGGTAAGTTTTGTATTCTGCTGGCACCCCCATGTCATTACTTCGATGCACTGTGAGAATCAGAGAGGGTTTAGTAAGGAAAAATATAGGAGTAGGTCCACTTAACAGGAACAGGTCCAATAAGCATGAGGCAAACACCTCGAAGAAGAGAAAAAAACAGAGAAAAGCATAAAAGACATATCAAAAGCCAAACAATAAGTAACAACAATGCAACAAAAAACAAAGAGTTTGAGAATGGAACATGACTGACATGAAAAAGTCACAGGGCATTAGAAAGAAAGAGTATCCTAAAGGGCTGAGATGTGAGGAGGAGAGTAAATACTTATTTTAAACAGTAATTCCTAATAGTGCTTCCTCACTTGGTCAAGATGGGCTTAAGGACTCATTTAGATAATTTACCAGCTTGGAATAACAAAGAAAACTTGGTCTTAAAATGAAATAAATAACAGGGTTCCCTCACATAAACAGAGGACATTAAGATCTGAATATGTCACTAACTTGCTTTCCACAATTTACTCTGATGTTTTAGAGTGATCAGAGAGAACCTAGCAATCTGAGTGGAGGCCTTGTAGACTTTAACTATCATTGGACACGCCACTGTGCTCTGGCTACAAACCATCTGCCTCTGCAAGAGGAGACCATGTTTACACAAGAGTGAGTGGCCTATCACAAACCTGGTATTTCAATGAAGGACCCTTAGATTATCAAACAGGCTAGGACTGTGACAATCTCATCTGTTCTTGCATTCACTCAAGCACTCCTTCCTTTGGTCCACCTCTCTCCTGTTCCTTCTTTTTTGTGATCCTTCTTGTTCTGGTCTTCTGCAGGTCTTTCTTTACCCATACTCCATTCTTGGGCACAATGAATACAAGGAGTACCTAATTAGGACTATTTAACCATATTCTGCAGATGTACATCAATGGAAACCTTCAGAACTGATAGGATTCCAACTGCTCAATGAGCTCTGAATGCCATGGATCCTCACTACTGGTCTATGTCCTGTTGAATTTCTCCTCCAGCAGATTCCTTAGCCCTGTATGCTGTCATATTCTACTAATGTATTGAGCCGCCCTTGGATCTTTTCTGCCCCACACTTAAGCAGTACTCTATGCTCCAGTCCTCTGTAGAACCTCTTTCTCTAGTCCAGTTTGGTGCTTACTCCATTGCCCCTACTTCCTATTGTGCCTGATTCTTCCTTTAACATAGAATTCTTTCCCACCTGCTCTTTTCACACCCTTGCTTAGGGCCTCCTTGCTCTGACTCTTATTTTTCTATCCCTTCCTCCTCCCCACCCTCTCGCTTTGTGCCTAGCCAGTTCCTCCGGCACGCACAATTACCACATAGTACTCATTGTTGTGTTCCTTCCACTGTCCCTTTCAAGCCGACAGCCCTCCTATCTCTAATCACATTCAGTGCTTTGTCCAGATCTACTGTGTTCCATCAAGCTTACCCACATCAGATGTGGTAGAGATAGTGCATTCTACACATTGTGGGTACCAATGGCCCTAGGAGGATTCCAGCCAGTTGTTTAGTAAGGGTGCCATGAGTTCCAAGGGACATGGAGTTCTGCCCTCTCTATTTGGAACTGAACGTGCATAAAACCTAGGGCATAGTGGTGCAACAATAGTGTGGCAAGGTTCCTTCATCACTGGATGGGCACTGGCAGTAAAATATAGCACAACAATCAAGAAGCCATAAAAGATACAAGCATACAATAAAAAGATCCATGACAGACAATTGCATACATGATAAAAAATAATCAATCTCCAAGAATAATTGATCTCAAAATCATAAAAACACATGAATAATAAAAATTCAAAGTAAAAAAATAAAAATGATAAAATCTGGGGCGCAATAATCAGTAAACATCATCGAAATAGTGGTACAGGCATGCAATAGCTCCAGATGAATTTCACCCTTTTCTTCTTCAGAGGATATTAAATCTAGCAACATTAAAACAAACAAATTCTTTGGGTAGCATTTCCAAAAAGATAAAAGCGGGTCTGGTCTGAGTGAACTGTCTCACTTTTAGTAGATGAAAGACAGCACAAAGTGAAAAGTATCCTGATCAGAGAAATTGTCACAAATACATGGCCAGATGTATGAAGATACCATTTTGCGATTTCCAAATTGCAAATCACAAGGATTGGCAATAAGGAAATCGTAAAACGGCAATATGAAAGTGTGTTGAACACGTTCAGCGATTTCTAGGGGATCGCAAATGACCTACCTCATGAATATTAAAGGAGGTAAGTCACAATTTGCGACCCCCTAGGAATCACATAAATCACGAGGATGGTGGCCTGCTGGAGTCAGCAGACCACCATGTCCGTGATTACCTTTAATAAAGCAATTGTTCTTTTAAATGCAGCCCATTTTCCCCAAAGGAAAATGGGCTGCATTTAAAAAAGAAAAATGTTACGTTTTCTTTAAGTTTTTTAAGTGCAGGCAGTGGTCCAGGGGACCACTACCTGCTCTTAAAAAGTGCTTTTACAAACATTCACAAAGGGGAAGGGGTCGATGTGGAACCCTTCCCATTTGCGAATGGGTTACCACCTACTTGAAGTAGGTGGTAAGATGCAAATGTTTTGCAACCTCATTTGAAGTCATAAAACATTCATCCATACCAATGCGATTCGGTATTACGAAGGGACGCCCTAAACACGCCCATTCTAAATACCGAATCGCAAACCCAAAATGCGATTCGGTTAGAAGTTACAGAATTGCAATTCTAGTTTGATACATTTGAAAAATCTTTTTTCCGTTCACAAACGAGCCGATTCGCAGAATCGACCCATGTGAGAGGTAAAAAAAAGGTACATACATCTGGCCCTAGATTATTAACTTTATTCCACCTGACAGGGTAAGATAAAAGCCAATGCAATTGATTCAGCCTAAAGTGGGTCAACATAAAGCAATCCTGAGGGTTAGTGACAGAAGTAAAGGAGAAATTATAACATGCAAGCGATCACAAAATTTTACAAATTCTGTACATTCCCAAGTAGCCTACACTCTAGCACAAAAATTATTTTTAGACAGCAAAAGATCCCCCCAGCTGATGTTCTCAGGGTGAGAGTACTGGTCAGGATGACCCAACTCCTGGCAGATAGAGCTAACATAGCCCAGTCGATTCTGGTGGCTCAGTGGATTAATGCGTTCACTGCAGGGGCCTGTGTTTGACCTCATGGTCACAGGTTAAAATCCCGGCAGGTCCACTCAGCCTTTCATCCATCTGAGGTTGATAAAAAAAGTACCATTGAGTTGGGTAACAATAAACATCTGTTATTCAGCACCACAATAACTGGGAACGTGCGCTTTGAAAATACACCTTTTGTTAAATAGATTTGGCCTTATCCAATAACATACAATCCCTCAAAATAATCCTATTAAGCTTCAGTTCATGAATGGGCCACCATATAGACTATTTCAAGTCATTGTACAACTGAATAAAGGTTTTGTATGCATGAATGGCTATTTCAGATTATTCAGCCGTCAGAGCATGAAGGGCAGCATTTATAGTTAGTTCACTAAACTATAATTGCCATATGTATTTCAGTAGGTTTAGTGTTTTAAAAAGTTACATCTTATTTCAACATCTAACTGTAATGTCACTTAACACTTTGGTTGTCAAGTCAATATCTGGCTTTCTTTTAAAGTATGTGAAATGAATATTAGAAAAACACTGTTCAATGCCACACATAGCATGTAAAAATTAACAAGAAAACAACCTCTATTATCACCATGAAAAATCTTCACTGTGGTTTTATCTTACACCCCAAATTTAAATCAATGTTAAAACAAATGCAAATTAAAAATGCCATGGCATTATCCATTGATGCTGATGTGCAGACCATAATATGCGATGCATTACCATTGCTGAGGGTTGCGGGCATCATGACCCACTCCAAGATTCACCTCTTGTGGGTCATGGCGCTTCCCCTCCACATTATAAATAGTAATAACTACAGTATTCCAGTTTGTGCATCTATCTATCTATCTATCTATCTATCTATCTATCTATCTATCTATCTATCTATCATCTATCTATCTATCTATCTATCTATCTATCTATCTATCTATCTATCTATCTATCTATCTATCTATCTATCTATCTATCTATCTATCTATCTATCTATCTATCTATCTGTCTGTCTGTCTATCTATCTGTCTGTCTGTCTGTCTGTCTGTCTGTCTGTCTGTCTGTCTGTCTGTCTGTCTGTCTGTCTGTCTGTCTGTCTGTCCGTCCGTCCGTCCGTCCGTCCGTCCGTCCGTCCGTCCGTCCGTCCGTCCGTCCGTCTGTCTGTCTGTCTGTCTGTCTGTCTGTCTGTCTGTCTGTCTGTCTGTCTGTTGTCTGTCTATGTATGTATGTATGTATGTATGTATGTATGTATGTATCTATCTATCTATCTATCTATCTATCTATCTATCTATCTAGCTAGCTAGCTATCTAGCTATCTTGATATATACATATTTAATTGAAATGGGAAACTGACTACATGTATTTAACATTAGTTTAGTTTTGTTATATTATTCCAAGCCTTCCTTGTTTTTTGTGGGAGTGTGTTGCAGTGCCAGTGGTTGGTAATGTGTGGTCCTTGTCTTACTCAAAGCTAAGCTGGAGAACATTTGAGACTATTTTGACACTTTTAGATCTGTAGTTAAGTTAGAATTGTAGCTTGTGAATAGCTGTGGCATTGGTCTATTGTGGGTGTCTCAAAACGGCCTTACATTTTCCTAAACTCCTCCCTTATAGTAATGGATATTCCCCAGTTTTCACATAACTTTCTCTGGTTCCTCCCACATTTACTACTAAAACATATTGATGCCTGTGCTAAGATCTCGCCCTCTTTGTCAAAGTTATCCACGCAGAAACTATAGGACGGGCGGAGTAGTAGGGGCAGATCTCCAGCCATCGGTTTAAATTTAATTTTGCAGTATCGGAGGAGAATCACTAGTTTATCTACTGCACAATGCAGTTTATGAATAGAGTCCTTTTTTATATTTATTGTTCTTTATCAATTTATTCCTAGATACCTTTTTATCTGTAGATCATTGGCGTTGAAAAATGGATGCCGAGAACCAAACCAGTGCAATGAATTTTATCCTACTGGATCTGTCGGATCACTCAAGCCATCAGACGGTGCTCTTTATACTTTTTCTTGTAATGTACTTGGTTGGACTACTAAGCAATAGCGCCATCATGACAGCCGTCACTTTTGATCCCCGACTACACACACCCATGTATTTCTTCATTGGAAACCTATCACTGGTGGACATCACTATCATGACTGTCATCGTGCCCCAGCTTCTCGTCAATAGTATCTCGCAGAAGAAGAGCATCAGCTTCTCACATTGTATCACACAGTTATACTTCTTTGTTGCCACAAGTGGCACTAACCTCCTACTACTTGGGGTAATGGCCTATGACCGGTATGTGGCCATCTGCAACCCATTGCACTACTTAATGGTAATAGACAGGAGGACCTGTAGCCAGTTAGCAGCTGGTTCCTGGGTAGTTGGCCTCCTGAATTCTTTGTTGCACAGCATGATGACTTCCACTCTGCCCTTTTGTGCATCCAACTTGGTTGAAAGCTTCTTCTGCAACATTCCACCGCTGCTGAAGCTCTCGTGCTCAGATGTCTCTGTCAATGAACTCTTGCTTCTTACTGAGTCTCTGTCCATACTTCCAGTATCAATGATCTTTATTGTGGTCTCATACGCACGCATTATGATGACAATCTTCAGCATCAACTCAAGTATCGGGAGACACAAAGCCCTAAGCACCTGCTCTTCCCATCTCATTGTTGTCAGTTTGTACTATGGGACCATCCTATTCACCTTCATCCGGCCCGCCTCTAGTTACTCACTTGAGGACAAAATAGTATCAGTGATGTACACCATTGTTACCCCCATGCTGAACCCTTTCATCTATAGCCTGAGAAATGACCAGATGAAACAGGCATTGAGAAAAGCAATAGGAAGATGCTTCTACACTCACAAGTTTTAAACGTTTTTACTGAATTCAGAAAATGAATCCATGGTTGATATTATTTTTGCTTAATCTATACTACTATTATAAAGAGAGAACTTGCACCTTTTGGCCAGGTAAACTCAGGAACCACAGCGCCAATCTACACCCCCGATACATCTATGAAAATGTCAGGGTGTGTAGATGGACATAGGCTATATAAATTTAAAAAGAAAAGTAAATTAAAAAAATTACGTTTGTAAACAAAGTAGTCCCCTGAAAGTAGCGCCGGCCGGGACCTAGCGCTGGCCCAAAGGCGAGATGCACCCCAAAGTTAACGGAATATGAATGAAAGCATTAATATAATTTTAATTCACGAAGGAGACAGAATTACATCGGATGACTCGGAGCATTTAACTCGGACTGCTTCACGTTTCACTGAAAGGAAGGATTATTGTTAAATTGAGAGCACATCACGGACATTAATTTTATTTAGATGATCTGATGGTTTATGCATTCTTTTGCGTGTATTTGTCACATATATGTTTGCATTTATTTCATGTACATGGTTGATTCTAATTATGCAGCCTTTGGTAACAGGGTTGGTGCCTTATGGGTTGAAAAGGCAGTAAATTCTGTTCTTGAGTAGGTGTGGTAAAGAGGTCACTGGGTTTCACTAATTGGGGACTAATTGGAGAAACGTGTGCAAGCAAGTTTAAAATATAATCATTGTGCAAGAGAGAAGTTGATTCGGTTTTTATAACGAAGAGAGACACGCACACGTTATCCTGTTAGCCATGACCCCTTAAGGTAAAAGAACACTGTTTGTTTTTTAGTTGTTACGAATAATGGGCAGGTTGGAGGGCACTGTTTTGCTTTATTCATTTTATTATGATAATGGAAGGGTGATTTGAACAAGGGCAGCGAGGGTGGGGTGGTCAGTGACTAAATGTATCATGTGTTATTATCATTTAGTGCGCATTTGTTTTGTGAAACAGTTCAAACAGCTCTTTATGATTTATTTCAGCACCCCTGCTGAAGAACTTTTTATGTTCGAAATGCTTTGGGACTTTTATTGCACTGGGTCAAAAGGGCAGTTGGCATCACGTGTCTATGTCTAAGTTTGGATAAACAGCATATGGCATTTGAAAATGAGGAATAAAGCATTCCAGTTCAACTCATCTGTCTCCGGAGTGATTGCACAAGAATGGAAAATATGGATAACTTTACACGTTTACCAAATGGGAATACAATGGATTACTTCGGTGAAATCTTAAAAATGGTCTAAATGTGAAGGACTGTTGTCCTATTCTTAGCAGTGCAGCAGTTGGTGTTGCTACGTTCGCACCTTTGATTATTATCCAGGGTGTGTAGATGGACATAGGCTATATTAAAAAAAAAAGTTTAAAAAAAAAAATTACGTTTGTAAACAAAGTAGTCCCCTGAAAGTAGCGCCGGCCGGGACCTAGCGCTGGCCGCGACGCGACTTGCGTGATGACGATGAAGGAGGAGGGCGGTGCAGTGAGGAGTGTCTGTGCAGTGAGGAGCGGCGGCACAGGTAAGGAAAGGGAAAGGGAGACTGTGTGATGCAGGGGGAGGCAAGAAGGAGGCAGCAGTAACTAAAAAAGTCGGAGCGCGAGTGAGTTGGGCGGGAGGGGGGCGCGAGTGAGTCAGGGCAGGAGGGGGGCGCGAGTGAGTCGGGGCGGGAGGGGGGCGGGAGTGAGTCAGGGCGGGAGGGGGGCGCGAGTGAGTCGAGGCGGGAGGGCGTCGGTGCGGGAGGGTATCGGGCGGGAGCGGGTGAACTGCCCCCAGCCCCTTTCTGCCCCAGGCAACGTTGGGGTGGGCTGCTAGTACTTGTATAAATGCTTTGTACTCTGGGTGAGAAACAACATATGCACATGTAATAAATGGGGAACTTGGTGGTTAACCATTTTAACCATAGATTTCTGTTTCCACTATGAAATCTTAGGGTCCTATTTAAAGTTCTGAGGACAGGCTTCGAAGTGGCTGGGATGGGGAAGGCACTGGCTCGTCACACTATCCCTCTGCAAATACTCATCCTGTGTAACCTGGATCGGGACATCCGTGAGAGTGGAGGAGTATCACCCTGCTAAAAAATTGCCATTTTATTTTTAAGCAATTCATCCTGAAACGAGTGGCAGCAGGGAGCTTTGCACGTATGTTTAAAGTGAGCGTGTGCCTTTAGCCGGCCATCTTGCAACGCCAAGCCAGACATTCCCATTTTAAACTTCAAGAACCCAGCTTTTCTAAGACAGATGTATTAGAGAAAGCTCAGGCCTCCAGTCCTCTTGTGAGCGCTGATAGAGGCCGCTCCCACCAATCCTGATGCTTATCTCATGCTGTGAGAGCAGCACCAGAATTGCTTAGTACAATGTACTGGGTACCGCATTTGAGCTTCAAGGTGAGGAGGACGCCGTTCAGCAAGTCTTGACAGTAAGTTCCATTTTTGTATATATTTTTGTACCACCTGCCCCACCACTCTAAATGCATGACAGCTGCTACTGTGTGTGCTTCCCAGATTGGCAACTCTTTTTCATGAAAGTACTCCCACCAACATAAGCATAAGCACTTTCAGCAAAAAAAGCAATGCTGCCCCGTCCTCCCATGCCATGTCAGCATGATGAGCCATTGGTATTTGTTCATTGGAAATGAAACACTGATGATTTGGACAGAAGCAGTACACTGTTTGTTTTTATGTGCTTGCTACCATGCTCTGCAAAGCAGGCACAGTAAAAAAAACAGCTGACATAGTAATGGAGTGTTAGCAGGCCAACGGCACACTGCACATGGTGTTTCCAATAGCAGAGCAACCACTTGGACTGATGTCAGAATTAAGGCACTTTGATCACCTTTAAATTAGGCGAAAGAACCACTAGTGCAGCAGAGGGGAGGATCATCAATTTTTGTCAGATGTTTCTTGAACAATGTACAAACCAATTCCAAGAAATTACACTTTTTCTTCATCTCCATCATCTTCTGAATATTCTCTGAATTCAGAAAGATTAAAAAGTAATTGAGGCGGCGTCAAAAAGCAATGGGCTTTAGGTGGAACACCCACAGCAACACCCATTGCATACATATTTCATGCAGATACCTGGTGAAAGGGTACCATATTTACAAAGTGGCGTTAAGCCACAGAAAGTGACTTAATGCCACTTTGGAAATATGTTGCAGTACATTGGGCCACTGGAACATCAAAAAAAAGATGGAAATATGCCTCTAAGTGGCCGATTGGGATGGTGGACGGACTTGCGTCCGTCCGCCACCCCAGAGGTGGAGGGACCGACCGCAGGGGCAGCGGCGGTCACTCCGTAGCAATTAGGATGTGACCACCACCCTGGCGGTCACATCCCGTATATTTTACATTGCGGCGGGTGCTGCTTTTAGCAGCACCCGCCACAATGTGAAATATGCATGTTTAACTTTGGCATGCACACTTGGCAGGCACCGCGTGGTGCCTACCACCTTGTGCATGCCACCCCCAAACACCCTGGGGGCCCGCAACAGGCCCCCAAACACAAAAGACCACATGCTTTTCCACGGCGGAAAAGCTGCTGTGGAAAAGCATGTTTCCGCTTGCATCCTAATGTGGCTGGCGGTGTCTTGCAGACACCGCCACCATATTTGCGTGCATACACCGCGGATCAGCGGCGGATGGACTTGCCTCCAGGCCAGCTGTGGCTTCCGCCGGCCCGGAGGATGCGGATTCACCGCCATCCTAATCGGCTCCTAAGTTTGGTGACTGAGGCTACAGAGATTGATGGAAGCCAAATTTATCAGAGTCTCAAAAAGTCAAAGATGCCAAAAGACTGACAGTGATTTGTTGCTCACAGTTTGGGTCAGTTTGGGTCATCTCATCCCTAACAGATTTTTGGATATCAGTATGATAAAATTTAAATAAATCTTTAGACCTGGCCACTTGTAACATCCAGCAAACTAGCCAAATTACATGCTACTACTGATGTACGAAATATACCCCCACTACTTTGACACTGGCTAGTGATATCAATAGTTGTGGCACGAATATGCACATTGAGACACTGGTGGACCCCCATCAACCCAAAATTATGAATGGCTCATAGGGCAGTAAAACATATCTCTGTATGAACAGTTCATACATAAGTTGCAAGGCAAGATGCCTTCATTTCTGAGGGTGTGCTAATTCTGCCTAAAGGAAGAGGAGGTGTACTGTGAATGTGAAACATCAAATAAAAGAATGGGAACACTGAAAGTAATGAACGTAGGGAAGATCTCAAGTTGTACAACAATATGTAATAGCATGCTCCTGCAAAATTGTGTTACAAGAAATATCCCGAAAACTGTGTAACACTGAGTATAAATTATCAATAAATTTCAAAACAAAAAAAAATACCAAGCACTTCAAACTTTAAAAAGTTTTTGTGAATCTTAAGTATATATACAAATGTTAATGAGGGCAGATGTTTCCATAATTATTATATCAAAATGGTAATTTTTACATTAGGTATATTTTACTTAATTCATTATTAACATAAATATTTGATGAGTTAATGTGCTGGAATATTTTATGTTATTAGTTTTAGGTTACAAATAAAGAAATATGGTAAAATAATGGTATACTAATATTTTAAAAAAAACTTTGATCATATTCCCTAAACTTTCCCAGGGGGAGATCTCTGCACAGTGGTCACAAAAGAGTTAGAGCATTGGTATTCACAAAACAAAGGGCCTGATTCACAAATTGCATTTGTAGTACGTAAAATAATACTACAATACCATACAAACCCAAGGGTGTAAATCTCTAACTCCACATCTTCTATCTTTCTTGAGGAGGATTTACACAGAAATGCAAGTTTACTTCTTGGGCCTTCATTACAGGAAGTCCGATCATTTTTTACAATCCCTATGCAATTGCTGTATGCAGTGGAATTGGTCATACATGTTTTTGAGGTTGTTACCACACACCTCACAATTTTCACAGGGTTCATTTCAGCAGGGGAAACCTGGAGAATTTAACTTGAGGCAAATGCCCTGCAAATACTGTCATATGCTGATTTTGGTGTGCAGAGTACCAAGATTCCCATGTTATGACTCATTTGAAAGGACACAACTTGTAATAGACGAGAATGTTCACATCTTTTAAATTCAGATCCCTGTGGTATTGGCTTTAATCAATTATAACCTGTCTGAGATTCAGACATTCAGAATTCCCAGGTGCAGCAACACTAAACCCAATTTTACAGGCCACAAAATCCATCCATAGATATCAGAGGAGGCTAAGGCTGCAATTGTAACCTGGTCCAGACCCTTCCATGGCCACCACCTCTTCTGCTACTCAGAGCAGGTGGTAAAGGGATGTAGGTTCATACCCACAATGGAGAAACCACAAGCAGATTTGAACCTAGTAAATTTGGGTCTCCATGTTATTCCCCATTCCAGGAACAAATAATTGTGAGCTCTAGGTTTATGTATGGGGATACCAGTCAGAGCTCTTGTGATATGTAAGGCCTATAGTCAGTCACAGACTGCAGGACACGTCCTGTTGTCTGTGCCGAACCATGCTACCCTGGATGAGGCATAGTTTAGAAATAAGATCAAAATGTAAAACATGTTGCATGCCACTGCTATACTGAACTACCTTGATATCCATGATAATACCATCTGTAGTACAAATTGAAGATACCATAAGTTCACCAAAGAATGGTTCACTTACATGTGTTTGCCCTGTTTGCCCACACGAGGGTAAGGCGATGCTTATAGCCCACATTGGGGCACCAAATACATGTTATATTTGCTATGATGTGGTTGCCTTAAAAATTTGACAGGTATTCTATGCATGTAGACATTTAATGATAAAATTATGGGGCATATTACCAAGGCGGGCGATATGTGATTATCGCCGCTTTAGCAGCCGTTTTTGGCCCCTAAGCGGCGATCATTTTATCGCCCTATTAGCAAGCTGTCGCTAACAGCAGTTAGCGACAGCTTGTAAGCGATAGCGAGCAGTTTGGGGCCCGCTTTGCATGTCAGCGATATTTATCGCTAATGACATGCAAAGTGGGCGTACCCAACCTGTTAGCGACTGAAAGCAGTCGTTGACGTCGCTATCGCCTATTACTAAGGCAGGCGTAGCAATGGAAATATTCGCTCTAAGCGCGAATATCTCAAAAAACGAACGCCTGCTCAGACCAGTTCTTAGCCATTGTATCCAATGGGAGGTGGATATAATGGCTAAGACTCTGTTAGCGATAATGCGTGAATATCACTGCATTCTCAGCGATATTCACGGATTTCACCGCTATCAACGGAAATATTATTGCTTTTGAGATAAACGTTGCTAATAGCACGTTATCTCAGCGAAAATATCCGGCGATGCGCGGCGATAAAAAAATTGCCGCTAAGCCTACTTAGCGATAAATATCGCTAGTTGTTGGTGATATGCCCCAATGGGTGTATTTTATTATGGGATGAAATATGATGGCTAGGTTGGAGATGCCATTCACTACATGTATATGCAGTGTCACTGTAACTTATTTAAACCTACCTAGTAGTTGTGTCACCAAAATCCCCAAAAATCAAATTACATGCAAGAGCAGACTGACAGAAAAGGTAGCTGTTATCTGTGCTGCCAGGTCCTACAGTGCACATTTCAGTAAAGGAGCCCCAGGCATCCACAAGCAGCTTGCTTGGTTATAAAGTGCTGACGACAGCAGAACTGGCGTTTTCTGTGGTGGAGTGGCTGAAGTGCCACATTGGTGCAATTGCACCTAATACCCAAAGAAAGTGGGCAATTGAATAAAATGTCATTTTCACTGATTGTCTTACTGCAGGTGACTATCAAATGTCGATAATGTGGTGTACTTAGCAAGTCATGCATCTCAGTATCTGGTGGATGTACTGTGATTGGATGCCGACCATGTCTCTAGCGACCCTTTTCAAACTCCAGTGGCCAAAAATTGGAGGGCAGTCGGTATTATATGTGCAAGGATTGCCTTGGTGTGGGCTACAGGGGAAGTAAACTCCCACTCCCAGTCTACAACCACGCAAGTATCACAACAATTATGCCTCACTGGACATCCAAAGAAAATTAATCCTGTGCCTGCTAATGCTCCCTGTCCTCCTCAACCAAGTGCTCCTCAAAATGAGGGGCAAGGTGACATTGATAGTCACTAACATGGGGAACTCTGTGTGTGACTGGTTGATGTTGTGAGTTTCATCTGATAATGGGAGTGGTATTCATGAGTCTTCACTCCCCCGCCCTTGCATTAGAAGGTTTTATATCTAGCCATGTTGCTTTATATGTTATCTGCTAATTTTAGCTACATTTATCTGCTGTGTTTACATTTCTTTCAAAGAAACAATATAATAAAAAAATGTAAAGTATATGAAATATTTGTGTTAACGCTTGAAAATACATTTCACTTTTTTCTTTAATGTCGACGGGCCCGATTCACAGAACTAACTTAAGACAAAATCCTAAACTTACTACTTTTGGTATTCACAGAAGTTAGGATTTTGTCGTAAAACAGACTTAAGACAGACATAAGTTAGGATTCTGTCTTAAGTCTGTCTTAAGTCTGTCTTAAGACAAAATCCTAACTTCTGTGAATAACAAAAGTAGTAAGTTTAGCATTGTATCTTAAGTTAGTTCTGTGAATCAGCCCCTCCATGTGTTGCCCACACAAAAATTCTTTGTTGAATAGCCTCATTCATGTGGAACAATTTTCAGCACAATTGATATGGGCAATGCATTGTCCTTGAACAGGCCAAAACAAAATGGACAACCCTGTACTTTTACACCTTTTCCAAAGATACACCAAAACAACATCCCTCTTTCTCCACCTGGACTACTATTTGTATCTGGCACAGGAAGAGTTCTAGAACCGATATCCAACTTGTGCGACAAATTGTAAAGACCCATAGCGGAGACAATGCCATAGTATCCTAAGAGCACAAAGGATGTATTGAGCCTGACAAAATATTTTCAGTTTGATCCATATAAAGTATTGTGAAAAACTCTTGATATGAAGGCTTTGTAAACCAACACCCACAAACGATTTCTTTACAAGCAATTGAAGAACTACTTACAACATTGAATGGTCAAACAATGCACATATAGACTTCATAACTAAACACAACTTAGAGGACTATTACCTGATCATTGAGAGCACATCAATGGCAAATTAATTTGACTGAACCTGGCTAATTTTTATCTATACCAATTAAAATGACAAATATCTACATCAAAGGAACACCAACAGCAGAGACAGTCTACCATGATTGATCAATCAAGGAAAAAGAAGGGTAATTTCCCGCAAAATCCGCAAATCCGCGAGCAGCGGATTTTATGGCTTGCTCGCACTGTTCGCGTGAGTTCGCGGCTTCCCAGTTCAACTTCGCACCCCGCGAATAAGCGCTAAATTGCAGAAATACGATCTTAGAAAAACTGAAACTACTTACCAGGTTCAAAAGTTCAGGCTCATCATTAGTAGCCATTTCCTGTAGTGCTTCCTGAGGGGCCCCTCCAGAGTTCAGTTGCCTACTTGCAACTATTATGTGACCCTGCTCTGACCCTCAGAATAGTTACACATATGCCACAAAGGTCCTGAATTACAGCTAAGGGAGACAAGCAGGAGCCAGGCTGGAAGTTCAAATCCAGTGACACATTAATCAGCCCCTAATTCATTATTGTCAGTTGGGGCAGGGCAGGTGTTGTAACTAATTTTGCAACAATGAAAGCACTTAGCAAGTGCAAAAGATCACTAATCAGGAAGCACTAAGGAAGCAGGTGCCAGCTAAAAAAAATATTCTGTGACACATTAATCAGCCCCAAATTAATTCAGGTCACTTAAGGCAGGGAAGGTGTGCTTTGCTTTGCCACAATAATGTACACTGGACAACCAGAGGGTGCTGTGATGAAACAGAGTGTGGCATGGGTGAGCCAGAGGGTGGCATGTGGTGACAGAGGGTGGCAGTGATGAAGAAGAGTGTCCCAAACAGGCTGGACACATAGAAACAACAAGTTCGCAAAACTTGCGACCCGACAGGTAAGTTCGCGTTTGCGAAATTGTACAAAAACCCTCGCGACCTGGCAGAAACCTGCGCGAACACAAAAAAAAAAAAAAAAATCCGCAAATTCGCGAGAATTCACGGATTTTGCGGATTGCGAGTTCGCAAATCCGCAAAATTCGCGAACGCGAGATTCGCAAAATTCGCCCATGCTTAAAGTGCAGGCAAAAGGGCAACTGGAACCAAGCAAATGAATCAGAAAAAGCAGACATAGCTGTTCCAAGGCACATATGAAGATTCAGAGAAATCACTTTCGTAGAAGCAATATACAGATCAAGAATTTGAAAGATGAGGATTTGTACCAAAATAATTTACTCAAAATATAGCCTGAGAGTATTCTTCATAATTGTCGCTCCATTGTAATTGTAAAAAGAAAAGCTATTCATAATGGGACAATATTTTCTTAAACTATATTAAGGACATGAAATTTATGTCCTACAAATCCTTTAATAGTGCTACACAGACATGCGACCACAGAAGATGAGGCGTTGAAAGACACTGAAGGATATATACAGGCCACATTCAAGCAGAGAAAGGAGATGAAAGGAGATGGCTTGATTCAGGAACATACTGGTGAACATACATGTGCATTCTCTACAGAAAAAGTTAATAAACACATACAAATCACAGCGCCGGGAAACCCTTTGCTGGGTAGCTGTTTGCGCTATATAAGATAAGTAAATAAAAAAATTAAAAAAATAAGAGGGCACAAGAACTTTGAGCCTGGTTTAGAATTAAGTGAATGTAGGATAGCTGTCACAAATGTCAATAACACTCCAAATGCAGAAGACTGTGCGGCCTTTGCCTACCTCTGCCAAACTGTTGATAAAGCCTTTTTTCTTTAGTGATCAAAAAATCATAGATGTACCACAAACAATACTGTCAAGAAGGTGAATACAAATGACAGGAACAGATAAACTCTCTAAATGATATATTAAATATATGTGGGCCTCACTATTTGGTGTCTAATTGGAGTTGTTTTAAATATGTTTTGTGTTTTATGTATTCAGTTGTTTGTTTATGTTACATTAACATTTTGAACATAAAAGTTGTATAATATGACAATCGAAGGTGGCTTAAATTACATTTCCTAACCTCATCAGATAAACTTAACATAGTCTGGGAATTGCAAAACCCTGCACAATACTTCAACTCCATAATCCATGCTAATTATGAGTTGATTCTCACCTGCCTGTCTAAGGAAACCCACTACTCACAGGTTGTGGAGGCTTTCATTATTTATGCCACAAAATTGAGGGGGATTTATTAAAATCAGTTAAAACCTCCCCGAATATTTTGAGGAGTCGTAACACCACCTGCTCTAAAGCTAATAGGGATCGTCGCCTAGCATTAACTACCAAACTCAGGGATTACTATTTGGTGTAATCTGCACAAGCAACACAAAATGCCATAAAGACACACCTTCAGGAAGTTGTAAGCTCTTGCTGGGCTACACTCTTACAAGCATGCATTAAATGATTACATCATTTTGGGCTACTATTACCTAACTCAAATCCACTGTCAGGCCCTCCACAATAATTTCTTGCCATTTTACCAGTAGCAATTGGGAGGAACATTTTATGGGAATTCATTCTGTCCTCACCTAGGTCTTGCACATACTACCCTACTTACCTCATTGAGCTCCTGTGTCATTGTCCTCATATTCAAAAAGGGGGACTGGTCATCACCCGCATGCTACAGGCCAATTTCAATCCTAGACAGGACAGCTAAACACTGGGCCGGGTTATATATAAGAAAAATACTGCGCGGATGGACACCAAATCTATACTCCATAGCAGTCAGTAGGGCTACAGATGTAAACTAGGGACCATCCAAAAGTGCCTTAATCTCGAGCTGGTGCTAGGTAAATATACAGTGGCTAAAAGATCTCTGCTCTACATAGCATGGATCTGACTTCAGCATTCAACTGTGCACACAAGGGAAAATTATAGCACATTCTTCTTTCTTATGGGCTTCACACTGTTTTGGTCAATTTATTGGCCCATATATATGAGGGAACGAAGACTAGAGTCTGCATTGGTCGACAGGGAGAAGTCACAGGAGAAATAAAAATTCAGTGTGGCGTCAGGCAGGGACATGTGCTGGTCCCCTTTTTGTTAATTTTGTATGTGAATAATCTCCATCCCTCAGTCTTAGATGCAACTCAGGACGTCCCATTAATTAGGGGCAACCCATTCCCAGCACTCTTGTACACGGATGACGCTGTGCTCATAGTACATACACCAAGGTCACTGCATCTCATTGTGCACACCTTCACCAACTTCATGGCCTGTGAACCAATTTTGCCAAGTCCCACATCATGTCTTGAGGCCCTAAGTGCAGGCCCCTATCAACCCTGTCAATTGGCCTCAACACTCTGACCAGTACAAGCCCCTTCCCCTATCTGGGTATGTATTTCTCCTCCCAAGGGTCATGATCCTTCAACATCTCTCATTGTACAGCCCAATTTCCTTTTTTGAATGAGCCCTGTACTATGTTCCCCACCCCCTAGAAATAGTGCTATAAACATATAAATCCCACTGCCATCCATTTGCTATGTACGGTGCAGCATAACGGATAGTTCCAACTTTAAATGAATCCAGCAAGGAGTGAAAAGATTACTAAGGAGACTGCTGACACTTCCTGTCTCTGCTGCCAATTGCATCAATCATAACTAACCGGGCTGCAATACCTGGAAGACTTGATCCCCCTCCAGCCCTGCTCTGGTTATCAATGTGGAAAAACGCTGAGTCCGCCCTAACATGAGATATAATACTGGATTGCCTCTCCCTGGATAAAGGTTTGCAAATTCCATGCGTTAGTTCTGTTATGACCATTTATAGTTGTGTAGGGATGTAATCCTTTCCCTGGGACCCCCTGACCTGTGTTTCACTGAGCAAAAGAAACATGACAGAGGCCTTTTTTCCCAGCTTGAGGAGTCCCAGCAGCTCAGGAGTCTCGTCCAGACATGTCCGACGGTCATAAGATAGGACTTATATGAAATTATTCACTCTAATTTTGTTTTGGATCAGGTCCTGTAAAGTACCTATAATGCTTTTCCCTGGGCTATACACAGCATCTTGATTCCATGTCTTGCTGGTGTTACGATGTTTCTATACAGACTGTGCTTCATTTGATCCTTTTCTGTAAATTTTACTCGTAATATTTCAAGTTCTTTCTAATGCCTATTTTAAAGAAGTACGTTATGGCTAAATCAATGCAGCCCCTCTCTTAGATTATTATTAGTTTTAAATAATGATAAGTGTCTTTTTTTTAAGTTTAAAGTTTATGGAAAGAAAAGGCATAATATACATAGGATAAATATTATTATACAGTAAATAGCAAAAATATAGTCTGATAAGTACTGAAGGGAGGGAGGGGGGGAAGGGTATCATAATAAAACAGTACAAGTAGGAAAGTTACCTGAAATATAAATCTTAATACATCAACAAGAAACGATGGCAAACAAACTATAAGGCATAAAATTCTAAATTGCAATAATGAGAAAGATAAAAGGAGTAAGAACAAGGAGTACATCTGAAAAATAAAGAAATAAAGACAGCAAAGAATTCATGGAGGTTTCCGAACTTCATCAGGGTTAGAAGATAAATTTGCTGAAGATGAAGCAATAGTTGTTAAGTAGGAGGATAAGGGGAGCCATTAAAGATCCCTTTTAATGGATAAAGATATAGGAATAACATTGTTCCTATCCAATCTATGATGAAAACAAACAGCATTCCACCAAGATTTGAAAGTAACCTTATCAGCTTGTTTCCAATTTGAAGTGATTAAATGAAGGGCAATGTCAAGGAACAAGTCAATTAATGAAGGGTTAGACGATGAGAATGGCCAGGAAGGTGATAGGGAGCCCAAAAAGATGTTGGAAATGGAAAAAGGAATTTGGGTGTGAAAATGTTATTAATTTGGGACCAAACTGATAGCCAAAAGTTAGAAAGGGAAGGGCATTAAAAAAGCATGTGTTTTAGATCAGCGGAGGGTTGTTTACAGGACCAGCAAGTGGAGGGAAGGTCAGTAGAAAAGGAAGCTAATTCCATTGGGGTAAAAAGGAGGCATTTATAGATAAAATAAAGAGTCTAAGAGGTATTGGCTGCTCTTGACGTTTTATTAATTTTTAACCACAATTTGTCTCAAAAAGAAGTGGGCCAACATTCAGAAAGATCTTTTTCCCAGGCCAATTCAGACTTCACCTTGATCCTGTCAGAGAAGAAAAACAAAGACCTATATAGGGAAGAAGCCGAAGTAGTAATAGATAATAAAGGGAAAAGAGTAGAGCATCTGGCAGGTACCTTGGGAGTAGGTGGTAAGGAGAGAAGATAATGAGAAAGGGAAGGGAGATGTGAATCATACTGAGATTTACAGGAAGAAGGTAAAGAGAATTTTGATTGAAGATCTGAGAATGGTAAAGGTGTATTATTAAAAACCAATTGTGAAATCCAGAGTAAACCATTAAGTCTCCAAGTTTTCCAATAAAAAGTCCGACCTTTGATGCGTAATAAGCGGTTATGCCAGCGGTTATGCCTCTTCTTCCATCCTCTTACCCTTCTTCTACCTCTAATGAGGTAGAAAAAGGGTAAGAGGATGGAAGAAGAGGAATTAATATTTTACACGTATGGGAGATCACTAAAGGGCGAAGAGAAGAGATATTATTAGTAAAAGCAAGAACTTCATTAAAATGGAAAGGGGCTATAAAGTGTTGTTCAATAGCTAACCAGAGAGGGGGATGAACAGAGTGATCCGAAGACAGACAACGAGAGGACTGTCTCAGAGAGAAAGCATAATGATAAGATTTGAAATCCGGAAATTTGAGGCCACCAGAACTTTTGTCTGCTTTAAGAGTGTTAAGAGCTATTCAAGGGGATTTATTCTTCCAAAGGAATTTGTTTAAGAGTGAATCTATTTTCTTAAAATAAAAACTAGGAATGTGCACCGGGATCATAGACAAGAGATAGAGAATTAATGGAGAGAGCATCATCTTGATAGAATCTAGGCGACCCCACCAGGATAGGTAAAGTGGATGCCAACGGTCAATAGATGCGGAGAGAGTCTTGGAGAGAACATCAACATTTTCTTTTAAGGTTTCTGAAATAGTAGGGGAAAACCATAAACCTAAATATATAATCTTAGAGGAATTCCAAGAGAAACCAGTGGAGATAAAGTCCTGTTTTAAACAATGAACATTTAAAGGGAGAATTTCACATTTATCCGAGTTAAGGCGATAACCAGATAATTGCGAAAAGGTAGCAGCTTGAGAAAGAAATGCTGGGAGAGAAATAGATGGATTAGAACAATATAAAAGGATGTCATCAGCGTAAACAGACATCTTAACATGGGTGGTATCAAGTTTAAAACCAGTAATCCTGTCATCCAACCGAATTTTCTTTAAAAAAGGTTCTAAAGCAATAATAAATGAAAGAGGAGCGAGGGGACAACCTTGACGGACTCCTCTGAAAAGAGGAAAATAATTAGAAGTTTTCCCATTAACAAAAATGGAAGCCTTGGGACCTGAATATAATAATGAAATAAGAGAAATTAATTTAGCAGGGAACCCAATCCATTTAAGCACCTGAAACATAAAATCCCATCCAATCCTGTCAAAAGCCTTCTCAGCATCCAATGCTATTGCAGCAATGGGATAGTCGAGGGAGGAAGCCTTATTTAATATACTAAAGAAAACCCTGGAATTGTCCGAGGATAAGCGACCTTTGACAAAACCCGATTGTTCAGGGCCAATAATATTAGGTAAAATGGGGTCAATACGAAGCGCAAGGATCTTAGCAAAAATGTTATAGTCTAAATTAACTAATGAGATAGGACGATAGTTTTTACAAAAAGAGGGATATTTTTTCTCTTTGGAAATTAAACAAATTACGGCGTCTTGAAAAGAGCCTGAAGAGGATCCTTCTGAAATAAAAAAATTATAAAGTGATTACAAATGGGGAAGTAGTAGAGACGCGAAATGGGAATAAAATTCACTGGTAAACCCATCCGGACCTGGGGCTTTACCTCTTTTCAGAACTGATACTGCATGTTGAATTTCAGAAATAGTTATGTCTAGTTATAGCGGAGTAAAATCGGTGTCATGAGTAGTGGGAGACATTATCGATTGAAAGAATGAAGAAAGATCAGCAGGGGATGGTTGTTGCTCCGGCGTATATAAACTTTTATAGAAAGAAACAAATTCATTTAAAATATCTTGGTCTTTAAATAGCAAATCTCGCAGGAATTACGAATGGACTCAATTTTAGTGCGTTCTGGGCGTACTTTTGAGTAATTAGCAAGGAGTTTACCCATCTTATTCTGGCCTCCATAGTAACGAGCACTGCTTTTTAAAAGATAAGAGGATGCGGCGTCTGTAGAGGATTTATTAAAAGACATTTTTGCCTCAATAAGACTTTTTAAGGATGATTCAGAAGACGAGTGATAATACTGGAATTCAAGTTTTTTAATATTTGCCAATAACTGAACATGTTTTGCCTCAAAAAATGTCTTTTTTCGTGAAGAAAAGTTGATGATAAAACCTCTAGCTGCTGCTTTAAAAGAGTCCCAAATCATTACTGGGGAGGAGTCTGGAGTGGAATTAATACAGAAGAATTCAGAAGCAAAAGAGCTGAATTGGCCTGTAAAATTGGGATCTGATAATAAAGTATTATTAAAACGCCATCTACCAGCGTTAGGTGAAAAAGGTAAAAAATAAAAATCAACAAAAACCTGGGCATGATCAGATATAAGGATAGAACCAATCTCGGCATGTGAGACAAGTTGAGAGAGGGGATTACTGAGAAAAAGATAATCTATTCTGGATTGGGAATTATGGGGTGGAGAATAAAAGGTATATTCCTGTATATCTGGATTATAGAGCCTCCAAATGTCAATTAGAGCATTACATCGTATGGCAGAAGTAAATTGTGAGTGCATTTTAGTATTAGTAAATTTCACAGAGGAATGTCTATCCAAAATAGGGTCTAGAATTTGATTACAATCACCACCGAAAATAACATAATCATCATTGAACAAAAGAAGTTTATCAAAAACTTGAGTCCAAAACGTATTATCAACAATAACAGGTGCATAAACATTGAATAATACTAAGGGAATTCGGTCAATAAGTAGTTTAGTAATTACGCAGCGGCCATTAAGATCACATTCCTGAAGCATGACTGAAGGCTGGTGCTTTTTATGACACAATATAGAGGAGCCATTTTTCTTTCCTAAGGCAAGGGAAGAGAAAACATGACCAACCCAACCTCTTTTCAATTTGGCTGCCTCCACTTTTGATAAAAGAGTTTCTTGAAGAAAAGCAATATCAGTATTTCATTTAGCTAAGTGAGTTAACAAGCGTTGCCTTTTTATAGGATGGTTAACTCCTTTAACGTTCAATGTTACAACTCTAAAGGTGAACCATTAAAATCAAACAAAGGCAATTGTTAGAAAAACAGTAAAACAAATATCTATCAAGTAGCGCATGAACTATTATTATACAAACATTGTGAAAATTCAGGAACTTTGTATGCGATGAATATAAAATAGAAAAAAGTTGTTTATGTGAGAAAATCAGGAGTGAGAAGATGAGAAAAAGGAGGAAAAGAAAGGTACTGGAGGATACAGAAAAATGGGGAGAATAAATAAAGAAGAAAAAAGAAAGAAGGGAGATAGGGAAGGAGATAGCTGAGGAGAAGAGAAACAAATTAGAAAGAGAAAAGAAATAAAAATGAATAAACTGTCGTCCAGAACAAATGTAATAGAGAGGAAAGTGGGGAGAAAAGTAGGACAAGAAAGTAGGAGATAAGAAAAGGAGGAACAATAAAAAAGAAAACACAGAACAGATATTGAAAACATAAAAGACAATATATGAAAAATTATAAAAATACCAAAAAGACATAGCACAGAAAGACAATGAAAGCGGGGGTGCAGGAACCACATAAGGGGAGGAACACACCTAACAGAAGGCTACAAGAGGATGCAGCAAGGGGAGATAAAGCCTCAGGGCAGAAAATGAGGAAGTCACACATCAAAGGGGTCACAAAACTGCACTTAATAAAAAGAAAGAGAGAATATTAGGAGGACATCTCAAGACATGACAAAACGCAGCGACAAAAAGCAACAAAAATCATGAGACAAACAGCTCAGATTATGATTGAGGGGTGTCCATAGAGTCATCTCTGCAGGAGTCGAGGAAAAGTTGAAGAAGGACAGGGTCTTCATAGTTTGTCGTTTCATTGTTATAAGTCACCTTGAACAAACAGGGATGGAAAAGTCCATAGCGAGCATTCAGGGAACGAACAGCAGGTCTCATGTCCAAAAATTGTTTGCGACGATCCGCAGTAGCTTTAGCATAGTCTTGAGCAAAAAAGAGATTGGAACCATTCCATGCAATTTTCCCATTCTGTTTGGCAGCTTGAAGAACTTTAAGTAAGTCAGGATACTCTAGGAAGTATAGGATAACACCTGGAGGTCATCAACAATCTGTATCTCCGTATGAGTCCATTTGTCTTCAAGACTCTGTAGGCGGGCATTTGTTTCAATCATAAAGGGTTTAAGTGCACGTATTTCTTCAAGTAGAAGCTCCATAGAGATGGACGAGGAGATATTAGGAGGAGAAGATGGGTTCGCCTTTGCCCGTTTACCTGATGTGGAGGGTATTTTGGAACCAGATTTAGAGCTCGAGCAGGCAGTAGTAGGGAAGATAATTTTACTCTAAAGGAATCAGTACTGGTGTCCTCCACCTCATCTTTAAGCACACTGAATGGATTGACTTCTTGAAGTGGCAAGCAATTAGAAGATATTTGCTGTGAAATGTTGCGCTGAGAGCGAGCCATCATTACCAAGAGTACAAGTAATTACAGATATTATCAGATGGAATACAAAAACTGATGGTGTCGTTGAAAAAATTGAAAACGTTGAAGAAGAAGTGAACAAAACAGTTAATTTGCACCAAGAAAGAAACGTTCATCAATATAATCTCTCATCCAGTCAGAAACAGGGAGAAATGAGTGCCAGCATGTCTCAAATTGCAAAGGGCATAGTGGCATACGAGGCATGATAGGAAGGCATCAATCACTAAAATGGTGGCAAGTGTATCTGCATGCCGTGCTGTGGAGATATGAAGAAACTCTGCTTAAAGATGAAAAAATCGCCAACTTGCCAGATAGCTACAGTCCCACATGTGAAAAAGAGAGCATAAATATAAGAATTGCTGCCAAAATAACTGTGGCCGAAAAAACAGGAAAAAGAACCATTGCAGGACGCGCCGTGAGCCGAAAAAAACACAAAATGGTGGCCGCGCCGTTACTGGGAGTCGCGGCCGGTAATGAGGAGGTGAAAAAACACTATATGTGCTCATCTCGCGTTGTCGCCACAATATCGGGTCATGCTTCAAGTATTCCGCCAGTTGAAAAACAAGTCTCGGGTCCTCTAAGACTCGTTGAGCGCCCGTAGAGGTCCCGTCGCTCTAGGCTCTCTCGCAGCACCTCAGAGCAGCGGCCATTCCCTCTGGCGCCCAAGCCACGCCCCGATGAAATGTCTTTTAATTTTAATGTAAGCTCATTTTTAAAGGCTGTCAGGCGGGCACTAATTTTGATGCACTGAATAGATACGCTGCTGCAAGTTGGTACTGTACGAAACATTTTATCTATCTAGCTGAGGCATTTATATGTATTGGTCAAACCCTAATTTAAACTTTCATGATTTTCTTAAACATTTTTTGTTCATAAATAACTTTTATGGCTGCCACAATGCTGCCGAATAAAGTTTTGAATTGAATTGAAATGACATTCACCTGATTGGGTGAGTTACCTACACCAGAACATTTTAAAATAATTTTAGGAATGAGAATGCATGAGGAAAAGTGGTATAAATGGCAACTTAGTAAGTAGAGTACTGCTAAAAATGTAAGACTCATTAAAGGGTGAAAGGCAGCTTACTTTACAATATATACATAACAAAACTTTTTGGATTGATTGGTGCTGTATTAGTCAATTATTCAATATCTATAAGCAATTTCAGGTGATCGTTTTAGAGTTGTTTGGAAGTCCTGAAGTAAGGGACTGGATGGAATTGGAGTTGGCAGAATATTTTTATTGAGGATGGCAGTCAAGAAGATGCTCAATCATGGCCCACCATAAGGGACACCATAGAATCAATGAAGGAATCATAATGGCAAGCTGTGAGCGAATGGCCACTGTCAGACAAAGCAGGTGCTCTGTCATTGGTGGCCAGCAAATAATGTAGGAAATGTGAGAGTCAGACTTAAGGAAGTGTCACTTGTGGGTGGAAGATGCAGTGGGCACTACATCATGGCACAGAAGGTTCATCATAGCGCCAGTAGGGATCTATGACTCAAGCCCACAGTGGGCACACCTTCATTGCTAGCAGCGTGGTCATTGCTAGACACGTGAAAATTTACAACATGAGGGAGAGCCACAGAAAATGATAAAAGCATGCCTAATTTGATCATCTACACAAGATGCATTGTGATTAAATGGATGTGATAACTTGTGGACAATCCCTTGAGTACAAGGTGCTCACTGGAAATCTTATGGCACTGCAGACTCTGCCGTAGCTCGGACATTGTACCTGACCACCGTTCAGTTACCTCAACACAGACACCAGCAGATGCCCAGAGGTCTGCAGTCAATTGAGCCTAATCAGGAACTGCATTTTGAAGTACATTTAGTGGTACTACAATAGTAATACAAAACTTACTACAAAATACCATTCACAAACCTGCAAGTGTAAATCTCCAGGTCCACCTCACTGATGTAAGTGTACTACTTAACACCATCGCTGCTGAGGGTATCCCTCTCCGGTGCTGGGCCCCAATGTTAATGGATGTGGTCATGACGGAACGGTTCCGCCATGAGCACAGCGCGACCGATGCTCATGACGGAACCGTTCCGTCATGAGCATCAAAGGGGTTAATAGCAAATGTGGGAGGGACCACGAGGAGTAGGTGGAAAAGGGGACATAATAACTTACTACCAAATAGGAGAGATTTATTGATGAATAAGGAATGGGTTAGGGGGGCTTAGGAATAGGCATGCATGCACCCACCTAAGTGTAAGCCCATTACTATTCACAAACTGCCAAAAACCGCCCCAAAACAGTAGTACAGGAGTACTTCCAGTGTCACCCTACTCAACCACTGGCACTGCAACATCCTCCCATCAAACATAAAAGAGGTAGGGACTTAAAAGAAAAGTCTTAAAGAAATACCATGAATTTAAATTAGATTATTTAAAATATTTGAACGTATAAATAATTAATAAAACATTTACTATTTTGCTATAAAATATTTTTTTAATATTTGGAATTTATAATGTAATGTAACATACTTTTTAATGAAATGTAATTACATTTTAATTTGTAAATCTATTTTATTTATTAGTAATGGATAATAAAAATGTAATTTGTTGTAGCAGGTGGGAATTAATATTTTAATTTAAACTTCAGAAATTTTTTTTAATACATTTAGACTATTTCAATTCATTAAAGTTTTATTTCCAAATTATGTTAATGGTGCTGCATTATTTTTTATTTTGTTATACATTTGACAGAAATATATACATTTTATTTATATTAATATTCTGCATATTTTTGGTAGTTAGAGAATGTTTTTCACTTTTCCCAATGGAGGCTCGACAGTCGGGGTGGAGATCTCCCTATGGTAAAGTACAGGGAAAATGTAAAAAGTGTACTATTCTTTATAATAATAAAGATTGTGCAATGCATGGGTTTTGGGCCATGGAAGAGTGCATTAAGAATAAGGATCTAAGGACCAGGTAGCAATGTAGGGTTCAGTGGTGTCTCTAGATATATCTATATATGTATTCTCATTTATTTTATTCATTGATGGGGCCCAAAGGGTGGGCTAGGAAAAAAGGAGCTGGGGCACAGGCCCCGTCTGGTCCCCTCAAGCAACGCCACTGGCAGTGTCAGAGTAAATGGAGACATATGCAAAAGAAACATTTGATAGACGGAATGCTGGACAATGCAAACATTCACCTCCAGTCACAAGGATCTTAGTTAAATTCATCATTCTTTTGCTCACCACCGCACCCCAGTTCAGGCTGGACTGTTCCCATTGGGCACAGGGTCAAGACTGATTTGCATATGGCTGGGTTCAAACTGGAATGGCATGGTGAGCAAAAATAAGTTGGATTGAGGCCCAGATGTTCGTAATGGGGTGAATGTATGACATTGTTCTGCATTCTTCCATCAATTGTTCTTTTTGCATTTGTCACCCCGAGTGGGACGGGTATGCCCAGACGTGGGTCCTGTGCTCTTCATGACACTGGAGTCAAGCTAGCCTGACTGATGAGAGGTGAAACCCCAAAACCATTCCTAGAATGCTTGTTACCAGTCCGGTGAGGACCTGGCCTGGCAGGTCGTCCTGAACTGTTCCCATTGGGCACAGGGTCAAGACTGATTTGCATATGACTGGGTTCAAACAGGAATGGCATGGTGAGCAAAAAAACGATGAATTTAGGCCCTGATCTTTGTACTGGGGTGGCTGTATGACATTGTTCTGCATTATGTCCATCAATTATTCTTTTTGCAAGAGTAAAAGAGGACACATGAATAAATGGACAAATCATCAGTGGTTTGAGCATCCAGTCTCGCTGCCATGCTGCAAAAGGTGCTAAGCAATCACACAGTTTATTATTTGAGAAATCACCTATATTTTTTCTAAATGGCAGTGACAACACCTCCGAATATTTTCACAAGTTAAAAAAGAATTCTCAAATGTGTACGTAGTGAAAGTAATGAAAGAGAAAGCTGTGGTAAAGACAGGGATTTATTTGATTGCATTTGATAGAAAGCATTACTTGTAGGCCAGGGACACCTGCTCGACTCAGAGCCAGGTATCTCTTGGATGTGACACAACATTTTTAGACATGGGGAAAGTGGGCAATCGTCCGGGCCCCCAACCTCGAAGGGGCACCCTTTCAAAGTAAACGTTCTCTCTATTTGACCTCCGTCCATTCTATTTGTGTACCTAAACCCTTCCTTCTATTTGCTTTTACCTCTGACTCTGACTCTCTACCCAGTATCATCTTAAGGATTTTTGGGGTCCCGGGCAAGCCATATGTTAAACCTTTTTGTGTGACCCTGGTGAAATTAAATATATATTGTAGTATTGCTCTTCATCTTGTAGGCTTAAATGAGCAGGAAATGTGTAATATAGCCTTAAATCCCACTGTAGTGGGCTCTACCGGCCATTAAAGGCCCACTCCAATGTTAAAGACCTGAGCTGAAGGTGAGGGCCTTTAACAAGGGACATTGCCTTTAATTTCAAGTAGAACCGACTACGGGGGGCTCTAAGGCTATAGGAACTTTCGCCCGAGAGAGCAGAATGCTCTAATTTGAAAAACAAAGGCCTCATGGAGCCCGAGGATGTTGAAATCTTTATGGGCACAGTGAGGCCTTTGTTAAACATTGGAATGTTGATGCTCCGGGCTTCTACCGGCCATTAGAAGCTCACAGCACTCCACTGTTTTCAATGGAGCACCCAACATTTCTACAAAATGGTCTAATTTGTATTACAAATTTTATGCTAATTAGTAGGAAATGTGTAATACAAATTCAAATCTGTCTAACATATAACTTAACCAGGGTCCCCGATATCCTAAATATGACACTAGTCAGTGACTTTTTGGGCAATTCACATTACATTTGGCACTGGGGCCTGACCACTATATGTTCCAATACTGAGAAATCTGCAGCCATTTCAGGATTTTTTAAAATCCATGCCAATGAAGCAGACTTCCCCAAATTTTGAAACACTCATAACCTACTTTTTTTGTGGAAATGGCCAATATTTTTTAGGGGCCCCCTTCCAGTGCTTTTTGAGGCTGATAGTTTCCTGTGGTTATGTAGTGCAATGATTTAGAAAATCCACTGGGTATTCCAAAAACCCACAGGAACTTGTTAGAATTCAGTAAGGTTTGTGTGCTTGCCGAGGCCACAGGGGTTGTCAGCAAATTCCCTCAGAACTGTTGAGGTTTGTCAGAGCACACCTGGGGAAATCTCTGCCATGTGCATTGACTCGTGCCTTCTATATAAGTTGCCACTTGTCAAAGGAACAAGGATTCTTTCCTTGGAGGATCCATCCTCCTATGCTGTGCAATTACTTTTTCAAGTGTGGCTACAACCCAAGAAAGTGCTGTTTGATGTTCCTACATGCTCAAGCTACTGATGCAGTGAGTGAGCCCTGCACTTCTTTGTAAGTTTAGAAACACTCATTGTGACATATTTATAAATCTGCATATTGAGACGTTTAGGAATATACAGATATCAAATGGAATTCGTTTTCTGCTAACAGGACCTCACCCATTGTCTACTCAATTTTCCTGTAACACTTTTTAGAGTAAGGATAGTGATGGGAGTGTCAGCACACAAACATCCACAGGGTTGTGGAAATCTAGCTGCTACTGAAGGCAAGAAATTGGAAAATTTGCAAAAACACTGGAAGGGGGAATGTGTTATGCCCTGAGCGTTCTACTAGTACCCACTGTTGCATTTTGTAGCTCATATTAGGTAATATGTGGCTGCTATGTGGAACTGTAGTGTATGGTCAGTCACAGCTTGCACTATCTGCAATAGAATTGTGTCTTTCTGCTGATAGTAAATCACCTGCTTCGACCCCTGGTCATCCGTCTGAGCCTCTTTTACAAGTGATTTAATTTCACAACTTAAGATCAGGTTTGGGCAGAATTTTGATTACGCACAAGGTAATTTAGGTAATTCCACATTACCCTTTGACGTGGGAATTGCCAATAGTTACGCAATTTCTCTTACTTGCATAATTAAGAGCGATTTGAGAGGAAATAATCCGACTGTGAGAGCACATTGACCCAGCACGAGCTGAATTTAGCCCTGTTTCTTAGCATAAGATTCAGCTGCGCGTCCATTGTAGATGTGAGGATGCATTTTGCACTAAGAAAATAGCTCTAAATGCTGTTAGTAGTTAAAAGCGGAATACCTAACTAAAAAACACAGTTAGCGAACACGAGCTGCCTTTCGCACTAACTATTCTTGTTCTGTTGCATTTAGCGCTATTTCTTAATGCAAAATGCATCCTTGCGTCAACTTGTGAGGGTGCATTTTTGAGCTAAGAAATAGGGCTAAATGCAGGGTTACTCTTACCACCTGATTCTAGCTTAATCTCTTAGGGGCATATTATCAACAAATAGCAACATGTATCGCTAAATGGGCTTAGTGACAATCTTTTTATCGCCGCGCATAGCTGGATTTTATTGCAAAGATAACGTGCTATTAACAACGTTTATCTCTAAAGCGATAAAATGTGCGGCGAAATGCGTGAATATCGCTGGGAATACAGTGATATTCACGCATTAACGCCAATAGGGTCTTAGCCTGAATATCCACCTCCCATTGGATATACAGGCTAAGAACTGGTCTGAGCAGGGGTTAGGTTTTGGAGATATTCGCGCTTAGCGCAAATATTTCCATTGCCACGCCTGCGTTTTATAATAGGCGATAGCGATGTTAGCGACTGCTTTTAGTCGCTAACAGGTTGGGTACGCCCACTTTGCATGTCATTAGCGATAAATATCGCTGACATGTAAAGCAGGCCCAGACCGCTCGCTATCACCTAAAAGCTGTCGCTAACTGATGTTAGCGACAGCTTGCTAATAGGGTGATGAAATTATCTCCGCTTTGCGGCCGAAACCGATAATTTTAATTCGCCTGCCTTGGTAATATGCCCCTTAGAGTTCTTAGGTAATTTTGCATGATTACGCCACACGGAATTACGTGTGTTTCTCTACTTAAGATGGTCTGTTTTAAAGGCAGCTCTGGTAGTGATGTCATAAGTTCCTCTCATGATTGCTCTGCTCTGCAACTTAAGACATTTTTAACATTATCCTCAGAAATATTTGTCTGGTGTGAATCCCTGGTTACACTTCAGGAGACTGACTGCATGGGAGCCACAATGTTATGAAGATCTGTATCTGTGTTCTAGAAGTCTGTCAGTGAAAGGCGACAAAAGGAGGTCGATTCAGAGAAGACACAAATGACCCCTTTACTTCAAAAGGATATTTATTCTTAATGTATAAAAACACAAATTATCAGAAACAAATGTTGACAAAAGAGTGAGATGAAATGATGTCTAAAAGTGAGGAAACACAACATCTGCAGGTGGCACAGAGATATGTGCTTGTTCTGGGTGGTAATGTACACAATTCTTAAAACAAACACAGGTAAAACGAATGGGGTTGGCTTTAATGTGCCAGCATGCACCGCATGCACCAATAAAATGTTTGACTTAATGTCTGCCTTATTGGCTTCCTCATTGCTAAGAAAAGTTGCAAAAACGACTTGCTTTCTGTATGGAATGTGTATACGACATAACTGGACTTGGCAGACAGCTTGATAATTGAGTGTACATTTTAGATATAAAAGGGTCCCTCATGCTCTTCAAAGGTGGCACTTACCTAAAAGGTGGAATGATGCACCAAACAGCTAGAAGTATGATGTGTGAGAGATAGTAACACTCCATTGGCTGGAGTCAACACCTACTTTAGGTATATTTTAAAGAATTAATAAACATATGTCTAGCAGATGGTTGAACTGTCAAGCCAGACCTAACAGGAATTGGTAAAGCCAATAGGTTTGGTTTGTTTTAAGTTTTTGCGCTGTCTTATTGGCATTATGTTGTTGTGTGATATGTTCGGATGCACAATCAGGAAACACAAATTGCTGACGTCTGAAAGGCCACTGCTGTGTGTGAGTCTAACTTTATCACTGTCTGCTGTCACACGGCATTGGCCAAACACTCTGTCGATTGATTGATGTCCACTCTCCTCACAGACTACACAACAGACATGGAACTGCCAGGCCCAGAGGATTGAACCCGATCTGGGAGCCAAGATCACAGGCTGCCCTACTTTAACTATGTGTAACAAAGCGGGAAAAGGTGACTGAGCAGTAAAAACGGAAAGACGGTGTTAGCTTCACTTACTCCTCAACTGTAAAATATGGTAAAAATTGTTTCCACATTTCCTTAGTTGGCATTACGGGGAGAAAAAAGGTAAGATTGGTGCATGTCTGGTGAATGTAGATGAACAGAAGGCTGGAGTTGACCTTGCCTTACCCTTCACTTACTTACATGTATTTATCATGAAGGAATGGACATTCATCAACTGATGAAAATGTCAACATAAGGTTTGCTACTAATGGAGGTTTCTGTTATTTACACATCCCTCCCGGTAGGGCTTGGTGGCTGCACACTGTGGTAACAGTAGGTAGAGTAGGGTAGATGTAAATGAATGTAGGGTAAAGTTGAGGGTTTAGATGGCAGAGGGTGAGAGGAGTTGTAGGTAGATATGTAGGCAGGTAGTTACAGACAGAAGGAGATAGCAGAAGTAGTTGGGCGCAGGTGCAGACACAGGTAGGTGATTTTAGAAAGAGATGGGTGTGCGTAAAGTTGTAGGTGGATGTAAATACATGGTTTTGAGAATGCCTGCTAGCTCTTAATCTTCGTTTACTATTCCTTAAAAGAGGGCTTCCCTGATGCCCAATCAGCTGCAGCATGCAGAACAAATAAGCTTGTGATATTTTAATCAGTGTCTTGCTGAAATGCGCAGTCCAACCCTAGAACGATCCGCTAACTCAGATAGACATAAAAGTGGAATGATAAGATGCTGAGCACATAGCAGAGCCAAGCATGAAATTGTCGGAAAACCTAACACGTTCCAGGTCCTGTTTTTACAGAAAGTAGTAATGTTTAGCGTGGGATCTGTAATGGCAATGTATCGCGTCTTAACACTCAGCTAAACCCTCATTGAAGGCGCTGCATTGGCTCCCTGTGCGCAAAAGGGTCAAATTTAAGTCCCTTTGCATTGCGCATAAAATTCTTCAGGACAAGGGACCTCCTATCCTGAAGAACTTAGTTGTGCCCTACAAGGCCTATAGAGCCTTGCGCTCAGATCAGAAACATTTGCTCAAAATTCCTAAAGTTAAAAAGGCACGTACGGGGGGGGGGGGGGGGGGAGAAGATTCTCAGTGAACACAGCGATTCTTTGGAACGCACTCCCCCTGAGTCTACGCTCGGAGACTTGTCTTCTCCGGTTTCGCAAACTCCTCAAAACACACCTCTTTCCTAACTGATGCCTCTGAAAACGCTTGACTGCTACCTCTCTGTTGCTCTGGAACAAGCGCTGGGATGCTCTAGGGTAACTACGCACTATACAAAACTCGAAATAAATAAAATAAATAAATAAAAATCACCTAGGTGCCTGTGTACTGCAGAGTGGGCAAGAGAGGCTGCAACTCCTGATCTCAGCCAGAGTGTGAATATAGTAGAATTAGAGGCAATAATTTTTTTCCTTACACTTTATACTGACAGTAAAGTTTTTAAAGCTCTCCAATGGCTACCAAGCGAAGCCTGGATCAACCGGAATAGCTCTGCTCTGTTCACAAAGCCTTCTGGGTAGAGATCGAAAATATATGCATAACTTAGTGTTATACTGAACCCCAGCCAGAAGCATCAGCTCAGCAGCTGTTTACTTGATTTAGCAATGTTTGTTTCACACATGAAGACACACAATTGATGGACGGAATGCAGAACAAATCAAAACATTCAATCCTCAGTCAAGAGATCTGGGTTAAATCCATCATTCTTTTGCTCACCATGCCACCCCAGTTTAGACATGGCCATATGCAAATCAGTCTTGACCCTGTGCCTCATGGGAACAGTCCAGCCCAAACTGCCAAGCCAGGTCCTCCCAGGACTGGGAACAAGCATCCTAGGACCGGTTTCAGGGTTTCACCTCTCTTCAGCCAGGATAGCTTGATTCCAGTGGCACAGTGAGCCCAGGCCAACGTCTGGGCATACCTGGCGCACTTACGGTGCGAAAGCAAAAGACACACAATTGATTGACGTAATGCAGAACAAATCAAAACAATCACCCCCAGTCAAGAGATCTGGGTTAAATCCATCATTCATTTGCGCCCCATGCCACGCCAGTTTAGACCTGGCCATATGCAAATCAGTCTTAACCCTGTGCCTCATGGGAACAGTCCAGCCCGAACTGCCAGGCCAGGTCCTCCCTGGACCGGAAACAAGCATCCTAGGACCGGTTTCGGGGTTTCACCCCTCTTCAGCCAAGATAGCTTGATTCCAGTGGCACAGTGAGCCCAGGACCCACGTCTGGGCATACCTGGCGCACTTAGGGCATGAAAGCAAAAGACACACAATTGATGGACGGAATGCTGCAGTTAACCTTTGAATGTCCTAATCTATAGCCTCTGATTTTCCCTCCCCCCTTCTGTCCAAGATATGTGGATTGTGCAGGGGCATGGGCCCAATCAACGCTTCTGTAGATAGTCACATTGGAAGGAGATATTGGGGGAGATTTATGTCGGACTTGCGCCACGTTTACGCCGCCGTTGCGTGACGCAACGGCGCGGAAACGTGGCGCATCCCTGCGACCTATTTACAACATGACGCATCTAGGCAGATGCGTCACGTTGTAAAGCCCTGCGCCACATGGAACCTGCGTCAGGTTTCATGTGGGCGTTCTGTCGCAGGGTGGGCGTTCCCTCGTAGGAAAGCCCCGTAAAACTGACGCAGTGAAATCTACAAGATTTCACTGAGTCAGTTTTACGACGCTGCTGCGTCAAATCCTTACGCCTGCTTGAAGCAGGCGTAAGGAGTGACGCACCACGTTATGTATGGGTGGCCTCTGTACATTGCAGGAGTTGCGTCGCACTTGCAACGCTACTCCAGCAATGCGCCGCCCGTACACCACAAGATGCGTCACGCATCTGCCCTTCCTTGCACCATGGTGCACCGCATTGTAAATGCAGCGCATCTGTGGTGCCGCAAGGAAGGAATTGCGTGACGCATCAGTTCTGGCGCATCCCTGCTGATTTGCAGAGATGCGCCAGAACTCATAAATCTGCCCCGTAGTCTGACTTAAGGTAGTAGGTAAAGAATTGCATGGAAGAATGAAAGAGGCAGAGATTGATTGTGGAAGAGGCTTAACAGTGAACATTTCCCCCATCCTTTGGTTTGTGGTGAAGTGCATGATGCCAACACATGGAGTTAATTAGTGGTACAATAATTAATTATACATTTACTTGGTCATGGAAACACAGAGAACTGGACACTCTTTTTCACAAAGTTATATTTTACATTGAAAAGGTTGAAGAAATACTGATTAAAAGAATATATCTATCTGTTGCTTGTTCAAGCAGTGAAATAACCAATTATATTCTGTAATCATGCGAGACATATGATAGTAAACGTGTGTTTCACCTACTCCAAGTGTGCAGGCCTGGGGCGTTTCAAGGCTGTAGTGGGTATTGGGGCAGTGCTAAGAACACATAGTTCACAGTAGTGTTTTCTTATTAAACTCGTGGACAGTTGTTACACTGGTGTTCAACACAAATGTGATAATACCTATTATGACATGAAAAAATACTATACATTATTGGGAAGTTATTCAAAGGTGGGATAGAAGACTCTCAGACGGTTTGACATGGCCATATGCATATCAGTCTGACCCTGTGCCTCATGGGAACAGTCCAGCCTGAACTGCCAAGCCATGCCTTCCCTGTACTGGATTCAAGCTTCCTAGGACCGGTTTCTGGTCCCAGGATGCTTGTTTCCTGTCCAGGGAAGACATGGCTTTGGCAGTTCGGACTGAACTGGGGTGGCGGAGTGAGCTAAAGAATGGTGATGGATTAAACCCAGATCAGTTGACTGGGGGTGAGTGTTTGATTTGCTCAAATGCTCCGTCCATCATCCCCTTTTGTATCGCTTTGTTCGCCCTAAGTTGGCAGGGTACGCTCAAACTTGAGTCCCTTGCTCACTTTGCCACTGGATTCATGCTAGCCTGGCTGATGACGGCTGAAATGCCAGAAACCGGTCCCAGGATGCTTGTTTCCGGTCCAGGGAAGACATGTTTGGCAGTTCGGGCTGGACTGTTCCCATGAGGCACAGGGTCAGACTGATTTGCATATGGCCATGTCTGAACTGGGGTGGCGGAGTGAGCTATAGAATGGTGATGGATAAAACCCAGATCAGTTGACTGGGGGTGAGTGTTTGATTTGCTCAAATGCTTCGTCCATCATCCCCTTTTGTATCGCTTTGTTCGCCCTAAGTTGGCAGGGTATGCTCAGACGTGAGTCCCTTGCTCACTTTGCCACTGGATTCATGCTAGTCTGGCTGATGATGACTGAAATGCCAGAAACCAGTCCCAGGATGCTTGTTTCCGGTCCAGGGAAGACATGGCTTTGGCAGTTCGGGCTGGACTGTTCCCATGAGGCACAGGGTCAGACTGATTTGCATATGACCATGTCTGAACTGGGGTGGCGGAGTGAGCTAAAGAATGGTGATGGATTAAACCCAGATCAGTTGACTGGGGGAGAGTGTTTGATTTGCTCAAAAGCTCCATCCATCATCCCCTTTTGTATCGCGCTTTGTTCGCCCTAAGTTGGCAGGGTATGCTCAGACGTGTGTCCCTTGCTCACTTTGCCACTGGATTCATGCTAGCCTGGCTGATGACAGCTGAAATGCCAGAAACCGGTCCCAGGATGCTTGTTTCTGGACCAGGGAAGACATGGCTTGGCAGTTCGGGTTGGCCTGTTCCCATCAGGCATAGGGTCAGACTGATTTGCATATGGCCATGTCTGAACTGGGAGGGTGGAGTGAGCTAAAGAATGGTGATGGATTAAACCCAGATCAGTTGACTGGGGGTAAGTGTTTGATTTGCTCAAATGCTCCGTCCATCATCCCCTTTTGTATTGCCTTATTTCATATACAGCATTGTACAACAACAACATACACACATTATTGTATGTACACCCACAGGCACCACAAACACAATGCCCACAACCACCACCACTTAAAAACAAATTGTGTGTGTCTGTACAGGTGTGTACTATTTACCACAATATGTCGGGAGTGTACAGTGATGCATGACATATAAACTAAATATTGCAAGTAAGAGCATTGTAAAAATACAGGAGGCGAAGTGTAAACATTATCATAAAATTCATAGTGACACAAGTGACACAAACGTGTATTTTTGGACTAGTCATCCTTATTGATATTTCTTTTTCATTTGAGTGCAATTGTATTTCTTAAATTTCACTATATTTATCTGATGTGCTGTGTGGTTTTAAAGAGCAGTGATTTACTTTATTACTGTTTTATGTCACATAGACCTTTGTGTTAATCTTGTCTGTTCTGTACCATAGCTCAGATGGGGTTGAGGTCAGGTAAATTAAGTTACTTTGTGTTTCACCCTCATAAATAAGTGTCATTATTCCTTAATGTACCTGGCTGTCCATCCCAAATAATAATGTACTTTCTTACATATTAAAGCTCAACTAGTGTTGAATTCTCTCTTCCTTCTGAATGGTTCTGTCTGATTCTCGGATGGCCACGATTAGTTGCATCCACCAGTTCACTTGAACTGTACAGTGGCAATCACTGTTGCCAAATATAGTCACTGTTCCTTAGACTAACTTGAAAGCATAATCTGATTTTGCAGATTTAAAAACACAATTTAGGGTTCCATTATGTGGCCCTTTTGTGTAATCCCTTTATTTCTAGTGATATACTGCACATGCATGCAAAAATGCTGACTAAACTTTCTTTACATTTGTCCCCCCCCCCAACAAGTAAAGATTCACAGTCTGATGCCCAAGAACTGCGAACTTGGACAGAAACACAGGAGAATAGTCAGAGCAGAGCACAGGAGCGGTGAGCAGGAGCAGTGAGTATAATCCTCTTTAGATGCTAGGTTGAAAGGAAAGCAACCAGTTGTGGTCCTAGGTGTGATATTCATACAGCCCAGCACACAAGATGGCCAGTGAACAGCACGTTTTCAGGAGCTGATGTCATTTCTCAGTGCTCCCTTGAGTCTTACAATCAGAAATGCACATCAAGATTGTGGCAAACGTCAGGGCTGGGAGGAACTCTCTGGGCATGGAAATGTGAGCAAGCAGGTGGGAAACATTGAGGCAAAGTCTTTGTAGTCTTCTGGTGCATGTGCACTTTGCCATTCCTAAGGACAAGTGCAATAACATGGCTTCTCTCGGAGGGTTTGTGTTAGCCTTGACTCATTGCAAACTATACTGTCCTCAATAAACCCGACATAGACAAAGATAGTCTAAAAACTATTGAATAATTACTCAACTTCCATCCCTGGGAAGGATCATTATCAATGTCATTGCGGATCAACGACATAACAATAATATCAAGACAAATGCCGTCCTGCACAAGTTACATTTTAGTTCAGATCACAAGCAACAGTGGCTAAAATGTACTCATCTTTTTTGTCTCACTGCAACCTTCAATGTCATTTACATAATGACCCTCCTTCATACCTTGATCCACTAAAGGACTGTGAGGGCAACATTCTAATGTGCTTTTTTTTTAACCTGATGAGTCCAGACCTTTAAGTCAAAATTTGCTCCATTACAAAAAGTATCCTCAAGACTCTATGCCCTTGCTAGTGAGCTTCATCGGGTGCATGAAGCCTTCGGAAAGCGTTCTGGTTGACTTAAACATCAATATGCATTTTAGTATACACCGCAGCTATACCTCAAAGCTAAGGGCAGCCACAACATGGTCCTTATGAAGAGGTGTCTCACCAACATATAAACCTGCGTGACCAAGGCCAAAGCCCCTCTGAAACTGAATCCTAGCAAGATAGAGTTGGCCCTCATCACAAATGCCAGCATGCAATATCAGTTCTAGGAATGGCTCGATGAATTTAATCTAGTTAACGTCATGTTAAGTGTCCCTAGGCCGCCAAGTCAATGCCAGTCTCAGCTTCAGCGCCTATATTATAGTCACAATCTCAAACATCTTGCAACCGGTATCTCTGTTCATTGTCAAGCCCATTCTCCTTTAAGATGACTTCAGAATGTCCCACAAGGTGCTGGTTCTATCTCTCTTCACTGCAGGCAAACCTCTACAGGTCACCATCCCAGAGACCCTTCTCTTAACCTGATAAATGTTCTTCAGTCTGAAACATGATCTATAAAGGCCTCCACAGGCATACTAGAATAACCCCAATAACCTGAGACCTTCAGCTTCAACTTCAGCACCTGCTGGATCCTATATGAAGCAGTCAGCCACTGCATTGTGTCATACCTGGCTTCAGATATTAAGCCATCTGAGGGACAATGTGAAGACTTTAGCATCACAATCACCATATTATAAACCATAAAGTGTAGAAAGTAGAAAAGCAGGCATCAAACATTTTCCTGTTATATATCAGGTCTTTGGGGTTTCATCCTCTAGACCCTCTTCTACTGCAGAAATTAACTGAAGACTCTACTCTTCAAGTGACGCGTCATTGCTCCGTCTTCCCTTGGTCTCTGTACCAGCCCGAAGACTGTCTACTACCACACCCTCTTTCCCTACCTCATTTCATATTTTACTTTCCTACCTTTGTCACATGACCCATTATGTCACTTCTCTCCATTCTCTTAACATTGTATCAAGTTCTTAAATCCATGTCTCCCTTCTGCATGTCTCTCCGTTTCCCTGTATTGCACCCTGTGCTTTATGGCTACATTTGTGCTTTATGTAGCCCCCATACACATACATACACACATTCTGACAGCCCAGAATCAGTGCACAGGGTGTTTACCGAGGATCATTTAATTTTAACCAATCTCCACAGATCTATAAGTCTCAACTTTGGCTTGTCAATGCTTTGCAGAAATAGTAAGTTGCCATCTGTTGTCCTACTTACACCATTGCCTGTTCTCATGTAATCTCTGTGCTATTGACTTTGCCTCTCCATCTGCTCGAAGGTCGATACCTCCAGTCTCACTTCACTTTTTGTCAGTGTCTGTCCCTGCCTATGCTTCCTTTTGTGAAGTCCTTGACCTGGTCCACTTAGCACTTGACTTCACTAATCCTGCCCTTTTCTAAAGTCTTCCTTCCTCCATGTGTGCCTGGTGCCCCAACAGATCCCATATTTTCATTTTTCAATTAGTCGTTCCTGAAAGTCTCTTATTTTTTCTCTAGTCACATCCTCCCACAACACAGTCTGTGGTCAACCCACCCGTTTTTGTTCTGATCCAATACTCTCTCCAGTTTCATTTCCTATAGTTCTTTTAAGGCCCAGTCTTAACCATGTCCTTACCTTATTCTTGATCTTGACAAAGGTATGGTAAGTAAGTGTTGCACTCTGCTGGAACCACCATGTCATTACTAAAAGGCGGTTTCAAAATCTGAGAGGGGTTAATAAGGAGGAATAAAGGGGTAGGTTCATTTAACAGGCACAGGTCCAAGAAACAGGAGGCAAACACCTCAAAAAAGAGGAAAACACTGAGAAAAGCATAAAATATATCTCAAACGCCATACAATAACACCAACAGAAATGCCCTAGAAGGCTGAAATGCAAGAAGGATAGTAAATGCTTATATAAATAGGAATCCCAAATAGCTCTTCCTCACTTGACCCAGATGGGCTTATGCACTCATTTGGGTAGGTTAACAGCTTGGAAAACTTTTTCTTAGAATGAAAAAAAGGATCCTGGAAATCCTCTCATAAACGGGGACATTAGGATCTGAATGCATCAATCACTTCCTCCCCACGGTTTGCAATCAAGTTTTAGGGCAATCAGAAAGAACCCAGTAATCTGAGGGGAGGCCTGGTTGACTTCACCCGCCACTGGACATTCCACTGTGCTCTAGATGCAAACCATCTACCTCTGCAAGAGCAGACTATGTTCATACCAGAGGACGAGTGACCAATCCCAAACCCTGGTATTTAATGGAGGACCCTGAGGCCATCAAGCTGGCTGGGGCTGCAACACCATCGTTTGTTCTTGCATTCACCCAGGCTCTCCATCCTCTGTTCCACCTCTCTCCTGTTCCCTCATCCCTCGGATTCTTCTTCTAGTCTTGAGCAGGACTTTCTTTACCCTTGCTCCATTCTTGTGCACAATGAATACATGAGGTACCTAATTAGGACTATTCAACCACACCCTGCAGAAGTACTTGGATGGATAACCCTCAGAATTGGTAAGACGCCAACTGCTCTATGGGATCTGCATGCCACGTCTACTTGCCTTTTGTGTATGTGCTGTTGAGCTTCTCCTCCAGCAGTCTCCTTTACCCTGTACGCCATCACCTTCTATAATGTCTTGGGCCGCCCTTTGCTTTTTCCAGCCCCACACTTAAGCAGGCCTCCATGCTCCAGTCCTATGTAGAACCTTTTTCTCTATTTCAGCTTGGTGCTTCCTCCATTGCCCCTACCTCTTATCATGCCTGATACTTCTATTAATTCAGTATTCTTGTCTCACCTACTCTTTACACAGCCTACCTTAGAGCACCATGGCTCTGAATCAGATTTTTCTACCCCTTCCCCCAGCTCCACCCTCTTGCTCCATGCATAGGCAGTTCTTCTTGCAGGCACAATTGCCCCATAACACTCCTTGTTGTGTTCCTTTCTCTGTCCCTTTCAAGCCAGCAACTCTCCTTTCCCTAATCATGTCCAATGCTTTCTCCAGATCCCAGTGTTCTGGCAAGCTTACCCATACCAGATATGGTAAGGATAGCGAATTCTGCACGTTGCGGGTACCTATGGCCTTGGAATGCTTCCAGTCAGTGGTTTCAGTGGTTTAGCATGGGTGCCATGAGCACTAATGCAAACAAGTGAAATGGAATTATACCATCTGCATTTGGAACTGAAAATGCATCAAAACTGGGGGCACAGTGGTCTAACAATGGTGTGATATGGTTCCCTCACCACTGAATGAGCACAGGCAGTAAAAAGCCATAACGATCAAGGAGCAGGGCTCCCCAGACCTTTAGGCTGTGGTGTCACTCTACCATTTATTCTCACACCTAAATATGACTGTTTATGAATGAATAAAGGTTTATGCATGAATGAAGGAATATTTCAAGTTAGTCAGCCTGGAGTGCATGAGGGGGAGTAAGTTAAAGTTAATTCACTAAACTATAACTGGCAAATTTCAGTGGTTTTCATTATTTTTAACATTTTAGATCTCATTTCAACATCTAACTGTAATGTCAATTTACAGTCTGGTTGTTAAGTGGATTTTTGGATTTGTTTTAAAGTATGTGACATTACCATTGGAAAAACACTGTTCACTGCCGACACATAGCATGTAACAATTCCTCTGAACAAGAAAACAAAAATGTTTTTATCGCCCTGAAACATCTTCATTGTGGTTTTATCTTACAGCCCAAATTCAAACTGATGTATCCTGGTTTTGTTTCCATTCCTTTTGTTAAAACAAATGCAAACTGAAAATGCCATTGCATAATCCATTGATGCGATGTGCAGATTATAATATGCTATTTATTACCATTGCTGAGGGTTGGGGGCATCATGACCCACTCCAAGAGCCATGATCCACACTCATAATCGTAATAAAAAGATGATTACAGTTTCTGCATCTATCTATCTATCTATCTATCTATCTATCTATCTATCTATCTATCTATCTATCTATCTATCTATCTATCTATCTATCTATCTATCTATCTATCTATCTATCTGTCTGTCTGTCTGTCTGTCTGTCTGTCTGTCTGTCTGTCTCTCTGTCTGTCTGTCTATCAATCTATCTATCTTGTTATATACATATATAATTTAAAAGGTAAATTAACTAGATTTATTTAACTTTTGTTTAGTCATGTTAAATTATGTTATGCCTCTAATATTTTTTTTTTAATGGGAGTGTGTTGCAGTGCCAGTGGTTGGCCATGTGTGGTGCTTATGATTGCTAGGCTAGAGTGCATTGAGGTCATTTTAACACTTTTAACTCTGTATTCACGTTAAAAGTGTAGCTTGTGAAGAGCTATGGTTTTGGTCTTTTAAGGGTGTGTGTTTGTGTTATCATGTTCCTGCCAAACCCCTCCTTAAAAATGTCTAAACTCCTTTCATGTAGTGGTAGACTTTCCCCAGTTTTCCCAACACTCACTCCGGCTCCTCCCACATTTACAACTAAAACATATTTCTACCTGTGCTGAGATCTCCTCTTGAGCAAATATGTCCCCACAGAAAATATAGGATGAGCGGAAGAGCAAGTCTCCGGCCAAAGTTTTGTAAACTGAATTTTGCAGTATAGAAGTAGTGTTAGTTAGGCCACGGCTGACTTGAGTGGAGTTGCGCTACGTGGAACTCCACAAAGCGGGTAAAAAACTCTGCAGCATGAGGTGGAGTGCTGCGTGTGGGCGGAGATTGCCAGGCACACATCCGCATAGCCATGTGCAATGCGGAGTGATGCCTCGCGTTCCAAAATATGTTCAAACGGCACCAGGCGGTTTTCATGTGCATCCTTTTGTTGCAATTTATGCGAAAAAGGCCCCATGCAGTTTGTGTAGGCGGGGCCATCTTGTTTTTCTACTCACTGGTATGGCCTAATTTTTAATCACTCTTTATTCTCTTTCATCCTCCTTAATTGTTAGAGTGTTTTGTTTACCAAGCAGGAACTGACATTTGATGTCATATCTGGAATAACAAGATACACTCTGAGAAGTAGGGATCAAGTCAGCAGTGGCACTTTATTTAGACTAGTAGGTACCAAGTGTCAAAGACACTTAATTATTCAAGAATGAAACCACACAACCAAACAAAGATAAATCACTGTAAATCAGAGAAAGAGAAGTTGAATAGAGAAATGCAAATAGACAGTATAACCTTATCTAGCAATGAAATTTTAATAAATCAGTCGTCAAGCTCGGAGCACTACTCAGTGACACTATGGGGGACAGCACCGCCCGCCACAATGCTAAACATGCACGAATGCATTTGCATTAGCAAAGCAGCAGGCACAGCGAGGTGCCTGCCGCTTTGTTAATGCAAATGCAGGGGGGTACCAAAGGTACCCCCCCTGTGCACACCCCACCTCCCCTTCACTCCGGGGGCCCACAGGGGGTCCTCAAAGTGAAGACCTTTCCGTGGCGGCATCGCCGCCATGGAAAGGCATCTATCCTGGGCCATCCTAATACGGCTGGCGGCGTCAAATAGACACCGCCACCATGTTAGACCTTTTCAGCCCCGGTCGCAAGGCGACCGGGCGGTAAAGCAGCGGACGGTCTTTCTGTCCGCCGCGGTCACCCCCGCCATACTAATATGGCGGGGGGCACTTAGCTTAGGATGGCGGGCGCATTGCCCCCACCAGGCCGGCGGTGGCTACCGCCAGCCTGGCGGGGGCAAACCGCTCGCCATCCTAATGACCCCCTATATGAGGTGATCAACAAGTTGGTCAGTGGGCAGACCTTTTGTACAGTTTTAATAGGGTGACCACAGGATCAAAACATAAGCAGGTGTTTTGAACGCAGAACATAACAAAAGCTGGGCTTTTATCAAGAACAATTTGTCACTTCTTGGAATATAAGAAAGCAGAAGTGACAAAAGGTAAATAAGTTTATCAAAGATTATGGGCTATTTTGAGCCATGTAGCTGTCTTAGTTTCAAAAGCTAGCAAAACATCAGGTGCAAAGTTGTGGTTGGCCCCCACCTCTACTCTTGCCCCATCTTGTTCTTCTGGATGGCAGATTCATACTGCCTATCTCTGTATGGTCTCAATTTAAAGTAAGATATGAGCACAGAGGGCAGGGGCTCTGGACTTATTTATCAGTAAGACAGTGACCTGAGGTTCTGGCCTTCGCAGGAAAGATTCATCTGAGGTTACAAAAGGGCCGACCCTTGGAGCAATATGAACAGTGTTGCATAAACCTCTCCATGGCTTGGCAGGGATCTTTGAGACTTTCAGGCTTCAGGTGTGGACAGAATGGGCCTGGGGCGTTATATGGTAAAACTAGAGCATGCTTCACTATCAGACTTATCTCCCCCTCATTTGTATTTATGATATTAAGGTGTGTCTTTGTCTTTGTGTATTTTATGTATTATTGTGATTTTTGGGGTGCACTGCTTTTCATGACTTTTTTCAATTTTGTTTACTATGCCTGTTTGCTTTCTGATTTGTTCTTTTCTTTTCCCCTCCTTCCTTATCTCTATTTACCCCACCCTGCACCATGGCAGAGGGAATTCTACCTTGCAGGCAGCACCACTGCACAGGTGTGCAACCCCGGGCGATCTTTAGCTAGGAGGAGGTGGCAGCGCTAGTTTTTTTATGCAGTCCATGAAGGAGAGTTTGTCCTCAAAAAAAGAGTTGGTCAGCTAACACGCTTGATTCTGAGCAATCATCCTCAACTCCTTCTGTGCTGTTTCAGGGACAGTGTAATTGTGTGGTATGAAGTGTATCACTTTGATCATAGTCTTCCTCTCCAAGTTTTAAGGCAAGAGACTGGTCCTTCTCACTGTAACAACTGCACCAACTGCACAGAACACAAAGTCAGCTACATGGCAAACCAGATACTTTACTGACAGCCTGCTGAGCTCTAGCCATTGGCGCATCTTACCATATCAATACATCAATTGGTTTTGATCCACATAGACCTTTTTGGATCATAGATTTACTACTGGAACATCCTGTGGATGGTCATTGGTGTTGCCACTTGCTCAAACCTTTTTGCCCTCACCTCTGCACTGGACTTAAGCCCTGCTGATTGAAACCAATACAACACAGGGGTTAGGTCTGGTCCATCTGTCACTGTTGTTGCCAGTGTTCTGGTCAATGGTGTTGTTGGCTGCTGTGAGACAAGACTGCCATCTCTGGTAGTTGAAGGTGGCACCCCAAAACTGTGGGGGGACTCAAAGTTCCAGTTGTTCTTCTTCCAGGTCTCCGACTTGCTCTACAATCCACCTCTTGTATTTTGAAATATCCCATTCAGAAAAAAGGAATGAAAGTGGATAAATTGTTTTGCACTGTGGATCAAGTAGTGTGGCACAGATGTACTCTTTGGACGTGATGATGTCATGCTCCAGTCTTGTATTACAAGCCAAGTGAAGTATTAAGTTCTTAACCAGGACATGCACTTCTGTGTTTTCATTCAGACCTGCAGGGTCGAACCGTACAGACACCTTCTTTATCCTATCTGGTCCTATTGCAGATGCAACAATGGGATGGCTTGGCCTATTGTACTGTGCTCCTTGCTAACTTCCTGTGTTTGAACTGTCATGTAGTTTCTAAAAATACATAGAATATGCGCGTTTGGACAACATAAACCAAGGGATTGGTGTCTAGACTGATTCCGGGCTCCCCCACAGGATATGTTAGCATACAGAACAGCTAAATCACAGTGCACCTAAAAGCTCCCATACCTTACTAAGGAGCGAATAGTTTCTGGCAACCATAAAACATGACAGCCATCAGTCCTTCAGGGATCGTGGAAACAGTACAGTACCTTTCGTTCAGTTAATCATGCTCAATTAGTCTCAGAGAGATACAGAGAATAAACGCTGGGGACGTTTTCAATAGGCATTCAATGAACCAGCATCATTCTTGTATAAAACATGTTTGCTGCGACAATCAATAGACAGAAGCAAATATATTAGTACGAGCACCAACTGAGTAAATAGAAGGTGGAATTCTACCATGGCACCTAAACAGTGAATATATGCCGGTATATAATCATGATAGTAATCAAGCGTATTCCTAGGATGTAGACACTATCTAGCATGATTGTGGGTCTACAGCCAAGATTTTCCTAGGAAAGAGCCCATCCCATTACCTGATGGGAGAGAATGAAGGACCCCGTTTTCGTCTCGCGTTGGACACTCCTCAAGGGATGTCAGACTACTGTGTGTTGTGCACTAGTGAAGATATAGTTCTTTTATACAGGAAAGATAGCCTTGTTAAGACCATGATTAAGAAGATGAGCCCAAATAAATAAATGTAATTTAGGCAAAGTAGCCTGATCACCCAAGGATGAAAGAAAGCAATGACATAGTGTGTTAATCCTGTTATGTATGTCATGTGCAGGGGATTTCACTTAGAATACTCATGCATTATAAAGTAGGCTAATTTCAAGGAAAACAATCAACATTTATTCAGTACGTAATTAGGTAAAAGGTCACTGCTAGAACCGTTGTGCAGGGCAAGGTAGGACAAAGGTAAGTGAAAGGTCACTTTGCTACTTAGGCCTAGATTGAGGACATAACAGAACCTCAAATCAGAGTAGCATTTGTGTCAGACATTTCCCTAGGCCCCATGTGTCCTAATCAGTAAACAGCATCCCCTCCGCCTAAATTGACATAGTCATTGATCTGTTTGTACTACTCAAATAGATGTTGCAACATGTAATAGGTCGAGTTCCAGAGTGTTGGCACCTCCTGTATCAGGACTGTATGATTCTCAGCTGATTCTGGGCTTTGAAAGGATGGCTGAAATTGCTGACTATGTCTTCTTTTTTGAAAAACTCTTGCACTTAAAGAAAATTTGAAATTCATGTTTATTTGAACACAATCATCGGGTTTTTATGCCAATTCTTTGTTCTGTGCACATAATGACTATGGTTGATTTTTCTGAAAAACTGTGTACACCAGCCAAATAAAGACTATTACAAATATTGTACAATTAAAGTTTTATATGTGTTTACACTTCATTGTGACAAATTTATGCTTCATTTTTTGTTCATCGTTTTGGATTAAGTGAATTAGTTTATTCACATGATGTGCATCCAGCACACAAGTGAATAGTTCACTTGCAGTCCTTGTTTATAGAGAGGTTGGGACCGTTTCGCTGGGTGGCACGCGTACGAGTGTACATTTTGATTCTTGGTAATTATTGTATAGACTTGGTGAGCGCTAACTGCATTCATTCCCTGACTATGTTACTGCCATTTTCCGTGGCAACAAATCCAATTCTGAAACCTCTGGGTCGCAGTCATTCCTACACTTTGCCATTAAATTTGTCCAAGATGTTTACAGCTGTATGTGATTTCTCCATGGCAAACATGGCAACTTTTGCATGCCACTGAATGCTCCTAAAACTTCCTTCAGGGCCGGGTCCTGCAGATATCTTTTGCTTAACCCCGCAAAGGAGATCCAGTTTGCAGTGATACACAAGTAATCAGTCACCTGACAACTGGTCCACATGTCTATCATCAGGTTGATAGTGTGAACAACACTTAGGGGTCAATTCCGATCTAGTTTGGGAGGGCTCCTGACAGGATCCGGAAGGACCAAATATTATTCGGAGCCACTGTTTTCATCCAAATCATTCTCCATTTCGAACAACCAAGTACGATGTGAAGATCTTGTCCACGCCGACCAAATGGTTTCTGAACCTGAATCTGTCCGTCCGACTTGTCCGGAGCGGAATCATGCCAAGAAATGTACCAGGCTTCCGTACAAGTGAGTGTGATGCATTATTCGGACTGCCGTATCGACTCGTTCTCAGTGAGACAAAACGGCTGTTAGATTTAGACTTCGGTAAGCCAGAGCAGGCCCCCCTGCACCAGGAACCCTCTGAATCAGTGGCAGGGGGTGCGCTTAGGTCCCCCTGATCCAACTATGCAGTGTAGCAGGCAAAATGGAGTACCCGTCACATGGTGTACACTTTACCCCACCCACCCCTTTTTTGCTATGGGAGCCTGTGGACGCGTCGGTATACAGGCTCCCATAGAGTTCAATGGGAGTCCGAGCGAACCAAGCCCGTCAGAATAAAGCTGCATCGTACTCGTTCGGTCCGACTCGCACAGTGCGATTCGCTAGGAAAGCTGTACGAGGGCTTTCCTAACAAGATTGGAATCAGGCCCTAAGATGCAAAGCTTATCTAACCAACTGCAGCACATCGTGATGCAGCACTGGAACAGCAACTGTAGCAAAATAGGTTTGACTTGCTACCTTTAGTTTCAGGTGTATGGCTCCCACAAATTCTAAAATTCATACTCCATCCACCAAAGAAAAAGGGAGGCGGTACAGTGCTAAATGTTTTTCAAGTTTCTCATTGCACAAATCTGCTGTTGGGTGGTTCCACTCATAGGGCCCCTCTTACTTAAACATGCCCATATTAGTAGCCAGAATGTTCTTCCTTTCCGAGGCCTACTCTTTTGAGAAGTAGATGATAGTGGTAGACTTAATATGCGTCATGGTGGGATAGTCACTGTATGCCGTGGTGTCTCCATCTCACTCTGAGTCTTTTCCCATTGGAAAGTCACTGAGGTGGGTGGTTCTGCTGCACTGCTAGGGACAAGGCAGCTTTGCATGAAGCCATCACCCTCTTCTTCCTCATCATTACCTCTGACCGTAATTGGACTTGTAGCTGCTATTTCCAGGCTCTCCTCACCACCACGACCACACTCTGCAATTTTTTAAGGTGCTCTTCCCATTTGATTACGTGGTGTTTTTTCAAATGGGTTGTTTGGCCTCCAGTACCATAATGTGTGCCAGGCGTACCTGGATGAGCCTTTGTGTTGCAAATGCTGAATAGTTCAATGTGCTTCGAATCTTTGTTAATTATAAAAAGACCAAAACTGGGAGAAGTGCTTTTTTACTTTGTCACTGCCAATGCCTGAAAAAGAACTGGAGGTAGGTTGGAATTTTGTTGATTGCCTCTCTGCAGTGAATACTTCTCCTGAGGTAGCGGTTGGTGCAGGTCTCAGCTGGGGCTGTGAAATTATGGGATATGGCGGTGCTACCTTTGTCACATCCCTTGGACCAGGTTGAATAACAATTTCAGACTCTACTGTGTCTTCTTCCACAAATGATTGCCGAGCTGAGATCATCTTCTAATTGTTCCCTTCCATAAACCTAAGTCTTTCAAAAACATTTCTTTTCCCTTGGCTCTCCTGCTGTCTCCTGGACTCTACCAGAGTCCCCTCCATGTCCCTATCATCATCATCACCAAAAGAGACGCTTGGAGAAGATGATGGAATAGTACCCTACCCTTTTCTATGCTGGTAATCCGGGAGCCAATGATTCTAAAAGAGGAGCTTCTTGCTTTGAAGCAAGCTCAACCTCTTGTTCCGTTCCAAAATCAGGAAAATGTACTATTGCTAGCTGTGACTGCTGTCCACTTTCCTCTCTTTCCTGAAAGGATTAAGTACTACTTTGTGAAAGGGACAAATCCAATTCAACGTCACTACTTGTCAGCATCAACATGATTGCAGTGGCTCACTGACAGACATTGTCCTGGGCTTCGGTGTAAGTGGTGCTGTTAATGTAGGAGTGCTGCTCTCAGCTTGATCCATGGAGGCCAGTGCCGCAGATTTGGGGCGACATGCCACTAGTGGAAAGCTGCTTCTTCTCGCTGACCACTTTCTCACTTTCTTGGAAGCATCTTTCTTTGGGGCAAAAGGTCTCAGTTAGCAGTTGCACAAAGCTGCATAAGCGGAAGACAGTGGAAGACTGATTTGTGACTGCACAGTCCTTCTGTTTGGCAGTACTGTGTGGGTTGTCTCTTCTCTTATGCACCTAAAAGCAAACAATCAAGGTAAACATATAGGTCGGAAACTCTTCCAAACAAATCGGTTTCAGAATTGTTTGAGACCGAATCAGGTTCTACGAGTCCTACCGGCCAATTACGATGCTTGCCAACATCATTCGGTCGGACTATCATTGACTTCAATGGGAGCCTGTGTTCCAAACAAGAACACAGGCTCCCATTAAAAAAAGGGGTGGTTGGGGAAAAACTTGCACCCTGTGGCATGCACCTCATGGTGCCTGCCACACTGTGCATGGTTGCAAAGAGGGGTCCCTTGGGTACCCCTGTAGGCCCCATTCGGAAGGCTCTGGGCAAAGTGGGCCTGTTACAGGCCCCAAAAGTCAAATTCCATCATCCGATCCATGTCAGAACAACCGATTCAGAAAGGCTGTCCGAATTTTACATCATAATTGCTAGGTCAGAAATGCTGTCCTTTGACCTGTATGAGTCGTCCTGAACAACTCAGTACCTCCAAGTGCCATTCAGAACCGACTCGGAAAGTCTAGATGCTTTCCAAACATTGTAATTGGGCAGAAAGATGAGCTCTGAATCGGGTTTGGCAGACCTGAATCCGATTCCAAGCCTTTCCGAATGGCATTATAATCGACCCCTTAGTGTGAACTGTAGCATTGTTTGCAGTTTGAATTAGTTCAGGCAAAAGCAATATTATTGTGGTCGTTTTCTTAACTTAGGTAACCACTTTAAAGTCAAACCCCACCACCAAGCCATAATTCCCCATCAGAATAACACGCAATTTACAGAATTTTAGAGCTCTTGCCTTTATGTCCATATATTCTAAAGTAGACTCAGGGAACTGAATGGGTAAATGGAATAGTAATCTTTTGAAAATGGAGGTTAGTATTCGCCTATGGCAGGCAATGGGGTCTGGGTGGGAATGGAATAATCATCATCATTAGACACATTAATGATGCTAATGTCTACTCTAAAGTGCAACGAAGCCAAGGTGTAGAGGAGGAAACAGAATTATATACCTAAACAACTGAATGCTGTTGCATGGCTGTGTGCCTTTGGTGGATGGATGATGGATCAGTCAAGGCAAAATGACAAAATAATTTACAATAAAAAAGTGAACAAAATTATAATTGAAACCAAAATTAAAAATTAAACTAAAAAAATAATAAAAAATAACATACATTTAAAATTATCCTCCTCAACCTTAATATTAAACTGATATCTCATCTTTCTATGCAAGCCTAAAGGAGGCATGGTGATTGGTAACACAGAAGGAAACAACATTAATTAAGCAATGCCAAAAACGAAATCTGACTGGGCTAAAAGATTTTACAACAACACACATCCTCCTAAGGGGTCAAATATATTACCACATCTATACACTGTTTGCAGGTAAAAAAGTGAAATTCCCCAAAAAGAAACCCGTTTTGTAATTTAATCTAATGCCATCCATGGCCTAACAGTTGTTTCTGCACCCCTAACTAGTACTGGGCCTACTAGCAGAAAGGCCCATTGGCAGACTAGGCCACATACTAAATTAAATAAATATAGTCATTTTTTTAAAAACACGAGTTAATGTACTAAACTATGCAACATTTTTCCTTTACAAAAGAAGTAAAATGACATGCAAAAAATAACTAGGCCCCTATTGAAACTACAGGCCACCCACCACAATAAATTCTAAAAATTGAATAAAAGTACAAACAAATCCGGGTGCATGCCCCCAATCAAACAGTGACCAGGAGATGAACAAAGCTCTGCTGGGCATGAACAGGACATTGGAGGATCTGGGGCCCTTCCTTCCTGGTGGGAAAAAGTAAAAACAAAGGGCTTCTTGCACAAAAAAACAACTCCAATGGTTAGAGAAGAAAATCCACTAAAAAAGCCTCTGAGCTGCTTCTCAAGCACAAAAGCTGCTCAAGCGGTGCGTTCATGATCAGCACTACACTTATGCCGTCATGGCAGTAACCCATACAAGTATTGCCAGAGCTCGCTAATGCCCGGAGATTATCATGGCGCTCAATGGCCAGTGCCGAAACAAATCTCGAACACATGAATAGAAAAAAAGTCTGCTTTGCGCCTGGGAAGGCGGAATTCAGGAACTCCAGAACTGCAGAACGCCGAGTGCATAAATTCCACAAACTCCGCGAGTGGACCAGAGTTCACAGCCTGGGCCTAGAATTACTAGTTAATGTACTAGTTAATCTGCTACACATTGTAATTTTTTTAATCATGTCCTGTTTACATAATAATTGTTGTTCTTTATCCATTGATTCCTAGATATCTTTTTAGCTGTAGATCATTGGTGATGAAAAATGGATGCCAAGAACAAAACCAGTGTGATTAATTTTATTCTCCAGGGTTTGTCGGATCATTCAGGCCTTCGGATAGCACTCTCGATACTTTTTCTTGTGATGTACTTGGTTGGTCTACTAAGCAATAGCGCCATCATGACAGCCATCAGTTCTGACCATCAGCTTCACACACCCATGTATTTCTTCATTGGGAACCTTGCACTGGTGGACATCACTAGCTTGACTATCATAGTGCCCCAGCTTCTCGTCAACAGTATCTCACAGAGGAAGACCATCTACTTCTCCTATTGTATCACACAGCTATACTTCTTTGCTGCCATGGGTACCATTAACCTCCTGCTACTTTGGGCAATGGCCTATGACAGGTATGTGGCGATCTGCAGACCATTGCACTACTTAATGGTTTTAGGCAGGAGGGCCTGTGGCCAGTTAGCAGCTGGTTCCTGGACAGTTGGTCTCCTGAATTCTTTGTTGCACAGCATGATGATTCTCAGACTGTCCTTTTGTGCATCCAATTTGATCGAAAGCTTCTTCTGTGACATTCCACCGCTGCTGAAGCTCTCCTGCTCAGACACCTCTGTGAACGAACTCTTGATTCTTACTGAGTCTCTGTCCATAATTCTAGTATCAGTGATCTCTACTGTGGTCTCATACACCCGCATTATAATGACCATCTTGAGCATCAACTCAAGTGTGGGGAGACGCAAAGCCTTCAGCACCTGCTCTTCCCATCTCATTGTTGTCAGTTTGTACTATGCGACCATCCTATTTAGCTACATCCGGCCGACCTCTAGTTACTCATTTGAGAAGGACAAAGTAGTATCAGTGATCTACACCATTGTTACCCCCATGCTGAACCCTTTCATCTATAGCCTGAGAAATGACCAGATGAAACAGGCACTGAGAAAAGCAATAGGAAGATGCTTCTATGATCACAAATTTTAATAGCTGTCCTTTTTTAACAGAATTCATATAATGACCTATGGTTGATATTATTTTGAGTGTTTTGAGAACAGGCTGCTAAGTGGCTGGGATGATGGGGGCACTGGCTCGTCACTCAAACCCTCTGCAAATGCTCATCTTGTGTGCCTGCCAGATTGGCATTTTTTTAAATGAATGTGCTTCCACCAACATGGCTGTACGTACTTTTAGCAAAAATAGCAATTCCGGCCAGTCCTCTCATGCCATGTCAGAATGCTGAGCCATTGGCATTTGTTTACTGGAAATTAAACATTGATGATTCAGACAGAAGCAGTACAAAGCTTGTTTTTTTCTACTTGCTACCATGCTCTGCAAGAGAGGCGCAGTCAAGAAAAAATACAGGTTGCATAGTGATGGAATGTTAGCAAGCCAACTGTACAGTGCACAAGGTGTTTCCAATAGAGGAGCTACCGCTTGGTCTGATATCAGAAGCAAAGCACTCTAATCACCTCTGAATAAGGCAAAAGAACTACGTGTTGGGCAGAGGGGATGATCACCAATTTTTGGCAGCTGCCACTTCACTACCTAATTGTAAATGATGACCTATTCCTAGCCAAGGCTCTATGGACCTTTCAATGCAAGATAATTCCTACTAATATTACAAGTCTCTCATCACCCCATATAGTATGTTCTTGTTCAGCAATTCCCCCTTCTATGAATGTGGTGGAGGTAAAATCTTAGTAGATAGAGCTTCCACCGGGTTTTAGTAGATGCCCATTAACACTAATCTTTAAATGAGATTTTTGATCTAATTTATATGCACAATTTGCAAAATTATATCCTGAGATGGTCCCTGTTTCCAATGCTGTTCTTTATAATTTCGTTTATTGGTGTTAGGTCGCATATCTGATCTTTTTAAATCGCCTCCTGGTGGCTCTGTCCACCTTTACCGCCACATTGTGTATGCCATAATCAACAAAAAAAGCCCCTCACATTAGCCGAAGAAACCGTTTTCTTTGCTGCCAATCACATAAAGATGAAACACAGATCTACATGGAAGGAACATCCAATTTTACCTATAAATAAGGCATTTTTCATCTTTACATTAAATCTCTTATAATTGGTTTCCGCGAAACACTTCTTAGCCTTGAATAGCTTTGAATTTTTATTATTGTTAAAATTAAGGTGCAGTTCATCTTTTTGATAATTAGTGTTACACATACCGAAACTAGAGTATAACTGTAACCCTTTTGCAGACAGCTTGCAAAAGGGTACCCAGAAAATATTTGACCTAAAGATTTCTCACTTCCAATGCTATCTGGCTGGCCTAGGAAAATCTCTCTTCTCATAAACATTTGATGATAGAGGTACCAGCATTGCATTTGGTTCCTCCACAATCATCTTATTCCAAAATCTGTTTTTCAATAAGATACTTCTTACACCTAATTTTGTACAAAATGAATACATGAGAGTCAACTGAGTCAATTTATAAATCTGCTTCAGGAACACTTTTTGTATAAGGATAGGCTTTATATTTGAGCAACTATCATCTTTGCCCTATGTAATGTATTACTCATCCCTCTGAACATGCCTAAAGGGGCTGGAGCCCATTCTTCAGTTCTTCAATCTGAACCAGTTGATGGTCCAGAATATTCCTGGACCAAAAATGAAGGGAATATGAAACACCAGAGAGTTATTGTGATTCTCCATCATATTGACTACACACAAATCAAACATTGTTACCAATGCATTTATGTCAGCAAAGATGTAATTCAGTCTACTTGAATAATTGCCTCTGTAAACCGTAATACTTGTTGGTGAGTCATACATTTGTCTCCCTTGACTAGTGGATCCTACTTTTTTCCTTAAATCTGGGTGCTTAATACCTAAACAAAGGTCACTATACAAGAGTTTTTGGGTCATAGGAGACATCTAAGGGTGAATTAAAATCTCCCCTAACTAACATTCTCTCAATATCTCACTTGGCCACATAAGTCCCCATGCAGTGAAGCAAGGTAGACTCAAGAAAGTTAGACTCAAGAAAGGTAGAACTAATGCCTTTCCGACTGAGGAAGCTTATAGCATACGTGATGATGATGAATATAAGTTAGATCCTATGCTAGCACTACTCTTTCTTTCTCCTTCATATTCAACTTCAGCGGTTTCATTTAGGATTAACTGATATAATGTTATCAATAGTACACCAAAAATCATTGACAGCACAAAATCCTTGTATTTCATTCTTGATAAAAGACTCAAGTTAAATCGTAAATTATGTAATAGCCAACAGCATGTGCTTCTAATTGCAACTTTTATAGGTAATTTATCATTTTATCTCATAACATGGCCTCAATGTAATTGTCCAATCAAATTGTGTTGTCTAGAATTGACTGTGGAATTCCTCTGCTGTGTGTTCTTCCTAAATTACACCTCAGAAGGCAGTTCTTTGTCAATTAAACTAAAAAGTGACCACATTATACAAACTTTAGCTAACATTCTGGGCCTGATTCTGATGCGGTTAGGAAAGCATTCCCACCTAGGGACTGATTCTGATGTGGTTAGGAAGGCCTCCTAATGGCATTTGCTCCTTCTAAATCGAATTGGGAAAGTGTCTTCCCGAATCAGGGCCCAATTATGATGCGGTCAGGACCATATGCTTCCATTTAAGTCAATGGGAGTCCAACCAAATCGTATCTGGAATCATCAGGATGCATCGTACTCCGTCGGTCGGACTTTCCCGATCCGAGTGGGTCGGAAACCATTTCCAAACCGATTCGGTCGGGAAGCTTTCCAACCCGCATCAGAATCAAACACTTAATGGTTCATCGTATAGTTAGGCAACTCATCAAAATAGCATGCATCCCCTAGAAGGTTTTACACGTATCCACCCCTCGGTTCTTAGTATCCAATTTGGAACCAATTTGATAGAGCCTGGTGGTACAAATGGTGAGTGTAGTTGTAATGAAACTTTATTTCAAGTAATTGAATCAAGTTTAAATCCCTTGGAGCCCTTACAAAAGGTTTGAAGAGCCCTTTTATTGTAAAGCAACAGTATATGCACTCTGAAAAAAACACCTAGATGACAGACTGTTTATTTTCATTTTTGATCATGTCAATCAATCAATCAATCAATGGCATGTGTAAAGCTCTGGGCTGCTCAGCGCACATATGTTTAACCCTTTCGCTGCTAAACCTTTTTCCTCACAATGCTAAGGCTTTCTTTCACTATTTGGGGTAGTTTGCGCTTAGGGCTCCATAACTTTTTATTCACATAAGCTATCCCTAAATAAGAGTCCTTGATTTCCAACATCCTTTGGATTCTAAAGGTTCACAGGGTTTGTTGATTCCCCTGAAGAGGAACAAGAAGTTTGCCAAAATATAGCTAGGTTTTGAGGGGGGAAATAGGAAAAAAATGCTCTAGATAAAAGTGTCTTATGTCATTCATAAAAATAGCATCAACAAACGGTGTGCTGTGCTAAAGTCAACATCTTTCCTTCTTTCAGGAACATGCAGAGCTGAACAAAAATAACACATTTTTTACCACAGTGTTTGGCATTTTTCAAAGAGGTCTTTTTGTCCTCATTTTACTTCCAGTTTGTGGTGGAAACCAGTTTGTAACTCATGGGTGATCTTGAAAAGCTATAGATTTCTGGAAAGTAGATAACATTTTCAATTTAGCAAGGGGTAATATGTGTAGATCCCTCTCAAAGTTTTCCCAAATAAACTAACTGTTGAAATAAAGAAATATTGAAAATGGGTAAGAAAACACATCTCTCTGTGACAATGTTTTAATTTGTAACTGTTTCTCAATACAGCCGATTTACATTCACATGTACATTTACATACCTTTACGTCCACTAGGCCCTTTTGGTTGTGGTGATGGACAGGGTTTGACGTTTTGCCAGGAATCCAAAGTACTCAAAGCCAGCAACTGAGCTGCACCATATAATGTTTTTTGATTGTGTACAGAGCATAGACCAATTCATATTGCGAAACATGTCAAGTGCAAAATGGGTACCAAGGAAACCTATGCATTTCTGAAATGGGCATGAGATATTGAGTTCAGGAGCAGTGGTTATTTGTGTGTCTGAATTTGTTGGACTTCATACTAGCAAATGTCTCCATCTTGCACACTGGCTTACCTCTAGAGGCACAAATGCAGAGAAAACCATTAGGTAATAAGAAATATCCTACTATTCTATGCTCCCATATGTCTTCTGGTAAAAATGGTACTTCACTTTGCCCTCAAAACTGATCTGTTTTTTGCAAAGGAGATAGCTGAGGATTTTGGGCCCTAGCTCAACCGGCACTTTGGGAAACTTAGCAAATCTGTACATTTTTTAAAATCTAGAAACCTAGGGGAATCCAGAAGTGTGTGATGTGCATGACTCTCACCATGTTGTTTTACCCAGAACCCTTTGCAAACCTCAAATATTGAATAAAAAGACAATTTTTCTTCACATTTCATTGATGAAAAGTTCTGGAATCTGTGGGGAGTCGCAAACTTCCTTCCACCCAGCATTTCCCTAAGTCTTCTGATAAAAATGTCACCTCACTTGTGTGGGTAGGCCTAGTGTCTAAGACACTACTGCACTGGCATTAGGCCATCAATATTGAATAAACTGAACAATGCCTACAAAAGAAAAGAGGGAAAGGTGGCTCTTTTAAAGCAAATAAAGGACCTGTGTGAAACAGACAATATACTTCTAGCTGAAAGGAACTTTAAAGGGGTTCTGAAGAGCGTGAAGTGCAACGTCATGTGGATGACTGTTGATGAGCGACTTATTACCCCTCACCCGTAGGTCCTGAATACAAGTGCAGGGCTATATTCTGATCCCAGTGCAAAGACGTGTTTACCCAATTAGTTAGTTAGTGACCATGAGTCACCCCCACCCACTGGAGGTGCCAACCAAAAGTGGCACCTTGAGGTATCTTCTTCAGAACACTGCTGGACTTGCAAATGGATACCAAGTGGACTGCACCTGCAGCACTTGGCATCTGTGAGCTGTGATGCAGGCCTGGGGAGTTTGGACCCCCTTCCAAATGAAATCCAAGGACATAAATCTCTCCAAGGATTATAAGACTTATCCCCTGGGTGATTCCTGGAACATAACAAAGTTGAAGAGGACATGCATGTGAAGTATCCCAGCTGACCAGTGGCACCAATCGCTGGACTGAACTTTGCAGTTAATCTCCGCCTGACACCCTAAGTGGGCTCCCTCTGAGGTCCTGGGGCCTTGGAAGTGTACTAATGTGATTCTGAGCACCAAGAGAAGTTTGAGAACTTTTGCTTGAGAGCTTGAAGGGGAACAGCCATGAAAGTTAACAGACCTGCTGTTTCATGGTGTCGGATTGAATTGCAGGTTTGTTCCACATGGAGAAGAGTTTTTTGTCAGTGACTTGGGGCAAGATGTACAACTTTTTTGCGTGCGCAACTGGGTTTTAGACCTGTTTGCGCATGCAAAAAACCTGTGGCCCATGTACTAACCCTATTGTGCGAGTCACTAATTAAATAGCGACTCGCAAAATAGGGTTAGGGACTCGCTATTAGGAAGGGGCGTTCCAAGGGTGTCCCTTCCTGATAGCGAGTTGAACACCAATGTAAGGATGTTTTGCGACCGCAATTGCGGTCACAAAACACTTGCAGTTTACCACCCTCTTTAAGAGGGTGGTAAACCATTTGCAAATGGAAAGAGGTGCCCTAGGGGACCCTTCCCCTTTGTGAATGGGTGCTTAAAATCTTTTGCCAGGGACCACTACCTAGCCTTAAAAAATGAAACAAAAACGTTTCATTTCTTTTTTTTTTAAATGCATCCTATTTTCCTTTAAGGAAAATGGGCTGCAGTTTAAAACAAAAACTGCTTTATTTAAAAGCAGTTCCAGACATGGAGGCCTGCTGACTCCAGCAGGCCACCATCCCTGGGAGGGCCAGCCATTCCCAATGGGGTCACAAATTGCTCCAGCCTAATTAATATGCATGAGGCATGCAGTTTGCGGCCCCATTGAGAATTGCAAACAGTGTCTCAGACACTGATGTACATTGGAAATTGCGACTCGCATTTTGGTGCAATTTTCAAGTCGCAATTTCCAATGGTCGTACATCTTGCCCAAAGTGAACTAGAAAGGGAGAACTGAAAGAAAAGTCACAAATATATGTGATATTGGAAGTTGGAGGAAATTAGAAATGTCAAAACCAACTCTATTCTCTTCATACCTCAAAGGCGTAATATGCCCTTTACCATTGTAAAGCTTTCCACTATCATCAAGGAGGAAAAGCAGGCCGACTATTGGTGGCCCAATTAAGACATAGAGAAGCATCAGTAATCATCCTGGCCATACCATTCATAAAGGGAATGGAAAACTAGCAAGCTTCCCTCCTAAGCTAGCAGACTCCTTTGCAATCTATTACAACAACTTCTACAAATCTGAATACATAGACAATGTTGAGGCTGAAGAACATTTCTTTAGGAATCTTACAATTCAAAATTAACACCTAACGGCAGAGATTTGCTACAAGGGGAGATACCAAAAGAGTAAATCTCTAAAGACATATCATATTTGCAATATAATACCGCTCCTTGTGACGGTGGATTCCCTTGAAAGTTTTATAGAAGGTGATACAGTATACATATTACACAAGGCCTTCAAAGAGTCTGTAAAAAGTATTTGTTTCTACCGTATCCAACAAAGCATTGATGTCTGTACTGTACTCTCCAAATCAGGCATGCATCCACTTCAATTAATCTGCTGTTTTACTGTATATTTACCTAATGTTGTTATGAAAAGGTAGGTGAAATGCATGACATAAGTTATAGGAAAGGGATACCAGTGCTCATCCATTAATCTCAAATTTGGTTCGCCCCAGGTAGATCATCAAGAAATCATATACACCCCAAGTTCACCACTATAGTTTTTTAAAGGCCAACTAAAAAACTATCAGTCTTATCTCTGGATGCAAAGAATTCATATGATCAGATTGAGTGGCACTTTATGTTTTGAACACCTCACAGATTGGTTCTAGGGATAATTACATTTCAAAACTAATTGCTAAATGAAACCGTTAAAGCACAAGTTGATTGCACTGGCTGCTTGGTGGACCCCTTTCTCATCAACAGAGGTACATGCCAAGGCTGTCTTCTGTTTCCCCTTGTATTTTTAGTAGCCTTGGCACCCCTGGCAGCAGACACACATACACAAATGCTTTTGTTTGGTATAGAGGCACCAGCAGGAACTTTAGAAGTGCTGCTGGATGCAGATAACATCCTGCCAACTCTTACTGAGTCTGAAACCTCACTACCAGCCTTTATCCAAATTATTGCTAACTTATCCAGAATAGTGCATTATAAGAGGAATGGAAGAAAGAGAATTGCTACACTGGCTTCTGCTTAGGGTTAGAACGTTCCATGGAACCAATGTAGGAATTCTCATCAATGGTATCCTAAGGCAGGTGACACATGTATATCCATTAATTGCCAAATCGTCTATTGATTGGGCTAGGCGGTCACAACTGCATCTGTCATTATGGGGTAGGGTCCAGAAGGTTAAGATGGTTTTGGTCCTAGGCTTCAATAGTACCAACCAAACGTTTAAGAGCTGGAGATTAGGACACTAGATCCTCTTTACTGATAGACAGAATATTGAGAATGAAAACCTATCAACTAACCACCAATAGAGAATCAGTGGGATCAGGCTTGCCAAGCATAAAATATTATCTCATATGGCATTACACCTTTTTTACATCTAACACTCATGATTTCAGAAGCTACAGACATCAAAATTTTAGTGACACTAGAAATTGATACTAATGGGGAAATGGAAGATTTACCTCTCCTTTATGCCCTCATCATGAATGCATAACTGTGAATCACATGTCACGATAAGGGATGTATGTCGTTACAACGCATACTTTTACAACGCATACCTGTACAACGCATTTTTTACACCGCAACATCCATTACAACACATTCCATTACAACGCATGCATTTACAACGAAATCTTAAAAACTACCTTTACAACGCATTCCACTACAACGCATACTACATTTACAACGCATACCATTACAACGCATACCAATACATTGCATATATGGTAAGTATTGGATAGTGTAGGGGTTAAAATTACTATTCTAACTCCAGGGGGTGCAACAGTAGTGTAAGTGTTGGATAGTGTAGGTATGCGTTGTAATGGTATGCGCTGTAATGACTGCGTTGTAAAGGTATGCGTTGTAGTGGTATGCGTTGTAGTGACATGCGTTGTAATGGTTGCGTTGTAATGGCATGCGTTGTAATGGATGTTGCGGTGTAAAAGTTTCGTTGTAAAGGTAGGCCGTTGTAAAAGTTGCGTTGTAAGTGTTGTTTCCCCACGAGAAGAATTTGATTAGCAAGCCACAAAGTTCTGAAGATTGACACAAAGATCCGCGCACACACAGCTATCTGGCAGAATTTAACTACTAGAACAGGGGAAATTATATGAAAGTTACCACACAGGGAAAAGGGTGGGAATTTATTTGCTGAATAATGAACTCAAATCATTCTCTCTTTTTTAAGGTGAGTTGCAACTCCCAATGTCCCAGGGATTGAAAAACATTCCATGGAGAACGTCTCATGAGCAAACTAGGTCCTCCACCTCAGGGACACCCTTGTTCTATAATACATACAAGCATGGGGCATTTAAAAGAGCACTATTCAGCCTCTATATCCTTCTAGTAAACTATCTAGGTGCTAAATCAATTGAAGGAACAACTATGGGATAAATGGAAAACACACCTTGGCCATTGGAATTCTGAAGATTACTGGACACAGATCATCGAATCACATGACATTATTATCAGAGCAGAATGGGTAAAATTCAATCAATTTGAAATACTCTAAAATTGGTATTTGACTCTGCAGAGATTGATGGAAGCAAGATTCATCAGAGACACAACACGTTGCAGATGCCAAAGGATTGACAGTAGCTTGTTGCACATTCTTTGGGGCTGAACAGTTCTAAATTACCATTGAATATCAGTAAGGAAAACTCTAAATGAATTTTTAGGCCACCCACTTGTAACATCCAGCAGACTAGCTGTAGTGCACACCACTAGAATTGAACCAAACATATCAAAGCTATTCTTACGCTGTCAATGAACAGCCATGACATAAATATGCTTATAGAGACCTTGGCAGATACATATCATCAACACATGAGGAATGTCATATAGGGCTGCATACGATAACTTTGTATGAACAAATTAGTTACCTTGCAAGACAGGATACCTTAATTTCTGGTCATCCTCTATAGAGGAGGAGGGGGAGTGCCCGATTCACGGAAGGGTGGAGGCTCCACAGTCGCAGCGTGGGACAGCACCTGTGGCAGGACCTCAGCATTACAGTTTCTCATTGTGGAGGTCCCGCTACGACTGCAGGCCACCCATCACCACTGTGGGGTCTGCACCAAGAGTGTAGAGGCCCTTTGTGAATCCGGTCCTGAACGTTGAACACCAAACAAAAGACGGGGAACACTGAAAGTGGAGAACATGAGGAATATCTCAATATGTAAAACAATATGTAATAGCATGCTACTATGAAAGCATGTTACTAGAGATAACCTGACTACTGTATGACATTGAGTATGAATCATCAATACATTGCAACACAGAAATGTAAATAAATTTACATTTATTAACCGCATAACGTTGAACAAAATGTTGTACATTTTAAATAAAATTAAAAAGGTTAGAAAGGGCGGGAATTATCTTCAATTGTTGTATAAAAAGGTTAGTTGTGCATTAAATAAACTTACAATATTGTATTACGTAACACAATGAAATTGATGAGTTAAAGTGCTGGAACATTTTATTTGATTAGTTCTAGGTTTAAAATAAGTATGTGAAATTAGTGTTACACTAGGCAATAACATCATTATTTTAAATGATAAGCATTGATAATGTTCCCTATACATTTTCATAGGGAGACAGTAGCCACAAAAGAGTAGGAGTATTGGTATTCAAAAACAATGGGCCTGATTCACAAACTGTATTTGTAGTATGCAAAATAATACTACAGTACTACACCAACCTATGTGTATAAACCCCCAGCTCCACCTTATCCATACTAATATATTAAAGAGAGAGCCCAAACCTTTGAGGCGGGTAATCCCATGAACCACAGCTCCAATCACAACCCCCAATACAGAGATGGAAAGGGCAGTTGCAGCAGAAGGACATAGGCTATGCAGACTCCCACCATATACATTTAAAAGGTAAAAGAACCGTGCCAGCAAAGTAGTCCCTTTTGGGCGTGTCTGCGTTGTGCTGTTGGTGTGTGCTGTGGGGCGTGACACACTGCTCCCTTTAAATACCCCTACACCCCACAATCATAACCCAATCTTGCTCCTTAAAATACCCCAACATCGGGAGGAGCCAAGATGGCCGCGGAGACGGACGTGTAGTCTCCCGGCTCCCGGAGTCTTTGTTTCCCGCACAGCCATCCTGTCCACTATCCTGCAATTGCGTACAAGCGGGATGTCTGGAAACGTTTCCTGACTCTAATGGTGTTCCTCCGAAGTCCCTACCTGTCTGCTGACCCGAGGTTTGGTCGAGATACATGCCGACTCCTATCCTAGCCCTGGACCCGGGACCCGAGATACAGCGCACCGCCCGTTTCTGCTGCGGCTGCGGGGGCTGATCGCTCTGAAACGGCGCCGATATCCTGGGTTGATCGGATGACTCTGTGGTCGTTCCCACCGGGCGCTTCTGTGGAGGGTACTGATGGCCAGATGGAAGTCTATTTTACCGCCTCATCTGGGGGACTTTGAAGGTGAGCCGCGCTTTGCTCTCTCCAGTGTCGGAGGTGCCCCCGGCCACCGGGGCTCCTTCCTTGCCTCGCCTCTGCCTGTGCCGAGCGGAGAGGGACGCCTTGATATAAGCTGTCCACGAACGCGGACTTGTCCTGTGTCGAAGGGATTGAGTGCCGCACCATCGCGCTGGCCTCGCCGGTAATCCTTTGTTGTCCCTGGAGGCAGGAACGGGACGGCTGGCTCCCCAACAACTATGGCGGACGGCGCCTCGGCTCATGCCCGGTGTGCCCAGCCTGTACCTGACTGGGAGGCGGACCTGTCTGCGGCGCCTCGCACCACGGGGGTAATGAATGATCAACAGGCAGTTACCCGCGCCTCTGTGCTTTGTGCTCTTGCTAGACTGCGGGATGAGTGGAGTGCAAACTCAAGACTGATAATGGAGAAACTGGATGTGTTTGTGACTGGATCGTGCTCTACTCTGCCCGTTTTCTCTCCTCGCTATGTCGATCAGCCTCCGCTGAGCCCTGTCAGTGCTACAGTGTTGCCGTGGGAGTGTGTGCCTAAACGGAAACTTCGTGAGGATACAGAGTGTGAGCTGCGTTCTAACCGCCCTGGCGCTGCTACAATGTCTCTTTCCCCGACGCAACATACAACCTCGCCCACTGAGTCCACGGGGCTGCTGCTACAACATTTGACTATCCTTTTAGACTGTGCCTACTCAATGGAGACATCGACACCTTCTGCAAGGCAAAGAGTTATTATGTTGAAAATGCAGCTCCTTCTATGTGTCGGCTCTGGTTGGGACTGGCGACGTCCATTTTGTCCCTGGACATCTCTTCATCATCGAGGGCGGCCATTTTGCCTCTTTGTTCTCACTGGGGTGGGCTTTCTCCCTTTCTTCGATGGTTGTGGCTTCTCACGGGGGGTGGATACGTGGGGACACCCGAGATCGGGCCAGGGCTAGGTGATTTCTCTAGTGTGATGGACGCATTGACGGGCGGGGACTAGGATGGGACTGCTTTTTGTCTGATTTATACGCATATTTGGAATGACTCTCCCCACCCGCAGTCCTGTTTGCTACTTCTGTCGTGCGGATGGTAATTGGGGTGGGGGACGCTAACGGGGCCGGTGGTGACCGGAGTATGTTGAACTCACCTCCTCCCGCCCTTTTTTGAGAGTTGGAGATTAGGATGGCCTTTTCTCACTCTCTATATTTTGGATATTACAGTATTCTTTTCTTTCCTTTTCTTTTCTTCCCTTTCTTCTTGCTATATTTCGGGTTTATTGGGCGACAGACACACTGCTGGGGGGGGGGGCAGGCCGTAGCCTCTGCATGCGTGTAGGGTGGGTGGTTAGAATTTTAGTTTTTAGTTTTAGTTCTATGGTGCCTTATTTTTCCTCTCACTTTTGTTTTTTCCTCTTCTTCTGTCTTGGTCCGTGTCTAGTCTACTAGGGGGTGGGTGGCGCCGGGCATTGGGTGGGATGTTGGGACTGATATCCTTGTTGCATATATTTCTAGCTGCCATGCCGCCCAGGGGGGACTTGATTGCTGGGTTGTCAGATTGCATGGTTAATCGTAGCTACTGTCATGTTCCACCTGCACGGACTATGCTTTCTTAGCCTTGTTTTTCTCCATGACTATGATAACGTACATATTGAATCTTAATAGTTGCAAGAAAAATTTTTTTAATTAACCTTCACTGATCCTGGGGCATGGTATCACAGCGCTTTATAATGTAACTGTTAAATATTTGCTGACTGTAATGACGTATTACAGTGTCGCCAAATAATATGCACTGGTGCTTCTGAGTATTTGTGGCCGGCCTGATGGTTGTGGGCCCGTATTTGTTCTTTCCTTGCTGCACAATAAAGGTTTTCAAAAAATAAAAAATAAAAAAATACCCCAACGTCCTTAAACACTAACCCATCTTAACCCCATAAATATACCCTGTACCCCAAAACCCAAACCTATCCCTAAACCCTAAAAATACCCCTGTACCCCAAAACCCAAACCTAGCCCTGAACCCTAAAAATACCACTGTACCCCAAAACACAAACCTACCCCTGAACCCTAAAATACCCCTGTACCCCAAAACCCAAGCCTAGCCTTGAACCCTTAAAATACCCCTGTACCCCAAACCCAAACCTACCCCTGAACCCTAAAAATACCCCTGTACCCCAAAACCCAAACCTACCCCTGAACCCTAAAAATACCCCTGTACCCCAAAAGCCAAACCTACCCATGAACTCTAAAATACCCCTGTAACCCAAACCTAGCCCTGAACTCTAAAGATACCCCTGTAACCCAAAACCCAAACCTAGCCCTGAACCCATAAAATAACCCGGTACCCCAAAACCCAAACTTACCCCTGAACCCTAAAAATACCCCTATACCCCGAAACCCAAACCTAGCCCTGAACCCTAAAAATACCCCTGTACCCCAAACCCCATACCTATCGCTAAACCCTAAAACTACCCCTGTACCCCATAACCCAAAACTATATCTGAACCCTTAAAATACCCAAACACCCCAAAACATATGCATCAGTACCACAAAACATATACCCCTATACCCATACTTACCTTATCCAAACATTAAAAAAACATGCTTTTACCATTCATGCATTTACAAAGAATTTCGTTGTAAATGTATGCGTGGTAAAAGCATGTAAAATGTAATGCCATGCGTTATAATGGCATTGTGGAGTCATGGTACTTTCGTAATGAAAGTATGCGGAGTGATGGTATGCGTAAAAAAAGTTGCGGAATAATGGGTGTTTACCCTCCCCCGGTAAGTACATTGGTGGCACGGCGGCCCACATCTCCAGCAACATACTCATATTTTTTCACCACCGGCCAGCACCTACATACTCTTTCAGACACACCTCCTGCCACAAGTTCTAGAATTGCGAACTTCAGAGCTGGGGAGCTATGTTCGAATCTCGGCATCAGCTCAACATCCTGTGATTCCAGGCAAATCGCTTTGTCTCCCCGTGCCTACCACATATGAATGTGTTCTTCTGTAATGTAAATTGTGCTCATGCCATGTTTTCAAGTTCGCTCTATATAATATTGCAAGGAAAAATAAAGTAGGGAAACTCGAGTTCACACACTACTGAACGCGCACTCTTAAGTGCATCAGCAGTGCACTGTGAAACGGAGCATTTCACAGGCCTGTCACAGATAAGAAATGCTATCAAAACGAAATCCTACAAAACAATATACTACTGGCCGGCAGCAATTCATACCCGGACAACGTCGGGACGGGCTGCTAGTTTCTTTTATAAGGGGTGATCTCTTCACAAGTAAGTTGGCTACTTAGGCCTTCAATATGAGTTGCCCATTCATTTCTAATCCATGTCCAACTACTGTTTGGACAGGAATTAGAATTATAAGTTTTGTGGTAGTTTCCACATGCCTCTCCGTTTTCCCCACACACATTTCGACAGATGGAACACTGAATTTTACAGGGAAAATGCCAAGTAATTGCTGATTTTGTTCCACAAAGTACCAAAATCGACATGTTTTGCCCCATTTCAAATAGCACTACTTGCAATAGGTGGAAATCATCATTTTTTTTCCAATCCGCCTGGAATCGGATTTTAAAAAGTGTGACAACAATCGCCTTCCAGGTTGGCCACTTGCAATTAGGATCATAGTAGTAAATGTGGGAGAAACCAGGGGAGTGGATGGAAATGGGGAATACTTACTAGAAAATAGGAGGGGTTAAGAGAGAGGTAAGGAGGTGTTTACGGAGGAACGTGTTAATGCAAAGCTCACCCACAAAAAGTAATACTATTGCTATTCACAACCTCAACTCAACTCACGCTGCCCAAGACCCTTGTAATTCTCCCTCGGTTATTACTCCTTGCTCTTTGCTCACCACCACTGCACTTCACGCTTGGGATCCTATCTCCCCCGCGCTTCTAAAAAAGTATCTCCAGGACATCAAATCTGGCTCCCCCCTTGACCCTTTGCCCCCTCAAGTTCTGAGTTCCCTTGACCCAGCCCTACTCCACATTATTTTGGATGTCCTGAACGCTTCCCTAACAGAAGCGATTGTTCCAAATGAATGGAAGCACGCAATGGTGGTACCTCTATTAAAAAAGGCCAATGCAGACCCCAATAATCCTTCCAATTTTCGCCCTATTTCTTTGCTTTCTTGCTTTTCCAAGATTCTGGAGAAACATGTTAACTCTTTGCTTAACTCTTTTGTTGAATCCACCAATTTTCTTCATGGTTCTCAATCCGGGTTCAGGGCTGGCTTCTCCACGGAAACAACTCTCCTTGGCGTATCAGAAACCATCAGGCGCCAAGTGGATAATGGTGAGACTGTGGCACTCATCCTGCTTGACTTGAGTGCCGCTTTTGACACCGTCTCCCACTCCATCTTATTGTCCACCCTGGAGGCAGTCGGTGTCGGTGGCACCACCCTGGCCTGGATCGCTAATTTTCTTTCTGACCGCACGTTTCAAGTTTTTTCTTCCACATCTGTTTCATCTATTCTTCCTTCCTCTCACGGTGTTCCCCAGGGGTCTATCCTTAGTCCCCTTTTCTTTAACCTGTACGTGAGGCCTCTTGCTTTCTTGGCGGAGCAGGCTGGCCTCACAATTTATTCCTACGCTGATGACACTCAAGTCATCTACTCCCTTTCCACCAATAAAAACCTCCCCTCTTCCTCTCTCCAAGTTGGGCTGAAACATATATCGGACTGGATGTTGAAGCACAAACTAAAACTAAACGGGGACAAAACTGAGCTGCTCCTGTTTGGCCCAGACACCTCTCTCTGGGGCCCACACCATTGGCCTCCGGAGATGGGTCCTCTACCCATTCCATCTGTGTCGGCCCGAAATCTTGGTGTGATCTTCGACAACCAACTTACTTTCAAACAACACGCTGTGAAAGTCTCAGCCACCTGTACTACCATCATCAGGTGGCTGAGAAAGATCACCTGGATGCTGCCTGCGGACACCTTGAGGACCGTAGTCCAGGCTCTTGTCATCTCACGCCTGGACTATGGAAACATCTTGCTCTTAGGTGCCGCTAAAGAGGTAATCAAGAAGTACCAGGTGGTACAGAATATGGCTGTCCGCCTGATCTGTCACCTTCCGGCCAGATCCTCGGTCGCTCACCATATGCGGAATCTGCACTGGTTGCGGATTGAAAGCAGAGTCAACTTCAAAGCACTCTGCTACATGCATAAAATCATGACTGGTAGAGCCCCTCGTTATCTCTCTGCTCTGGTGCAGCAACATATCCCCCCCCGCACGCTCAGGTCCTCGACGCAGAATAAATTCAAGATTCCACGCACCAACAAAGCCAAGATGGGAGGACGTTCGTTTTCCCTGCTGGCCCCATCCTTATGGAATTCTCTCCCTCAATCTCTGCGCACTGAATTGTGCTTTCTGAAATTCCGTAAGGGAATAAAAACTTGGCTCTTTAATAACTAATATTATGAATTTATCTTCCTCCCTCCTCTCACCGTTCAGTTTGCCCTAGCGCCGGGAAACCTTCGGGTAGCTGCGCGCTTAATAAATGTAATTATAAATAAAATAAATAAAACCTACACTTCTAAAGTTACGACAACACAAAACATCTGGAAATTAATTGTTAATAAACTGCAGCCCAGCTTTGGAATAAGTCTAGCACCAGGCATGGCCATCAAACTTATTGCAACACTGTGACTTGAAAATAATGGAGGCTGCGACACATTGGAAATGTCAGGGGACACGTCTATATAAGAAAAGAAACATGTTTCCTAAAGATCAAAGTTCAAAAGTCCCAAATAAACGTCAATTTCAAAGTAAAAGCCTAAACCCCAATGCAAGGTTAAACTCCATCCACCAACCCAGATGGTGTTATCAGATATGCTACACTGGGTTGAGGGACAAGGTTGCTGCCCAGTCTTCTGGTCAGATACCAGGTTCATATGGAGTTCCCTCTCAGGCACAGACACTTGGGGTTGCCGGTGGAACTAGACACTACCTGCGATAAAGGGCGCTCTAGGGAAGGTTAATGGAGGGCACAACGACAGCTGGTGGGGATGGGGGATCTCAGAATGAGTCAAAATGGGTGGTCTTTGGGAACACAGGGGCAGCAGAGCTCTCACGGCAAATCAGCCTGCATCGCTTGATGTTCATTCACCTCTAGCGATTCCTCTTGAAGCCTCCAAGAGAACAGCAGCAATCAGCTACTCATACATATTTCACTTCAGTGACTTGCCTACCTTTTCTTGTAGTTAGCAGAGAAATCTGTATCTACAGTGGCCCTGATAGTAAGTAGGGACGGGTAATAGTCTTGAGTGGGATACCGCTCCACCCAACTACAACTAGCACGGCATTCCCACACTCAGATTTCCCAACTGCAGGAACACCAGACTCGATTTTACTCCCCACAAAATCCATCCACAAATATCTCATCAGGTTCTTGCTGAACCTTGGCCCTCAGCTCCAGTCCAGACCCTACCATTTATTTATTTGAAGTTTATAGAGCGCACAGCTACCTCCGGCGGAGGTGTCCCAGCGCTAGGTGCGGAGTAGAGGAGGAGGAAGCAGGCAGCTAAACGTTACAGGTGCTAGAGGAGAGTAAAAAAACAGGTTTTTAGGAGTTTATGGAAGTTAGATTCCAAATTGGCCTTCCTTATGAACTCGAGTCAGGAGTTCCATAGCTTGGCAGTTCTTACCGTGAAGGACCGCCCACCTAATCAGGCTCTTTTGATCCAGGAAGTAACAAGTAGTACTTGGTAGTTAGATATCAGATTCCTCGACTGATGGTAGTTGCGGAGTCTTTTCCTCAAGTAGAGAGGGCCCGTTTATTTAATTGCCCTGTAGACAAGAGTTAGCGCCTTGAATTCTACCCTCCCCTTTACTGGCAGCCAGTGTATGCTCCGTGGATGAGGGGATATGTGGTGAAGTGTTGGGATATTTCTAATGAGCCTGGCAGCCACATTTTGTACACTTTGTATAGTCTGTAACTTTCTGATCAAGTAGTCATGTAGAATCAAGCACAGACTATTGGCGTAGTCTAGCTGAGACGTAATGAGTGCATTAACTAATGTGGAGGAATCTCCATAGGGACTTAATTTTCCAGAAACAAGTAGAGGTCACATGGCTAATCTGATTCTTGCATGAGAGGGCAGAGTCAAACTTGAACCCAAGGTTCCTGGCAGAGTGCACAGGATGAGGTGGGGGTTGAGCTCAGGTGGCCACCATAAGTTCGAGTGAGGCTGAGATGGCTGATTGAAGAATGAGACCTCCGTTTTATTGGTATTTAACCTCAGACAGTTCTCTGTCATCCATGCTGAAATATCAACCAGACAATGTCTGAGGTTAGAGAATGCTGCCTCGGATATATCCCTAAAGGAAAACACGAGCTGAGTGTCATCAGCTTATGAAATGACACTCACCCCATGTTGTTCAATGAGCGGGGCCAGCGGGGAAAGATAAACATTAAAAAGAGTCGGGCTCAAGGCTGAGCCCTGGGGAACGAACTCCACAGACGATGGGGCACGAAGATGAGATGTGAGGATGCAGCAGTACTTTCTGGGACCGGTGTTCCAGAAAGGAGCCAAACCACGATAAAGTGGTCCCTGTCACTCCCAGTTGTCAAAGTCTGCCAAGCAGGATCATGTGTGACACAGTATCGAATGCTGCCGACAGATCTAACAGCACGATCATAACAAAGTGGCCCTTGTCCAAGGTCTCCCGGACAGTCTCAGGGGCATATTATCAAACATGGCGTTGAAACTATCGCCGCTTTAGCAGCAGAAAACTGCCGCTAAAGCCATGATAATGGGCTTGATAATATGCCCTTCAAAATTCCAATAGAAGCCCATGTTCACACCAGAACATGGGATTCTATGGGAATTCACAAGGGCATATTATCAAGCCGATTATCGCCGTTCTAGCGGCAGTTTCCTGCTGCTAAAGCAGCGATAATTTTAATGCAGTTTCTTGATATTATGCCCCTCAGTTATTTCCAACAGCGCTGTCTCAGTGCTGTAGGCTGCCCTGAAGCCAGACTGGGAGTTGTTTGGAGAACTGTTTCTGTACTTCCAATTCCAGAACCTTGGCCGGTGCTGGCAGGAGGGAGATGGGCTTGAAATTCTTCAATTCAGTCAGGTCTACATCTTCCTTTTTGAGGACAGGTTGAACAAGTGCAGTTTTCCAGACTGTAGTATAGATACCAGTGATCAAAGAAGAATACCAGAGTAAATTGAGATTGGGGTCTGAAGATTAAAAAGCCTAGCTGGACAAGGGTCTATTAGAGAGTTGGATTTCGTTTTTTCCAACTGACTGTGGGAAGCCTCCCGGGTAAAAGGTCTGAATTCAGACCAGGTATAAAGAAAGGGAGATGAGGGGATAGTTGGTTCCCTTATGGGAAATTATAGGAAAGGAGGCGTAAATGGTTCGTATTTTGTCTTGAAAGAAAACTGAGAGGCCATCGCAGTGAGTGGCAGAAGGTACTATGTGGCTAAGCGTTGACTCAGGTTTAGTAAAATGTTGGACAATTTTAAAGATTTCTTTTGCAAAATTATTGGCAGATATAATTTGAACTGTGGTGTTGTCCCTAATGGACTGATGCTTAGATCTATGAAAGTGTTTTAATGCTATTCTGTAAGCATTTTTGGACTTAGTATAGTAGGTTTTCAGATCCGCTCGAGCTTCTTGCATAAACTCTTCTCAGTATGGAGTTCAGGAATAAACCAGGGGGCGTGGGTTTGTTTCTAGTCAATTTCAAAGTTTTTATAGGGGCTATAGTATCTAGGGAGGATGTGACCCCGTTATTGAATAAAATGACTTCACGGTTGGGTTCTCGGGTCAGTTCATAGGAGTTTTTTTAAGAATAGGACCTATTATATCAGGTGTAACTTTCCTCCCGTTCCTTCTATCTTCATAGGCAGGTTTCGCCTGGGTCTTACACGTAGTCCTAGACAAATTAAATGGTATCAGACTATGGTCTGACCACGTAAGGGGAATAGGATCCTTGGTGGTAATGGTTGGAATGTTGGTAAAAATAAGGTCTAACATATGGCCTGCTACGTGTGTAGGCATAGAGATCTTTTGAATGAGATTTTGTCCTTTAAGAATATCTGCCAGTTCGGAGGCCAGCGTACACTGTTCGCTATCCAATTAAGTCGCCCAAGACTATAAAATTCACATTTTTCAGCAGAGATCTGCGATAGCATTGCAAAGCTCCAATATCTCAGGAGGTTTAGAGTCCGGGGGTCTGTAGACTAGTACTCCTGCAATAGATAGGGTGGGGGAGATTTTAATGCTGAAGGACATTGCTTCTATCAGACCTATTAGTTAAATTCTCTTGTGCGAGATTTCCCAGTTGTTGATTGTAATCTTAGCTAACCCACCCCCCACTCTATTGCCTGCTCGATTGACTGTGGTTATGTTGTAGCTAATGGGAATGGCCATCTTGATGTCAGGGTTGGAGCTGTTTTTCAACCAGGTTTCTGTAAGAAATATAAGGTCCCAATCCCAGATTCTAGTGTTAGCCGACATCATCCGCACGTTTGGGGAGGGATCTACAATTAATTAGGCAAGCGTTAATAGTGGTTTTAGAGTTTGTGGGCAGTGTTCTAGAGGAGGAGGCCACATTCATGGCCTTACACTTTCTTCCAAACCACTCTTTGTCAAACTCAAAGAGGCACGTGGTACAATGTAGGCACTGCCTTGATTGTGATTGTTCAGTGGTGTTGTGATGCAGACAAGTTGGATTTTGGCAACTATTTGATCTTAGTTCCAGTATCTGTTCCCTGGACCACACTACTCTAGAGTCTGAGCGCAAATGGACAGCATGGCTTCTGCTGGACGCGGGCCGGACGCGGACGGGCACAGACGGACTTGCCTTAGGCGCGCCTTTGGCGCGCCCACTGCGCGTCCTCTGTCCCATTGACTGATGAAGGCGAGTGTTAGATTGGCTCTGCCCCTTTTCAGCGTGTGTTGGTGTCAGCCATGAGGACGTGATTAGGTTGTCCCGCCCTCCATGCAAACGGCACTTGCCGCGGTGGGCCGGGGCTAGGGACAAGTTTACAGTGCAATGTGCCAATATATACAGGTAAGCAGCAGGAAAGCAGTCTTTAAAAGTGTAAAAGCATTTAAAAGCACTTTCCCGATGCCCCAAGAATTGATGGTGTTCCCTCTAGGGCAAGCGGCAGCAGCAGCAATAATTTCTACCTTGCTCCTCTACCATGATACAGTGGTGCATTATCACTTGCACCACCAGGCCACATCCTCATCTGCTGCTCAGAGCAGGTTGCAAATGGAAGTGAGTTTGTCCTTACAATGGGGACACCACATGCATAGTTAGACCCTGTAAGATACACAAAGGTCATGTCATTTGCATAAAAGTTCTAGTTACATTCAACTTGCATATGAGGTAGCACTCAATGTACAGAACACTGTGGTATTAATAAATGTGTCTATGAAAAATGATATTTCTGAAAATATAAATGCTCAGTTTTACACTAAGAACATTGTAGGTCACCTGGTAATATATGGATGGCATTGAAGAGGGCATATTAGCATAGCGATGCGGGTCTACAACTAAAAGTAGTGTGGAGTGCACAGCTATGGGTAGATTTATAACAGAATACAGCACCACCAAGGCTCATGCAACTCACATAATACTGTATGGTCATGTCAGAAAGTACTAACCTTGTAGACACACCACTGTATCCAACCACCAACCCAACACACCTGCAATATGTTAGTGAAAAACAGACTCATGGAAATAAGAATGGAAAACAAGAGGGGAGCAGAGACTCCCAAGATCATCAGTTCACCTGGGCACTGGGCATGGATTTCAACTGGTCATGGTGGTTTTCTAAAATAGATTTAATTATTAGTGCCCGTGATTTATGCTGCATGTAATTCTACTCATATATATTTCTGTCGTATGCGTTTCTTTATTTCTGCTGCTGCTGAGCTCCCCTCATAACATATATTTGCCCACGTGCTCATCATTACTTACAGGGTTAACTATATTTTATAATGCATAATTGCTGTCTTTATTTCTCTTAAATGCACTTATAGTGTAACAATGGTTTCATATAATTTGATAGTGTATCAATAGTGTCTATGTTATATATTTATGAAGTGTGACATTTAGAGAAAAGTGCTGAAGCTTTCAAAGAACATGCCAAGGATGTCACATGTTTTTATTCACACCTCACGTGACACCATATAGCACAGGAATAATCTTCTTCAAAATAATGTTTGGAAATATTATATAAATCCTGGTTACAGATGTTTTTGAGGTACCACTCCAGACATGCCAGAAAACGCAGCTACGTCAGTCAAGGTTGTGCTTTCACACTTGATTTTTGGTTCTTTAGAAAACCTCACCAAAAAAAGGGATGAAGACTAGTCTAACCTTCAGGCAGGTGACAGAATGGAAAATACAAATCCTATTTGAAGGTGTGCCATTTAGCATGATCCTATTTTTGACAAGATTTTGGAGCTAATGTAGTCATTAGTTAGGAATGGGAAAAGAGGGTTCCATCAAAAATGGGCATATAGTTTGCTGTCAATTTGTATATTAATTACATGCTTTGCCTTCATTTTGCTCAGTATAATGCTTATATCTGCAGTTACACATTGTCTCTTTTAATCTGCACTAGACCCAGGTTTTAATACAATAATACAGGGGCATATTACCAAGGGCCTTATCGCCGCTTTAGCGGGAATTTTTCCCGCTAAAGCGGCGATAATTTTATTGCCCTATTACCTAGCTGTCGCTAACACCAGTTAGCGACAGCTAGTAGGAGATAGCGATCATCTTGGGGCCCACTTTGCATGTCAGCGATAATTATCGCTAATGACATGCAAAGTGGGCGTGCCAAGATGTTAGCGACTGAAAACAGTGGCTAACATCGCTATCTCCTATTACCTACTTTTGGAAATATTCGCGCTAAGCGCGAATATCTCCAAAAGCTAACGCCTGCCCAGAGCAGTTCTTAGCCGTGTTATCCAATGGTAGATGGATAACATGGCTAAGTGCATTGGCTCGGTAATTCATGAATATTGCTGACTTTTCAGCGATATTCATGCATTTCGGCTGATTTTTATCGCTTAGGGGATAAACCTTGATAATAGCAAGGCTCCTAAGCGATAAAAATAGGCGATACACGGCGATAAAATAATAGCCGCTAACCAAGCATAGCGATAATTATCGCTTATGCTTGGTAATTTGCCCCACAGTCTTTTAAAAATACAGTGCAAATCTCTGGTATGTGTCCATCCTTTGGCCAAAGGTGTTACAGAAACTCTCAAAAAATGAAATGCATTCCTGAAAGTCTCTGGCAGGCTCTGATAGGTGCCCCATATGCATTATCTCCAGGCGAGGTGTGGGAGATGTGTGGATCATAGTCTGCCCGTTTCTTTGATCAAGCTGGTAGGTTGGTACAAACCATTGCTGCCCTAAAAGACAAAGAGAATCGACAGGGCCTGTGATTACGAGGGGATTTGTGAAAACATGTCCTTGGCAACAACATACATTCAGATTATCTCTATCTCTCTCTTTCTTTTGAAGTGGAACATTTGATATTTCTGAATACTGGCATAGATAAAAGTTTATTGTCCTAAGTATAATGTAGCATGTGATGGTATCACTTTTAGAATAATAATGCCTACCTTTATCTGTAGTTATAGTTTCTTGAAAATATAATTTGAATTTCAGTGAACTGACATATACAAGATAAATCATTATTTTACAGTACAGTTGTATTCACCCTACTTGAATTATCACCACCTTAAACACAATATGTACTTTGTAAACATTATAAATGTCTAGAGCTTTAAGGAACCTTTGTCTTCATGTAATACAATACAATGAGAAACAATAGTTCGCAAATCCCATTACATCGTAGTAAATATTTCATTTCAAATGCGTGATTTATCAAATTGACTAGTCTCTAAATACAAATATTCGAAGTTACTTGCATTGCATCCTTCCCTGAAAATAGTGATGGGTCCCAGAATGCAAGCCATCTGTGGTACCTACTCAGGCTGTCCTGGTTTTAGTGGCTGCAGCAACTAAACATCTCAAGTCAGTTGCCCTGTAAGGATACATTGGACCACAATGAAACTTCTCTTCAACATTAAAGATGGCCACCCGATTGCCAAATGATCTGAGAGTTTGTGATCATGCACTATGTAGTGTGTGCTCGTTTCTGTCCCATAGTGCATCCTACAATGACACAAATCCTTTTGTCAAAAATGACTGACTTTGCTTGTCCAGCTCAAACCTTCCCTTCATTGGTTTGGGCAAATTCATTCATTGTTTGAAGCCGACTTTAACGTGTTAGAACATAGAGCAGGGTGGGCTTCACGAGTTAATGTTTGTATAGCAGTAGCCTTAATTCTTGGATTCATTGAGCATCTAGAATCTCATATCCAGACCAAGGTATATTTGAGAAAAATAATACATCAAATTGGAAAAAGAAGAGTATTTCCCTTGGTCTAAAGTCAGCGCCCCAGATTCGACCAGGATTCAGGGATCACAGAGATCTGAGTGGACTCCTAATACAGTTGTTGATCAAGTGCAGGGGTTTGTGTGTGGTTTTTGTAAAGACCTATAGCTCGCCAAATCCAGGGTGTTTTATGTATTATTTCATTGCCATAACTGCACTTTAACTGTGGTTGTGTAATGGAATTATGGTGGTACGAGCATAAGAAACTTTAATTTCCCATTAACAAAATGTTTTTTGGTCAATGGGAGAGGCTTGTCTCATTTTACAATGTATCCATTTTCTAAGAAGGCAACACTGACAGCACTTGGCCTTCAGTCGGGCGAAGCAGCGGTAGACCAACGGGCCGGGTCTACGGCCTGTCACTGACCCCAACAGTCTATGTGTCCTCTCTAGCGCCCCCTTAACAGCACTACTTAGTATCATCTGGCTAATAATCTATCTTCATAATGTTATGCATGGTACACCCTAATTAGCATATATGATTCTAAAGCCACAGCTCCTCAGATGCCACTCTATGCCTCTTCCATGTCACCTAACTTGAGCACATGCATGTCTGCATGTACGCCAATTATCTGAACCTCATTTGCTCTAAAACCGGCATCCTCACTCTTGGTCAGCCTCTTCTGGATGTGACATATAATATCTTGTTTAAACCAGCATTCATTCCTCTACAACTAAATCAATGACGTTATCAAACTTTACTGCCTCTGTTATGCACAACAATAAATCTAGGATCAGCTGATACCTGGTGTAAATCATTCTACTTGGGTCTGTGTAGAAGTGCCTTCATTAAATTACACAGTATGCAAAGACTAGCAGCAATATACAACTGCTTACCCTAAAAATCACAGCCATCCCTTAAATAAAGCCCCAATAAAGCTCCTCACTAAAAACTGGATACCGTTCAAAATATAATGGTCAGTTGTTTTGTCCACATGTCTGGGCCTACTTACCTATAAGAACTGGCCTCCAGACACATGCAAGAATCCTTCTCTTCTCCTCAGTGTGCATTTGGACCACTGCTTAGTTTGTCAAGAAAGTTTACTCTGGCAGAAAAGGCTTTACGGCCTAGATTCTGAAGTCCCACTTCAACTGAGCAGTTGCAGGAACCATCTTGTTCTTGGAGAGACCTAATGGTTCCAACTTTTTCACCAGCTTATCTCTCCAATTGGCTGGTTTGTCTAACCTCAATCTTGCCAGGCCACATAGGGCCTAAGCCCGGGGGTCGGAGGACTGTCATAGTCACTGGGTCGCATCAGTGTTGGTCCAGCCACTGCCGCACCATCGGTCAGCCCAACCAATTACAACTTTGGCAGTCGGACCGCCATTGCACTGATACAACTGCTATTCCATGGCGGTGGCACATCAGTCAGGGGCTCAACAATATGCTGGTGGGTCCACTGCAGCACTGCCATGCATATTACCAGTTCCAGGAACCCCAGTGGTGTCATGGAGGTCTTAATTCCATGAAAAGGCTAGCGGTCCTGAAACAAAAGGGGCCCTACAGGGCGTACTGTTGCCCATGTGCATGGAGGTGCATGCAGGGGGGCACAATATGAGCCCGCTGTGTGCATGCACCCCAGTTCCTGCATGGCATGTACTTTACACGTCCATGCGGTGCAGGAACAGTTTTTGGCATTCTCATTGCGGTGCCCATTTTCAGAAACACCACCGTGAGGCTGGCAAACCAAACCCGCCAGACATGAGGAAACTCGTAATCTGGCAGGCAGTGCACATATAGGTTTAGTGGTGTGGGAGCGAGCGGCAAGTGAGGAGGTCCACTCCTGCACTGCCAAACTCATAACCAGGCCCAAAGTGTCCTAAAGAAGCCCCCACTACATACGGCACTAGCCATGAAAACAGTAAAAATACAAATAATAATACAGTTGAGATCAGGTGCTGAATTGTGATATGTTTTCTTAATCAGTCAGTTTAGAGCAGATGTTTGAGACAAGAGGGTTGTGGGAAGCTTGTGGCTGGGATGTTCGGTGATCAGCTGAAGTCTGTGGACCACAGGTCTTTAAGTGATTTTTCTGACCCTGTAGAAGTTTCAGACTATAAACACTCCCTTACAGAGGCTTGGCCTTCCCTTCCCTAACTGTCCTGTGGGATCCTGCTACCTCAGAAGTATGTTAAAAATCTTGCATTCCTGATAAAGTCCCCACAGTGGTTTCAGTGATTCTGCCACTATCAGACACATACAATTCAACCTCACATAAAAAGGATGTGCCCTCTTTTTGGCCTAGGTTTGCAAAGACGGTGTGGAAGATTTGCTCTGGTCACCATTCCCACGGAGAGAGCACAGGTGACAACAATTAACTTGATACTGGTCCTAAAGGACATTGTTAAGCTAGAAGAGAGTGGGTGTCTCCTGGGTCTCTGTCAATGTCAGCATTGGGGCTGCTCAGAAGTGGTTGTGGGTAGAAGTGTATAAAACCCAAGCCTTCTCTCCCAGATCTTCTACAGCTCTCTCATGCTCATGCACCGATTGGATCTGTGTTTTACTGTTTGTTGGAGGTACAAGATCTACAGTGGGCTACACAAACACAGAACCTGTCAAACCTGGACTTGGAGGAGAAAAACCTAGCCTGGGAAGGGAAAAGGAGGCAGTGATGAAATGTTCCTGCAAAAAAGGTGCAATGTACCGCTGGCAAGCTATATAACTGTCCAGCATTACATTATCTACCTTTTTATTTATCTTTGTACCTATCTCTCTATCTAAAAAATAGGAATCATTTACATCGATTTTGCTAATTCCATATGTTACATGAATTTTGAGATTAATTTCTGCACCTGTGCATAAATACAACTGAGCACAAATGATGTTTATGCTGACATGGTTGCAAATGCTATTTGCACTTGTTTTATTATCTGTGCAGGGCATCTGTCCCTGTCTCTCTCTTTCCTTTTTGTTCCCTGTCTTTCCATCTTCCACTCACTGTCTCTTTCGCTCTCTCTGTTGCAATACTCCAGTTACCTATTCTGGACATTTCACATAAGGAACTCTCAGACAACTTGAAACCTGGCACTAGGCAGTGGCGTGGCATGGAGACAGCCTGGCTATGATGCATTTCATATCCTTGACCCTGGAAACTCCTGACTACTGGTTCTACTTTGCTAAACCATTCTTTTTGTGAAGGAATGTGCCCCTTCCTGCTTAAAAACAATCCTCCTTACAACACAGGCAGACTAGCACCATCATGCAAGGGTGACTGCGTTGGGACTAGGCAGCCAAACCATATGGTCCTTTCCTGTCCATTCCCTGGCACGCAGCAAGGCGGCTTGCTGCTCTGCCTACTTTTGACATAAATGTGACCCTACATTTTTACAGAGAGTTCTACAAAAAATATTTTGGAGTTACCAATATGCTCATTTTTCTTTCTTCCCAGTCCTGGGGAGTCAGGCTGATGGTGGGGCACAGACGGTATTTGGTAATTCCACAGGACAGAGTCTTGGATGAAGCTTGGCCTATCTTTCACTTCTAGGTCTTTGCAGAGGGACCAGGCGTCAAGTCTCCCACCTTGGGAGGAACAGAGAAGATAAAGTCGGTACAGTATCCTTTTAGGATACCCTCCCTTGCTCCTATTTTTTATTATTTGCCACTGTTCCTGCAATTACTCTCAAGCTTTCTATGATCCATATCCCTGAATTTTTGTACCCATCATTTTCTATTTATTTATTTCTATATATGGCTCTTCTCTGTATTTCCCGAGAGTCTCTTTCAGGAGAATCACTCTTGTATTCTTCTTACATAACCATCTTCTACGTTTATAGAGGTTTCTCAGTCAGCTGTTTTTTTTCTCAAAACGCTATTTACAACAACTTGAATAACTCTCTATCTGTGATATGTAGTTTCTAGATAAATACTGCCATGGGTCTATATTATTATTGCTGTGTTATTAGGGCCCTGTAATGGTTCTTATCGGGCTGCTATGTGACTTTTTTGGGCTGCCTTCTTCTCCTGGCTGCCCTCTTCCCACTGGTCGTGTGTCAATGCTAGCTTAGAGGAACAATCCAATATCCTGGCACCCACTTGGCTATGTCAGATTCCTCCATGAGCATGGCAAGAGCCTTGTACTAGTCCTGTCCCTTTTTTGGGTTAGGAGGCATTGGGCAGGGGAGGTTGCCACCCTTGCTCTAAACTAGTTGCTGTGCTATACTGTGCATCTAGTGTTCATTTCAGACTCACAGCCATCACTTCTCTCCTCCACTTTTCTCCTTCTCTGTCTCCTTCAATGTTTTCACTAGGTTCCTGTGGAAGAGGTGTAAATCATCTTTTTTTTCCTTTACATTGTCTGTGTTGTCTCTGTTTTTCTTTATCCCTATTTTGTTTCTTTTCTTATCATAACACTTCTTTCTTGCTTTTTTAGGGGATGCATGATCGTTGCCCCACCCTAAAGTGTAACAAGCTCCAAACCAACATGCAAGTCCATTTTATATGCACAGTGATCTTATGCTGCTAGTATACTGACAATACACAGTGATGTTTCAAGATAATCTCAGGTTGCAACATTTTGCACCTTCCTCAAATCCTTCAGATTAAGCTAAAGAGGGTTACGACCCTTCACTTCCACCTCAGCCCATTAAAAAAATAAGGTCTCCGATCTTATAAAAACATGTCAGCATACCTTTTCAATTTTTGATTGAATCCTTCACTGTCCTTGATTGAAACCCAGTTAACACCAAGGGATAACAATCTTTGGGTTTAATTTTCAATGCAAATCTATTGGTCTTATTTAGAGTTTGGTGGATGGGGTACTCTGTCAAAACATGATGGATATCCCCGCCCACCATATTATGAGTGCCATTGACTATGATACACATGCAATACAATAGCCACTTTTATGATGGAGTACCCCATCTGTTAAATGTATGGCCCTAAATCTGCAATCACTAATTTATGACATGTGTAGGAGTGATCGGTTCCAACTGAGACTTCTATGGGGGAGTCAGACAGTTCATACCACAACATGATCATATGCAACCCAACCAAATCAAAGTGGATTAAATAATTTCATCAAGTGGGAGAACTAAGATTGCAAAACTGAATTTCTTGTTTAACACGCTGACATCTCTTTTCCCATACCACATTTTCACAACTAAACTATAAGGCTGGGTGCAGGCTCCTCAGTGTAATATATATATATATATATATATATATATATATATATATATATATATATATATATATATATATATATATATATATATATATATTGTATACTGAGTTCCAGATCACTGTTGCAATCACACACTTACTGTGAGGATTTAGCCTGGTTCAAAGAATTTCCAATATTTACAGAAAGTATGCACACCTAAATGAATTCAAAAGATAATTGTCCTAGAGCACACAATTTAAGGGCATACTTATTGAGAGGCTTGTGTTATGTTTGCGTGGAGAAGTGTGGCTCAATGATTAGAACGGCAGACCCTGATGCAGAGGTCTAGTCCGGGACCTGGGTTCAATTCCTCGCCTCGGCAGGTCTTGGGCTCAAAAATTCCACAGACCTGATAATTCTCGCCTCGGTGCCTATTCCAATCATGGAGTCCCACTCTGCAACTCTGGGCAATAGCTTGCTTAATCTCTACAACGGCCCCCACAACGCTAAGGATGCCTGGCCTCCACCTTGGGGGTGCCCAGGAGTGGACGCCTCACAGGTGAGTGCCCAGGAGTGGACGCCTCACAGGGAAAGCCAGGATGGGTTCCACAGCGGTATTCGTACAAGCGCCTTGAGACCCTTGCGGGTGAGTAGTGCACTATACAAGTATCAATTTACAATTTACATTTTACCACGCAATGTGGCACATCACAAAGCCAACCTCTAAAACAGATTTATGAAGCTACACAAAGCTACTTTGCATGCCTCTGAGCGGCTTAATAAATCTGGAGTAGTGCAAAGCAGCTCAAATCTGAGGAGCAACAAGGCCAAATTAGTGCTCCTCCACCATCTCAGGTGGGGGCTCAATACTGTCAGCCGCAGCAGTACCTCAGATACAAAGATCACCGCCTTGTTCCCTCTTCAGGGCTCCTCTGCGCACAGGCCTCGATAACCATAAGCTGGGTTGTCATGGATACAAGCATCTAGGCCCTTCTTCATCACACAAAAAACTTGTTTACAAACCTTGTGATTCAGAGGCAGTCTGTTCTTCACATTGGTTGACATTAGTTATGGGGTTTACTAGCCAGAATTGTGCAGTATAACAACAGGGGAAATGAGAGATTCTTGACTATGCGAACAATCAGCCATATTGCAGGCCCAGACCCTCAATTTGATAATTTTAACCATTTTCCCTAAGCTTTCCCAGAAGGAGTTCTCCATCAGAGTGGTGCGGATCTCTAGGAATGCGGCAGAGATCCACAACTACCTGTCAAAAGTTACAAGTAGTAGGAGAATTGTTGTAAGAAGGAGCTCAAGTTTCAAGGTGATTCAGTAGTGTTAGCACTAGACTAGCCATATATTTATTTCCAGCATTGACATCTTTCTTTCCACATTACCGGCCAATGTAAACTCTCATAATTTGGCCAGCCTTCACTCTAACAGAAAGTTTGTCAAAGCTACTTATTCTCAGGCCCATGTTCCTGCCATACCAAGATTGCTAATGGGGTGCTTTTCGGAGGATCAGGTTCTCCTTCTCAGAACTTTTCCTATTTATGGTCACAGAAACTGTTCCTTATTGATAAGAAGGATTTTGGGTAACCTTTTGTTGGACTGTTTTTTGAGTCGTATTGAAGTAGTTAAACTAAGCAACGTTTAACACCCATCCTTCCCCACAGCATTGTTATTATCCTAATTCTTTATTAGTAGATGTCTGACATCTCAGGAAACACCAATTCACACACCTAATGAGATACTGAAGTAATTGTTTGCTCATTGTAATGCTAGTTGAGTCTTGATACTATGACTTCTATTTCTCCTACAGGCACGTGAGGCTTGAGATAGAAATGGATGCCCACAACTTGACCTTAGTGACAGAGTTTATCCTCTTAGGCCTATCCAATGTTGAAGAACTGCAGACCACACTATTTGCTCTATTCCTGGTGATGTACCTGGTTGGGGTGCTGGGGAATGGTACCATCATCACACTGATTACTTTTGACTCTCAGCTCCACACACCCATGTACTTCCTCATCAGGAACCTATCGCTGGTTGACCTCTGTCTCATGACAGTCATCGTCCCTCAGCTTTTGATAACCATCATCTCAGAACAGAAGACCATCTCATTTGTCAATTGCATGTCCCAGTTGTTCTTCTTTGTTTTATTTGCTGGGTTGGAGAGCATCCTGCTTGGAGTGATGGCTTATGACCGGTACGTTGCCATTTGCAACCCCTTGCGCTACTTCGTGGTCATGAACAGGAGCGTGTGTGCTCTCTTGGTGGTCAGCTGCTGGATGACTGGTCTCATGAACTCCCTGCTGCACAGTGTGACAATATCACTGCTCTCCTTCTGCAGCTTGAACAAAATCCAGCAGTTCTTCTGCGACATCCCACCGCTGCTAAAGCTCTCCTGCTCTGATACCACCGCCAACGAGCTCTTGCTCTTAGTTGAAGCATCTGCCATTGCTACGGCCTGCATTCTTTCTGTAGTTATTTCCTATGTGAACATAATTGCTGCCATCTTGAAGATGAAATCTAGAGAGGGGAGGCATAAGGCCTTCTCCACCTGCTCCTCCCACCTCATCACTGTTGCTCTGTACTACGGAACAATTCTTTTCACCTACATTCGCCCTACATCCACCTACTCGCTCGAAAAAGACAAGGTTGTGACTGTGATGTACACTGTTGTCACCCCAATGCTGAATCCCTTCATCTACAGCCTGAGAAACAAGCAGGTGAAAGGGGCTTTGAGAAAGACCATTGGAAGATCTCTTTTTCAATAGAAAATAGCATCTCTGTTTTACTTGTGCACTTATGCATAGTTTCAGACACTCATACATTATTTATTATGGATGTCTTTTTGCATTTCTATCTGTGCGACAAAATCAAATGTGATCCTTTTACATTTCAAATTACTCTTTTTAATGGGCTACACTAAGAGAATTAATCGAAAGTACGAGATTATTTATATTTTTCAAAAAGGTTGGATGCTGTCTATCTCACCTTGAGAAAATGTCATCAATTGTTGCCTCTTCCACAAGGCCATTTTTTAAATCATTTTCCAGCATGGTCCAAGAGACATCTCCACTTAAGGGGATGTTTCAATATTTAACTCTTTCATCTGTATGTGAAGGGTCAGGGTTAACTCTTTAAATTCAACTGTTGCTGAAAACGTACGCATTAACAGATCCAAATTCTCTGTCCATGTAAGTGTATAGGTTGTGCAATTTTCTAGGTTGTTGTTTTGGGTAGAAAATGGATCAGTGTGTGCTTTGTGGTCTATTTTTGTAAACCAGTGTTTAAATGGGTTTCACAAGTATGTTTTTATTTGTTGGATTGTAATAGTGGGTGTGATGAGGAAATAGTCCATTACTGTTATAAAGTGGGAATGGTAACATATTGCAATGGATCCAATATTTTTGGTCCTGCCCTTACCAGGATGACGTACACAGGCATTCACAAATGTGCCATGTTGCAACATCATATGGGGAGGGACCACAATATATGCTAAGTATTATCATCATACGCCCATGAACTCTCAAAGGTGTCTAGCGGAGCGTTTTGAAACTGAGAAATAAATACTTGTGTAACTCAGTCTTAATTAGGATTTGAAGTGGGCTCAAGATAACCTCCAACCAAATGTTTGAGGAGATTTTGAAGACTGGGATTTGTCCAAACCTGTTGGGTCTAAATAAAAAATATCTGCATACATTTTTTTCTCCAATAATGACATTGCCATGAAAAGCCTAGCTTATATTCTGGGCTATATAATTATAAAACGTTTTGACAACCCTGTATGACTATGGTAGTAAAACATTGAATACAAAAGACATTAAAAAAACTCAGTTGTGGTCACACAAAACACAATCCACAGATATCCACTGCTCTGCAGTCCTTTCTTCTGTTTGACCCCAACATGGCTTATCCAAGGGACACTGGTTGCATCTGGTTAACTGATGCACAGGCATCGCAACATAAGGGCTAGACAAACATTTTTGCTCTACTGTCTGTGATTGCATTACGTGCCTGTTTTGTGCCTATTTCTTTGCATCCACTGAGGGGCAGTATTTCCCCCTGGTCTTTCACCCAACATTTTGCCTTTTGCCATCCCTTTTTGTTGATTCTTGTTGCCGGCCTTAGGACTCTGGGCACTTTCCCACTTCTGACCACTGCGAAACTGCATGTGCTTCTCCCCTAAACATGACAACATTGGTGTATCTCGTTGACATATTTGATGTATTGGTAAGTCCCTTGTAAAGTGGTATACCATATACCCAGGTCATGTACTTCAAATGCTACTAGTGGACCTGCAGCACTAATTGTGCCACCCATACAAGTTGCCTTGCAAACCTGTCTCAGGCCTGCCACTGCATCGCCTGTGTGTGCAGTTTATCGCCACTTTGACTTGGCATTTAAGTAAGTAAGTAAAAGGTAGGACAGGTACCTTTATGTTTTTCATATCCATTTTCACTACTCTGAGATATTTACTTCTCATAGGCCAGCATTGGGAATCCAGTACACTTTTGAGCTGTAATTCTTGATCAGAGAGGAGTAGCATTTTCATGTTTCCTGTATTTGGAATGATAATGATAAATTATCCTTACCATTGAAGATGGATTCAACATTACTGTTTTAGAAATGCCACTTTTAGAAAGTAGACATTTCTATGTACTAACTGCTCTTTGTGCGTAACAAGCCTGTCTCCAATATACATCTGGGTTGGGTGACAGCTACTCTTTGTGTATTCCCTCCAGACAGCCAAAAACACAGGAAAGTGAGGCTCATCTGCATTCTGAGTGCTCATCTGCATTCATCTGCATTCTGATGGGTCTTGCTGGGCAAGGAGGAATGGGAGGGCCTGACACGTACACTTCAATAGGTAGCATCCTCTGCACACAGCAAGCACTGATTTACCCCTTGTGTTAGCCTGGCAGACAAGATTGGGCTGAAAAGGATCATTGTGCACTTCTGAGAGATCCTTTGAAGTCATACCCTACGTCAAACGATATTTTGGGTATAAGTACTGGGTCTCTGTCCCCCTAAATCCATACTCTTCTGAATCTTAAAATGAACCTTCGTCAGAAGGCCTGCGATACTGCTTAAAAGACTTAATTGGACTGATTTTCTGGTTTTTGCCCTGCTGCTCCCTGACTCTGCTGGAAGGAGGGTTGGACTCTGCCGTCCCTCAAACTTATCTCCATGGGCTTGCTGGGTTTCTCCCAGTTCACAAAGTCTCAGGTCCATCAAAAAGTCATTGTCCTACCACTGCAGCCGGACTACAGAAATTTGACAAAGAGCAGAGCGTGCCTGATCGCCAGCCTTGTGTTGTTAACTGACAAGCGCTTTAGTTAGTTACAGATCCAGCATTTTTGTTTTGCTCAGGATCAGCTCTTCATATTTGAAACTTTGACAAGAAGTGGAGCGTGCTGGATCAGCAGCATGTTTTGTAAAACAACACATGCTTCTCTTCGCTATAGACCAAGTGCATTTGCTATGGTCAGGATCGGCACTTCACATGAGGCTCGCACTGAACCTTCTGAGACTGTGTGGGCGATCACTGCCTTTTCTGATGCCACAGAGGCACCTCCCAGTGCGGCTCTCCAGTGTCACACTGCCAGGGAGACCAGGGGCTTACCAGTGGCAAAGGTCTGTGAGGCTATTCGGCATTTCCCTGCCACCAGGATTAACAAGTTGTATTGTACACCAGTAACTCCCTGTCTGGGATGACACGACGATGTGGGTCCCACTGCTGAGGCCTGCCGCCATCCCCACTGCCCAGCACCTGCATCTGCACCTTCCACTGCTTGCGGACTTCTGTGAGCCTTCCCTGCAAGAAAACTGTGAATTAGTGGGGCCTGTGAGACATATGTAGCTGGCCTGGGCTCACTTCTGGGTGGCTCTAGACATAACAGCTGTTTTGGGCTGCATGACCCCCCTAGATCTCTCCCTAGTGACTGTGAGGTTTTATTTGATTGAGATACTGGGCGGCAACCTCGCTGAAGGACCCAAGATTAGATTTTGTTGCTTCTCACCAGTCCAGTGTCACTGCCTATATTCATTGAAGTATGAAGAATGTGTTGAGCACTGTTTTACATAAAGATTCTAAAAAGTAATAACCTAAGAAAGTATTATTTGTATTTTTATCATTTTGGTCTTGTTTTGTTGACAACATAATAATCTATTTTTTTAAACCTGTGTGGAGTCTTTTTGTGGTGTATACATTCTATTACTGTGTGTGTGTGTGTGTTGCACAAATACTTTACACATTGCTTCTTTAGATGCGCCTGACTGCTCTGTGCCAAGTTACCAAAGGGTGAGCACAGGTTCATTTTAGTGTGTGCATAGCTTACCCTGACTAGAGTGGAAGTTCCAGCCTGGCCTGGGTACATACCTCAGCCAACAGGAATCCCATTTCTAACACGCTGTCATGGTTTTACTGCTTTGCCAGCAGGGCACTCTGCTAGACAGGGTTTGCACTCAAAGTGATCCTCGCCTTGAGGAGAGGGTCAGTACTGCTCTGTTAAAGGGATATGTGAAAACTCACAGGGACTTATTTAGTAGACCCTTACGCCATAGTTGTGCCACTTTTTGTGATGCTGCAGCAGCGTAAAAAATGCACCACACTGTGCAATATTTACAAAGTGGCACATCTAGGAATATGTGTAACTTTGTAAAGCCATGCGCTACATTATACCTGCAATGGTATAATGTATGCAGGGTCGGCATCCAGGCGAAGACAAGTCTTATAGAAGTGTTGCAGTGAAATTCATGAGATTTCCCTGCAACACTTCTATGGCCTCACTGCGTCAAATACTTGCACCTGCTTGAAGCAGGTGTAAAGTGGGACACAGGGCTTTTCACAAGGTGCTTGCCCCATGTGGATGACACATTGCTGGAGTTGCGTCTGTTTCCAGACACACTCCAGCAATGCGCAATTTTTGCGCCGACAGATATGTCAGGATTCCTGACGTATCTGCCAATCCTTGTGACATGGAATGCCATACAGGAAATACGGCGCATCCATGGTGTCGCAAGGAGGGCATGCTGAAAAGTGTTGCATCGCTGTTTTAATGCAGCGATGCAACACTCTTCATGAATGAGGCCCAGTTTGTGTTGGTTGATCACATATACAGGAACACACACTCTTTATTGTGTGTCTTGGAAGAAAGCTTACAGACCCCTCTCAGAAGTTCTATTCAGTCCTCCATAATAGGTGTCCTTCTGTTTCCCCTGAGTGTACTTTGAGGATTGATTGCGACAGGTGGCATGTGTATGATGCTTGCGTACAGGTGTGGATGTCCATGTGCTGGGTGAATGTCCCATCTGTGAGTCAAAGTGAATGCAGCATATGATAGATATTGTCTTCATCCTGGCGAATGTGCAATCTGCATGTAGCTCCCCCATGAACATCTGTAGGAGACCATTTGTGAGATTTCAGGGAATCAAGATCCAAACCAAGTTACTCTTGGACAGTGGCCTGGGACAAAGAAAAAGCAACATCCAGTTTGGCTGCCTAAGCGTCCTTGTCCCCTAGCATCCCAGTAACAGCCTAACTCTTCTAGAGATGTGTGGCCTGTGCCTGTCCCACTACAACACCCAGAGACCAGGTCTTGCCCTTTGCCTATTGTTCTGATCACAGTTACCTACAAACAGGGGGACCTTTCTCAAGATATTTATCCTGTGTCCCTCCAAATACATCGCTGTGACCAGCTGGTGGTCTATCCACCCTCTTCAAATCCAGTAATCTCCAGGAAGACGTGCCTTGCATTGACCTGCCTGCAGTTATAATTTTGAAAAAGTAGCAAAGGTGGGTGCCTGCCTGCTTCATGACAGTTCAGCATCAGCTGGCTCAACTGTCGAAACTTGCTAGCCAGGGGCCTGCTCAACACACGGATGCAAGAACTATAGCTTTGAAAGGTGTGTGTGTGTGGCTAATCATCCAAGGCATGGTGGAAAATGGCAGAAATATCATAAATGGCCCCCACATTCAGAAAGAAAACTTTCTGAGTGTAAGGGCCATCGCATTGTGTATTTCAGAAAAAAACATGCATCTTTGCTAAAAGTTCAACTGCAACAGAAGTACTCTACTAGAAAATTAAATTTCTGTACGGAAGGCAGTTCTCCACTGAGGTGGCAAGGACAGGGTCAGCTCAGCCTCAGCTAGCTATCAATTACCTGGGGGATGTTTAAATGGCCTCCCTAAATCCTTGAACAATTTTCTCTTCTAATCACACATTCAATGTATTACTTGTGATTACTTATTATTATTATTATTATTATTCTGAGTTTTGTATAGCACCTGGTTACCAATAGGCATCCCAGCGCTTCCAGAACATAACACTGCTGAAACAAAATGAAGAGATTAAACGGTAAACAAGAACGTTTTTAAGAGTTTACGGAAGCGAAGCAGACTAGCTTCCGATCGAAGTTGAAGGGGCAATGAGTTCCACAGGGAGGCCACATTTATTGAGAACCTTCTGCCACCCGTTCTAGCCTTTTTCACCCTGCCAACCTGGAGTAGATGTTGATGGTCAGAGCGGAGGGAACGAGAGGCCTTGTAAGGCTGGACCATCTCCTCAAGAATGGGAGGGCCTACCCCGTGCAGAACTTTGTGGGCAATACAAAGGGACTTGAATTTCACCCTGTCCCTTACGGGGAGCCAGTGCAATGCCCTCAACGCCGGGCGAGCAGATTGACGCCTGGGGAGACCCGTCAAAAGCCTGGCAGCCGCGTTCTGCACTTGCTGCAGTTTATTCAGGGTGGATTCGGGCGCGCCCAGGAATAGCGCATTGCTGAAATCCAGCCGCGAGATGATGAGTCCCTGGATGAGAAGCCTTCGAGTAGCCACAGGGAGCAGAGGCAGAATCTTCTGGGCTGATCGGAGCAGGCCAAAGCACACGCCAGCAGTCTTTTTGGCATGAGTTTTAAACGATAGGTCCTGCTCCAGCCACACCCCCAGGCTCTTGATCTCCTGCTTGGGGGGGGTACCGGTCCCAGACAGTCTGGCCAGCTGCTGGGGGACAGAGATGGAGAAGAGTTCCCCAGCAGCATCAACTCCGTCTTGGAGCCATTTAACTTTAGGGCTGAGCTGCACATCCACGTGTGGATCTTCTCAAGACACGTGTGCAGCCTGTCGGGATGGTGCGCCGACTGGGAAAGGCCTACCACCAGCTGAGTATCATCAGCGTAACTGATGATTTTAATACCCAGCGGCAGTACCACACTCTCCAGGGGGGCCATATAAACGTTGAATAAGGTAGGGCTCAATGAAGAGCCCTGTGGCACACCACACTGGAGAGGGGTTGAAGATGATTTTTCATGGCCTTCCCACACCTCAAATGTACGACCTTCCAAAAAGGAAGCGAACCATTTGAGGGCCAGACCCGTGACCCCCACCGCCGACAGCCGTTGGAGAAGCACCTGATGGTCCACGGTGTCGAAAGCAGCACTGAGGTCCAGGAGGATCACTGCCACTGATCCCCCCGAATCCAGTCTGCTCCTTGCATTCTCCACGACCGCCAGCAGGGCGGTGTCAGTCCCCTGACCGGGACGAAAACCCGTTTGGGAATCGCCCAGGAGGGAATTGGCTTCCAAGAAGTCCGAGAGGCGCCTATTCACCAGCTTCTCGGCCACCTTACTAATGCCCGGCAGCAAGGAAATAGGCCGAAAGTTGGCAAGGTCGGCGGGATCGAGATTAGGCTTTTTCAAAATGGCCTTAACCACTGCCCCTTTCCAGCTAGGGGGAACTACCCCTTGGGCGAGGGACAGATTTATCAAGTCCGTCACAGGGCCACCGATTGTAGAAGACACCTGTTTGAGATATTTGATCGGTGCTGGGTCTTTCGGGGAGCCACTCTTCATAGACCTCAGACCGCCAGGACTTCCTCCATCGTGACCGGACCTAGAGAGGCGAGCTCCACCGAATGCATCTTAGGTTGAGAGCTGGAATTATCCTCCAAAGAGGTGACCTCATCTACCCGGGGAAGGGAAGCCAGTATATTGTCAATTTTGTTTTTGAAAAACGAGGCCAGTTCTGCGCATTTTTTGCGAGGGTCCTCGTGAAGAACCTGAGGTACGGGGGCATGCAGTAGCTCTTTAATGACCCTGAAAGACTCTTTAGAAGAGTTGGACGCAGAGCCTATGCGCTCTTCAAAGAATCCTGCTTTAGCCACACGAATAGCGGATTTATACCTGCTCAGAGCCGCACGATATTCTTTACGACTCGCCTCACTCCACTCTCTCCTCCAGGACCGCTCTAGCCTATTACATCCCTTCCTCAGGGTTCTTAATTCCAACGAATACCAAGGTGCGGAGCCCACTCTCTTCCCTCTCATAAGTTGTTTCTTTTTGGGTAGGAGAGTGTCCAGAGAATCTACGAGCCAGGTATGTAGATTTTTGTCAGCGACTATCGGGTCGACTCCCTGAGGGGGCTGCGTAGCCTCCAGGTGTGCCGCCCAAATGTCGACTGGGAGCCTCGACCAGGCTCTCTCCAGGGTGTGAACTCTGGGGACCACCGCAACAGGACTGTCAGATTGCCAAGTCGCGGACACCAAATAATGGTCTGTCCAAGGCAGGGCAAGAGCCGAAGATGGAGTAAGATGGTCCAAGTTAGAGAGTATAGGATCGAGTAGATGGCCTTTCTCATGGGTCACACCTGAGTTGACTAAGTTGATTCCAAACGATTTAAGGTCGTCGAGCAGGTCAACTCCCGCAACATGATGCTGTAATTGAAATAAAAACTCAAGACCACCTCCCTGAGTGGTTACTAACTGCCCTTGCAGAACCAAGAGTCAAATGAGCCCCAATGGAGTATTGCTTATTCATTTGGATTACAATAGTATTCAAGTCCCTTGGACATGAGCAGTAAACAACAATATGAAGCACAGCTACTACCCTGTTGTCTAAAGGAGGTTATTGTGGCATGGCTTAACAACACCCAGTCCATTCAATGAAAAAGCCTCTATGAAGAAGATGGTTGAAATGCTTTATATCCTTCAATAAGCAGCAGAGTATTACTAAATGTCCTGAAAGTTCTTTTTCTTTTGTAAAACATCTGACTGTCAGATATACTAAACGCTGGTCACACAAATCTGGTCACAGTTTACGACCAGTACTTTTGCAACAAATATATATTATATAAATCAACTTATGTACGAATAGGTTAGTTTGTAAAATTCTGTTTCAAAGTGGTTCGTAATTTGACCTACCTCCTGAATATTAAAGAAGTAGGTTGCAAATTCTGATTCACTCATTTGATGACCACTACAGGAGACCACCATGCCCCTGACTGCTTTCTTGAAGGATATGAAGCTGTGCAAATAAATGTTTACTTTTTTAAAGTTTGGTTTAGAGTTGGAATGTATGTCATGCTTGTGCGCATGGTGAGGCATCCATGTGCTGTGTGAGGGATGCCATTTCTAAGAACACAGTGATTGCAGCAGAAGATGGTGAACGTATCAAACTGTATGTAGCTCCCCCTTCAAAAAGCCTATAGATTATTTGGGAGGGCTGGTAGAATCAATATCCAACCCTGTTAATCTTGGAGAGTTTCCTGGAAGAAAGAAGAGCAAGGCTGTGGACTCTCACTTTTGCAAGCGTTTGCCAATCCTCCTTTGAATTATGTAATTTGTCGCCACATTTGCTTGCAAAACATTGATACATATCAGACATGTTCTGTTTTTGAAAGTGCAAGCTACGACATATCCCTTGAAAATACTAAATCACAATTGGGTCGCAATCCCATTTTGGGAGACAGAAATGTCTATAGACTCCTAAAATGAGCTTGGTACACTAAAAAAAAAAAATGTTGGCAAGATTTGTAAACTAAGAGTCTGTGTCTCTTTCCCCTTTACACTATATATGATCCACGGAATGGGGTCCTCTGGCCAATTGAGTCTGTGGAGGGGCCCCACTCACAACCACTCCCTGCAAACAATCAATTCATCCATCTTGTACTGACCCTCGGTCCCTGGTGAACTACAGAGGGAAAGTCAGGAAATGCGGTGGAGGCCCACACTCCATTTTTTCAAAGGTCACCAATCTTAAAAACACCTATCACGGGATCTGTTGGTTCAATCTGGACACATTGGGCTTCTTTTAATCCTGGTAGGAAGTTATAGCCATGAGGAGCAGTGTTAGCAGACCTCATCACCTCCAAAGTGATGTATTCTACAGCAAGATGGTTTAACTGTCTTCATGCACCAGCTTGCCTCCTGGTCTTTGTTTATGAGTGCAGAAGTGCAGGACTTTCCTCCGAATTGTCCTCATGAAGTGTAGGAGGGCCGTCTCACTGGACTTGCCCTGGAGAGATCCACTGATCCTGGGGGTAACTGGGAGCAGAATCCTTAGTCATTTTGGAAATCAGAGGTTTCTTCTTCCAGTTATCCATGCCTGTTTCAGTCCCATGGTCCAGCAGCTAAAAGCACAAACAGCACCCACCTAGACAGAATCTTGGGTTGGCATATCATCTCTCCACTCTTGTCTCAACTCTTCTGCACAGCTTAGTAGAACAGTTCAAGATGTCATCATCCAGGAGTCACTGGTCACATCTGCTCCTGGGGCCTCAGCTCCACTCCTTGAAGAAATCACTGCCAAGGTCATTCCCACCAAGTGTTCAAAGAAGAACCCTGTGTTGGTTCCAGTTGTCTGGGCTACCTCCTTTGTTCAGTGGTACTGGATCATTCCAGCCCTAGTGCAATGTGACAAATAATTAACAAATGTAGATTTTTTTATTCTGTTCTGCTTGAGGAGCTAAGGGAAGCACTGTTAGTTACTCCTTTTGTATGGGGCAGTCTTTGTTTCTGCTGCTGGAGAGAAATGTAATTAACTTGGCACAGCAGGGTGACAAAAGACCTGGGCTCTGATCTTGAGCTGAGTCAGAGAAATATGACAATCCTGGATACTCCAAAAGTTGTACAGCTATGTTCTTGGAACTCTCTGATGTAGATTTCCCATACATGTTCCACCCCATCATATTCTATAACTGAACTTTGTAGGCCACAGTGAAGCAATACTGTGCTCTACTGCAGGTTTTCTCCACATGTATATTAAAGGGTCATTGCAGACAAAACAGTAAATCACATTGACTTTCCCTATGAGTATACATTAACATTATAAGACCTAACTAAGTCCCCTCTGTGCTAAGCTACGTGTGTGCAGTTACCAGGTTGCGCACAACAGTAGTTTCACACTCATAGACCTCACATGTGTGTGCACATCTGTTTATGTGTAACCAGCCAATTGCTCCTTACTCTAACTGTATTGCAGCGGCCTTATCTTAAATGTCAGGCACTGGTGGTAACCGCGCACAGTCCATTTGTTATGTTATTATCATAAGTGAGACACATGTAGTGGGACTCAATCATGGTAAAAAGTCCAAAACTAGTTGAACCAAAAAGCAAAAAATCTGAGTGTACTCAATGGCTTGAACCCAATTGCAACGGGCCTCATGTTGAACTGGGTGAACACGATGTAAATTAATCTCACAATATGTGCAGGCCAAACAATGGCAATATCAGTAAATGAAATGTGAACATATGCCATAGCCTGTGCTCACATAACCACATCAGTGCCCTTCAATCCAATCTTAATGTATACCGTAACTTGTGCCCCCACAGCAGCGGCGACATCAGCAATAATGATACCAATGGCAACATTTGACCATAGTCAGCAAGGAGAAAAATATGATCCAATTCTGGAAGCTTGTAAAATGGGGCAGTGAAGTATTAAATCAGACACTAACTAACCACGTTGCCCCAGAGCATTGGGTTCTACACATTGTGGCTTAATTCACTGCCAATAGTGGTTGTGATGATATTCCCTTATGGCCTATTCCTACAACCACTCTGTGTTTTACCAGTTCAGAGGTCGAATTAGTGTTAAAATCGATTCCAAGAGGCAGGGCCCCTGGCCCTGATTGTATACCCGCTGACCTGAATGTTTATGATAAAGTTCATTGGGTATCTTACATAAACGTTCTGGTGTCAACATGGGCTTCTATTGGAATTCTCAAGGGCATATTATCAAGCCCATTATCGCCGCTTTAGCGGCAGTTTTCTGCCGCTAAAGCGGCGATCATTTTAATGCCCCTAAATTCCTTGCTGTCGTATTCATCTAAAGTGACCACCCCATCAACCCCGAGTCAGAGATACGTGGTCAGATGGGAGCTGTGACTCACACCCATGTCTAAAGAGTAACAGGTCACAGGTGGGGTCCCTCATAAACTAAAGGCAAACACACACCCAGGGAAAACCCTGATCCATTCCACAGATAGGTATTTGCACCATAAACTGGTCAGAGGTAATTGACCCCTATAAAATTCATTTGGCCAAACTCTCACGTTCCCCAGAAATACCACAACGCTTGATGCCACATGCAGATAGGTACACTTCACCAATCAGGACACACCTTGCACACCACACGTAGTGATCACACGCTCCTCATGCCAGACATCTGGACAGATACACACTGGCCCACATTAGCTCTCCCTGAGGTCGGGGGGCCATCTCTGTCATTGTCAGATGCACATATTTGATTGATTTATTACTAGGATGATATTTAGGAACGTAGAGATCAGTTTATTGTACCACATGAACTGTATAATTTGACATCCAAAACTTTGTACATCAAGAGATTTTGAGCTGATGCACTCTGTCCAGGCTCCCCTGGCCGCAGCGTGTAATTGATCCAACTTGTTCCTGTTTTTCCAAACACCTCTTGTCTTTTCATTATTTAAGGTAAACTCATATCCCAGCAACATTTGCCATCCCACCCTGGGTAGGTGAAAACCAAGGTTTGGGGTACCAAATTTCACCTTTATTATCCCCTATTTAATCATTTTGTTGTGGAGAAAATTGGCACTGATGTTAAAAACATTATCGAATAGAGTAAAAATACATAAAATAATGAAAAGCTAAGAAATGTGTTTATAGGGTTGTATCTTTTTGAGGGTACACCAGCGGATTGTGGTAATCCTCTGTGTGTGTGTTTGGGTGTGTGTGTGTGTGTGTGTGTACATGAGTGGGTGTGTGTGTGAGTGCATGCCTGTGTGGGTGCGTGCGACGTGAACAAGGGTGGGTCCAAGAATAGTGAAGAGGCGGAAGCATAGGTGCTGAAGGTGAAGCAAGAATGTCAAGTTGAGTGGGGTAGTGAAGTGGAAGGGTTACAGGTGTGGGATGATCCTAGGAGCACTGGTGGGTGGTGTCACAGAGGCATAGGGAGACCAGGAACATAGGGGAGAAAGAGGACATTGGTGGGTGGAGTAACAGAGGGAAGGCAGTACCAGAAAGAAAGAAAGGATTGTTGATGTAGGTGGAGTTTGGGGCACCGAGCAAGCATGGGTAGAGAGTAGGGGGTCAGAGAAGAAGCATAGGTAAGTGATGCCAATTGCAGGTAAATCAACAGTGCCCCTCCCACTTTAGGAGACAGATGGGGTTTTCTCTACTGCCCTACCCTACCTATAAGTTGATGGGGGCAGTCAAATTTGTAGGAGCAGTATTAAAAGGGATGTTGGGATGCACTATGAAAAGGGTGATAGGAGGCACGGAATGCTGTGGCTAGTGGGGTTTTTGGAGGGCTACCCATAGTTATTATATTGCTCTCCTTCCTCTATGGGGTACCCCAAAAGGGTAGAGGGACTTGGGGAAAATGTCAATGACAGTTTCTATTACCAACCATGAGGGGGCACCACACAGACCTATTGCAGTTACGATATTGAAAGGAGCCCTTAGTGGTATACAAGGACTGGTCAGATGGGGCAACTTTCTTGTGCAGTACCCTCTTCTTTATTCACCCACTTCAAGGGGGCACCCAAAAAGTTTGTGTGCAGGTACTGAAATAGTTATATAAGGTAGAGACAAAGAAGGAAGGCGAACATGCAGTGACGCTTGGAGGAATGGCCATCTGAGCACATTTGGGATCCTCACAAAGAGAGGGAAAAGTGGGTGAAGAGCAAGAAGAGATGCCTGCTATACGTTTGGGAGCAACAAAATGTGCCAAATAAGGAGGTGTAAACAAATGAGGCAAGGAGAGGGTCCCTGTGGCAGTTGCTTGGATGGGGCGTAGATAATAAACATGGCATGCAAAATTAGCGGCAGTACATGGATTGGCAGTGTCTGCAGATCAGTTGGGGTGCTTGCCAAGTGATTTGTCCTCCGCTGGTTGGGGTATGTGATCCACAAGGGGAAGATCAAGCTAATATGGAGACAGGTCATGTATATCTGGTTTAAAGAAGTGTAGCCTGGGTGTGCTGAGAGGGGCAGTACCGAGTGGTAATTTGATAAGGCAAGCTGAGCAATGTGTATTCAACGGGTCAATAGAGGCTGAACAGCACCTGATTATCAGGAGAATGCAAATGGAGGGCCAAGAGGAAGGGTGCTTATTGTCCTTCAAAGACTTGAAAATGGGTAAGTACACTTCCAAAGGTGGGATTCTAGGGGGGAACATATGAAGGGCAATGAGGTGGGGGTATTGAGAGGTCACAAAAGATGTCACATGTGTTGGAGATCATGAGTCCCTGATAGGGTTTAATGTACCACCAGGACAATTTTCTGTGCAGCCTGGTTCTCTCTGTATTTATTTCTCCATTGTCTTTCTATCCTGCAGATGATTAGTCAAGCTTCCCTAAGTTTTTGTTGGCCTCATATTCCCAATTAAGTGCTTGAAATTACTGGCCTAAGAATACTCCCAAAGGGTGTGCTACTTATACTCTGGCCAATCTTTCAACGTGCAAAGCATTATATTGCACTTGGAAGTTTTGAGATGATGGAAGTGTTTTTATTTTGGGGAAACAGTCTTCCTTGCTTCTTCTCCCATCTGAGAACTGTGGAGTTCCTGTTCCTCTTGTGCATGTCCCTTAAAAGAGACAAATGGCATTTCTCATTACTCATTCACTTGCTTTTTGTAGCCCTCCACTTTATAGGGATAGCAAAAACTAACATGAACAAGAGGTATGCCAGCAAACAGATTTAAATCCTCTCTCTGACCATATGGTCTTACTGCTGCCCTCTAGTAATTCTACATTTCAACTGCAGCATAATAGTGGGATTGAGAAGTGGGCACTATGCAAATAATGTCCTCCTTTGCTCACTTTGGTCTGAGTTGGTCGCAGGTTCCCACTATGATCTGGCCTCCAACATATGGTCTTTAGAAGAAGTCTAATGCTTTTACCACTCGAAAGCCACACACATGGGCACCACCCTCATTTAGCAGGGTGCCACATTACTTACAGTCATCCTCTATACAGAACTTGGGCATTCATGGGCTTGCTTGCTATTGACTGAAACTGGGTGTTTAAAGTTACAGGGGCAGGCATGCCAAGCCAGCAGATCCATCCTTCCATTCATCCATCCATCCTTCCATCCGTCCTGGAAGGGAAAAGATTTGTAATTTAGGGGTGCTAGTGTAAATAGATTAGCTCAAATTGTGTCTCTGTTTTTCCAAAAATAAGTAAATGAAAAAAAAGTGTTGATTTTCTCACACCTTACACTTTGCATTGGAACCCTTCCCTGGAGTTGCCTTTTCCGCCAAAGGAACAAGATAATACCAATGAGCTATGAATCCTCAGTGGTTTTCTGTAATGAGAAAGGAGAACCATGATATAGGGAATATTTGAAAGAAAGGCTACAGCCATGGGAGCTATTGTGGTCCAGTGGGTAAGTTTCTTGCTTCCAGCCAGGAAATCAAACCCCTGGGTTGACACCAGGTGAATGATGGCAGTGAAGCAAAGGCAAGTTGCAAAAATGAATTGGTATGTAAAGTGTGTGTGTGTGTGTGTGTGTGTGTGTGTGTGTGTGTGTGTGTGCACGAGGATGCTCAAGTGCCTCCAAAAGGGTTTTTGAAGCAGATCCCTGGGGTGACAAAGATTACTAACAGTATTTGTTGTCAGTTGAACTCTCCCCAAAAAGGTCTGATCAGTGAGGGATATATTTAAGGTAGAGGAGCTTAACCTCAGTTCTGGTGATTTACCGTACCTTTATAACGATTTAGGGCGTGTTGTGCCCTTGTGACCCAATGTTGTTGCTTTGCTTTCTGCATCAAGGACAGACCTCAATGCAACCCAATCTTGCTCCACATCTCCTTGAGGCTTAACAGTACTAGCCACCATTGCTGGTGGTCTAGAGAGCCACAAGAAATAGAGGATACCCAACCAAATCTTTATTTTTCTCACCACTAGTAAGGACATCATTCCATGGTAAGAGGCTGATGTGGATGCATCCCCAAAGATTTTGCAGGGTACAGATGAAAAAACAAAGGGAGGCAGCCCGTAAATTGTCAATGAGTCTCAGACTACCAGGTTCTTGGGCAGTTTGGGAGGTTTGTGATTTGTGGTTCTCTCTGGAAAATGTTGTACTAGTCCCAGAGAGATACACTTAAGGCACATAAAATCCTTAAAATCTGCCCATTTCTCTGGATCAATCTGGGTATCAAGCAGAGCAAATTCGGGTGTTTTTATAGCCCATTACTTCTTAGAAGATATACTGAGACAAGGGGTAAATTCTGTGTTTCATGAAAATATCACTTAGATTCATCCCACTCATCATGTCTGGACTCCCAGCTTGTGGCATGGGATAACAGCCAGCAATTTTTTGCTCTCACCCAGGACATCATTGGCCTCACTGGGTAGCATTTCTCCACAGGCTGGGATTAAGGCTAGTATTCAGTATTTGGAAAAAATATCGAGTTTTAAATATCTTGATTCAGAAATATCATCAAAAATATTGTGATACAAAAATATTGTGATGCTGAAATATCGTTATCAAGAATATTGATTTTTCAGGTAAGTAATAATCGCAAGAATACTGTTGTTGTCAATATTGTTTTCAATAATATTCTTGCAAAAAATATTCTTTTTTGAGTATCTTTTGAGTTTCAGTTCATATCTTAATGTTTTGTATTATTACTGTTTGTATAATTGTTTACAATATTATTACATATTGTTTGTTCAATTCAGTTTTATTAAAGTTTTGGAACTCCAATGAGGTCCACTTAAAAAGATACATACCAATTAATACATTAAAAAAATAAAGCCATGTAAAAATACAGAATGAAAAGGTGGTCGGAGAACAACATTTTTCAACATATAGCAGTATCAAAGGATAACATTTAGAATTTAGCAGCCAACATGAGGAAACAGCAGTATCAAGAGATACAATTTAGAATTTAGCAGCCAACAATAAAAAAGCAGATCATATCATGAATTGTGGAAGTAACAATTAGGAAGCAGCCGAAACATCATAAATATAGTTTGTAATTTTAGGAAATTTATCATTTTTTTAAATATAATTACTAATAGCAATTTATGTTGGCACAGCAGGTTACTAGGTTTGTAGGGTGTGTGGTGGGAAGTTAATTAGGCAATAATTAATTAACAATGAATTACTAACTTTACTATACATTATATAATTGATTATTAACTATGGAAATTGTGTAATAATTATATATTTTAGTTATGTTTTAGGTGTGGCCTGCTTGGTTTGTAGGGGTATAGGGTGGGAAGTTAAGTAATAATTAATTAACAATTGATTATTAATTTATTGATGAATATTTAATTGATTATTAATTACATTAGTTGTGTTATATTAATTTTTGTTTTTTAAGTGTGGTCTGCTAGGTTTGTGGGGGTATAGTGTGGTAAGGTAATTAAGTAATAAATAAATGACATTTTTTTACTTGATATTTAATTATCAAATTGTTTAATAATCAAGTTAAGACTGGACACTTTCTCTAATGTTGCGCAGACTGGAGTGGGAATCGTACATTTTACCCCTCTGAAGTCCAATGCTTTCCCTTCTATTGCACAGACTGGAGTGGGAATACTAAATGTTACCCCTCCAAAGTCCAGTGCTTTTTCTACTGTTCCACACGCTGGAGTGGGAATAGTAAATGTAACCCCTATGAAGTTCAATGCTGTCCCTACTGTTTCACAACCTGGAGTGGGAATAGGATAGTCATTGCCAAACTTCAATACTTATTTCCAGTAACTTTGGCTCTGTTTGCCGAATCCTTGGAAACTTTCAGAAGTACGTTGTCACTAACTACCGCTACTGTCTTGAACGTTTCAGAGTGATTTTGTCAAGCGGAGGCTGAGGAAGACTGGAGTCCCAAAACGCTTTTTTTCCAATGGAATTTACCATGGGGAATTTGGACACAGCTGCAGCCCGAACAACTGGCGAAATTAGACCAAATTTGGCAGAAAGGTAGATATTGGTCCAGAGAATTGCTTTTTTTGATTTGGCGTAAATCTGTTTGGTAGTTTTGCAAATATTAAGGGAAATGCAAATGTGTATATATATAGCAATGCCCTGATAGGCTGGCTGCAACCTGAGAGGAAAGTTGCGGCCACCATCTTGTTCATCGGGACTCGGTTCTCTGCAGGGGAAATAAAGTGAAAAGGTGATTGAAGGGGTCAGGGTAGAGGTACCCTGAGCCAATGAGACTAGTGGGGGGGTCTGTGAGGGACCCATCATAGGTAAGAAATTGATCAAAAACCTTTTTGATTTACCATCCCAGGAGTCCCGGATCCTCCTCTGATCCACTCCGGATCCCACCAAATTCGGGTGGATTTGGGGAGAATCTAGGGAGCCCGACTCCAAATGGAAAAATACATACAATCAGTCACAGATATACATACCTTCTCACACACTCACTCACACACCCACTTATGCACCCACACAACCACCCATATACCACTCACTCACCCATACAGCCACTCATACACTCACTCACATACCCACACAACCACTCACACACCCACTCACAGACTCACACAGCCACTCACACACCCACTCAGACACTTCCACAACTAATTCCACACGCACGTACCCACTCATACAGCCACCCACCGACCCTCAAAACAACTCCCACTTCCACTCAAAGACGCCTACTTGTGCACCCAAACAGCCATTCACACACTCACTCACAGACCCTCAAAACTACTCACACACCCACTCACAGACCCACACAGCTTTCCCACACCCGCTTACACACCCACCACACACCTACACACCCACTGACATACCCATATAAACACTCACATACCCACTCACACACACAGTTTGCAGGGATATTATAGTTAAGAAATAGCATTTAAAAAACCATAGCCATTAACTGAAAAACAAAGGAAAACGCAACGTTATAGTTAGGAAATAAAATTAAAAACACTTAAAAGTTCACAGAAAAAAACAAAGGTTAAATGCACATTATAATTAGACTCAGATTTCACTTGTACAAAACCTTTGAAATTCAGCAGTTCTAGTTATAGAGTTATCTCAAGGAACTATAACCTGTACCCTAAGGTAACTCTAACTCACACCCTTGCCATGCACTGCTAATTACCCAACATATTCCATCAGTCATGACATCTTCTATGACATCTTGATAATTATCACTGCAATATTTGCTGTAAAATTATTGATGAGAAAACTGTGCATGGCGAAGGCATGAATTATAGTTACCTTAGGGCATGAGATTTTCCAAGCATTTTGCGGCCTCCTGACCACCACAACACCACCAGGGAATGACAGTGGTTCCCTGGTGGCTGCGGCTGGACTACGGTGCTCCGACCACCCTAGTAGTATTAGGGTAGTTGCTAGAAGGCCACAACTGCACCACCGCAAGTCTGCTGGTCCGTGAACAGCAAGACTCATAATCGAGGCCTTAGGGTGATGAAATAGGGGGCACCAGAGAAGCATGAGGCACAAGTGGGTACACTCAAAGCCAAATTAATGTGAGGCGCAGGTCATGCAGTCCCAGTAGCATAAAGCCCAAGTGGGCATGGGTATAAAGAATGTTTGACACATTGCGAGGCATGCATCCCTGATAGACTAAACAGGATTTGCAGCCAGAGTGCAGACACGGTTACAACAAGGTGAAAAATAGAGTGGGGGTTAGCAGTAAGGGGACCTAGACAATAATAGCAGACTAAAGGCTACCCTTGAAGGGAGCTTGGCCTCACTCTAACCAGCTCAGATGGAGATTCTATGTCCAAGAATAATAAAAAGTGAATAAGGTTCACAAAAAACAAACCATTACACCAAGTGTATCGAAGTGACCTGGGGGAACCTTAGGATACCTGTTTTGTTTTTATTTACAGGGAGGACAGGTGGCATTTTAGGTTTGGAGAGGAGGCCCTGGACGGCGCAACCTACCCTACTGTTCCAGGACACACTCCGCTTTAACTAAAAAAACAAAAGCAACTAGTCATACCCATAACACAGTAATAACACTAGAAAACTATTCCTAGAATCTGAAGATCCACAAACATTAAGCCCAAAGCTTAACCTACTGTAGAGTACTCGAAGTATGTAGGTGTTCTGTCCATTTGAGATGATGATATCCTGAAGAATTCCCCTGATGTTTACTCTCTTTCTTGATTTCGTTCTCCAGACATACTCCTTCATTAGACTTGCAAGGAGGATGCTCTGTTCTTATTCTAGATCCTTTCATCATGCAGCTTCACTGCATTCTAGACTTCACAACTTTCATTGGCAGAGTGCATTTCGAGCTCTCTTCATGATTGCAAGGACCTCTTACCCATAACCCAGTCCTCAGAGTTCACACTTTACACTGATCAGATTGTCTTTTCATCTCCCTCTGCTTACCAATCGTTTTCTCGCTCGATTGTTGGCACACGTTGCATTCGTGATTTCATTTAAACTTACAAGTGATTTTCCATCACACTTTTATATTTTAATTTTTTTTAAATCGCATTTCATAAAATATATAGTTTTTTTACCCATTGATCTTAAAATTAAAATAAATCCTAATAGCAAGGGACAGTTGTATTTTGTAAAACTGTGGTCCAGATTTACTAAGATTAGGCACCACTGCAAAGTGACACACTAACACATTGATATTTACTTTCCAGTCAAAATTGTATTTTGCATTGTAAAGGTGCTCTTTGTCTGTGCAAAAAACAATTTGCACTGCTTTGAATTTCTTTGTGTCAAGGGAGTACTATTTTGCAGATCAGTGCAAGCACCCTAGCTTTTTGATTAACTAAGATAGCCAGTCAGAGCTTTGCATCAAATGCTAACGCTTCCTTGAAACAGGTTTTGACACTTGGAAATGTTTTTTTTTTTTAAATAAGCATGTACTGCATGGGTGGTGCTGTGCACAGCAGTCACCCAATGCGTGGGGTCCTTCTATGTTTGTCTAGGCATAGGAATTTGTACTGTAAGCATATGCTTCTAGTACAAATTCTATGCTAGACAGTGCATACTCACCTCTGCACCATGTTCCACCAGTTCAGGGGACGACAGCAGCTGCAGGCTAATCTTGATAGATATGGCTCTGCATTGTGTTTTCACACTTGTACTATAGAGCACAGCAAGTGTTGTTGTTGTCCTGCACTATGTGAAAAATGTGTAACTCTGCCCCGGTATGTCTACTCCTCTATGTCTACCATCAAAATGACTTCAGGGTTATTCCGTTAAAAGTATTTTAGGCATATTTCTTAAAATCAGTGCTCTTTTACAGTGATATAGTACTTTTAAAATTGTAGACAAAACATATTTTTATATGGAAAATTAGTATATAATGTACACAAATATAAAGCAACATTCACCATGTTTTCCTTGTGTGTGAGGGGATTACCCACTGAGATGGGTGTGGCCAACTGAATTGCTAAGGTTTTGATCTATCCTTCCTTCAAACGCTCCTTCATTGGGGCAGATATGAAACCTCTCTTTTGCTTCCTTTGCTCCCTCCATGACTCTAACCCTCCCTTGCCACCCTTCCTCCATCCATGAATATGTCACACCATAACTTTCTTATCTTCTTCATGCCTCTATCTCTCTTTTGCTTCCTTTGCTCCCTAAAGACTCAAACCCTCCCTTGCTTTCCTTCCTTCCTCCATGATTCTACAATTCTATTCCTTCCTTTAATCTGCTCTAGCTCAGGGTATTTGGGGCCTATTAGACTCTTCCTGTTCTAATCTTTTTAGGGACCTTTAGGATGAAAGGAGTTTGTTTTTCTAATCAATTTCAGAATACAGTGGAACCCATTTGGCCACACAGTAAAACTCCAAGTCTGAAACTTGTATTTATTACAAATTTATAGTCAGCGTAATATATGTCAATCTCAAGAACATTGCATAACAATACAGAATTATCAATAGACTTCCATCTCTATGAACAAAGTTAATTCTCAATAGTAAGTAACCAATGAGAACCTCAGTAACAGTGATACAAAATAACAAAACCACAAGAGAATTGAAAAATCCGATCTTCCTGTCTATGATGCATGAAGATTTCTAAATCTTCAATTGAGCTACTCTATAAGATGCTAATGATTAGATCTGCAGGGCCACTGCAAACTAGTTTACTTTCACCAAGTAGTGATGTAGCCTTATGGCTAGACGGGTCGACCTCGGACCTGGGGAACCGGGTTGGAGTCTCTGCAACGACGCTGTACATCCTATTATTCTGGGCAAATCACTAACTGCCTGATTCATGAAGTAAAATTGCGCCCGCAATCGCTGCGAAAATGCAATTGCGGGCGCAATTTCCGTAATCGGCATTCAACATCAAAAAAGCGAATTCGCAAACACAGAATAGCGAATTCGCTATTATATTCGCAGAATCCCGGCAGGTGAGCATTAGCGAATCGGAAAATGCGAGAAACCACGGATTCTGCGAAAGAAATAGCGAATTCGCTATAGAATCGCAATCGGTATTCAAGAAAAATCGCTAATAGCGAAAAACCCAAAAATCGCATTTTGCGCCGCGCAAAATAAGGACAACTCAAAGCAGGTGGTAACCATGAAAGCCATGCAAAAATTACTTTTAAAAAACCGTTGTCCAATCACCAACAGGTTCTGGCCTGACCAATCACACATAAGGACAATCATCAGCAGCAGCATTAGGAGTCCCACAATGCCAGGAATGTACATGGTGGTGAGGCGTCGAAGGCTACAGCGATTAGCACGGAGGAGACGCAGGATCCAGGACAGGATATTCCGCCAGCTGGTCACCTTGCTGGGCCAAACCAGAGTGCAGATATATGCTAAATACAGGCTGAATGGGGAAATGATAATGCAGCTAATACAGGACCTTGACCCCCTGATGCAGCACCCAACAAGTCGTACCAATGCGGTGCCTACACATGTGCAGGTATTGTGTAGCCTGCACCTCCTGGCCTCCGGGAGTTTCCAGGGGATAGTAGCGGCTGCTGGGGGGATATCCCAGCCCACCATGTCACGCTGCCTCCACACTTTTGTTGACGCCATGCTCACCCAGCTACACCGTCACATCAAATTCCCCGCCAGCCAACAGGAATTGGACATGACCAAGCGACAATTCTACAATGTAGCCCATTTTCCACATGTGCTCGGATGCATAGACTGTACCCACGTCGCCATCTGCCCACCAGCTGGCATGGAGTATATGTTCCGCAATAGAAAGTCCTACCACTCCCTCAACATCCAGATGGTCTGCAATGCTAAGACATACATCACTGACATTGTCGCACAGTACCCAGGGAGTACCCATGACTCCTTCATATTCCGGCACAGCGGCCTCCACACACGACTGATCAGGGGAGAGTTTGGGGAAGGACACCTACTTGGTAAGTACACTTTGTCGACAATGTCACATTGCTAAGATGTAACTGCGCAGCACAGGCAATCACCATCTGCTCCTCTCATTCAGGTGACAGTGGCTACGCCCTCCGTGAATACCTCCTGACCCCATACCTCAACCCTGCTACACCCCAGCAACGGCGCTACAATATTGCACACATACGGACAAGGAATTGCATAGAAAGGACATTTGGCCTGCTCAAGAGCAGGTTCCGCATACTGCACAAGACAGGTGGGGCCATGTATTACAGTCCTGCAGTGTGCTGCCGCATTGTGGCTGTCTGCGCAATACTACATAACATTGCAACCAAGCGCCGGATACCTGTCGACATCTCTGGCAGTGAATCTGAAGGGGACAACCGGCCACCAGCACATGCGCGCCATGCACGTGGGGAGAACCCAGCTGAAGGCCACAGACGTCGCAACCACATCACAGTGAACAGTTTCTAGTACACCCTCTTCCATCACCCCACAAATAAACAATCCATGCAAAATGTAATGATGACAAAACGCTAATGTGTGTATCAAAATACATGTATTTGTTCAAATCACAAAAAAGGTTTCAGTTCAACTATCTCCCACTAACAGTATTACAGCATACTGCAGTGTCATAGGACATGGCAGGCTTAAAGTCAGCCTGTGCCAATTAATGTCAAATGTTCTCAAGTGCGCCTACTGCGCGATGCGCCCAAGCGCCTCTGAGGGGCATCCTCTTCCGGGGCTTCTGGACCTGGCGTGGGCCTGGTGCTGCGGCTGAGTGGTGGGATTTGTGAGGCTGAGTGGCTGCTGATGCTGGATGCCCCCTCACTAACATCATCACCCCCCACAGTGGATGGTATTGCTGGAGGGTGTAGTGCCGTAACGGCCGTGGTGAGGTGCTCCAGGACCCTGGTCATGTCCTCACTGCACTGGACAAGTTGGTGCTGCTGTGTTAGGGACCGCCGCGCCAACAGAGAAGTTGCATTGGCAGCAACATAATTCGACCTGCTGTAGGAGGCCAGCCGGCTCATGAGTTGACGGTGGCGGCTGCGTGCTGCACTGCGCTGTGTGGACATCGCAGCGGTGTTGGCCTCCATGGCTGCAGTCATGCGGGCCATTCCCTCACCCACACCTGCCATGGCTGCAGTCATGTTGTCTATGTGCTCCCCCACACATGCCATGGCCGCCGTCATGCGGTTCATGCGGTCAGCGACTCCGGCCACATTGCGCCCTATCTTATGGAGCTGCAGCTGAATGGCACCTTGCTGTCGTGCCTGGCGCTGGTCTATCCTCAACATGCGTCTTTCAACGCTCAAACGCGCCAGCCCCTGTCCATTGCCCCTCCTGCTTGCTGGAGTGGTGTGCTGGCGAGACCTGCCACGCCTGCCCTGCTGGCCTGAGACTGTGGCTGGCCGCTGTGTCGCAACTGGCGCGGGCCCAGATGTTGTAGCGACAGCTGCTGTGGGTGTGACAGCTGGCGTTGCTGGTGCGCCAGATGCAGGGGGCACAATAGTAGCTGGCCTGGCTGCGGCTCTAGGTGGTGCGGCAGTTGCAGGGGGCACAATAGTAGCTGGCCTGGCAGCGGCTGTAGGTGCTGCACCAGTCGCAGGGGGAACACTGCTGGTGGATCTGGCTGCTGGTGTTGTAGCAGCGGCAGGGGCTGGTGCCTGGGTTGGTGGTGGCACCTCCTCCTCCTGGACCTCGTTATCAATTTGCAGCCTTTCACTGTCGCTGCTTTCGCCGCCACCTGTGAGGGTAAGTGGAGGATCATTAGTTGCATGTATCTGGCAGACGTGCAGTTGCTACATGCATGCTGGGTGACATTCCCTGAATAGCTGTGGCTTTGTGTGCTTTGGGACCTGTCTGGCTGCATTGTGGTACTACTACATTGTGGCCACACTACATCTCCCACAATGCATCAGGGCATTCCTTGATGTGCAACTATGGCATGCCTATGGAACATTAGGGGAGCCTATTTGGTCATGGACATTCATAGGGGGCAGGGTCGCAGTTCCATGCCACTTACCTTGGGTGTCTTGGGTGGTGCGGGATGAGTCGAGACGTGTGAAGCCTATGCAGGCCTCCCTCTCTAGGGTGTCCTCCAACTGGTCCTCCATGGCTGTGTTGGGAGGGACTGTAGGTCCGCCACCTCCAGTGCCCGACGACTCTCCAAGGCGCTCCGCCACCTTCTCCTTGGCAAGACCTCGGAGGTCGTACCATCGTTTCTTCAGCTCCTCTAGGGACCTATCGGCCACTCCCACGGAGTTGACAGTGGAGGCAAACCCCTCCCATATCCTCCGTTTTTCTTGCTCGGGGACCCTCCTGAAGTCTTTTCCAAAGAGTTTGTCGTGGTTAGCCACCACCCCCTCAATCAAGTGTTCGAGCTCCTGCTCGGAAAATTTGAGCTTCCTTTTGCGCCCAGAGGAGTTGCTGGGGCCAGGAACAGGTTCCTCTGACATTGTAGCAAAGTAGTAGATGTGTAGAAATCTCCTGTATTGCAGCAGCTCTCCCACTTGCTCCCTCGAGGTCTGCCTCACTGTGGTGAATGGGGGTGGGAACTGGCTGCTTCCTGGTTGTGATGTCATCACTGGGCTCGAAATGCGACTTCCTGTTTTCCGGATCTCGCGAGTTTGCGATCTCGCAAATAGCGATATCGCAAATAGCGATATCACTATTTGGGAGTTCGCAATCCCGGCGCGGGTAGCCGGAAATAGCGATTTTTCTGCGATTATCGGTAATCGCTAACGGAATTTGCGCCCGCGTGCGAATCGCTTTTTTTAATCGCTAATCTTCATGAATTCGGATTTGCGATATCTGAATAGCGAATCGCATTTTTTCGCTATTACAGATTCGCAAATGCCGTTTTTCATGAATCTGGCGGTAAATCTCTACGTGCCTAACAAAACATTTTTTATGTGTTCATCTGTAACGAAACTGGTGCTCATGTAAAGCGCTTTGACACCAGATGCCTTGGGTCTAGTTCGAGCTATATAAAATTCTTAAAAAAAAAAAAAAGAATCAGCAGTTGAAAATGAGGAATTACAGGCTGAATAGAACCCTGAGTTACTTTCGCACGGTAATTCCTTATTTCTCATTGGAACCCAGAGACTTTATGAGGCATGGCCAAAGTGGGCTCTGTCCCAGGGCCCCAGTCTTTCAGGGAACCCCTTAGACCAGCGGTCTTCAATCTGTGGGGCGCGACCCCCAGGGGGGTCGTGGAGTCCTGGGAAGGGGGTCGCAGAATCTGCAGCGTGCGTGCTCACGGTGGAGGCCTAATTAACACTGAGGTGTGAAAAACATCAACGCCTCATTAACAAGTAAAAGGTCTTTTAAAGACCTGTCAAGTACTTGGGTGTGATTGTGTGTGATGTATGGATGGAAGAATGAAAGGGTGGACGGAAGGATGGATGGATGAAAGGGTGATGGATGAATGATGGATGGGTGTGTAAAAAGATGGGTGGATGAATGAAGGGTGAATGGATGGATGAAAGGGTGGATGGGTGAATGATGGATGTATGGATGGAAGGATGAAAGGGTGGATGGATGAAGGATGGATGTATGGATGGGAGTATGAAAGGGTGGATGGATGTATGTATGGATGGGAGGATGAAAGGGTGAATGGATGAGGGATGGATGTATGTATGGATGGATAAAAGGCTGCATGGATGAATGATGCATGGATGGATGTGTGAAAAGGTGGGGGGATGAATGATGGGTGGATGTATGAATGGATGAAAGGGTGGATGTATGGATGGGAGGATGAAAGGGTGGATGGATGAAGGATTGATGTATGGATGGGAGGATGAAAGGGTGGATGGATGTATGAATGGATAAAAGGTTGCATGGATGAATGATGAATGGATGTATGAAAAGGTGGGTGGAAGGAAGGGTGGATGGGTAAAGGATGGGTGAATGGATGGATGATGGATTTATGGATGGATGGATGGATGTGTGAAAATGTGGGTGGATGAATGATGAGTGGATGGATGAATGAATGATGGATGTATGGATGGAAGGATGAAAGGGTGGATGGATGAAGGATAGATGTATTGATGGAAGAATGAAAGGGTGGACAGATGAAGGATGGGTGGATGAAAGGGTGGATGGATGAATGATGGATGGATGGATGTGTGAAAAGGTGGGGGGATGAATGATGGGTAGATGGATGGATGAAAGGGTGGGTGGATGGATGGATGAAAGGGTGGATAGGTGAAGGATGTATGTATGGATGGGAGGATGAAAGGGTGGGTGGATGAAGGATGGGAAGATGAAAGGGTGGATAGGTGTATGAATGGATAAAAGGTTGCATGGATGAATGATGGATGGATGTGTGAAAAGGTGGGTGGATGAATGATGGGTGGATGGAAGGAAGGGTGGATGGGTAAAGGATGGATGTATGGATGGAAGGATGAAAGGGTGGATGGATGTATGGATGGAAGGATGAAAGGGTGGATGGATGTGTGAAAGTGTGGGTGGATGAATGATGGAGGGATGTGATGAGGTCTAACAGGCGCATTTATGGTTGTCAAAAGTTGATGATGAGGAGTACCAGTTTCTGGAAACTTTTGTCGGAAGGGGGTCCTTACGCCTAAAAAGGTTTTACAAGGGGGTCTCGGCATCAAAAAGTTTGAAGACCTCTGCCTTAGACCCATCTCTGTTATGAAGAGTCTCGTCCCAATGACCTTGACTAATTCTTAAACAGATTGTTTTAAATACCGTTTTCCTTTATTTTTAATGTGAGTGATGTGTAAGTGCATTACAATTTTTTTGACGCGAAATGTTATGTTTATGTTTCATGCAACATACCTAAACAAAAGTTTATTTTAGATCAAAACAGGACCTCGCATACGAGAAAAGGGATGGTGTCACAGAGATTATTTGCAATAATATTAGTTAGCTTCTGCTGTGTTACAATATTGAAAACATACATCACTATCTCTGAATATTTGACCTGACCAAAGAGGGCATGAAAGATCTGGAAATGGTTCATAAGTTCAAGCTGTTCCGGAGAGGGGCCCCAAAAATACCTGTGGCCCTGGGCCCCCAAAATCCTTAAGATGTCCATGTGGGAACCTCAAAATTATTCTTGTAATCCATATCAACTCTACCAGTACAACCAATATCAGTGACTCTGAGGGGATGAACTGAAAGGGGCAAATCTGGCCTAATCATAATAGCGTCCTAGCTGGTTCCCATAGTTGCACATGCGTTAATGAAGTGAAATAAATGGGCTTACAAAGTCAATCAATTAAGTGGGTTTACACTGGAAAAATAAACCAAAGCCCAATAATGTATTTTGAGGCGTGGCCTCTCTGCATTAGATAATCAATAAACACTAGTAGTGATGAGTTAAATACTCTCAGATGCCTAAGTACATTGGCTGATGTACCAGTGCCACTTAACAGTCCACGTTCTATTTACCACACTCAGAGTACTCTGACTGTCTCCTAACTTTGACAGTCAAAAGTAGATACTTGCTTATTTCACATGGATGCATTGGCATGAGTGTTCCTCTTAAAATTAAAATTGAACAGATAGGTTTCTGTGCATTCAGTTTTGTCCCAAAAAAAGTCCGTCTCAGCTCCACCATCCACTGAGAGGCTTCTTCTAGTGCTATAGGCAGTGCCTAGCATTGATGACCACTGCCTGGTGGGAAATTCAGTAACAGGAAGTGCCAACATCACCTCACTTCCAAATTCAGATATCCAGCCTATTAGCAGGTGTTCAGAAGGAGGGTTAATCCTTCTGAACACCAAGGAATTCTGTGTGATTATTCAGAATGATGCAAGAAGAATAATTTTGCATGTAGCGTTATTTCTTAGTACAAACATGCCCACTTTTGTCTAAAATGAAAGCCAGGATGCATTTTACACTCAGAAATAGCACTAAATGCAACTCCTCTCTGAATGGATCCCACAACTCCCCTATCCCATCACACCAACTCTACACACACCCCTCATACACCCACAGAACTTATCTCCTTACACCCTCTCTCAATGGATCCTACCACACCCCAATCCCATCACACTAACTCTCCCTACACTCCATACATCCACCCTAGCCTCTAAACCCCACATAGCTGTGGCCACACACCAGGAATTCCCTCCCCCCTCAATTGCCACGTCCCCTACACTCTTTAAGGAAGCCGCCTCACAGGAATCCTCACAATCTCCATCCCACCTAAGAACAGATCCAGCCATAGCATCCATCCCATAGCCATAGCATTATTTCTAAGTGTGAGGGTGCCCCTGCATGAGCAGGACACCCCTCTACAGCCTTCGGGGTCCATTCTCCCAGGTTGTAAGTGAGACAGCCATATAACATTACGCAATAACCATCTTGAAACTGGCTGTATTGAACCCTGTCATGTTTGGTATCAAACATGTTGGAATCATACCCCCACACCATAAGCGGTGTGGGAGGTATGGTTCCAAGCACTGTAAAGGCCCTCCGTTAGGCCCTCAGAGCTCCAGGTACCAGTCCTCTAGACCCGGACAGCACAACATGGCTGCTGCCGACCAGAGACACGATTCTGCCCTTCTGCTGCTGAGCCAAGCTCGAGTAGGGAAAGGCAGAAAAGTAGGCATCCTGTCACAGGGAGCTATGACCACCTCCCAGATAGAGTTAGAGTATTGGGACCGGGTGGGAGCGCTTGCCAGCACTACATATTCTGCGTGCAGGGCACGTTTGGTGCCCTCCATACATAGTCCAGGTGCAGGGCACGTTTGGTGCCCTCCATGCATTGTCCAGTTCAAACCAGTTCAGTGAGCCGTTGGCTCCTGCTCTGGCACAAAACTGGACAAAGGACCGGTAGTATCCTTCCCCTTGCCCAGCCCTCCTTAGGGAGGGACCCCAGGATCGTTCCAAACCATTCCTTAGGAGATTTAAGGGCTTACCTGAGGGTGGGTCCCTGGATTTGTCATGGGACACGATCCAATTCAGACACCACTTCAACTTCGACCGTATGGGCACTCTGGACTTCGCTGGACTTCACTCTGGGCATCAAGGCTGCTCTTGATCTCTTTGCCCTGCTTGTCTGCTGCAACAACAGTACATGTGCTCCATACAGGAAACCTTCCAAGACACCTGAAATAATCCACCCTTGAAGTGAAGGAGTCACAACTGCTCTTTACCATCGACAACACTGATGACTCCATACTGCATTTTCAGGCCACCATGAGTTTTATTAAAACATGGATGGACCAGAACCAGCTTAAACTGAACCCGGGAAAAACCGAGTTAGTTCTGACTGGCGACAGCGCTAAGTACTGGGACCCACACTACTGGCCTTCTGACCTGGGTCAAGCCCCATCACCCTCCTCGTCAGTCAAAACACTTGGAGTTACCGTGGACTGTGATTTGTCATTGAAAGCACAGGTAGGTCAAGTGGTCTCCAAGTGCTTCTTCCAACTAAAAAAAATCCGGAAGGTCCGTCGTCTACTTACGCCCGAGGCAATCACCCAGGTCGTGATCTCTACTGTTCTGTCCCATCTGGACTATGCGAATGCCATCTATCTAGGTCTTCCCAACTACCTATCCAAACGACTCCAGATGGTACAGAATCATGCCTCGAGGTTAATTCTGAACCAACCAAGGCGACAGGCAGCTACCCCCCTGCTGAGGAAACTGCACTGGCTTCCAGTTACCCAGCGCTGTGCCTTTAAAACCGGATGTATAATATTCAAATCCCTTTACTGTAAAAGCCCCACCTTTATCAACCAACTTATCTCCAGATACACCCCATCTCGAAACCTACGCTCATCCCACCTGAGCCTCCTGCAGACGCCTTCCTTCAAACTTAAGCGCGCCGGAGGTCGTAGGTTTGCCACACTTGCCTCCTGCTTGTGGAACTCTTTCCCCCTGGAGATCCGGAACTGCCAAGACCTTCTGTCCTTCCGGAAAGCCCTGAAGACCTGGCTCTTCAGACAAGCATTTCAATAACTCAACTCTCCTCAGCCATGTTCATGTTACTGATGACCGCAGCACCAAGAAACCAATTGGTGATAGTGCGCTTAAGAAATACCTTGTTAACATAACATAACATAACTTCCCTGCATCTGCAGTCACTGCAACTAAGCTGACGAGTTTGCTTATCCTGGGCCCCCACGGACTCCGAAAGGCTCAGCAATACAGGCAGTGGTTCTACACATCCCTTGAGGCCTGCCCTGTTCTCTCACCAAGTTTGAGGGTAGTATCCTTCATCGGAGTCGCAGGAACTGAACCCCTGTGCACCACATATACTTACTGTTGCAAAGGCTTGTTGGCTTCCTTCCGCCAAGATCTACGGGTTCCAAGTAGCTCCAACCTCAAGCATCTCCAGTGACCAGAATCTTTAACTACACCACATTGCTTGGACTGTGGACCTGCTTCTTTGGTAGCTGCTTATGGTCCTCTTGTGACTCTAGTGCCTCCGGCCTGTGAGGCCTATCAAAGGCCACATTACAATTCTTTTGGGCTCCTCTGATTGCTTGGGGCCTGTCCTGACTCCCCTGCTTGTGGTGAGTCTCCTGGACCTTGGTGGTCCCGATATTGCGCATTCTTCTACTCCTTTGATGGTTGCAGTCGCCAAAGCTTGTTGGTGCTTCCGCCGGACACCGACTCCTCAACTCTCGACATCCAACATGGGACAGCATGTTAACAGCTCCTGGTCTTCCACAGCATTGCCGGGTCCACACAGCTGCAGTTTCAAGGTCCCTGTCAGCTCTCCTGCAACACCTGACATCGGTGGGCATTCGTCTTCAGTGCCTCCTGGTCACTCTTAAGTGGCATAAACTCTGCCCCCTCTGCTTGCAGGTTCTTCACATCTTGAATCCACCTTTGGGTTCCACTGGACACTTTCACCTTATCCAGCAGTGGCATCTTTCTGAAGTCTCCAGTTGAGTTCGACAATGGTTTCCGACGCCACTTCACACCTATGCACCCAGCTTCCTGGTGCAGGTATCCTGGTTCCTAAGGTATCCATGGGTGGAGTGGCTGTCCAACCTCTTGTTTACCACAGGTTTTCTTCAGGATCCACTGGGAAGGGTCCTCTTTCTTTAAAATTGTAACCACGACTTACACATTGATTTGTATGGAGAACGTGATCGTGTTCATACACTGCACATAACCTCCTAGATACTCACCTTGGGTGGTTCCTTGGGTCTCCGGCACTTCTACGTCGTCTGATTATTGCCTTGACTCGAGTTGTGGTTCGTTTACCACTATTTTAGTATATGGTTTGGTCTCCCCCTGTGGACCACTCTGTGCACTGTGCTACTTACCTGTTTCTATTCCAAAGTAGTGTATGCATTTTGTATATCTCCAGCTAGGAGATATATGTATGTGTTAGTGAGTACCTTATAATAAAATACATATTTTTATAAATACACTATGTGGTTATTTTTCACTTGATCTATATTTATAAGATTATGTTCTGTTAAAACAAGCTGCTTTACACTCCTACCGGACTAAGCCTGAAGGCTGCTCTCCATAGCTACCACTTATAGAGCTTTCTAAAGTTGTCTAAGACCACTGAAATCACCATAAGGGATGTCTGGATTAGTGCAAGGTGCCCACTAGCATAAGTATACATCATATACTGAGCCAGCCTTTCACATGGATGAAATATTTGTATTACGAAGTAAAGACATAGAGACCTGCTCTAACTCACCTCTCAATCACACAGCAATGATGTCCACTGATCCAATCACAAATATGCACCTTAACGTACCCCCCTCTACCCCCTGTCCTACTACCCCTTCACTCACTACCACCACAAACCTAGACAAACCTCTATGGAAATGTTGGAGCATGAAACTGAGAGTCTGAGCAACACATACAACAGCACTCCCAACCATCCCCGCTTCAAAAGGATTATTGTCATCTTTGGCACTAATAGTATCCAACCCACAAATCGCTTCCCAGACCACCTGCCCAACTCACTACCATATAACCCAATCAATCTGATCCAAGAACAGTCCCCCCATTAAATTGCTTGCTATCAAACTGTCGTTCAGCAGTGAAACATGCCATTGAAATATCAGAAACCATTCTTCTACATAAAACTGACATCTCATTTCTGACCAAAACATGGCTTATTGACAAATCACCCCCAATTATCGATCTCCTCACCCCTCCATGCTTCTCAATCCTTCGACGTGACTGCAAAAACACTTTCGTGGTGGAGTAGCTATCATTCACAAAAGCCATCTCTGCCTAAAACCCTTCCATAAAGCTGAATACCCTACCTTCGAATATCTAGGAGTCAACTTCTCCCCTAAATGCTCCAACCCCATCAAATGCCATCTAATCTACCACTCACCAGGTGAAAAACCACAAATCTATAAGGATCTAACAGACCTAATAACCCAAAACTCCTTTAAGGACTTCACAGACATTATATTAGGAGACCTTAACCTGCACCACCTCAATGATGCTGGAGATACAATAGTACAAGCCCTATCCAACGTCCTTGACTCAAAAAGTCTCACTTAAAAAAAACACAAGGGCTCTACCCACGATGCAATCATCTCCAAACATAATACCATATACTTCCAATCCATCCTACCCACCAACTGGACCGGCTACTACATAATTCTTTTCGATCTCAATGTCAAACAACTCCTGCTCCACACCAAAACTAATCGCACCAAGCACTGGATGAGAAATATGCACAAAATTCCCCAATCTGAGTTAAAATCTCTCATCAATTTCCCAATTTCTTCCTCCATCCAACCTTACTTCCACAGAGGTCCTCACCTCCAACTATAACACAAAAATGACTGTAAACCCTTAAAACTGAAGACATCAAGAACTGTCTTATCCAGATCCTTGTTCAACAAAGATATGATTATAGAAATATGTCAACTCTGGCTGGCTGAAAGAAACTTGAGACAACACACCTCTCTGTACCATCTCTCACTCCTCTGAGCTGGACACCTGTAATATAAAAACATATCTATAGAGAGAAGTCCTCGTTCTTCCAAGCCCAATCTAACCACTCTTTAAACAGACCTAAAGATCTTCTCAACATCATTAAACAGCAAACCTCCTTCTTCCCACTACACTCCCCTGATGACTTTGTCAAGCGTTGTGAGGAATTCACCAGATTCTTCTCTGAAAAAATAACAAATATTGAACTCTCACTGGATCCCACTCCTCCTTACCCTTACAAATGACGCCTACTCCACCAATGACGATCCCACCACTGCTAAACCTACAACCGATGGCGGCCACCCCAAGCCCTCTCCTCACTGTGCCAGAACACTAGCATCAGTCCCATACAGCTGAAAAACAATGCAACAAGTTCAAAACTATCTCTGAAGATGTAGCCAAATTCACACATAAAACCCCCCCTTCCCTCATCCCTTGCCAAAACCTCAGACACATTATCTCCCTTAGATGGATAAAATTGTTAACTTCTCCCTTTCCAGTGGCTTGATCTCAGCCTCACGCAAACGCAACCAAGTCACCACCCCTCATCAAAAAAACAGACACTGACCAGAGCAAGCTTAACAATTACAGTCACGTAACTAACCGTCTTCTCCTGGCCACAACTATTGAGAAATGTGTGCTCTCCCGACGCAACAGCCACATTGTAAAATCCGACCTTCATGACACCTTCCAATCTGGGTACAGGAAAGGCTGCAGTACAGAAAATGCAATCCTGAATATCATTGATGACTTACACAGATCTCTCAACTATGTTCAAGCCTGCCTCCTAATTCTCCTTGACCACAACACTCTCCTAAGCGCCTAAACATCCTCTCAAAATGTGCGGGGATCAATGATATAGTTCTTCAGCGGTTTACCTCATACCCAAACCAACGATCCCAACTAATCAAACTGAACAAATCCACCTCACCAAAAGAACCAGTCCCGCAAGGAGTTCCCCAAGGATCAATTATTTCCCCTGCCTTGTTCAACCTTTACATAGAACCACTCGCAGTCATCCTGAAACAAGCCAATCTTGACTATCATCTCTATGCAGATGACACCCAACTATGCATCATAATCTCATCACCCAAAGACATTCAGCACCTAAACTACAATCTCGCCATGGTACAACAATCTCAAGCTAAACCCCCCAAAAAAGAACTCCTCTTTGTCCAACCAAATGGAAAGTCCCATCCCATACACAACTGGCTTGACAACTTAACGGCGCAAAACTGCAAACTTTCCAACTCTAACTCTGTCAAATCTCTAGGTATTACACTCGACAAACACCTGAGCATGAAAGATCACATTAATGCTTCAGCAAAAAGTCCACATTGAAGACCTAAAGACCGCAGGACAATCTTGGGTACTCTCTAAGCTGAACTATGGTAATGCTACGCTCACTAGTATCCCAAAAAAACACCATCTTCCTATGAACTCCAAACTCAACGCAACAGCCAGACTTCTTTCAGGAGATACACATCACTCCCACTCTCAAGAAACTCAACTAGCTACCAATCAAAGTGAGAAGTATATTCAAAATGGCCTGCATAACCCAGGTTCTTTACACTGAAAACCCCACCTACCTTACAAACAATCAAAAGTTGGACTAAAGAGGCCTCTGTGGAGCTCTAGCACTCCACATCTGATCCGCCCAAATTCAAATAAGAAAAATCTCTCACCCATTCCTTCCCTGGGAATGCACCTGGAATTTGAAATGCCCTGCCACAGGGTCTAGGTGACAATCACTCATTCCTAAACTTAAATAAACTCCTTAAATTACTTCTTCTCTCTAAATACTTGAACCCACCATCATATTAAAAACAACTTTTCGAACGATCTTCCCCCTTCAACCAGAGAAGAGCCTAAACAACTCTAACTCTGAACATAACAATGCTTTTCCTGATCTTTTTAATTAACCTACCAACGTTACCTCCGAACTTTATACCCTGTTCTACTCCAAGGTATATTGTCTGCAAACACTTCTGTTAACCGACCTACTCCACCATCATTATCATAATATTATCGTGTGTGTCCATTGTCTACATTATTTTCCCTATCTTTGATTGTAAATGTTGTCCTACATAACATGTAAAGCACACTGATACCCTCTGGTCAAGTTCTCACTATATAAATCTCGGAAAATAAATACAATAAATAAACAGAACACAAATAGTGAGCAATAGCAGCCGCTTGCTAAATGTGTGCGTGCTGAAGAAATGTCCCCCCAAAGTTAAGCGAGAATGAATAATTGTGTAATTATAGGTAATACTGCATCTAAGAGTAATGCAGAATTACTGAGATTACACTGATTGCTCTGGTGCAATTGAAATTCTGCCAGGTCTACTCAAGACAAGGATGCCACATACAGATGATACCCAGTTTAGCTTATAAATTACCATTTTGGCTATGGCAAAAGATGGCCGTCGACGATTGTGCTTATTTATCTGCTTTGTAAAGGGTATGCACCTGTTACAATGCATTTTTTACAACGCACTACTGTTACAACGCATCTATTACAACGCAGATACTGTTACAACTCATGTTTTTACAACGCATTTTTTTACAACGCAGGTACCTTTACAACGCATACCATTACAACGTAAGTATTGGTAAGTATATAGTTATATTTTAAATGTTATATGTTAGGGGTAAAGGGGTATTTTTAGGGTTTTGGGGTTTTAGGGTAAAGGGGTATTTTTAGGGTTCAGGGTCAGTTTTCAGTTTTTGGGTAAAGGGGTATTTTTAGGGTTCAGGGTCAGTTTTCAGTTTTTGGGTAAAGGGGTATTTTTAGGGTTCAGGGTCAGTTTTCAGTTTTTGGGTAAAGGGGTATTTTTAGGGTTTAGGGTCAGTTTTCAGTTTTTGGGTAAAGGGGTATTTTTAGGGTTCAGAGTCAGTTTTCAGTTTTTGGGTAAAGGGGTATTTTTAGGGTCAGTTTTCAGTTTTTGGGTAAAGGGGTATTTTTAGGGTTCAGGGTCAGTTTTCAGTTTTTGGGTAAAGGGGTATTTTTAGGGTTCAGGGTCAGTTTTCAGTTTTTGGGTAAAGGGGTATTTTTAGGGTTCAGGGTCAGTTTTCAGTTTTTGGGTAAAGGGGTATTTTTAGGGTTCAGGGTCAGTTTTCAGTTTTTGGGTAAAGGGGTATTTTTAGGGTTCAGGGTCAGTTTTCAGTTTTTGGGTAAAGGGGTATTTTTAGGGTTTAGGGTCAGTTTTCAGTTTTTGGGTAAAGGGGTATTTTTAGGGTTCAGGCTCAGTTTTTAGTTTTTGGGTAAAGGGGTATTTTTAGGGTTCAGGGTCAGTTTTCAGTTTTTGGGTAAAGGTGTATTTTTAGGGTTTAGGGTCAGTTTTCAGTTTTTGGGTAAAGGGGTATTTTTAGGGTTCAGGGTCAGTTTTCAGTTTTTGGGGTACAGGGTAAAAATAAATTAAAATTAATTTTAAATTAAATTATTTAATAGAAAATAAATTAAATTAAATTACATTACATTATTTTTGGGGTTGAGGGTCAGTTTTGAGTTTTTGGGGTACAGGGGTACAGGGTAAATATAAAGTAAAATTTTTTTAAGTTAACAATAATTAATTTAAATTAAATTTAATAAAATTACTTAAATTTATTTTTAGGGTTGTGGGTCAGTTTTGAGTTTCTGGGGTACAGGGGTACAGGGTAAAAATAAAGTAATATTAATTTTAATTTTAATTAATTAACTGAAATTAAATTAAATAAAATTACATTAAATTATATTTAATTAATTCATTTAAAAAAATTAATTTACTATTATAATATTAATATTAATATATACTTACCAATACTTACGTTGTAATGGTCTGCGTTGTAAAGGTACCTGCGTTGTAAAAAAATGCGTTGTAAATACATGCGTTGTTACAGTATCCGCGTTGTAAAATCCACGTTGTAACGGTATGCGTTGTTACAGTCCGCGTTGTAACATCATATATCCCTTTGTAAAGTGCTACATTTACAATGTAGCTATAAGCCATTGTTCCACACAAATAGAAGACCTGAACAACAAGCCAACATAAAACAATCTCAATAATGCTGAACTGCGTGAGGGAAGAGAGGAAAAGCAATGCTAAAGTTTCTTTCCAGTAAAACCCCCCTGTGTTTCTCAAGCTTACAACTGAGTTCAAGAGTAACATATATAAGACTACAATTAACTATTCAAAATAATGCTAACACTCTAAGACTAGGCCCCATTCTGCCCTGTCTGGTTAGGTGTAGGCATGGGCGGAAAATCCGTTCCGCTCGCGGATTTTGCGGATTTTCGGGAAATTCGCAATCCGCGAGATTCGCGAATCTCCCGCAAAATCCGCAAATCCGCGAGCAGCGGATTTTGCTCGCACTGCTCGCACTGTTCGCGTGAGTTCGCGCCCCGCGAATAAGTGCAAAATTGCAGAAATACGATCTTAGCAAAACTGAAAGTAACTACTTACCAGGTTCAAAAGTTCAGGCTCATCATTAGTAGCCATTTCCTGTAGTGCTTCCTGAGGGGCCCCTCCAGAGTTTAGTTGCCAGTTGAAACTATTATGTGACCCTGCTCTGAACCTCAGAATAGTTACACATATGCCACAAAGGTCCTGAATTACAGCTAAGGGAGACAAGCAGGAGCCAGGCTGGAAGTTAAAATCCATTAATCAGCCCCTAATTCATTATTGTCAGTTGGGGCAGGGCAGGTGTTGTAACTAATTTTGCAACAATGAAAGCACTTAGCAAGTGCAAAAGATCACTAATCAGGGCGCACTAAGGAAGCAGGTGCCAGCTAAAAAAATATTCTGTGACACATTAATCAGCCCCAAATTAATTCAGGTCACTTGAGGCAGGGAAGGTGTGCTTTGCTTTGCCGAAAATAATGTACACTGGACAACCAGAGGGTGTGGTGATGAAACAGAGGGTGGCATGGGTGGGCCAGAGGGTGGCATGAGTAGTCAGAGAGTGGCAGTGGTGACAGAGAGTGGCAGTGATGAAGAAGAGTGTCCCAAACAGGCTGGACACGTAGAAACAACAAGTTCGGAAAACTTGCGACCCGACAGGTAAGTTCGCAAATTGCGAAATTGTAAAAACCCTCGCGAACTGGCAGAAACACGGGCGAACACAAAAAAAAAAAAATCCGCAAATTCGCGGGAATTCGCGGATTTTGCGGATTGCGAATCCGCAAATCCGCAAAATTCGCGAACGCGAGATCCGCAAAATTCGCTCATGCTTAGTTAGGTGTTCAAGGGAGTTGGGTCACCTTGGTCATTTGAGGACTAATCCCAGTGTACTGGGATGCACAACGGGTATCCCCTTAACATGCTGTTCTAAATAAACAGATTCTTTGAGGAAAACATTATTTGGCCTTTGCCCCACTTCAAAGATAGGAGCGGGCAAGTGATACATTTAATTCTGGATAACATATTTTGACCACCTTCAAAACTATGTATTTATAGCTGGCCACCAGTAAATTAATGTCTGGGTGAATGATATGGGAGCAGACTTTGTGATTCAGGAAGTCAGCAGTCTCACTGGAACAAAAACAGAACCCAAAAGCAAGCCAATGACATTTAAATGCCATTTCACACCGCTATTTTGTTCCATTTCAAATATTCAAAATTACCTACCCGTCCCATCCTCTCTCCTTCTGTTCCTCACCTTTCCTTCAAAGGGTATTCGCACTGGACCCTACATCTGTACACTTCCCCAGGATGGAAATTGACTCAAAATGTAATATTAAATCAGCAGAATGGTTCAGTAAGATCAAGGGTTACTATGGTGATCACAAGTTTGAATCCTCGCAGGGATCCACGCAGGGATTTCTATATGATGGTCATTTTAGTACCATGAATTTTGGTAATAGTGACACCTGTCATTTACAGCACTTAGAAACTGCTTTATAAAAAATAAGTTACTATTGTTGTTTCTTTTTTGACCCCTATATATGTTGCTGGCCATCATTTCTTCTTTTACTACACCTCCATTTCATGCATTATGGCTTGGACTGTCATGGAGAATTGGTTCCTATTAATGGGCTCTTATATAGAGAAACGTTTGTGAATGCATTGAGGTCACATTGTCATAAATAGCGAGTGTTTGAAGCACCAAAAGGCCAATGCGACATGTTATATGAGTCAAAGCAACAGGGCTTGCTAGATACGCACAGGTGGATCCATCATGGCTGGACCCAGTAGAGGTACATGGTCTTATGACATGAACAAGAGAGGAAGTGAGGCCATGTAAATAGCTCTGCTGGACTAGAGTCATAAAGCTGTCAAGAAGAGTTCACATAACCATAGGGATTCAACTTACCAAACAGTAGTCTATATTTGTAAAAGAGACTACAATTCTGTTGATCAATGTCTGTGCTACTAATTTTTAAACAAAGCCTAAAAGTATGTTTGCAAGAGAAATTAGAAATTAGGTCTTCATCAAAATATTAAAAACATTTGATTGTTAGTACCATTATCTGAGTGCATATCTTGCTTTAAGGATAAGCAATAGAGCTTCAATAGAGATTTAACAGCCACTGAGGTGCTGAGCAACACTGTCTGCACTGTGCACTACCCTGCGCTCCACATCCGCCTATGCTCAGGGCAGGGGAGAAGAAACTCCAGAACTGAGGACAAAAGCCTTTGCAGATGAGCTTTAAACTTTGACTTTGGAGCATGCCCTGCGAACCACATCTTTGTATCCCTCTTCAAGATGGTTCTTCTGTTTATTTCCCTCCACTCTGTGTTCCGTTCCCTCCTGTTATGTCTTTTGCCTCTCGTTCCACCGGCTGACTCAATTTTTCTCATGCTATTTTCTTTTTTCTGTCCTTCTTGTTACTCTGTTTATCTCCCTCTTCTATATGTCTGATGCCTTCCTTTTTTACTGTGTTTTACCCACAAAGGGCCTTCTCGAGGGTGTAACAGCCTGGCTATTTGCCCCAACACATGCTCCAGTGCTGAATTTGTGATATATTCTCAATATGGCAGATAAGCTTACTCACCTCTAGGCACTGTCATAAAATCCAAAAAAGGGCAACACAACACATTTTTGAGCTAAGTTCAACAAAAGATTCCAATAAGTTGTACTCACTTCTTGCCCTTCAATATATTCTCAGAAGAATATCATTCACAAATAAATATAAATCATGCCCCAACAAAACATAATTAAATCACATGCTAAATACTGGTAACTTTTTTCCTAAATCAATAACACTTAAAATTGATGTTTACTTGTTGTTCTTTACTTTTACTGTTAGAAATGTTTATGGGCACTTAGGGAATGATTATGATAGTGGATAATCCGCATCCTCCGGGCCGGGAGAAGCCACCGCCGGCCCGGAAGATGCAGATTATCCTCTGCGGACTAAGAAAAGACCCCCGCCAGATTAGGATGGCTGGGGCATCTTTTTTCAGTCCGCCGCTTTTCCGCCACGGTCGGCTTCCGACCGCGGTGGAAAAGCTCTAACATGGCTGGCGGTGTCTATCAGACACCGCCAGCCATATTAGGATGGTGTCGCTCCTATGCCTTTCCACGGCGGCATTTCCGCCATGGAAAGGCATACGGTGTTTTCTTTGGGGGCCCGTTGCGGGCCCCCAGGGGTGAAGGGGGGTGGGGGGTTCACATGGGGGGTACCTATGGTACCCCCCTGCCTTTGCGTGCACGAAGCGGCAGGCACCACGCAGGCAAACATGCATTTTTTTAACATTGCGGCATGTGCTGCTTCAAGCAGTACCCGTCGCAATGTTAAAAATACAGGATGTGACCGCCAGGGTGGCGGTCACATCCTAATTAGCACGGAGGGACCGCCGTTGCCCCTGCGGACGGTCCCTCCTCCTCTGGGGTGGCGGAAGGATGCAGGTCCGTCCGCCATCCTAATAGGCCCCATAGTTTGTACATTTTTGTTTGCTATGTTGTAACAGTATTGAAATTATGAATCGCTGTTGCATTGCCCTCACATATTTCCAGAAAATCAAGGCTCCAAATGAAGCCATACTAAAGAGTTGTATGGTGACAGGTTATCCTCCAGTCTAAAATAATGTAACATATTGATACTTATAGAACGAATATGAAAATTGTTTTTGGGTGCTGGTTTGCAATTTTAAAGTATTTTGTCAGCAATGTTTTGCCAATGCATCAACATAAAGTCCATGATTTCCACTGTCAAGAACTGAGGGGCTAATTCACCAAGTGCCTCCTCACTCGTGGCGGTGGCCCCACGCACATGGCATAGGTCCCGCACTTGTGGAATGGGACGACACTTGTGTTGGGGGTCTTCCCTAATGGGGATCTGCAGTACGGAGGTTCCTCCATGAACTGCGGGACCCCTGGAAAGGGGCGACCACTCGGTCCCCCCGAACGTATGGCAGAGTGCCTCGATCCCCCCGGGAAGACATTTTTGGGCGGGAGGCGCGTCTCGGCTGGTATGCCCGAAGCGGCGTAGCCGGGGCGCGCTTTTTCCCGCCCTTGAGTGGGCTGGCCTAGACACGGACGCCGCCGGCCACGCCCTCGGGGCAGGCAGGGGCGGGTTTACGCCCGCCCTGAAGATGGATAAAAAGAGACGCAAGACCAGAAGACATCCTCTTGTTCCTGTGCTCTGAAGCTGCACCTCCCCGCTGCACGTGAGCTCGAGACGGAACGAAGAGCCAATTTTGAGCGTTTTAATCGTTGTTTTTCAGTTACTTTGTTGGAGAATGCCGAAGAAGGTTGGAAAGCGCATGAATACCGACCAGATGCTGCGTGTTCTCATGAAGGAGATGTCCGAGCTAAGGAAGCGGGTGGACATGAATGAAGAAAGGGGTCCAAAACGTCCTTTGGCGGGAGCAGCCCCGGGAGGGAAAAACAAGAGGCCCAGGAGGGGGGCAGCGGGAGAGGAGATCCCCGGTCCCAGTGCTCCGCTCGAGGCTCCAATTCCCATGCCAGAGGAGGGGAATCCGATCAACCCCGTGTCCGAGGATGATATGCCGCCCGAGTTGGCAGCACAATTGGCAGCGTGGTTGGGAAAAGGTAACGAGGGCGCCACGGCTGTCGAAGCGCAGGAGCTGATTAAGCAATTGCGTGAGAAGCGGGAAGCAGCCAAGGTGCCCGTGCCGGCTGCAGTGGGGGACAAGACACCAGGGACGGTTGCGACCACAGAGGCAGCGTCAGGTGCAGGTAAGCGGCCATTGCCGATCGCGAGGGATGAGTCAACACCCTCTCGGAGAGAAAAGTTGGGGCAACATGTTCCTTTGGCAATTAAGGAAAAGATTTGGGCGGGGGAGTATGTGAACATTTTTTCGTTACTTGTTGATCATTATGAGGTTGAGCATGTAAAGAGTCAGAAGGACCTAATGCACCCGAGTGTTTGGCGCGCAAAAATGGCCGCCTTTAAAGTGAATGAGAATATCGCCAATTGGGGTAATGTCTGGGGAATTTTTACATCAATCCTGGGCGAACGTAGGCCTGAGTTGCTTTCCGAGTTCCCAATCTACCAATCACGAATCATGGGATACTCGACATCGCACCAGGGGAATCATTGGTTTTGTTACGATAATATGTTCAGAAAGGAAAAGGAGCATAATAAAAGTTTAACCTGGGATTGTTATGATGCCTTGACCTGGGATAAAATGAAGGAGTCAGGGATGTTAAAAATGCCGTTGGTAGGAAGTAATGCGGGTGAATCCTCCCGACAATATGCGGGGACGCCCTTTCGATCAGGTTCGGGGGCCGACGATCACTCGAAACCTACCGGCAATACCGGAAGAAAGGGTTTCTGTTTTAATTACAACAGAGGAAAATGTACGAGTCCGCAGGGATCGTGTAAATTCAAGCATGAATGTAGTGGTTGTGGGTCGTCCCATCCTGAGGCCGCGTGCAGAGCCAGAACGGGTGATAACGGGGGGAGAGGAGGTGCCAAACAGGTATAATATAGTCCGAGGGGCGCCTTTACCCACTCCCATTGATACCCTGGCAATGATCCCTTGGCTCAGTGATTACCCGGATCGTACTTCTGCTGGGGTGCTGCGAAACGGTTTTTCGTATGGTTTCCGCATCCCGGTAGGGGACTTTCAGGGTGTGGATAAGTGTAAAAACCAACTTTCCGTCCTGCAGCATACAACCGTAGTACAGGAAAAGATCCGAAAAGAGGTGACTCGAGGTCGGGTCGCTGGCCCGTTTAGTGTACCCCCAGTCCAAAATTTTGTTTGTTCTCCCTTAGGGGTAGTCCCCAAGAAAGACCCTGGAGAGTTCCGACTAATTCATAACTTGTCAGCTCCACGAGGTCTTTCCGTAAATGAGGCAATCGATCCAGAAGTGTGTTCGGTGCGGTACGCATCCTTCGATGAGGCCGTAGCCATTTTAAATCGCCTGGGGCCCGGGGCGCTGATGGCGAAGTCAGATATCGAGTCAGCGTTCCGATTGCTCCCGGTACACCCAGACGACCAGCGTCTCCTAGGTTTCATGTTTCAGGGTTGTTATTACATGGATAGGTGTATGCCAATGGGGTGTTCTATATCCTGTGCTTATTTCGAGAAATTCAGTTGTTTTCTACAATGGGTTTTCACAAAGAAAACGGGTTTCCAAGATGTAATGCACTACCTTGATGATTTCTTATTTCTTGGGGCAGCCGGGGGTCTTGAATGTGGCCGGGCCTTGGCCGAATTTTGTGTGTTGATGAAACAGTTAGGCGTGCCATTGGCACCGGGTAAAACAGTGGGTCCTACGACTTGCCTCGAGTTTTTGGGGATCGAGTTGGACTCCATTGAGGGGTGTTTCCGTTTGCCAGCCGAGAAAGTGTTGAAGTTCAGGGCTGCGCTGCAACTGTGTATAAATGCATCAAAAGTTACGCTGCAACAATTACAGCAAGTGGTGGGACAGTTGAATTTTGCCCTGAGGGTGATACCAATGGCCCGCCCCTTTTCCCGTTCAATTGCCCAAGCGATGGTCGGCCTTAAAGAAGGCCATCATCGCACGAGACTATCGGCCGAGATCCGCCAGGACATGCGTATTTGGTTAGCATTCTTGGCGGATTTCAATGGTAGAATCGTCTGGAATAAGCCAGCCGTGTCTTCTGTGGACAGATTCGGCGGGAAGCATAGGTTTTGGCGCCATTTTCGGCACAAAATGGTCAGCACAAAGATGGCCGACTTGGTGGCATGAGAAGGGTCTGACGAGTAATATTGCTTTCCTCGAACTGTTTCCCATCTTGGTGGCCTTGAGAACATGGCCCGATGGGTTCAAAAATCACTCGGTCATATTTTGGTCGGACAATATGACTGTGGTCGAGTGCATCAATAGTCAGGCAGCACGTTGTAAACTGATCTTAAGACTGCTTAAAGAAATTGTTTTACTATGTATGCAATTGAACGTGCTATTCAGAGCAAAACACGTGCCAGGAGTGATGAACCAGGCAGCTGACGCACTGTCTCGTTTTCAAATGCAGGCTTTTTCTGGTTTCCTTCCCTCAGCGGACCCGGAGCCGGCACCCTTTACCGAGGCTCTCTGGTCTCTCGGTGCCCCGAACTTCGTCACCTCGTGGGAGAGAGTCTAGCACCAAGGACGAGGAAGGCATATGAAGGGGCGTTTCGGGCCTATTTAGCCTTTTTGGGGAGTGATAGAGAGCGACTTTGGGGTCATGAGGAATGTGTGGTGAATTTCCTGATGTCCTTACGTAGGGCTGGGAAATCGGTGGCTACGGCCCAGAGGCATCGTGCTGCCATTTCCTTTGTTGCCAGAGCACACGCTATCCAGGACCCAACAGCGTCCTTCGTTGTACAGAAAGCGCTGCGTGGGTGGCAACGCCTGGAGGGTCGCAGAGTAGATGAAAGGCGCCCGATAGGTTTGGATAGATTGTCCCAGTTGTTGGCTACACTTCCTGCCACATGTTCATCTCAGTTTGAGGCAGTGCTGTTCCGAGCCGCGTTTACGCTAGCATTTCACGGAGCAATGCGGGTAAGCGAACTAGTTGCAGGGAACAAACTGGATGTGGCGGGGGGTTTGTGCCGGGAACACGTCCAGATCAGGGGAGAAACAATGACTATCTCCTTTGTAAGGTCTAAGACTGATCAGGATGGGATGGGTGACTGCGTCATCATACGCAGGATTCCTGGGTCCTCCATATGTCCGGTAAAGTGTTTAGAGGATTACCTAGCACGAAGGGTGGCATCATGGGGGGGGACTTTGTTAAGACACGCGGACGCCACCCCACTGACGAAATTTCAGTTTCAGCGGGTGCTTGCGATGTCTGTTGCCGCGGCGGGCTTGAACCCGGGCGAATTTGGGACCCATTCCTTTCGGATAGGGGCTGCTACTGAAGCTACAGCCAGGGGTCTTAATGTTGAGCAAGTGAAACGAATGGGGCGTTGGTCCTCCAATTGTTATAAAAGATATGTGCGGTTGCACATGTTGTGAAGCTGTAATTATGTACTCTGTACTCACGCTTCTTGTTTTTGTTTGGTTTCAGTTACGCAAGCCTACGAGGCGGGGCGGACTATGCAGTCGACCTTACACCGGGCCAGCGGTCAGACATCACCGGCTGTGAAAAAGGAGGTGTGGGTCGTGGGCCACTCATACGTGAGGCGTGCCGCAGACGTATTCAAAGCAGGTGACATGATTCACGTAGCTGGGGAATACGGGTACAGGATGTCCTTCTACGGAAGGGGCGGTCTCTGTATTGACCAGTTTCAAACATTTTTTGAGGGTTTGTTAGGGCGGACAAGGTCACCGCCGTCTATAGTTATAGTGCATGTTGGGGGCAATGATTTGGTCACCATCGGTAGACGACTACTCCTGGAGGCAATGCTTTCCACTGTAAGTTGGTTGGCGAGGAGAGTTCCGGGGTGCACGATTGCATGGTCCCATTTGATTCCACGAAAGGTGTGGCGGGGGGCTATCTCTATACCTGCTTTGAATCACTCTGTTAGAAAGCTTAACAATAAAGTGAGTAGGTTGTTCCGTTCCAGGACATTGCATTCTATTTCTCATAGCTGTATTAATGATGACAGGATGTATTCGGGGGATGGTGTGCATTTGTCTTGGGAGGGGAATGAGTTGTTCTTAGGAGACTTCTTAGCATGGTTGAACTCTTTGAAACATGACCTTTAGGTAGGAGTTTTGTGGGGGGTCCGGATAGCCGGTCAACTATCCGGCCTGTGGCGGTAAGGTCATGATCGGTGAGCACTAATTGGAAGATCCCTATGAGTGGGCGTCACCCAACACGGATGGGAGCGCTCGGGGGAGGTGGCCTTTGGCCCCTCAACGGGGAGGCGGTCCCTTCTAAGGATGGGTCGCCGGAAGAAGAGGAAAGGCGGTCAAGGCCCCTTCCTGTGTAGGAGGGGTTACAGCCCCCTCCTGGGGAATTTCCCGGGGCCAGTGACATCTGCGACGGCAGATGCGGTAAGTTGTGTGGGGTTGGGGGGAGGTCTACGATACCTTCTAGATACCTCACACGAGTCTTCGAACGACCTTTAACTGGCGTCGAGTTGATAAGTGCCCCCGTCAAGACAAGGGAAATTGTAGTAGTTGCACGTGAGTACGCCTCAGTGCTGTCGCCCCTCCCAAGTGGGGGGGGTATGTCTGGTTAGGGATCTTGACACCGGTTACGACCTTGCCGTTGGCCCTTAAACGTTAGGATGTACAATTTCAATATTTCAAGTAAATGTTTTTGTAGGATGTTAGATCGGCTAGGAGAACCTCTGTATTAGAGAATCTGTTAAGGTTAGCCAAACATCGCAGTGTGGTATGAAATTGTACATTAATGTTTAAATGTTTTAATTTTTTGTTTTAATAAATACGGCCGGGAGGGTCACTCCCTCCCACTTCCAAAAACTTCAAGAACCGTTTCCGGATTCCCTCATTTGGGGATTGTGTTGAGAGGGGGTGGCGGGTATCTCAGCCATATGGAAAGGGGCGACCACTCGGTCCCCCCGAACGTATGGCAGAGTGCCTCGATCCCCCCGGGAAGACATTTTTGGGCGGGAGGCGCGTCTCGGCTGGTATGCCCGAAGCGGCGTAGCCGGGGCGCGCTTTTTCCCGCCCTTGAGTGGGCTGGCCTAGACACGGACGCCGCCGGCCACGCCCTCGGGGCAGGCAGGGGCGGGTTTACGCCCGCCCTGAAGATGGATAAAAAGAGACGCAAGACCAGAAGACATCCTCTTGTTCCTGTGCTCTGAAGCTGCACCTCCCCGCTGCACGTGAGCTCGAGACGGAACGAAGAGCCAATTTTGACCCACCCACCAGCCCCTGAGGACAGCTAGTTGTTTTAATAAAGTTGATCAGTTATTCTATTTCGTTTTCAGGTTGTTTTGGTGTTATGTGATATTTAATGTGTAATAAAGATTGGTATAATGTTACAAGTTGGTGATTAAAGAATGTCGGATTTAAGGTCCATTTAGACACAGGTTTTTCGGTCATAGTGGCCAATGTAGTTTCGTTTAGTTAGCACTTGTCGTATTTATTTCGGTTAGGCGGTAAGGTCATGATCGGTGAGCACTAATTGGAAGATCCCTATGAGTGGGCGTCACCCAACACGGATGGGAGCGCTCGGGGGAGGTGGCCTTTGGCCCCTCAACGGGGAGGCGGTCCCTTCTAAGGATGGGTCGCCGGAAGAAGAGGAAAGGCGGTCAAGGCCCCTTCCTGTGTAGGAGGGGTTACAGCCCCCTCCTGGGGAATTTCCCGGGGCCAGTGACATCTGCGACGGCAGATGCGGTAAGTTGTGTGGGGTTGGGGGGAGGTCTACGATACCTTCTAGATACCTCACACGAGTCTTCGAACGACCTTTAACTGGCGTCGAGTTGATAAGTGCCCCCGTCAAGACAAGGGAAATTGTAGTAGTTGCACGTGAGTACGCCTCAGTGCTGTCGCCCCTCCCAAGTGGGGGGGGTATGTCTGGTTAGGGATCTTGACACCGGTTACGACCTTGCCGTTGGCCCTTAAACGTTAGGATGTACAATTTCAATATTTCAAGTAAATGTTTTTGTAGGATGTTAGATCGGCTAGGAGAACCTCTGTATTAGAGAATCTGTTAAGGTTAGCCAAACATCGCAGTGTGGTATGAAATTGTACATTAATGTTTAAATGTTTTAATTTTTTGTTTTAATAAATACGGCCGGGAGGGTCACTCCCTCCCACTTCCAAAAACTTCAAGAACCGTTTCCGGATTCCCTCATTTGGGGATTGTGTTGAGAGGGGGTGGCGGGTATCTCAGCCATATCGCCACGAGTGCGGCAGACCTTTATGAATCGACTTGGACTGACCACAAGAACACAAATACAGATGGTATTATTAAAACTTGGATGCTGAATTAATGCTAGAAACCTGTGCTAGCCGTGCTTCAAATACAACTGTCTGCTGAATTTAGATGCTTCAGAGGGAATGTGATATTGTTGATAACAGCTTTAAAGCTAGCAATACCCTAATGGTATTACCACCAATGTATTCATTAAAACAATATGTGTTTAATCTGTCAGTAATAAGGGAGTTATGCAAAGTCAGGGATTTGCTTCTGGGACTTGAGGGCACATAATATGATTGGGAATTAATTGGGAAAGAAAAGGACTCAGGAATCCTGACTCCTGCTGGCACGAAGGTGCTGGAACTGTTCTCCAAATGTAAAGCGCCTGGTCTCCTATTTGCCTTCCCCAGAGCACAAAAATCAGAAGGGTTGGTGACTCCAAGAAAGCACAACTGAGCACAAAAGACTGTGTCTTAAAGACCTGTCTTGAAGACCTTAGAGTGGCAGGAGTGCTCAGAAATACATTTCCCAGCATTTGGAAAACATTTAGATTTAGTAATTTGTTGTGGGACAAGGGGGTAAGGCTACCTCACTGAGGTAGGACTGTAGGCAGACAAGAAAAGGAGATATGTTTCGTTCTGATGTTTTTGACATTGTTAAAATGGGCTAGCATTATCCCTGCACCAGAATCTGTTGATTCTGACCAATGCCTCCCCCTGATTAGCAAATAAGCAGACTGACCCAGTAGGGAGTCCTTATCCTTACAGGTTTCCCTGATTCCTGGAATAAACCTGCTGACATTTTCCACCTGCCTAAAGCAGGCATAAAATGTCACCTGAAGGGCCAGTGCAGGGGGCATGTGCCTAGGGCAGGGTTCAGCCTGTCTGGGAGAACACTGTCTGCTCTCCCTGTACTGCTGCAAGGGTTTGGAGGGATGTTGACTGTGCTGCTGTCCATACCCCCTGCCCCTTCAGCCTTAAAAAGGGGCCCATATGCCCAGCCCCAGACTTTTCAGTGCAGGTGTTTACAAGCCCAATGATTCAGAGCCAGAGATACTTGGAGACACTCCCTGTACTGTTGCAAGGGTTCGGAGGGATGTTGACTGTGCTGCTGTCCATACCCCCACCCCTTCAGCCTGAAAAAGGGGCCCATATGCCCAACCCCAGAATTTTCAGTGCAGGTGTTTACAAATCCAATGATTCAGAGACACTTGGAATTGTGAGTGGCAAATGTCAAGAAGATGTATCACGGGGGTTAAAACTCTTTAAAAGGGCCTAAGTCTGAAGTTAAAACCTTGGACCAGGCTACAACTGAAAAGCTATTCCAGCATTGAAACTAGCATGTGGGGTATAAAATCCAGATGTTTCCCACTCACTGCTTTTGGTGACAAAACAGCTTCTGCAGTAGCTTCATGATGATGAATCCAACTTCGAAGGATCCTTGACCGCCTTGGACCTTGTCTCTTAAGTAGACCTTGAACTCCAGAAAAGGTGATTACAAAGCATAAAATTGTAATGGGTAGAAAGTTAAAGGGACAATATTACTGTTTCTACAAGATATATTAAACTTGAAAAACAAAATAGAGAGTGCTATTATAATAATCATTGGGAATTGGAATAGTGTTCATATTAAGGGCAAAAAGAAAATTAAATCATATCAAAGTCCATCCAGATGGGTACAGAAACTCTTCCATTAGTCCATAAACACTCAACAGAAAGGATCATTTTGAATTTTGAGAGTGGTGTGGGCCCTTTTTCCAAACTGTGCCTCGAGGGAATCAGTTTATGGCTATTAATATGTTTGTGAAAAAACCCTGGAGGATCTGCATAAGATGGAGGATAGGTCCTTCAAGAGTGAAAATAATAGATCATTCTCTAGAAAGGATAATTTGTCATTTAATGAACAAAGTGCCCTTAAAAGTTTAGGTAACTATGCCTCCATTGTCATCTGTGAGTCTGACAAAGGGGGAAACTTTATCAAGAAAAGATTTGATTATGACAAAGAAATCAAAAGACACTTGGGTGACCACAAATGTTATGTTAAGTTAACAGATAATCCCTTACCAGAGACCAAATTATATTTTATGAAAAGTTATACATGTGAAAGAAAACAGGATTATTTAGTGATACTGAATATTGATACATCATGGTTGATAATCCATGTTTTCCGTTTTTTATATTTGACCTAAAATGCACAATTTGAGACTGTCATCTCAGGACGACCTATCATCTCCGGTCTGGGTGGTTTAAAGTGGGTACCTTTCAGAATTTGTTGATGTATTCTTAATGCCTCTTGTAATTAATCTACCATTTTACACAAGGGACGCAATGGACACTCATAACAAGCTAAGTGGTATGGTCTGGTATGCTAGTATGACCTAGTTTAGATTATATACATGTATTAAGAAAGAATTCTGACTCAAGGCTTTAGAATACTTCTTGTCAAGTAGAAGTGCAAGTTTGTATGAGCATTCTGAATTCTCATTGAAATGGCAGAATCGCTCTCAAGTAAAATCTTTTTCCTCTTTGACAACTAGTGGTATCGACAGATAAAAGGACCAGCGATGGGGTCCATGTTTGCACCCTATTATGCTAACCTTTTTATGGGCTTTTCGAGTTTTAGAGGCTGCATGCCTGGGCCTTCCCAGCAGTAGAATGTATGGGTTACTTTTTTTCTGGGGGTGCTTTGTAGATTATGTTCTCTTGATTCGGACAGGTCCCACTGAACAATCAGAAGGTTTCTTACAATACCTTAATATTAACAACATGAATGGGCAATGTACAATGTGTTATAATAAGAACAGAATTTGTTTCTTAGATGTGGAACTGAATGTAAAAGGGGAGTCGATCCAAAGTACTTTGTATGGAAAACCTACTGCTACCATCAATATCTGAAGAGCAGATAGTTTTATTCTGGGTCTGGGGGTCAGGAGTCAAGTCAAGTTTTATTTGATTTGGTTCTCCACTGAGAACCACAAATATTCCATACATAATATACAATTTTAAACCGTTTTGTTAAAAGAGAGGTTTTCATTCTAATACAAAGTTAAAAAAAAGTTTTACAAATTTGTAAAAATTGTAGCAGACAAATTCGTTTGGCGGAGCCTTACATAGTATGATCAATTCCTGTTCAGAGTTAATTCTACATTTGGTATAAATTGGTTGTAAAAACCTTTTTCTTGCCTTTACCACTGTCGTGTTTGGGCAAGTGAACAACAAATGTTCCAAATCCTGCTCTCCACCATTACACAGATTACAGATAATACTTGATTTTTCTTTTGGGTGCCACCTATATGTAACTGTTTTTACAGGAAGTATCCCAAATCGGAACAGCACAATCGATCTCCTGACCCCATGCTTTAAATTAAAATTAATATACTGTTGTGTTTTCTTAAAAACGATAGATTCTGCGACATTTTTATATAAAGGCAATTTAGTGCAGTCCTGAGAGTCAAGGTCAAAACTGAGTCTTGGAGTAAAGTGTTTTAAGAATAGCTTCAGCTAATCAGGTGTCCATGATTGTAACAAATTAATATTAACATTGGATAACTTAAAAGCAGTTAAAACATTCCTTGAAAATACATGTTTCGACGATTCATTTTCAAATGTTGTCATTTTAAGTAGAGATCGAAGCGCTCCTTCTTCCGCATGGAGGAGGTTATATGCCCACCTGATGATATTGGTAAATCCTCTGGCATAGGAGCTGGTTAATGAGAACTCGAGGCAGGGAGCTTGTACTGGTACAGCCTGAGACAGTTTCGTTAGTTTCCGTAGAATCTACCCTTCTTTTAGGTCTAGAAAGCTCCATTGGCTTATTGGTATATATTCAAGAGCGTATGACAGCACTGGTGGAATCCTGGCGCTGTATACCTGAAGCAGAAAAGAAAAGTGTCTTTGTCCAGTCTGTCTTATTCTGGGTCAGTTATAAAGGGTATGCCCTTGGGACAGGTGGTAATGCTATGTGGAAATTGTAGTGAGGAAAATAATTGTGAAGCAGAAGTCGGAAATCTGAGAATATGATTGGTAGCTTGAGAGTACAATAATAACTTGTTGATTCAGGCTGAACAAAGAATTCAAGCAGTGGACAAAAAAATACTCTGATACAGAAACCTAAAAGCTTGGATTAGAATAGACTAACCTTGATTACCAGGTACAGTCAAGAACATGAAACTGTTTAAAACATTTTGAAAACGTTTGGTCACTTTTGCTATATGTACCAGGTATGACTGGAGTCATTAGAGAGAAACCACTGGTAACTTAAAGGAGATGGAAGACTGTTAAGGTAAAAGCGACCAGAAAATATTTGTTAGCAGTAGGTTCACAAAGAGAGAACTGGCAACCTGATCTCCCCAAAGGCTTTTATATATGCACTAAATGCAATATATGTGAGTTTAGACTCAATAAAACAAAGTCTTACAGATACAATACAGTACGGACATACCACATAAAAAATGTATTAATTGTAATTGCGTCTATGTTATCTATATTATGATTTGTGGATGTTCAAAGGCTTATACAGGGAGCACAAAAAGAACTCTCAAGCTCAGAATACAAGAACATGCAAGAGCCATTAGGAATCAAGACTAACACTGCACCTTAGCACAGCACATCAGAGAGTGCCATTCCAATGATAGGAGCTTTAAGTTTCATGTGTTGAGAAGGATAGATAAAGATCCAAGGGGAGGTGATATGGAGCTTAGGCTCTGCCAAGGACAGGCTAAAGAGATTAGCTGGTTGAGATTTGGAAAATGACTCAACATTGAGAATGAGCTCCATTATTTTCTATGGGGTTAGGATGCTTTGGTCTGGGTGATCTGAAACTTAAGAAGGTTCTAACTGGGTTTTAGCTTTAAAATGATGATTAGGACATTGAAGGAAATATGTTTGTACTCCCTGTAGGTTTATGTGATTGTAGGGTTTAGAAGTGCTTTGATATTGAACCCATCATTTTAGGTTTATGTGGTACTGAATATGTACCAGACCAGTAAGAACTAACTAGGTATGCTTTTTGTATCTTAAGCAGGCTAGTTATGGGGCAACTATGCTTGCGAGTAAAGTAAACAAATGACCTGATTTCTTTGATTCCTGCCTCTTTGGGATTGTAACAATTAAGAACCCCGGATAATAGCCAATTCTATCCGTAGCTGAATAAAATGTGTATAGACTGTCATTCATAGGATTGGACCCCTAATGACAGACACATTTTTAAGAAAGGCAAGAATCCCAAGGATTAGAGAGTATATGAATTAACAGAGTGAATAATGGAGCCAGATGTAGGGAGACAATAGTTTTCTGTTGGATGTAAGGTTTGGGCATTTGATGAGCCTTAAGCTCTGAGACTTGAGAATGACAAAAATAGTAGTCATGCTACTTTATAGTTTACAGTGATTTCTGGCTCTGTTTTAATATTGCAGGTGACATAAAAGTAAGAGTTGCCATGACATTGAATATGGAGAAAAAATATTGAAATCAGTGCCAAATATGTGTGGTCAGCTTTATATTTAATTATTGATGAAGTCTGTATTAGTTTACAGCAAGAACTGAAATATTTGAGAACAATAATTCAAAATTTCACCCTCATTGTGTTTTATGTCTTTCACACTTTACATAAAGGACCTTTCCTCTTTGTGAAGAAGGAATATTATGTAAGTATAAATATTAAAGTTTAATATTTCATCAACAGTTCGAGAATAGGGATATTTATGAACAATATATTGTCGAAAACACAAGTGAATGGACAATGAAATTGGGCCGTTAGACCATACACTGAGCTGACTAATGGTAGCTGATTTGCCGACACAGAGAGCCAATAAGAATATGGCTGAATGAGGCAATTGTGAGATGATAGCGGACGGTGTTAGAACCCGCTACAGAAGACAAAGTCTGCAACAAGGATGGATCTATTTGGAAGCTGCAGAAAAAAGTACCCGTACTTCCTGGGAGATAACTCCCAAAGTGTCAGGGTCATTAGGTTTTTGTTTTTCACAAACAAACTTCTGCATCGGGATTTGTTTTTAAAAAAACAGAAAGGTTTTCAAAGGATCTGCACAAAACATGTCAGCCACTCAGCAAACCTTCAGTGTCTTCAGTGGTGCTGCCATGGCTGCAGCTCCTATAAAGGAATCGACATCTCCACCAAGCAGGTATAGATCCCTAAATATGGTAGGCTGTATTCCACCAGGGCAGCAGACTGCGACCCCCCACTGCTATGACTGGATGTAGGAGACACTGCCAAAGTCTAAAAACCATTCAAAGTTCTTAGATGGTCACAGTGTTTTGCTGAGGTAAGTTTTGCTAAAGCTACTTACTATGACCTGGCTTCTGATGTATTGCCATTGCATTTGTTTACCTTTTCCGAAGAAGATCTTAGCTTGCTTGTTTTCATTTTTATTTATGTGGCTTTTTTCTGGTTTGCTATTAAAATCTTCCACAGATTTTGTAGATTTGAAGAAAGTTGATCTCAATGATCATGAGTATAAAGGAACTTCGCAGACAGCATGTTAATTGTATACTCATTTCAGCTCTTGTCAGTATTGAGGTACCCATAAGCCATGCTTGGGTATCCCCCATTAGGGAAACATAGAACTGGGGACACATTCACAGTTGAACTATACCATAGGAGGGCTTGTTCAATATTGTGAAAACTGCTGCAAATGAAGGACGGAAATACTTGTTTACTGCAAAGGGAACACAAAGGCAACAGTTAGTGTTTATTAGGATATGTTGTGCATAAACCCCCAGGGACTGTGCAGTCATTATCAATAATGAGATGTTTGTGCTGTGCTTATGGCAAGGAGGGTATTTAAGGAGACGCATTACCAGACTTGGCAGATCAGAGGAAGTCGATACCTTTGGTTTGATGTGCAGTTTTCCACATATGGAATCGGGGTGGACCTCCTAAAACACACACATTCACACAAGACTCAGATAGGTCAACATTTGCATCAGGTTGAGCTCTCCACACAGACTACTGGGCCAAAAGGTAGGTTCTCACCACTCATTATGTGTGGTTTACAGAATTATCAAGGAGGACTTGCTGGAAGGTAATCCACCGGAATCACCTGCAAGGAAGGGGCTTGGCAAGCGAGCTAGCATTTACACATGGTGGTCCGGCAGCATCCATGCTGAGCCCATGAGTCTGAGGGCTAATGAAACAGTTCTTACTTTCCAAGAATGTTGAGTGAAATCTTTGACTTGGCTCATCACTGCTCAATGTACACTTTGCTGATGGAAACTGTGGTCTGAGGATTCAATGTACCTCAAAGCCTCTGCTATGTCAGTATAATGTCTGTCTTTAAGTGTACCTGTATGTTTCGACATTAATGTGTGTGTTTGTGTATGTGCACGCGCACATGTGTGTAGTTTATTTGCCTGCCTTGTCCTCTGTCCTGGACAGTTAACAGTACCTTTTTGCATATTATTTCTTTCTGAACACTCTTGTTAATAGCACATATCAGTGTGTATATGATATTTATTTACTAGCCTTGTGTACATGTATTAATATAGTTTATTAATATGTTGTTGTGCTATTTCATATTTCAAACCCGTAAACCTGTCTCCTTCGTAACCAATCTGTAGGCATGCAGATGTGCTCATTGTAATTATATTAGTGTTGGTATGTTTATCAGTGTATATATGTTCATGACTCTCTACACAACAACACAATACTACATTCTCTGGGCCACACTTACAAGAAATTGATGCATCGACATTGATGTGTCGGTTTTCTTACACATGTGCCAAATTTCTTTACGACACTATGAATGCGCTATGTTTACAATACAGGACTCCATGGCGCAAAGATTTAACAGATGTGTCAGAAAACTGAATGCATCTGTTGGGGCAAATTGATGCATTGCTGGAGTTGGTAGTAAAAATGACACATCTCCAGCAAAGAGTTAGTACACATAGCTGAATCCCATGAAAAAAGCCCTGTATCAATCCTTACGCCTGGTCTGAGCAGGTGTAAGGCTTTTGCCTCAGTCAAGTCGTAGAGTGACACAGTCAAATGTTGTAAATTTCACTGCGCCCCTACTACATGGCTTTTTTTTGCCTGGGAACGCCTACCCTGCATACCTTATACCTGGTGCAGGTATAATGTGATGCAGGGCTCAACAAACTGGCACATTGGGCCCAAAGCGTCTGTTTGTAGATAGGGAGCAGTGTTGCACACTGATTGCGCCGCCACTGCATAAAAAAAACGCTATGGTAGCAATGCAAGTGGCTTGTAAATAAGCCCTTTTGTATTTAAACATATTACATCCATGTGTACATGTACAGCCACATGCATCATTGTTGGAATTTGCGATTCCCAAATTGCGAAATTTAAAGAATCGCAATTTAGGAATCGCAAATTCCTATGCATCAAGAAATCGCAAACGTTTTTGCGATTTCCTAATTTTCCTTATTTGCGATTACTTTATTGCGAATCGCAAATAAGGAATTGCATTACATTGATTCCTATGGGCCCAGAGGCCCATAGGAATCAATGGGAAGGCATTCTCATTTTGCGAATTCGCAATTAAGGAATCGCAAAATGAGAATGCAATTTCAAGGGTGCAGGGGGGTCCAAAGGACCCCCCCCTGCACCCCTGAAATGTCACGTAAGTACATTTTACTCACACACATGTCCCAAGGGCATGTGTGTGTGTAAAATGTAAGTTTCAAAAATGCATTTATTTGCATTTTTGAAACTTTTCGCAAATTACCATGAAGGTGTACTTCATGGTAATTTTCCCCTTCGAAATTGCGAATTCGCAAAAAAAAAAAATCATGCATATCATTTTAGGAATCGCAAAATTTGCGATTTCTTAAATGCTATCGCAATTTGAGAAATCGCAATAAAATGCGATTTCTTTGATTGCGATAATTGAAAAATGAATGATGCATCCCAAAAAGTGATTTTGGAATCGCAAACGGCCGAATTTTGCGATTCGCACCGTTTGCGACTCCAAAATCGATTGATGTATGTGCCCGGTAGTCCCTCTTCTCCTATACAGGCAGTGTGCTCGCATGTGTGTGCGTGTGGCTTTGTCTGCATGTGTTCCCTGTCTGAATCTACAATGTTGATTGTGTGACCGCATTTTTGGGTCTCTAGCTTAAATTGTACGTGTATTCTGTATTTATGTACAGCTTTTTTTACGTTTTTGTGTGAGTTGCAAATTGGAATGCTTCTGTGCCCCCTTTTTAGTGCATATTCAGTTTTTCGTTTTATACTGTCTGTATACGGCAATGAACCATAATGTCTTCAGTGCCTGATATCTGCATGCTTTTATGCTATCTCTATATGCACGCGTGCGTGTGCAGTGTAGATGTGCAGGTTAGTAAGCGTTTGTGTGCGTCCTTTGTCTACTTCTACTAGTATGCTGTGTCCACGTGCCACCTGAATTTAGCACGTGCGTGGCTCTCTCAGTTCCCCACGTTTCAAATACATCAAGCTAGCTGCCTGCCTGTGGTACCAAATAGAAACACAAGATGCCACCTGACTCACAGAATCCGGTGGAAATGTGCTACTGTAGATGGAGGTTTGTGGTGGTGGTACAGCCGAGCTGCCCTATCAGTAGTTGACTAATGGTTTCATCCTTCTGATGTCACCAAGTTAAATAAAAAGAGCAGAACAGATTGGCTTTGCCCAATAGTGATGGCACATAGCAATTCCTGTGTCTGTGATTTATTATCGGCGCCTGACACTACAGCTATCACTATTTTCACTTAAAAAGAGGGCATTTTGCCAAACTGGCGGAAGGATTGTCTTTCTGAGTAAATCGGTTCACAGGGGCTGGTTTGTTGGTATTATACATTAGTGAGCGTTGACACATTTACAAACGAGAGGTAATTCTCAAAGTGTTTGCAGACAATTTCTCCCCTGAAAATATTTAGAGATTTACCCGAGTCGTGAGCATGAGTACATGTGCGGGGAATGAGATTTTGATATCAATTTATGATCAATTTAATAACTTATCTCATTCATCTATTTTGGACCGCTAGTATCTGTCATTGAGTAAAAGACAACCCCTATATAGGTTTAGACAAACCCCATTAACGGACGCCACTCAGAAGAACCACTTACAACTGATAAAGTTTAAAAGTTTTATATAAAAGTCAAAGTTAAATGCAATTACAATCCTCTCGGGATCAAAGTATACAAAAGAATACAAAATCAATTCCACATTCAGCAATTTAAAGCTTCGATGTGAAGTGGTTCCTTGGCGTCATCTACAGAAAGAGAAAAAATATCACGTTAAATCTGTCCCTACTCTATGCTATGTGACATCCCTACTTCGTTAGTTCCTGACCTAAAAAGGTGTCAGCAGTTTGACTCCCAAAGAAGATCAAACTCTCTTAGCCTCTAAAGGTAACTTAAGTTTAAGAAGCAGTATCCTCTCTGCCTACCCATCCGCTCTTCTAAGGGTCCTCGGCCTACTGCTCTCTTGCGCTCTGATCTCTCTCAGCGCATCTGCTCAAGTCATCTACGCTTCGTATTCTCTCTCTGAGCAATTCCCTTGCTGTTCCTAATCTCCAATTGCTACCTCCTCCCCGGGGTGCTGTCCCTAAAATACACAATCATAGTGTGGGTGGAACGCCCCTTGACGCCCACCACGGACTTTCCCCGATGATGTCAGCTTCTGGCTTCTTCCATTGCTTCATCTCTTTCGCCGTCCATTAAGTTGACCCTTCTTCTTTAGATGTCATCTTCATCTTCTTATTGGTGACTTCAACTGACACTTTCAAATCACAAGTTATTTAAACAAGACTTTAACTTACAACTGCTATTCTTTGACCTTCTAGGTCCTGTGAATGGTCATTCAAAAACAAGTTTCAAATTCTAAGCGCTTCTCATCACGTTCAGGCCATAAACCTTGTCCAGCGTTGTCACCTTAAATCTAACAAGTGCTAGACTTCTTGGCTCTCACGTCCACATCAACTATTTACGACTCCTGTAAGTCCGCTAAATTATATACATTGGACTGTGCTCCTGCTAACCCTTAGTCAGCCAGGTTAGAATCACAAATGACCTAAACCTTTCTAGCATTTTCACAAAAAGCCTTCTACACAGTACAACCTTTAACACACATTTATATATTCGTATTTAGCGAAAGTCTTGATTATACTTGAATACATTTTACATAGAATATAGCTACGTAGAGTATAACTTTATATGCTTATTCGTTACATCGTCGTATGTATACTTTCTGCGCACTTCTCCACGTTACATTTCTCGCCGCTTCTCCGTTTAAAGTTTCACACGTACATGAATTCTACCTTGCACGTTCTACATTTCGTAAGCATTTCTACATCATCTCTATATTAGCCTACTATATATACGGGCCTTCTAAATCTAATACATGTTCTAAAGTGAATATAGTTACATTTCCTATATTTACGTTGATTACATCGGTTATCTATATGCTATAAGTGTCACTTCACATTACGATATACGTTTCATTCCTACGTTATTCAATGTGCTTGTAAATATGCCCCATACATAATTTTCATTCAAATTTGCGCTCTCTCAGTCCCCCCTTTGATGACTTCTAGGAGTCATCACTAAACGCAATTTGAATAACATTTCTAAACCGAACTAGTTACGATATTCCCTCTTTTCATCGTTTCGAGTGCTCTTAAGCTTTTGTACTGTTGATCTTGTAAAGCAGCTAATCTCCTTTCTTGCTCTCTCATTGTTCGTTGTAACTGGTTCGACCTATACCATTTATACAATTTTACTAAACCTAACAATGTGATTATGCAAATTAATACTATCAATATAGGCTTTATAATGTACCATACTATGCTTTTCCCAAGGTTGGCAAACCAACTCCCAACCTTTCCTACTCCATGACCAACTTTTTCCCAAACATTTATTTTTGATAAATCTTCGATCTCTTGATGAATCTGTGTAATGTTCCGTATGACTTTCTCAAGTGGTTTTGAATTATCAGGAATATAAGTACAACATTCCTGGACCTTCAAAGCCTTACAAACTCCGCCTTCTTTTGCTAGCAGTACATCTAAAGCAAGTCGGTTCTGAAGAACCATTGCTCTAATCGACTGCATCTCACCTTCTACCAACATTAATGATCTTGCAGTACTTGCAGATAATCTATCCACAACTGTAGCCAGTCTCCTGATCTTAACATCGTTAAGTATTAAACCTAACATAGGAAACATTGCTCCAAATACATCTCCTACTACTTCTGCATCTCCTACTTCCCTTTTCGCTCTCCTCGAAGCCTTTCCTTCTATTATCGCTACATCCTTTGCATGATATATTTTGGGGAAGACATTTGCCAAGTAACACGAACCATACCAATTGTCAGGTAGTTTTACATAGGCATTTCTTCCACATACAAAATATACATTCGGAATCGCTTGCATCCCTTTCATGAAATCTTTCGTATAGTACTCTAAACGAAAAGCATGTTCGCAATTCACTTCACCTACAAATACACTCTCATAATATGTCTTGCTTCGAGTTAAACATAACTTTCCTTTCTGCGTTCTATCCAATGCTATTGGACCATTGCTACCTTTCTTTTTATGCGCTTTCTCTTCTTCGGTCCAATCCGTTTTCCATTGTCCTGACATTTTTAGAATCTTCTGCCTTCTATATCTGTCATCTACTTGTCCTATGAACTTCTTCTCTACCTCTGATACTTTGCAAGTTAGGTTATTTCTGCGTGCATATGATGTATCTAGTGTATCCCAAGGAAGAAAGAATTTAGCTAGTCTATCCTCCTTTTTATAATAGTCCCACTTATTCATTTTCTTATAATTCGGAACTTCAGGCAGTACCGAATCATAATTTGAAAAGTAGTACTCAAATCCTTCCCTACCATAAAATATACTAAGCAGTAAACTACATGTTATCCCATAAGTCAATGGGAGATGATGATATCTAATGCCTTCGTCTACAGAAGCCGGCAATTGCATACAAACGTAGCAATCTTTGGCCTCCATGGTATCAATATACTCGTACAATAATTTTTCATATGCATTTGACCTAAAGTTTCCCTGTGACTCGTCTATGTGTAACCTACGAGCTTCATCTGCCAATAACGCCTTTTCACGTATAACGTTACTCTCCTCCTTTTTCCCCACAAGAGCAGGTCTCAAAGTCGTTATAGGCTGTACATTTGCTGTTTCTTTATCTGTTTCATGTCCTATTATGTATGATATGGTCACTACCGTAATTATGAGAAATATTACTACTGCTATTAGTGTACCTACTATACATCTAGCTTTTCGGTTTGGGTTTCCGTTCTCCATGTTATCAAAACAGCGTAGCTCCTTCTTTTGCGAAAAGTTTTTCTTTTCCAGTCTTTGTTTGCTTTATTTACTTTCTCAGTCTTTAAAGTGCTTTTTATTAACAAAGTCTCTTTTTCGGAACAATGTCTTTTCTCTTTTAGCAACGGACAACCCTAACCCTTCTCCGTCCTCTAAATGTAATCCCTAATTTTATTCTTCTTTCCACTCGGCGCTAGGTTATCTTCTGCTTTATAGTTTATACACAAAAGTCTTTTATGCATCAACAATTATTCTCGCACCTGCAGTTTTCACGACAATCTCCAATAATTCAAAACGAATGACTTTTTCTTCTTCTTCTGACATTTGCTGACCAAAAGTTGGAAATTGTAATCTATTTAGCACTAGATCTTGAATCTGACTCAAATATGGGGGTATGGGAAGTGTGAAAGTCAGTAATCCCTCAGTCTCGAGTCCAGGCGTCAACATCCATATCTCCACTGCCACAAATGGATCGTGATCGATTACTTTCACTTTCTTCACTCTCCCAGATTTCTGTCCCCAAGACATCTGCTAGATAAGTCCACTCTGGGGTGGCGTACCTTCTACAGGGCACACGTACCCTTCTCGATCTCCTTGGACTTTCAGTTCCTGAGTCTGTAGTTTCTTCCTCCTGGTCTGATTCCTCTGCAATCGGAACAAGAGTTCTTTCTTGCTTTTCTTCTGAGCTTGGCCTTTTCTTTCTCTCCGGCCAACTGGCTTCGTCTCTCTTTGTCCTTCTGCTCCTTGTGCTTGGACCTGTCTCTTGGTCACTCTCTGTTTGTTCGATATCTGTATCGGACTCCCAATTACTTTCTTCTCCTGAGGCGACTTCGGTCTCACTGGTGTCTTGACCTTCGTCGACCTGTTCCGTCTCAATCTCAGCCTCTTCGCTCACCTCCACAGCTTGGTGTTCCCCCTCTATGGCTTCTCCGCCTTCCGCTGGATTCTCATCCGAGAGAGGAGCTGTTTCTTCTAGAGGTGTTGGCACTCTTCGGGTGTGTGAGGCATGTATCCAGTTTGGCAGACCTCCACACTTTACTGCAGTATTCGTCACAAGTATAACTTGAAACGGTCCTCTCCAGCGCACGTCTAAGCAGTTCTTCCTGACATGCTTCTTCACCAGGACCCAGTCTCCCGGACTCAGGTCATGGCACAAGTCTTGTGCTGATGGAACCTCTGCAGCCTGGACCTGGAGGGACACAGAATTAACGGCATCAGATAGTCCCTTACAGTAGTCCAAGATCAAATCGTCTGTGATGTTCACTAGTGCTGCAGTCGGAACCGATGGCAATCTCATAGCTCTCCCCATTAGCACTTCATGAGGAGAGAGACCTGTTTTCCTATCCGGTGTGCTACGTATACTCATAAGAACCACTGGAAGTGCGTCTGGCCAACTCAGGGATGTTGCTGAACAAACTTTGGCAAGTCTGGACTTTATCGTGCTGTTGATTTGCTCTACGATCCCTGAAGCTTCTGGTCGATAGCTGCAGTGTAACTTCTGATCGATATTCAAAGCTGAACATAGCATCTTCACTATTTCGCTATTGAAATGAGTTCCTCTGTCCGATTCCAAAGAGGATGGCACCCCAAACCTCGGTATTAACTCTCTAAGTAACAATTTTGCTACTGTAAGTGTATCGCACCTACGTGTAGGGTAAGCCTCAACCCATCTAGAAAAAATGCAAACAATCACTAAAACGTATCTGAGTCTGTTGCATTTAGGCATTTCTATAAAATCAAGCTGCATCCTATTGAAAGGCCCCCCAGACCTCCCAATGTGACTCAACGTAACTGGTGTTCTCTTGCCCACATTTAGTTGCTGACAGATCGTACATCGCTGACACACAGCTTCTGCCGCTACTCTAAATTTGGGATTAAACTACGTCTGTCTAAATACTCTCACCATAGCATCTCTTCCTATGTGTGCTGATCCATGCAATTTCCTTGCCATTGGATTAACAAGTTCATTCGGTAAAACTGCTCTCCCATCTGCAGATATCCAGAAATTCATCTCACTTCTAGAACAACCAGCTGTTTCCCAACTCTTTTTCTCATCATCTGGTGCATTTTCCTGAACACTTCTTAATTCATCCCACGTATCTACAGTATCTAACAACATGGTCAATTCAGTTCTTTCCTGGATTCCCCCCACTTTTACGTCAGTGTGAGAATATCCCTGTTCTGCGCAATAACGCGCTACCTCATCCGCATAGCGGTTTCCTAGTGACACAAAGTCAACATTCTTTGTATGCGCAGCGCATTTAACCACTGCTATGGCTGTTGGACCTTGCAATGCTTCTAACAAAAGTCTCACGAATTCTCCATTCCTAATGGGAGAACCCGAGGAGGTCATGTAACCTCTTTGAGACCATAACTGCCCGTAATCATGAACTACCCCGAAACCATACTGGCTATCGGTGTATATGGTGACTCGAAGTTTGTCGCCCGCTAAGCAAGCACGAGTCAAAGCAACAATTTCAGCTACCTGAGCGGAGTGTACTCCTTCCAGGCAAGCGGCTTCTATTACCCTCGTAATTGTGCAAACTGCATAAGCTGCTCTCAGCTGACCGACATTGTCTCTTACACATGAACCATCAACAAAGAAAATTTCATCGGGGTCAGTCAATGGCTCATCTACAATATCGGGTCTCGGTTTGGTGCATAGTTCAGTCACATCAAGGCAGTCATGATCTGTACAATTTTCATCATCCACCTCATTCGGAAGTGGCATTAAAGTTGCAGGATTCAAGACGGAGCATCTTTTTAGGGTCACATTCTCGGCAGCCAGTATGACTTGCTCGTAGCGTGTGAGCCTGCTATTTGTCAGATGCTGAGTCTTAGTCCTGGTCATTAACAATTCTACAGAATGTGGTACATACACCTCTAACTGATGACCCATGACTACGCTCTCAGATCGTTCAATGCTGACACCCGTTGCAGCTACGGATTTGAGACATCCGGGCAACGCTGTGGCTACTGGATCTAATGTAGCCGAGAAATACGCCACTGGTCTACGCGCATCTCCGTGGATCTGAGCTAAAACTGCTAAAGCGCATCCCTCTCTTTCGCAGCAGTAAAGCAAGAACGGTTTTGTGTAATCAGGCATTCCTAAAGCCGGGGCACGACATAAGTCCTCCCTCAGCTGCAAAAATGCCATCAAACAATCTTTGTCCCATGGTACCGGATCACTTACTCCTTTGTGCGTCAGTTGTAATAACGGTTTTGCCTTCAGCGAAAAGTTGGCTATCCACTGCCGACAGTAACCGACCATACCTAGAAACATCCTGACTTCTCTTTGTGTTGTAGGCGCGTTCATTTTCATGATCGCCTCTATTCTATCTGGAGACACCTTCCGCTTTCCTTTTTCAATCCTATGGCCCAAGTATTGCACTTCAGTCTTACAATATTGCAATTTACTTGGAGACACCTTGTGTCCGTTCTCGGCCAAGTGATTTAACAAGGTTATAGTGTCTTCCCTGCAAGCTTCCTCAGTTTCTGACGCAACTAGGAGGTCGTCTATGTACTGGACTAGAACCGAATTCTTGGGCAGTACTAGACTTTCCAGATTCCGTTTTAATAACTGGTTAAAGATCGATGGGCTTTCTGTATACCCCTGAGGGATACGACACCATGTTAAGACGCGATCTTCCAGCTTAAAAGCGAAAAGATACTGGCTCTCTTCATCTAAAGGTATCGAAAAGAAAGCCTGGCATAAATCTATCACGGTAAACCATTCAGCTTGGAACGGTATCTGAAATAATATCACTGATGGATTCGGTACCACTGGACAACATGAGACAACAATACTATTAATTTTCCGAAGATCCTGCACTATTCTGTATTTTCCACTAGGCTTCTGCAAACCCATAATCGGGGAGTTACATGGACTTCCCACGATCTCCTTCAGTATTCCCTGTTTAATCATGGATTCGATCACAGGCTTTATTCCTGCAATCGTCTCTGGAGTCAACTTGTATTGTGGGGTTCTTGGATATTCCGCATTGGCTCTTACCAAGATTTTTACTGGTTCTACTCCTTTAATCAGTCCTATTTCTTCTCCAGTAAAATCCCACACCTCAGCTGACACTTTCTCTCTCAAATCCTGTGGAAGTTCCTCCACTGTTAAGGTAGGATATAGTTCCACGCACTCTCGCGAGTTTACAATTTTAAAATCGGCATCCTCATCATTCGTCTGCACTTCTACTCCTTCAGGTGTACAATGTATTGTGCAATTCAGTTTGCACAATAGATCTCTTCCTAGCAAACACACAGGGCTAGAATCACAGATCACAAACTGATGTTCGTCACTGTAATTCCCTATCTTTACTGACACTGGTTCGGTCAGAGGATTAGTCATCCTCTTGTTTGCGACTCCTACCACCTGAATCGTCTCTCCCGATATTGGCAAACCTGGGACTACCGCTGATCTCAGCGTAGATCGAGTGGCACCCGTATCTACCAAAAAGGTTGTAGGACATCCAGCTACTTCAGCCTCTACGTATGGTCCTCTCTGATCTACTTCTAGGGCTGCTCCTAGAGTACAGTCTTCCTCCCTATTCACTCGTTGCCCTGTAAGAGGATCAACGTAGTAGCATTCCTCTCCTCCTACAAACAATGGCATTTGTCTATAGGTTTTCCCTCCGTTTGTGATGCGAGGCGGTTGAGGAAACGGGGCTCGAGGAGTCTGAGTCCCCCCTTTGATAAACTTTCCCTTCGGGGCTGCGGCTCCCTTAACCACGTTATTCTGTACCTCTTCCTCCTCTTGTTCTAATTCCCCTGTCTCAACATTGTAAGGACACTCGCGTCTCCAATGTCCCACTTCGTTACACTGATGACACCTCGTTGTCTTTTTCAGTGTCGCAATATCCATTCTCGGTCTCGGTCTTTCTTCCTCATCTCTGCTCTGATTATTCGGCTTCTTTACTTGCGTTCCTATTCCCTGTTGCCGCTGTCCACCCTTTCCAGCTGCTTGCATTTGTACCAGCATTAACTTTTCCTTGAGTTTCTTTGCCTTTGAATCTATCTCATCGCTACAGTACCTTGCATACCTAAGAATTTCATCTAAAGGTTTGTTCTGCCAACAAATCAGATGCTGTTGTATCATCAAGCTTATGTCTGGTCTTAGTCCGAGAACAAACTTTGACACAAACTGTCCTATGTCCTTAGGATCCATTACGTCTAACCCACTGTATTGTTTAAATGCTTTCAGTAGCCTCTCATAGAACTCATGAACTGTCTCCTTGGGCTCTTGAGTTGTTCGATCTATCTTAACCCAATCTATGTCTTGTACTGGCACTTTCTCTTTCAGCCATGTTATTACTCTCTCGTATTTTTCCATGACTCTGTCCGACGGACCATTCGTCCGGGTATCTCTCGGAGGCTCACAAGTAGGCCATTCAACACTAAGCTTGCATGCCGTCCACAAATCTCCGGGTACTACGATATCGAACAATGTGTTCAAATCGATCCACAGCACCTTAGAGATCTTCACGAACCTCTCTACCTGCTTGTACCATTCAACGGGATTCTCTCTAAGCTTTGGGAAGGAATTAGTGAATGCCGCTAAATCCCCCCTACTCCAAGGTACATGAACGTAGTTTCCGTTCGCGATTTCTCGCAAAGGGAAAGCTTCCATTCGCATTAGGTCTGTATCTTGGGACTTCGCAATTGTACTCCTTCTGACCGATCCCCTCTTAGACCATTTTTCCTCCCATCTATCCAGATCTCTCCATATTCTGATACACATGACTAGTTCCCGTATGTGTACTCTTAGTCCAATTGTTCTACGTTCATCCAAATCTAGGTCTGTGCAATTTAGCCTATGATTGGGCTGTAAGGCTTTGGTTCGTGACAGGTCTATCATATATCTATTTGCCAAATTAGATAAATTTTCATGAGCTGACCTCGCTTTCCGAGTAACATCCTTGGCTAAGAACAATACTTCATCTGGTGCGTACAACTCTAACCTTTCTATTGCCACTGTGCCGTCAATTATTTCATCTAAGTCTGACTTCAAACTCATTACATCGATCCGTCTGGCTTTTATTTCGGCTCTCAGTATGTCCGTCCTAGGTGGTTCGCTCATACCTCTCTTATCTCCACTATGCGCCCTACGCCTGAGCACAGGTGAGTTATGAGGAGTTCTCTCTCGATTCCTTTGTTCCCACCTCTCTAGATCCCAAGCCTTTCCATCTTCCCGTGGGGGGTGGTGGAACATTACTCCATCCCCCATCCCTACACTTCGTCGTTTCGGCTCGGTTTCTCCAGATACGAGATAGGATCCACCCTTCTGTTCTACATCACTGTAACTCGCTTGCTGTCTGGTGTCGCTCAATAAACGATAAGGTCCTTCATGGCTCCCCATGCTCCCGCGATCTCGATCCTGATCACCAGAAGTATGGCGAGACGTTTCGCGACTCCCTATGTTCTCATGACTTCGCTCGCGCTCACCGGATGCATGGCGAGACCCTTCACGACTCTCCATGTTCCCGTGATTCCAATGTTGCACTGTTTCACCCGGGGTATGGTGAGTGCATCTGAAAGTGTTACGGTACTCCTGCGTCCTTCGTTCTCCTTCACTAAAGGTGACGCGAGGCACTTCGCCACACCCTGTACTCCTGTCCTCGCACATTTGCCTATTGCCGTTGATAGTAGGACAATTATTTCCTCTGCTTTCCTGACTCCCTCTCTCCCACTCCGGGCTGCTTTCGCCAGCTCCACAATGAGAGAGAATCCGGTTATCCTGATCTCTCCACTCTGCTCCTGTTTCTAAACTTTTATTCCGAATCTCTTCAGCAGTATCCCATTCTTTCAGGTATTCCCTTAATTCCTTATGGGTTTTCGGTTTTGGTCCCCTTAAGTCCATTGGCCCTCTTTGACCCCCTTGCTCTACCCAGGGACCTGTCGCGGCATCTAATGGAGTACTCCGACTCATCGGTACTAATATCTGCCTCTGATCCCTATTCTCCATCTCTGCCCTATCCCTGTCCCATCGTGCCTGTTCCTCCTGCTGGACCCCTTCTGGGTTGTAGATTGACACAATAGGGCCTATGGTAACCGGTACTTGTAGAGCATCTGGCATTTGGTAAGACCTTGCATGTTGTGTTTCTGGCATTTTCTGGACCACGAATCTTCCCACTACTCTCTGTTCGGAACTAGATTGAGGTACTTCCTCCTCTTTCTTGGCATCCCAATCCGTTACTGGGATCGATTTATATTCCCCCCATCTAGCTCCGTCTTCTTGTGGTAATATGGGACTTGCGGACCCTCCGCTGTACGGAGGTGGTCTATCTGTCAATAGCCTCTCTATCAGATCCTCTTCTGTCTCGCTTTCCTCATCTTCCTCTAGAGGTTTCTTTTCTCCCGTAACTTCCAGCATCGGGTACAGTTTGTCTGCTTCTATCTTTTGTACCCTCCACTTTTTAGCCTCATCGTCCCATTTAGCATCCTGCACTGCTTTTACCGATCTTCTCACTCTTTCTTGGTGCCTCTTTACGCTCTTTTCGTGTGCTGTTCTAAACCATACACTAAGTGCTTCGAACTGTGTTGGCCTCGGTAGAGGTCTTGTTGCAAGCATTACTGCTTTCAGTTGGTTCAACACGTCTAGTTTAAACGTTCCAAATCTCGGAAACGTCAGTTCCTTATTCCCTTCAGTTAGCTTATTCCACTCGGAAATCCATAATATCGAGTGCAAGCCTACATTCACTGCCATATAATAAGCTGGTGTGCCTTCTGGTGGAGCTTCCTCTCCGGCATATAAGTTTCTTCTATTTCTCCTAAAGAGTGCTCTTAAACTCTTAAAACACTTCATTTTCTATACTTTACAATTTTCCCTTTACTCTTCCTTGTTTACGTCCCGACGACAACCAACAACCAATCCCTACGCGGCTCTCGCTAATCGGCCTATCTCAGTGCGACTCTCCGCTGACGTCTGACAAACTAACCAATCTCAGCGCGGTTCTATGCTGACGTCACTCGTTTCCTCTTGCAGCAATTCTCCTTCTTTCCCAACCCGTCTCACGATTTCCCATGCGTTTTCATTCATACACTGAAAAATGACTACTTCCGTCCAAGCGATCACTTTTCTCTGACTGTACGGCCACAGTCTAACTGTAATTGTCACCTCAACTGACGAAACGTCTTCCCTCTTACGGTCAGACGATCGCCTCAACTGATAGGTTACTTACACACAGTAAACGTACGACCAGCGTCCGTTACTCATTCACTCACTCTTACGCTCCCCCTATCATCGGTCTGTCGGGAAATCAATGGTACCTCATGACCCCCTTTCAATGGTAGACAAATTACTCTGGGTGTTCGATACACCCGAACCACTTAAGTCCTTCTCTGGAGCTTAAGATTTCATCCGGTTGCGCGCGCTCACAACCTTCCCTCAATCACTCTACAGGCATTCAACTCCGCTTGACATTACAACACAGGAACAACATAAAACACCGCAATCTTACAACGCATGACCCTTATACTCACTCTCGACCGACTCTGCTGCTTTTCTCTCGTCGCACCGTCAGCACCGTTTTCGGCTGCAATTCTTCTTCTGGTCGTCGATGACTAGGGACCTTGGGGTAAACTAAACCTGGCCTAGGTCGTCTTCCTCAAGAAGATAACCATCATTTCTCTGCTACCAACTGCGGGGAATGAGATTTTGATATCAATTTATGATCAATTTAATAACTTATCTCATTCATCTATTTTGGACCGCTAGTATCTGTCATTGAGTAAAAGACAACCCCTATATAGGTTTAGACAAACCCCATTAACGGACGCCACTCAGAAGAACCACTTACAACTGATAAAGTTTAAAAGTTTTATATAAAAGTCAAAGTTAAATGCAATTACAATCCTCTCGGGATCAAAGTATACAAAAGAATACAAAATCAATTCCACATTCAGCAATTTAAAGCTTCGATGTGAAGTGGTTCCTTGGCGTCATCTACAGAAAGAGAAAAAATATCACGTTAAATCTGTCCCTACTCTATGCTATGTGACATCCCTACTTCGTTAGTTCCTGACCTAAAAAGGTGTCAGGAGTTTGACTCCCAAAGAAGATCAAACTCTCTTAGCCTCTAAAGGTAACTTAAGTTTAAGAAGCAGTATCCTCTCTGCCTACCCATCCGCTCTTCTAAGGGTCCTCGGCCTACTGCTCTCTTGCGCTCTGATCTCTCTCAGCGCATCTGCTCAAGTCATCTACGCTTCGTCCTTCTCTCTCTGAGCAATTCCCTTGCTGTTCCTAATCTCCAATTGCTACCTCCTCCCCGGGGTGCTGTCCCTAAAATACACAATCATAGTGTGGGTGGAACGCCCCTTGACGCCCACCACGGACTTTCCCCGATGATGTCAGCTTCTGGCTTCTTCCATTGCTTCATCTCTTTCGCCGTCCATTAAGTTGACCCTTCTTCTTTAGATGTCATCTTCATCTTCTTATTGGTGACTTCAACTGAGACTTTCAAATCACAAGTTATTTAAACAAGACTTTAACTTACAACTGCTATTCTTTGACCTTCTAGGTCCTGTGAATGGTCATTCAAAAACAAGTTTCAAATTCTAAGCGCTTCTCATCACGTTCAGGCCATAAACCTTGTCCAGCGTTGTCACCTTAAATCTAACAAGTGCTAGACTTCTTGGCTCTCACGTCCACATCAACTATTTACGACTCCTGTAAGTCCGCTAAATTATATACATTGGACTGTGCTCCTGCTAACCCTTAGTCAGCCAGGTTAGAATCACAAATGACCTAAACCTTTCTAGCATTTTCACAAAAAGCCTTCTACACAGTACAACCTTTAACACACATTTATATATTCGTATTTAGCGAAAGTCTTGATTATACTTGAATACATTTTACATAGAATATAGCTACGTAGAGTATAACTTTATATGCTTATTCGTTACATCGTCGTATGTATACTTTCTGCGCACTTCTCCACGTTACATTTCTCGCCGCTTCTCCGTTTAAAGTTTCACACGTACATGAATTCTACCTTGCACGTTCTACATTTCGTAAGCATTTCTACATCATCTCTATATTAGCCTACTATATATACGGGCCTTCTAAATCTAATACATGTTCTAAAGTGAATATAGTTACATTTCCTATATTTACGTTGATTACATCGGTTATCTATATGCTATAAGTGTCACTTCACATTACGATATACGTTTCATTCCTACGTTATTCAATGTGCTTGTAAATATGCCCCATACATAATTTTCATTCAAATTTGCGCTCTCTCACATGCATTTCAGGGTAGAACTTGCAGGGGTCAAAATAAAAGTAGGGGTGCGCTGAAAAGGGTTTGTCCACACACAAAAATATTTTTACTTCAGGAAAACAAAAACAAAAATCAGAAGGAAAAAAAATATGCGCTTTTGACTTTCCTTTCTGCGTATGGTAATGCACACCTGCACATGTTTATGTATGTAAGTGGATGCATATTTTAAGTACGCTTCTTAATATGCCTGGGGCAGATTTACAAGCCCCTTGCGCCACTTTTGCGTTACTTTTCCCCATGTTAAAAGTGACGCAAAAGTCGCGCGAGGGGGACCCTCCTAGGATTATTTTTTAATTTCATGAAAGATATACATGTGCACACAACGTGGGTGGGTGTTAGCATACCTGAGTGCATTGCCAAAAGTCGACCCTGGAGTTTTATGAATAGGGTTCATAATTTTTTTAACTCATCCTGTGGGTGTTAAACATGGATTATTTACCCCGAGCAAAAAATAAATCTTGATTCACAGGGTGTGAAAAGGAGTCACCCAATAGGTGGCATTACTCTGTCCACAAAGAGAAAGAAACGCAGGACCTTACCTAAAATGAGTGGATTGTCCGCTTTGAATATGTAGATGGAATTAGACAAAAGCAAGGAAACCCTTTACAAAGAGTTTGTTCTGCGCCTGGTTCTGTTTGTTTGTATGCACTTTACGTGGCCTTGGAACGCTTTACAAAGAGTTTGTTCTGCGTCTGGTTCTGTTTGTTTGTATGCACGTTAGGTGGCCTTGGAACCCTTTACAAAGAGTTTGTTCTGCGTCTGGTTCTGTTTGTTTGTATGCACGTTAGGTGGCCTTGGAACCCTTTACAAAGAGTTTGTTCTGCGTCTGGTTCTGTTTGTTTGTATGCACGTTAGGTGGCCTTGGAACCCTTTACAAAGAGTTTTTTCTGCGTCTGGTTCTGTTTGTTTGTATGCATGTTAGGTGGCCTTGGAACCCTTTACAAAGAGTTTGTTCTGCGTCTGGTTCTGTTTGTTTGTATGCACGTTACGTGGCCTTGGAACCCTTTACAAAGAGTTTTTTCTGCGTCTGGTTCTGTTTGTTTGTATGCATGTTAGGTGGCCTTGGAACCCTTTACAAAGAGTTTGTTCTGCGTCTGGTTCTGTTTGTTTGTGTTCACATTACATGGCCTTGGAACCCTTTACAAAGAGTTTGTTCTGCGTCTGGTTCTGTTTGTTTGTATGCACGTTACGTGGCCTTGGAACCCTTTACAAAGAGTTTTTTCTGCGTCTGGTTCTGTTTGTTTGTATGCATGTTAGGTGGCCTTGGAACCCTTTACAAAGAGTTTGTTCTGCGTCTGGTTCTGTTTGTTTGTATGCACGTTACGTGTCCTTGGAACCCTTTACAAAGAGTTTGCTCTGCGTCTGGTTCTGTTTGTTTGTATGCATGTTACGTGTCCTTGGAACCCTTTACAAATAGTTTGTTCTGCGTCTGGTTCTGTTTGTTTGTATGCACATTACATGGTCTTGGAACCCTATACAAATAGTTTGTTCTGCGTCTGGTTCTGTTTGTTTGTATGCACTTTACATGGCCTTGGAACCCTTCACAGTGAGTTTGTTCTGCGTCTGGTTCTGTTTGTTTGTATGCACTTTACGTGTCCTTGGAACACTTTACAACAAGTTTGTTCTGCGTCTGGTTCTGTTTGTTTGTATGCACGTTACGTGTCCTTGGAACCCTTTACAAGAGTTTGTTCTGTGTCTGGTTCTGTTTGTTTGTATGCACGTTACGTGTCCTTGGAACCCTTTACAAAGAGTTTGTTCTGGGTCTGGTTCTGTTTGTTTGTATGTACATTACGTGTCCTTGGAACCCTTTAAAAGAGTTTGTTCTGCGTCTGGTTCTGTTTTGTTTGTATGCACGTTAGGTGGCCTTGGAACCCTTTACAAAGAGTTTTTTCTGCGTCTGGTTCTGTTTGTTTGTATGCACATTACGTGTCCTTGGAACCCTTTACAAAGAGTTTGCTCTGCGTCTGGTTCTGTTTGTTTGTATGCACGTTACGTGTCCATGGAACCCTTTACAAATAGTTTGTTCTGCGTCTGGTTCTGTTTGTTTGTATGCACGTTACATGGCCTTGGAACCCGTCACAGTGAGTTTGTTCTGCGTCTGGTTCTGTTTGGTTCTATGCACGTTACGTGGCCTTGGAACCCTTTACAAAGAGTTTGTTCTGCGTCTGGTTCTGTTTGTTTGTATGCACATTACATGGCCTTGGAACCCTTTACAAAGAGTTTGTTCTGCGTCTGGTTCTGTTTGTTTGTATGCACGATACGTGTCCTTGGAACCCTTCACAAAGAGTTTGTTCTGCAACTGGTTCTGTTTGTTTGTGTTCACATTACATGGCCTTGGAACCCTTTACAAAGAGTTTGTTCTGCGTCTGGTTTTGTTTGTTTGTATGCACATTACATGGTCTTAGAACCCTTTACAAAGAGTTTGTTCTGCGTCTAGTTCTGTTTGTTTGTATGCACGTTATGTGTCCTTGGAACCCTTTGCAAAGAGTTTGTTCTGCGTCTGGTTCTGTTTGTTTGTGTTCACATTACATGGTCTTGGAACCCTTTTCGAAGAGTTTTTTCTGCATCTGGTTCTGTTTGTTTGTATGTATGCACATAACATGGTCTTTTATTGGTTGCCAAACTCTTTATAAAGAGTTAGCTCTGTTTCTGTTTGTTCTGTATGCACTTAACATTGTCTTTTGTTCGTCGCGAGGCACTTCATGAATAGTTTATTCCGGTTCTGCCTGTCCTCCATGCACATAACATGATGTTTTGTACTTGTGGAACCATTTATGAATAGTTTGTTCTGCTTCTGGTTCTGTTTGTTTGTATGCACATTACATGGTCTTGGAACCCTTTACAAAGAATTATTTCTGCATCTGGTTCTGTTTGTTTGTGTTAACATTACATGGTCTTGGAACCCTTTACAAAGAGTTTGTTCTGCGTCTGGTTCTGTTTGTTTGTATGCACGTTACGTGTCCTTGAAACCCTTTACAAAGAGTTTGCTCTGCGTCTGGTTCTGTTTGTTTGTATGCACGTTACGTGTCCTTGGAACCCTTTACAAATAGTTTGTTCTGCGTCTGGTTCTGTTTGTTTGTATGCACATTACATGGTCTTGGAACCCTTTACAAATAGTTTGTTCTGCGTCTGGTTCTGTTTGTTTGTATGCACATTACATGGTCTTGGAACCCTATACAAATAGTTTGTTCTGCGTCTGGTTCTGTTTGTTTGTATGCACTTTACATGGCCTTGGAACCCTTCACAGTGAGTTTGTTCTGCGTCTGGTTCTGTTTGTTTGTATGCACTTTACGTGTCCTTGGAACCCTTTACAACGAGTTTGTTCTGTGTCTGGTTCTGTTTGTTTGTATGCACGTTACGTGTTCTTGGAACCCTTTACAAAGAGTTTTTTCTGCGTCTGGTTCTGTTTGTTTGTATGCATGTTAGGTGGCCTTGGAACCCTTTACAAAGAGTTTGTTCTGCGTCTGGTTCTGTTTGTTTGTATGCACGTTACGTGGCCTTGGAACCCTTTACAAAGAGTTTGTTCTGCGTCTGGTTCTGTTTGTTCGTATGCACGTTACGTGGCCTTGGAACCCTTTACAAAGAGTTTGTTCTGCGTCTGGTTCTGTTTGTTTGTATGCACTTTACGTGGCCTTGGAACCCTTTACAAAGAGTTTATTCTGCGTCTGGTTCTGTTTGTTTGTATGCACGTTAGGTGGCCTTGGAACCCTTTACAAAGAGTTTGTTCTGCGTCTGGTTCTGTTTGTTTGTATGCACGTTAGGTGGCCTTGGAACCCTTTACAAAGAGTTTTTTCTGCGTCTGGTTCTGTTTGTTTGTATGCATGTTAGGTGGCCTTGAAACCCTTTACAAAGAGTTTGTTCTGCGTCTGGTTCTGTTTGTTTGTATGCACGTTACGTGGCCTTGGAACCCTTTACAAAGAGTTTTTTCTGCGTCTGGTTCTGTTTGTTTGTATGCATGTTAGGTGGCCTTGGAACCCTTTACAAAGAGTTTGTTCTGCGTCTGGTTCTGTTTGTTTGTGTTCACATTACATGGCCTTGGAACCCTTTACAAAGAGTTTGTTCTGCGTCTGGTTCTGTTTGTTTGTATGCACGTTACGTGTCCTTGGAACCCTTTACAAAGAGTTTGCTCTGCGTCTGGTTCTGTTTGTTTGTATGCATGTTACGTGTCCTTGGAACCCTTTACAAATAGTTTGTTCTGCGTCTGGTTCTGTTTGTTTGTATGCACATTACATGGTCTTGGAACCCTATACAAATAGTTTGTTCTGTGTCTGGTTCTGTTTGTTTGTATGCACTTTACATGGCCTTGGAACCCTTCACAGTGAGTTTGTTCTGCGTCTGGTTCTGTTTGTTTGTATGCACGTTACGTGTCCTTGGAACCCTTTACAAGAGTTTGTTCTGCGTCTGGTTCTGTTTGTTTGTATGCACGTTACGTGTCCTTGGAACCCTTTACAAAGAGTTTGGAAAGGGGCGACCATTCGGTCCCCCCGAACGTATGGCGGAGTGCCACGATCCCCCCGGGAAGCCATCTTGGGCGGGAGGCGAGTCTCGGCTGGTATGCCCGAAGCGGCGTAGCCGGGGCGCGCTTTTTCCCGCCCTGGAGTGGGCTGGCCTAGACACTGATGCGGCCGGCCACGCCCTTTGGGGCAGGCAGGGGCGGGTTTACGCCCGCCCTGAAGACGGATAAAAGGAGCAACAAGCCAAGAAAGCATCCTCTTGTTCCTGTGCTCTGAAGCTGCACCTCCTCGCTACACGTGAGCTCGAGACGGAACGAAGAGCCAATTTTGAGCGTGGTAATCTTTCTTTTTTATCTTACAGATACGCTGTCTGAGAATGCCTAAGAAAGTCGGAAAGCGAGTTACTACCGATCAGATGCTCCGTATGCTCATGAAAGAAGTAACTGATCTAAAGAAGCAGATGGCGGCTAAAGACGGGGAAGGGGGACCGAAACGACCTTTGGCGGGAGCAGCTCCCGGAGGAAAAGGCAAGAGGCCCAGAAGGGGGGCATCTGGGGGGGACATCCCGGTTCCCGATACCCCACTCGAGGAGCCAACTTCGGTGCCAAAGGAGGGGAATCCGATTCCCGTGGTGGTCACTCCCGTGTCCGGTGAGGACATGCCGCCTGAGTTAGCAGCACAATTGGCAGCGTGGTTGGGGAAAGATTGCGAGGGCGCCACGGCTGACGACGCACGAGTGTTGATGAAGCAACTGCGGGAAACTAGGGAGGCGGCGAAGGCACCATCGCCAGTTACCCCGCCGTCTCCGGCGGTGGATAAAACAACAGGAGCAGGTCCAGCGGCGAATGCAGCTTCTGGTTCAGGTAAGCGGCCATTGCCGATTGCGAGGGAAGAGTCTGCACCTTCACGAAGGGAAAAGTTGGGTCAGCATGTCCCTCTGGCAATTAAGGAAAAGATGTGGGCGGATGAGTATGTGAACATATTTTCGTTGCTTACCGATCATTATGAGATGGAGCATGTTAAGAGCCAAAAGGAGCTCATGCATCCGAGTGTTTGGCGCGCAAAGATGGCCGCCTTTAAGGTTGACGAAAACATTGGCACTTGGGGCAGGGCATGGGGAATCTTTACCTCCATCATGGGCGAACGTAGGCCTGAGTTGCTGACCGAATTGCCTATTTATCAGTCACGGATCATGGAATATTATGGAACATATGGGGGCAATCAGTGGTTCTGTTACGATAATATTTTTAGAAAAGCAAAAGAACATGACAAAAACTTGACTTGGAATTGTTACGACTCTGTTTCATGGTCAAAAATGGAGAGTACTGGTATGTTGAAGTTACCATTGGTAGGGAGTAGCGGGGGTGAATCCTCCCGCCAGTATGCTGGGACATCTTTTCGATCAAGTACAGGTAATGACTACCACTCGAAGCCGAACGGCAACACAGGTAAAAGGGGGATTTGTTGGAACTTTAACAGGGGTAAATGTACGAGGCCCCAGGGCTCATGCAAGTTTAGACATGAATGTGGAGGGTGTGGGCAGCCATCCCATCCTGAGTCCATGTGCAGAGCCAAAACGGGTGATAACGGCGGTAGGGGAGGCGCCAAACAGGTCTGAAATAGTCCGAGGGGCGCCTTTACCTACTCCGATTGATACCATGGCAATGATTCCTTGGCTCAGCGAATACCCGGATCATGTTTCCGCTGGGGTGTTGCGGAACGGGTTTTCATATGGTTTCCGCATCCCAGTGGGGGATTTTCAGGGTGTAACAAAATGTAAAAACCAACTGTCGGTCTTGCAACATACGACCGTGGTACAGGAGAAGATTGGGAAGGAGGTTACTCGAGGTCGAGTCGCCGGTCCATTTGATGAGCCACCATGTGCTAACTTTGTTTGTTCCCCTTTGGGGGTGGTCCCTAAGAAGGACCCGGGTGAGTTCCGATTGATACATAATCTATCAGCCCCACGTGGTCTTTCCGTGAATGATGCGATAGACCCGGAAGTGTGTTCGGTGCGGTACGCATCTTTCGATGAGGCCGTCGCCATGTTGAATCGCCTAGGGCCCGGTGCGCTGATGGCAAAATCAGATATTGAGTCAGCGTTCCGGTTGCTCCCGGTACACCCAGACGATCAGCGTCTCCTTGGTTTCATGTTTCAGGGTCACTATTACATGGATAGATGTATGCCGATGGGATGTTCTATATCTTGTGCCTATTTTGAAAAGTTCCGTTGTTTTCTGCAATGGGTCTTCACAAAGAGGACGGGTTTTCAACATGTTATGCATTATCTCGATGATTTTTTGTTTCTGGGGGCGGCCGGGGATCCAGAATGTGGACAGGCTTTGAATTAATTTTGTGTCTTAATGAAGCATTTTGGTGTGCCACTGGCGCCAGGTAAGACTGTGGGTCCCTCAACGTGCCTCGAGTTCCTGGGGATCGAGCTCGATTCAGAGGAAGGTTGTTTTCGATTACCAAGAGAAAAGGTGTTAAGATTCAGGGCTTCCCTGGAAACGTGTATTAGTGAGTCTAAAGTCAGATTGCATCAATTACAACAAGTGGTGGGCCAGCTGAATTTTGCCCTGAGAGTAATGCCGATGGCCCGCCCCTTTTCCCGCTCGATCGCTCAAGCCATGGTCGGGCTGAAGGAGGGTCATCATCGCACGAGGCTATCGGCAGAGGTTCGCCAGGACATGCGCATTTGGTTGGCATTTCTGGCGGAGTTCAATGGTCGAATTGTCTGGAATAAACCGCCGGTGTCCTCCGAAGAGCTGGGGCTGTGGACAGATTCGGCTGGGAGCATTGGTTTTGGTGCCATATTCGGCACACAATGGTCGGCTCAAAAATGGCCGTTATGGTGGCATGAGTGTGGGCTGACAAGTAACATTGCCTTTCTTGAACTTTTTCCCATTCTGGTGGCCCTGAAAACTTGGCCTGAGGGATTCAGAGATCACTCTGAGGTGTTTTGGTCTGATAACATGACCGTGGTTGAGTGTATCAATAGCCAGGCAGCACGATGCAAATGGATTCTGAGATTGCTCAAGGAAATTGTGTTATTGTGTATGCAATTGAACGTGCTATTTAGGGCAAGACATGTACCGGGGGTAATGAATCAAGCGGCTGATGCGCTTTCTTGTTTTCGTATGCAGGCCTTCTGGGGTTTTCTGCCCACAGCGGACCCGGTGGCGGCACCCTTTCCCGAAGCTCTCTGGTCTCTCGGTGCCCCGAACTACAGAACCTCGTGGGAGAGAGTTTAGCACCCAGGACAAGGAAGGCATATGAAGGGGCGTTCCGATCCTATTGGGCCTTTTTGGGGACTGCTAGGGGAGAGCTTTGGGGCCAGGAAGAGCTAGTAATAAAATTTCTGCTCTCTTTACATCAGGCAGGCAAATCAGTGGCTACGGCTCAGAGGCATCGGGCCGCCATTTCCTTTATGGCAAGGGCTCATGGGATCCAGGACCCGACTGCGTCTTTTGTTGTGCAAAAAGCGCTACGTGGGTGGCAACGCCTTGAGGGTCGCAGAGTAGATGAAAGGCGCCCGATAGGTCTGGATAGGTTGGCTTTGTTGTTATCTGTACTTCCTGCGACGTGTTCATCCCAGTACGAATCAGTGTTATTCCGAGCCGCTTTTATGCTAGCATTCCATGGGGCTATGCGGGTAAGCAAACTAGTGGCAAAGAACAAGCAGGATACCATGGGGGGACTGTGCCGAGAGCACGTTCAGGTCAAGGGGGAGACAATGACTGTCTCGTTTGTCAGGTCCAAGACCGATCAGGGTGCGATTGGGGACGGAATAATCATACAAAGGATTCCCGGGTCTTCCATGTGCCCTGTGATGTGCGTAGAGGAATATTTAACGCAAAGGGTGGCATCATGGGGGGGGGCCTTGTTGAGACACGCTGACGCCACCCCACTGACGAGGTTTCAGTTTCAGCGGGTGCTTGCGATGTCGATTGCGGCCGCGGGCTTGAACCCCGGCGAGTTTGGGACCCATTCCTTTCGGATAGGGGCTGCTACGGAGGCTACAGCCAGGGGTCTGAATGTTGAACAAGTAAAACGTGTGGGACGTTGGTCCTCAAACTGTTATAAGAGGTATGTGCGGTTGCACATGTTGTGAAGCTGTAATGATGTACTCACGCTTCTTGTTTTTGTTTGGTTTTCAGTTGCGCAAGCCTACGAGGCGGGGCGGACTGTGCAGTCGACCCGACACCGGGGGGCCAGCGGTCAGACATCACCGGCCGTGAAAAAGGAGGTGTGGGTCGTGGGCCACTCATACGTGAGGCGTGCCGGGGACGTATTCAAAGCAGGTGACATGATTCACGTGGCTGGGGAATACGGGTACAGTGTGTCCTTCTACGGAAAGGGCGGGCTCTGTATTGACCAGTTTCGATCATTTTTTGAGGGTCTGTTAGGGCGTACAAGGTCACCGCCGTCTGTAGTCATAGTACATCTTGGGGGCAATGATTTGGTGACCACTGGTAGACGACTTCTTCTTGAGGCAATGCTTTCCACGGTAAGTTGGTTGGCAAGAAGAGTTCCAGGGTGCACAATTGCATGGTCCCATATGATCCCACGAAAAGTGTGGCGGGGGGCTATTTCGGTTCCTGCTCTGAACCATTCAGTAAGGAAAATTAATAATAAAGTGAGTAGATTGTTCCGTTCAAGTACACTGCATTCTATTTCGCATGGTTGTATTAAAGGGGACAGTATGTATTTGGGGGATGGAGTTCATTTATCCCGGATGGGGAACGAATTACTCATAGGAGACCTGATAGCTTGGCTAAAGACTTTATGACATGACCTTTAGGCAGGAGTGTTGTGGGGGGGTCCGGATAGCCGGTCAACTATCCGGCCTGTGGCGGTAAGGTCATGATCGGTGAGCAGTAATTGGAAGATCCCTATGGGTGGGCGTCACCCATTACGGATGGGAGCGCTCGAGGGAGGTGGCCATTGGCCCCTCAACGGGGAGGCGGACCCTTCTAAGGATGGGCCGCCGAAAGGAAAGGAAAGGCGGTCAAGGCCCCTTCCTGGGTAGGAGGGGCTACAGCCCCCTCCTGGGGAATTTCCCGGGGCCTGGACATCTGCGACGGCAGATGTGGTAAGTTGTGTGGGGTTTGGGAGGGGGTCTACGCTACCTTCTAGATACCTCACACGAGTCCTCGGACGACCTTTAATTGGCGTCGAGTTTATTGGGGCCCCCGTCAAGTCAAGGGAAATTGGTAAATGCACTTGAGGTACACCTCTGTGCGGTCGCCCCTCACAAGTGGGGGGGATATGTCTGGTTTAGGGATCTTGACACCGGTTACGACCTTGCCGTTGGCCCTTAAACGTTAGGATGTACAATTTCAAGTTAAATGTTTTGTAGGATGCTAGTTCGGCTAGGAGAACCTTTGTATTAGAGAATATGTTAAGGTTAGCCAAACTTCGCAATGTGGAAATGAAATTGTACATTAATATGAAACTGTTATTTTAATGTTTTATTTTGTTTCATATTTTAATAAATACGGCCGGGAGGGTCACTCCCTCCCGTCTTCCAAAAGTCAGAACCGTTTCCGGTATCCCATTCTTGGGGGATTGTGTTGAGAGGGGGTGGCGGGTATCTCAGCCATATGGAAAGGGGCGACCATTCGGTCCCCCCGAACGTATGGCGGAGTGCCACGATCCCCCCGGGAAGCCATCTTGGGCGGGAGGCGAGTCTCGGCTGGTATGCCCGAAGCGGCGTAGCCGGGGCGCGCTTTTTCCCGCCCTGGATTGGGCTGGCCTAGACACTGACGCGGCCGGCCACGCCCTTTGGGGCAGGCAGGGGCGGGTTTACGCCCGCCCTGAAGACGGATAAAAGGAGCAACAAGCCAAGAAAGCATCCTCTTGTTCCTGTGCTCTGAAGCTGCACCTCCTCGCTACACGTGAGCTCGAGACGGAACGAAGAGCCAATTTTGACCCACCCACCAGCCCCTGAGGACAGCAAGTGGTTTTGAATAAAGTTTGATGTGGTAACACTATTTTTTGCAGGTTGTGATGACTATCGTGATAACTTTGAATATGCAATAAAGAATGGTCAAATCGTATTATGTTTTGCAAATAAAGTAATTATGCACTGGTGTTGATCAGTAATCATGCCTTTTTTATAAGTTGTAATTATTACTGTCTTTTAGTAATTTAGAGATTTAGTAATTTAGTTAGAATTGTCGTATTTATTTTGGTCGGGCGGTAAGGTCATGATCGGTGAGCAGTAATTGGAAGATCCCTATGGGTGGGCGTCACCCATTACGGATGGGAGCGCTCGAGGGAGGTGGCCATTGGCCCCTCAACGGGGAGGCGGACCCTTCTAAGGATGGGCCGCCGAAAGGAAAGGAAAGGCGGTCAAGGCCCCTTCCTGGGTAGGAGGGGCTACAGCCCCCTCCTGGGGAATTTCCCGGGGCCTGGACATCTGCGATGGCAGATGTGGTAAGTTGTGTGGGGTTTGGGAGGGGGTCTACGCTACCTTCTAGATACCTCACACGAGTCCTCGGACGACCTTTAAATGGCGTCGAGTTTATTGGGGCCCCTGTCAAGTCAAGGGAAATTGGTAAATGCACTTGAGGTACACCTCTGTGCGGTCGCCCCTCACAAGTGGGGGGGATATGTCTGGTTTAGGGATCTTGACACCGGTTACGACCTTGCCGTTGGCCCTTAAACGTTAGGATGTACAATTTCAAGTTAAATGTTTTGTAGGATGCTAGTTCGGCTAGGAGAACCTTTGTATTAGAGAATATGTTAAGGTTAGCCAAACTTCGCAATGTGGAAATGAAATTGTACATTAATATGAAACTGTTATTTTAATGTTTTATTTTGTTTCATATTTTAATAAATACGGCCGGGAGGGTCACTCCCTCCCGTCTTCCAAAAGTCAGAACCGTTTCCGGTATCCCATTCTTGGGGGATTGTGTTGAGAGGGGGTGGCGGGTATCTCAGCCATATGTTCTGGGTCTGGTTCTGTTTGTTTGTATGTACATTACGTGTCCTTGGAACCCTTTACAAAGAGTTTGTTCTGCGTCTGGTTCTGTTTTGTTAGTATGCACGTTAGGTGGCCTTGGAACCCTTTACAAAGAGTTTGCTCTGCGTCTGGTTCTGTTTGTTTGTATGCATGTTACGTGTCCTTGGAACCCTTTACAAATAGTTTGTTCTGCGTCTGGTTCTGTTTGTTTGTATGCACATTACATGGTCTTGGAACCCTTTACAAATAGTTTGTTCTGCATCTGGTTCTGTTTGTTTGTATGCACATTACATGGTCTTGGAACCCTATACAAATAGTTTGTTCTGCGTCTGGTTCTGTTTGTTTGTATGCACTTTACATGGCCTTGGAACCCTTCACAGTGAGTTTGTTCTGCGTCTGGTTCTGTTTGTTTGTATGCACTTTACGTGTCCTTGGAACCCTTTACAACGAGTTTGTTCTGTGTCTGGTTCTGTTTGTTTGTATGCACGTTACGTGTCCTTGGAACCCTTTACAAAGAGTTTTTTCTGCGTCTGGTTCTGTTTGTTTGTATGCATGTTAGGTGGCCTTGGAACCCTTTACAAAGAGTTTGTTCTGCGTCTGGTTCTGTTTGTTTGTATGCACGTTATGTGGCCTTGGAACCCTTTACAAAGAGTTTGTTCTGCGTCTGGTTCTGTTTGTTCGTATGCACGTTACGTGGCCTTGGAACCCTTTACAAAGAGTTTGTTCTGCGTCTGGTTCTGTTTGTTTGTATGCACGTTAGGTGGCCTTGGAACCCTTTACAAAGAGTTTGTTCTGCGTCTGGTTCTGTTTGTTTGTATGCACGTTAGGTGGCCTTGGAACCCTTTACAAAGAGTTTGTTCTGCGTCTGGTTCTGTTTGTTTGTATGCACGTTAGGTGGCCTTGGAACCCTTTACAAAGAGTTTTTTCTGCGTCTGGTTCTGTTTGTTTGTATGCATGTTAGGTGGCCTTGGAACCCTTTACAAAGAGTTTGTTCTGCGTCTGGTTCTGTTTGTTTGTATGCACGTTACGTGGCCTTGGAACCCTTTACAAAGAGTTTTTTCTGCGTCTGGTTCTGTTTGTTTGTATGCATGTTAGGTGGCCTTGGAACCCTTTACAAAGAGTTTGTTCTGCGTCTGGTTCTGTTTGTTTGTGTTCACATTACATGGCCTTGGAACCCTTTACAAAGAGTTTGTTCTGCGTCTGGTTCTGTTTGTTTGTATGCATGTTAGGTGGCCTTGGAACCCTTTACAAAGAGTTTGTTCTGCGTCTGGTTCTGTTTGTTTGTATGCACGTTACGTGTCCTTGGAACCCTTTACAAAGAGTTTGCTCTGCATCTGGTTCTGTTTGTTTGTATGCATGTTACGTGTCCTTGGAACCCTTTACAAATAGTTTGTTCTGCGTCTGGTTCTGTTTGTTTGTATGCACATTACATGGTCTTGGAACCCTATACAAATAGTTTGTTCTGTGTCTGGTTCTGTTTGTTTGTATGCACTTTACATGGCCTTGGAACCCTTCACAGTGAGTTTGTTCTGCGTCTGGTTCTGTTTGTTTGTATGCACGTTACGTGTCCTTGGAACCCTTTACAAGAGTTTGTTCTGCGTCTGGTTCTGTTTGTTTGTATGCACGTTACGTGTCCTTGGAACCCTTTACAAAGAGTTTGTTCTGGGTCTGGTTCTGTTTGTTTGTATGTACATTACGTGTCCTTGGAACCCTTTACAAAGAGTTTGTTCTGCGTCTGGTTCTGTTTTGTTAGTATGCACGTTAGGTGGCCTTGGAACCCTTTACAAAGAGTTTGTTCTGCGTCTGGTTCTGTTTGTTTGTATGCACATTACGTGTCCTTGGAACTCTTTACAAAGAGTTTGCTCTGCGTCTGGTTCTGTTTGTTTGTATGCACGTTACGTGTCCATGGAACCCTTTACAAATAGTTTGTTCTGCGTCTGGTTCTGTTTGTTTGTGTTCACATTACATGGTCTTGGAACCCTTTTCAAAGAGTTTTTTCTGCATCTGGTTCTGTTTGTTTGTATGTATGCACATAACATGGTCTTTTATTGGTTGCCAAACTCTTTATAAAGAGTTAGCTCTGTTTCTGTTTCTTCTGTATACACTTAACATTGTCTTTTGTTCGTCGCGAGGCACTTCATGAATAGTTTATTCCGGTTCTGCCTGTCCTCCATTCACATAACATGATGTTTTGTACTTGTGGAACCATTTATGAATAGTTTGTTCTGCTTCTGGTTCTGTTTGTTTGTATGCACATTACATGGTCTTGGAACCCTTTACAAAGAATTATTTCTGCATCTGGTTCTGTTTGTTTGTGTTCACATTACATGGTCTTGGAACCCTTTACAAAGAGTTTGTTCTGCGTCTGGTTCTGTTTGTTTGTATGCACGTTACGTGTCCTTGAAACCCTTAACAAAGAGTTTGCTCTGCGTCTGGTTCTGTTTGTTTGTATGCACGTTACGTGTCCTTGGAACCCTTTACAAATAGTTTGTTCTGCGTCTGGTTCTGTTTGTTTGTACGCACATTACATGGTCTTGGAACCCTTTACAAATAGTTTGTTCTGCGTCTGGTTCTGTTTGTTTGTATGCACATTACATGGTCTTGGAACCCTATACAAATAGTTTGTTCTGCGTCTGGTTCTGTTTGTTTGTATGCACTTTACATGGCCTTGGAACCCTTCACTGTGAGTTTGTTCTGCGTCTGGTTCTGTTTGTTTGTATGCACTTTACGTGTCCTTGGAACCCTTTACAAGGAGTTTGTTCTGCGTCTGGTTCTGTTTGTTTGTATGCACGTTACGTGTCCTTTGAACCCTTTACAAGAGTTTGTTCTGCGTCTGGTTCTGTTTGTTTGTATGCACGTTACGTCTTGGAACCCTTTACAAAGAGTTTGTTCTGGGTCTGGTTCTGTTTGTTTGTATGCACATTACGTGTCCTTGGAACCCTTTACAAAGAGTTTGTTCTGCGTCTGGTTCTGTTTTGTTTGTATGCACGTTAGGTGGCCTTGGAACCCTTTACAAAGAGTTTGTTCTGCGTCTGGTTCTGTTTGTTTGTATGCACATTACGTGTCCTTGGAACCCTTTACAAAGAGTTTGCTCTGCGTCTGGTTCTGTTTGTTTATATGCACGTTACGTGTCCATGGAACCCTTTACAAATAGTTTGTTCTGCGTCTGGTTCTGTTTGTTTGTATGCACGTTACATGGCCTTGGAACCCTTCACAGTGAGTTTGTTCTGCGTCTGGTTCTGTTTGTTTGTATGCACGTTACGTGGCCTTGGAACCCTTTACAAAGAGTTTGTTCTGCGTCTGGTTCTGTTTGTTTGTATGCACATTACATGGCCTTGGAACCCTTTACAAAGAGTTTGTTCTGCGTCTGGTTCTGTTTGTTTGTATGCACAATACGTGTTCTTGGAACCCTTCACAAAGAGTTTGTTCTGCAACTGGTTCTGTTTGTTTGTGTTCACATTACATGGCCTTGGAACCCTTTACAAAGAGTTTGTTCTGCGTCTGGTTTTGTTTGTTTGTATGCACATTACATGGTCTTAGAACCCTTTACAAAGAGTTTGTTCAGCGTCTGGTTCTGTTTGTTTATATGCACGTTACGTGTCCTTGGAACCCTTTACAAAGAGTTTGTTCTGCGTCTGGTTCTGTTTGTTTGTGTTCACATTACATGGTCTTGGAACCCTTTTCGAAGAGTTTTTTCTGCGTCTGGTCCTGTTTGTTTGTATGTATGCACATAACATGGTCTTTTATTGGTTGCCAAACTCTTTATAAAGAGTTAGCTCTGTTTCTGTTTGTTCTGTATGCACATAACATTGTCTTTTGTTCGTCGCGAGGCACTTTATGAATAGTTTATTCCGGTTCTGCCTGTCCTCCATACACATAACATGATGTTTTGTACTTGTGGAACCATTTATGAATAGTTTGTTCTGCTTCTGGTTCTGTTTGTTTGTATGCACATTACATGGTCTTGGAACCCTTTACAAAGAATTATTTCTGCATCTGGTTCTGTTTGTTTGTGTTCACATTACATGGTCTTGGAACCCTTTACAAAGAGTTTGTTCTGCGTCTGGTTCTGTTTGTTTGTATGCACATTACATGGTCTTGGAACCCTTTACAAAGAGTTTTTTCTGCGTCTGGTTCTGTTTGTTTGTGTTCACATTACATGGTCTTGGAACCCTTTACAAAGAGTTTGTTCTGCGTATGGTTCTGTTTGTTTGTATGCACGTTACGTGTCCTTGGAACCCTTTACAAAGAGTTTGTTCTGCTTCTGGTTCTGTTTGTATGCACATTACATGGTCTTTGATTCCTTTACAAAGCGTTTTTTCTGCGTCTGGTTCTGTTTGTTTGTGTTCACATTACATGGTCATGGAACCCTTTACAAAGAGTTTGTTCTGCGTATGGTTCTGTTTGTTTGTATGCACGTTACGTGTCCTTGGAACCCTTTACAAAGAGTTTGTTCTGCGTCTGGTTCTGTTTATTTGTATGCACGTTATGTGTCCTTGGAACCCTTTACAAAGTTTTTGTTCTGCGTCTGGTTCTGTTTGTTTGTATGTATGCACATAATGTGGTCTTTTATTGGTTGTCAAACTCTTTATTAAGAGTTAGCTCCGTCTCTGTTTGTTCTGTATGCACATAACATAGGGCCAGATGTATTTAGCCCAATACCGGTCAAAAACGGCCAAAAATACTAATTTTCGTCCGTTTCCGACCGGTATTGGGCTATGGAGATGTAGGGCCCTTGAAAACATACAGAATCGGTAATTTTACCGATTCGGTAAATATACCGATCGGTAAAATTACCGATTCTGTATGTTTCCAATGTAGGTAGCACTTTTAACACTGCTACAGGGCTTTCAGGATTCGGTATTTACCATGCAATACAATTGCATGGTAAATAACGAATTCTTGTGTACATGCACATCTGTGCATGTACACCTGTGCCATGTGGCACATAGACATGACCTTAGGGCATGTATGTGGGCATGTCTGTGTACCACATGGCACACAAACCAGAATCAGGGGTGCAACAGGGTGTCAAAGTGACACCCTGTCCCCCTTGGCAATTCAGTATTTTTACAGATTCGGTAAATACCGAATCGGTATTTGCTATTGAAGCCTATGGGCTTCAAGGCCCATAGGATTCAATAGCAAATACCGATTCGGTATTTACCGAATCGGTAAATACCGAATCTTACCGAATCGGTATTTTTCACAGATTTTTTACCTACATAGGTTTTACCGATTCTTAAATACCGAATCGGTAAAATTCGGTATTTAAGAATCGGTAAAACCTATTTACCTACATCTAGCCAATGGTCTTTTGTTCGTCGCGAGGCACTTTATGAATAGTTTATTCCGGTTCTGCCTGTCCTCCATGCACATAACATGATCTTTTGTACTTGTGGAACCCTTTATGAATAGTTTGTTCTGTTTCTGGTTCTGTTTGTTCTGTATGCACATAACATGGTTTCTTGTTCGTCATGGAGCCGTTTATAAAGTCTTTGTCCCGGTTCTGCTTGTTCTACCTGCACAGGACATGATCTTTTGTTCATTGTAACAAGTTTTTTCCCGTCCTGCTTGTCCTTCCTGTCTACCTGCACATTACATAGCCTCTCGTCTACCTTTGAATTGGCAATATACAGTCAGTATTTTGGGAGAGATGAATCCCATTGCATGTGCCTACGTCAGCACAGAGGGAGGCTTTAAGACCCGGCCTGATTGGTCATTCAATCATGTATGGAAATAATCTCAACTGAAATTATTTATATGAAAAACCATCATAAGACTTCCTGTACCCCAAGAAATGTCAGATGAAGGTATGAACTCGATGCGAGCTTAGAACCCTCTGTTTGCCCCAATCTTATCATGTAATACATTATTTTAGAGATTGTGTGTATGTCATTTGTCGAGAAAACGGTATTGGCTACAGCATACCCGTCCCCCATCAATGACATCATCAGTTATGAGCAGAGTAAAAGTAAACAATGAAGACAAATGTTCATTGATTTGTTCAGAGTATATGCAAATGACGTGGTTCTTATGGACAAAACCAAAATAGATCCTAAAATCATATTTGAATTATCCCTATTGAAATGGAATTTCTCAGTTTAGCCATTTATGAGAGGAGAATGTGTTTTATTTTGTGAAAAGGCATCATTATTGAATGTATGTATGGTTGTGTTCAATAACATTCATTTATTATTGTTTTCCTGGCATTTTGACTGAATACCCTACTGGGTTCCTGGTCACAACGCTACAGTCGAAGTATCCGACTGCAACAACACTGCATCTACTGCCGCCATGTCATCAAGGTAAGTAGACGTAAAACTCAGAATATGAATTTAAGAAAAGTAAATGTATACTTCAGCATCTAAACTCAATACTGTGGAAGTCGATATTGTGGATGCGATATTTCTTAGGTCGATATTAGTGACCTCAGTGATGTAATCTCCAATGACCCTCACAATATAAAAACTTGAAAAAACAAATTAACAATAAGGGATTTTTGTCTTCAATTCCTCACAATACTAATATGTCAATAATAACGGAATGTAGTTGTGCATTACCGGAAGTGAGTCCACACACTCAAACTTGACCTCGTGGCTAAGAAAAGGCAGGGAAAGAAAACAACTGTCACAAAACAACCTCTGCTTGTCCATGAAGGCCGCACCCCAGCCTATGGGTGGCAAATCCTGGCTTTGAAAATGTTGGAAACACTGAAGATTTCAAGGTGTTACCAGGAGGTGGGTGTACTAGAGAAACAACTAGCAACCGGTCTAATGTTAACCTATTTTCCCAGATCTGGGACGGTGTAGCAATTGCCCTGGACCCTGTCAAGGACATTTTTTATTGGAGCATGTACTTGTAATAAGGCAGACGTGACAGAGTGCCTGTCCGTCAAACTCTAAATCAAACCCTTTTTGTCAGAATCAGAAATAAATAAGGTGGCCAACTACTATCTCCCATCCTGCCTGAGCCGCCGTCTCTACCAAAAAACCATCCTTAAGAGGAAGACCGATTATTTTTCAGGCATAATTCTGAAATCCCAGAATCAAACTAAAGACATCTTTAGAATAGTGAACGACCTCTGTAACGATGAGCGTACGTCACTACCTATCGCACAATCTCAAGCTTTATGTGATGATTTGAATAACTACTTTATTAACAAAATCATTACAATCAAACAAAGTATACCACCACACCCTGTCAGCAACATCACTGAGGACGCATACATGAATCCAGAGATCTTAGACCACATCCCCCCGATTGACCCCAAACAATTGTTGGAACTTCTTCAACGGATCAAATCAGGGTCACCTAATGATATTTGTCCCCCTTCTATCTTTAAAGAATTAGGCCTATCCCTCCCACATGCACTCCTGCCTATTCTCAATGAATCCCTCAGACAAGGCAGAGTCCCCACAGATTTAAAAAAAGCCCTCCTTATACCATTGGTAAAAAAAAAGGGAAGGATCCTTCGGATCTTACAAACTACAGACCTATCTCCCTGCTGCCCTACCTCTCAAAGGTGCTGGAGGCTCATGTCTCTAAGAGTGTCTCTAATTTCATCGAGACCACCAACTACTTGGAGCCTAATCAAGCGGGGTTCCGTCCGGGTCACTCAACAGAGGCGGTGATCCTGGCGGTTCAGGACAACCTTAGAGCCAATGCGGATGTCGATACACACCAAGCCCTGGTGCTGCTTGACCTCTCGGCTGCGTTCGACACGGTTGACTATGACATCTTGCTCAACCGTGTCGAACAGGCCGGCCTGAGAGGACCAGCGTTGAGCTGGATCACATCCTTTATCGAGGGCCGGACTCAGGCAACTCAACTGGGCAGCTTTATAGGCACTAGGCATACGTCCACCTGTGGAGTCCCGCAGGGGTCGTCATTATCCCCCTTATTATTTAATCTTTATCTCCGCCCTCTTCTTTATTCCCTTAAGAAGTTTAAAGTCATGGTGTTCAACTACGCGGACGATTTACAGCTATTATTTCAACTGAACATCCCTGATGCTGTGGCCGAATTTCAGAACACCATGAAACACATCCAATGCTGGATGAACGAAAACCATCTAAAACTCAACCCGGGCAAAACAGAACTACTTTTGCCCGGGAACAGTTTATCCAGCTGAAGTGTTAACTACTGGCCAGCAGATCTGGGCATCCCCCCTGTAAGGTCCACTGCTGTAAAGAGCCTAGGTATCACGCTCCATACGGACCTGTCCTTAAAAACCCAGGTGGGCGCCGTGGTCTCGGCAAGCTTTTTCCAAATGAGGAAAATAAAAAAAATTGCTCACCTCCTCACCCAGTCTGCTTTAATCCAGGTTACTATTGCCTTGGTCATGTCCCGCCTGGACTATTCCAACAGCGTCTACCTGGGACTTCCAGTGGGCCTGTCGAAGAGACTTCAACTAGTCCAGAATCAGGCGGCTAGACTCATTTTACAACAGCCAAAATGGTCTTCTATTAAACCAGGACTAGAAAAGCTACACTGGCTTCCGATTTCCCAGCGCATAGCCTTTAAAGCAGGTTGTATCACCTTCAAGGCCACACAAGATAAAGGCCCTGCCTTTATTCACAGCCTGGTTTCTAAATATATTCCCACCAGAAGCCTGCGCTCTGCTCAAAAATCCCTATTGGAGGTGTCTCGCTTTAAAAGGAAGCGACAGGGAGGCTGCTGCTTTCACCATCTAGCAGCCTCACTTTGGAACTCCATCCCCTTACCGATTAGGCAGAGTAAGGATTTACTCACCTTTCGTAAGGGACTAAAAACCTGGCTGTTCTCTCAAGCCTACCATTAGCCATTGTTAGCTCAGTGTTATGTTGGACGGATTCTTCACTTTCCCTATAGCGCCATGAAGCCCACGGGCGTACGAGCGCTTTACAAATTGATTTTAACATAACATAACATAACATCCCAAACTTTTCACCTACCAATCATTGATTTTAGGTGCTACAGTATAATGATTTCAATGGAAGGAAACCAAGACTACAACACCCAGAATGCATTAGGTTATCACACAAAAGTCCAGGGCTGGAAACAGGGTTCGTAATGGCCTGGAGAGAGGTGGTCAAGTTCAAGGAGCGGAGCTTAGGGGAGCATTCTGAAGCATTATTCTTAGAATTAGGGCGGGCAGTGTTTTTCCTTCACAAATGGGGATCTGTGACTACGGAAATTTCAAAAGAAGGTGAAAGGCAATCTTAAATTAGGGTTTAGCTCTCCTGGAGTTCTTTGAGACATCCATAAAAGTCAACCAGTTGTTTGTGTGGGACTGGAACAATATTGTGACTTTACCATACCTGCAGATTGGTTAATGAGTTAGCGATCCGTTTCCTGCAGGACACACCTGACGTAGACGCATGCATTAATGAACCACTCCTATATTACAGGTACTGAAACTGTATTGGACATAAAGATTTTTTACATGACTAGGGCATTCCATTACTAAGCACAATTAACTGCTCTGACTGATAATAGCACTTCGGGTCAACACTTCGTAAAAAAGTGAAAATTATAATTGTTTTTATGGCTCTTTGCTGGAAACAGTATTACTGGCAGTTTTGAAATACCAAACTCATGTCGGGGATTTATAAGATGCATGCCTTGAAATTTTGACAGGTCTGTCCCTTAAATTCGGCCCATAAGCCTCATCAAATGTTGCACTTCCGGAAATGAAGAAATTAACTTTTAAGACACTTCGGGGCATTTTAGCAAGGCCTTTATCACCCCGTTATTGGCACTTTTCTGCAGATAACGCAGCGATAATTCACGTGGCTTAAAGCCACGTTAATTGGCTTAACGCTGCCTTGATAATAGGGCCCCTTTCACAATAAACGTACGGTGACAGGGGGCGTACAGTGGGTGTTGAGGTGGGTGTTCCACTACAACACCCATTGAAGTCGACGCTGCCACCTATTATCAAGCTTGGCAATAATAGTCAGCAGTGCTGAACTTAAGACCAGAAAAATCCTGGTCTTAAGGTGGTAAAATGAGGAGAAATGCTTTATTTCGCCTCGTTTCTGCTTTTTCCATGTGTGCTTGCTTGTGCAGCACACATGGAAAAAAGCGTTTTTCAAAATGCCATTTCATAACTTTTATGTGTGCTGAACGAAGCAGCACACATTTGGTGCAGCCTAGCGTTTCCAAAGTGGCGAAGAGAGGCGATAAGCCAAGATGGCTATTGCCTCTCTTCGCCACTTCATTGATAATATGCCCCCGCCTTCCTTAATCAGGCCTTAACCCTTTCGATGCTCATGACGGAACGGTTCCGTCATGAGCATCGATTGGGCTGTGCTCATGAGGGAACCGTTCCGTCATGACCACACCCATTAACATTGGGCCCCAGCACCGGAGGGGAATCGTGGGAGCATGGATGAGGTTAAAGTTCAAGGCCAAATAGACCAGGAATTTCTAGGAACAGGTAGGGGACAACTACAAAGACTCCGACTGTGGTCACAGTAGATGTGTCCAGAGTGTCTATCATTGAGTCGATGAAGAGCAAAACAAAGGTGACAAAGACAAAGGTGCTGGGCATTACATAGGGCATGCCCCCAGTTCATGCTATGTTCCACATGCTCAAGTATTGTTCTGAGATATGGCCATACCATATACTCTTAAGTGCATTATAAACCACGCAGTTAATGCTAACTTGGTTTAGCTTTATCAAAACATGTTGTGTTTGGTGTCAAACACTTTTGGATACTAACCCCCCCCCCCCTGCCAGTCCTGGTGATGGGGGTAGCATCCCACCCTTCTAGAGGGAGAACACATGTACACACTTACTTTCCCGGTAATAGTTTAAAAGAGCCCCAGCATCACAAAATGGATTCTGCTGCCACAGACAAGGGTCTGACCTCCTGCTGCTGGACGAAACTCCAGCAGGGGAGGCCTGGACAATAGGTTTCCTCCCCAGACAGGCTTTAGTGTATTGGATCTGGGTGTGTTGCATTCAGTGAATGCTTTTCAGACACTGCCTGGGGCACACAAGGTGTCCCATGCATTTCCCAGTTCCAAACCGGTTGCTGGACAAAGGGGAAGGGGTGTAACCACGCCCTCCCCAGGTCCTACCATAGGTGGGACCCTAGAGTTAGTCCAAACCTCAAACTTAGTATAAGTATAGGAACCCAGTTCCTAGGACTTTAGATTACCCTGGACAAAACTCTGATACAGAAATCTTGGACCTTCGACATTCCATATCAACTGGAAGACGGAAGAAATCTCCCTTGGGGTCAAGGAGTGACTCCCCTGTTCAAACAGGCACCAAAGAAGCATCTTGCCAGTCTGCATTTTTGAGGCTCCGGCCGCACGCTGAAGAATCTGCGACAGAGGACATGAACTTCCAGATATCTCCAAGGCTGACACAAGTCCCCAACGAAGCTGAGACCTGTAGCTATCACGAGAGACATGGGACAAGAACTCCTGGGCATCCAGCACATTTGCTAGTGCATCAACTTCACGAGCTTTCCCGAAGTTGTGCATTGGGCTACTTGTAGTCCAAGCCCTAAGCATCTTTTGCACTACAGATCACAAGCCTACACTTCACAAGTATTCCGTGGGCCCGCTTCCAACATTTCTGCTTGAGGCACCTTCGCGATCCCTGGTCCGTCGACTGGTGGGTCCCCACGAAGGTAACTCTTCTACTTCTTGGGCTTTCCTGGTTGCTCCAGATGTGCCCTGACTCCCCTCAAACGGGTGAGTCCCTCAGATCTTAATGGTCTGCACCGAAGCTAATCTTGTCATCTTGCCTGGGTTGCTGTTGCCAAGGCTTGTTGGGTCCAATCCGGATTCCAACACTGCAGCACTCGACATCCTTTGTGGGACATCTCGAATCCAGCTCCTGGTTGTTTTCGATGCCTCCTGGTCCTTGTGGCTGAAGAGTAAAGCTTCCCCTACATCACCTTAAAGCACCCGACATCGGCTGGCATCTTCTTGTCGCCATCCTGGTCACTGGCTAGAGACCCCGACTCTGTCCCCTCTGCTTTCAGGTTCATCAGATCCCCGATCCACCCTTGGATCCATCTGGACACTTTTCCTCTGGTCGCCTGCAGCACTTCTTCGCAGCTCTCCATTGGAATCGGCGACGAAACTCGACACGAAAAGACACCTATGCATCCGGCTTCCCTGGGTGAGGTAACACAAGTACTTCAGTGCTCCCGTGGGTCTTGACTCTCGAAGTGTCCAGTACTCAAAGGGTTTTACCGTAGTCCACTCCTAAGTATCCTTAAACGCTAAACTTATAACTTTAATTTCCTCCATAGAAGTCAATGGTGATTCGCGTCTGTGTTTAGACACTGCACGCGTCCCTGTGGGTCTCCTGCGTCCCTACCTTGGGTGGTTCCTGGTTGCCCCAGCAGTCCTACAGGCCCTAGGCCTTGCTTCTATCCCTCACGTGGTTCTTTTAACACTTTTTAGTATATGGTTTGTGAGGCCCCACGGGCAAAACGTATACTGTGCTAATTTACTGTGCTATTTAAGTTCTTGTATTGTACTTTTACCTCTAGCTTCATAAAGAGACTAGAGGGGTTGTGTTTAGAATAAATACATATATATTTGATATATACCTGGTGTGGGTCTCCTTTCATTTGATTATTCAAGGGATAATAACTGGTAAAACAAGGTGCTTTACATTCCTTCAAGGCTTACCCTGAAGGTTGCTCTCCACAGCTACCACTAGGATATCTTTCTCTAAAGGTTGTCATAAACCTATCATCAATAAGAGTCGTTTGGACTGGTGCAAGGTGCCCACTAGAATAGTGGACAGCATATGCCAGGCCAACTTCTCACATGGGTGTCCATCTAAAGAGCTGCCATGTCTCACAGGCTACTAAATCACTGGATAATGATACGGGCTTAGTCTACATTGGATTCACCTAACATTGAGTGCATAAAGAGAAACTTTACTGGAACATACAAGAAGGGAAATTCATAATTCCATTCAGTCATCGCAGTTCACCAAGAGACTATGGTTATTCCATTTAGGAAAGATATCCATGTTTTCGCTGTAGCTGCTGCTGATCATTTGATGAAAGAGATTGGAAGAGGTCAGAATGCCATTCATATAATAAGATGGCTTATGCTTTAAAAAACAAAAAACATCAGTTATCAGTGCACACTAACAATTCTGCTTAAATTGAGTCTTTTACAGGTGTTTGAATCAACAGCCATGAACAATCTGACCAGTAGGAGCGACTTTATCCTCAAGGGCCTATCCTCACTTCCCCAACTTCAGATCCCACTGTTTGTGATGTTCTTCAGTATGTACTTGATGACTTGGATTGGGAATGTGTCACTACTGTCAGCCATTAGGTATGATGTGCACCTTCACACGCCAATGTACTTTTTCCTTGGTAATCTATCTTTTTTGGACATTTGTTACACCACAACTACTGTACCACAGATGCTGATACACTTCCTGAGGAATAGGAAGGCAATCTGCTTTAACTGCTGTTTCATTCAGATGTTCTTCTTCACCTTCTTTGGTTCAACAGAGTGTGCCCTTCTGGCTGTTATGGCCTATGACCGATATGTGGCCATCTGCTACCCACTACGGTATTTCACCATCATGGCCAAGGCCGCCTGCATTACCCTGGCATTTGGGAGCTGGGCAAGTGCCTGCATTCACTCCTTAGTGCAGACCTCACTAGCCTCCAAACTGACATACTGTGCTTCCCACGAGGTGGAACACTTCTTCTGCGAGGTCCAACCTCTGCTGAAGATCTCCTGTAGTGACATAAGGGTAAACAGCATATTGCTGACCCTGGCAAGTTGGGCTTTTGGAATAGGCTCCCTCCTCTTCACTCTCATCTCATATGTCTTCATCATCAAAGCCATTATGAAGATCCGGACAGCAGATGGGAGATGCAAAACCTTCTCCACCTGTGCCTCCCATATCACGGTGGTGACACTATTCTATGGAACAGCCATCTTCATGTACCTGAAGCCTTCCAGCAGCCACTCACAGACACAGGACAGCCTGATCTCTGCCATTTACTCAGTCGTGATACCCATGCTCAATCCCATCATCTACAGCTTGAGGAACCAAGATGTGAAGGGGGCCTTGAAGAGGGTGATGAAGCGAAATCTCCATGGGCCACTTCTAAAGGGATGAGGGACAGGATGGACTTCATATTGTGTAGAGACTGGGGTGAAGTACCCTTATCTTTATTTTTAACGCAGGGCAAGACATGAATGCATACCAGAATGTATTTTATGTTGTTGTTCCTCTAAATCAGTGGCCTTCAAATTTCTGAGGGCTGCATCTTCCTTTGTGTAACAAAAATTCATTGGGATTTACCAGAATGACAAATATATCTTTTTTAATTCTTCTATAAAACTGGCAGCTCTAAATATGCTTAATAATTGGGATATTGCAATTATGTTTAGTTACCCCTTTCATCATCATAACTGTTTTATTTCGGCAATGCACCATAAAACATACTACAAAAACAGGCATTATCTAAAAAGAATGTCTTTAAAATGAGCACAGGTTAACAATAAATATACAACTAAATTAAAACCATTATAGCTCAATTAAAAGTAGCATTTTAACAATGTTCCTCTACATTCCTAAATAGAACATAAAATACTAAAAATAAAACCATAAAAAAATTAAAATGTGCAGTTGCTATTTTAAAAATATACACCCGCATTCTTAGGTTCAATCTAGCAGTTACAAACATTTTCCGCTAGGCTTCAGCTCTTCACGTGGCTTTTGTACATGAACCTAGAAAGGCATATCAACAGTGGTGGCTGGTGAGATTTGAAAGTGGTGAGGTGTAAAATTTGTGGTGAGGCGCACAGCGGCGAGCAAGCATAGCGAGCAAGCCTGAACAACCTAAGGGGGGTTCTGGGAATTTCTCCCCCTGAGAACATTTTGAAAAAAGAGTGGGCAAATGGTGCATTTTCAAGCAAAGTTGAGAACGCCAGAAGGTTAATAAAGCAATTGTGAAAGTGCAGTTATTACATTAATAAAGAGAGGTCATGTAATAACATAATTAGCTGCGTATTCAATATAACCACAGAGCTTTATAACAGACTTTGAGATAACAATGCTGGGTACCTCATAGTTTTTTATTTATCAGACAACTAAGCAAGTCACAAACTGGCAGCATTCAAGAAGAAATGTTACGATTAAGGAATTGTTCACTTTTTGTAGAGAAAATCAGCACGTCTATCTTTAATAGTTGCAAACTTCTCAATAACTTGAACGTTAAAGTCTGGGATTCTTTTGACAAGGTCTCTCTATTTAGAGCACAGTCTTTCCTCAATCATGGTGTTCCTCAGGAATGTCTTAAATCTGTTTAAAGTGGAAAAACCGCGGCGGACGGAAATACCGTCTGCCGCTTTTCCACCCGGTCGCCTTGCGACCGTGGTGGAAAAGGTTTAAAATGGTAGCGGTGTCTAATAGACACCGCCAGCCATTTTATGATGGGCTTGTTTAGATGCCTTTCCGCGGCGGCGATGCCGCCACGGAAAGGCATGCGGTCTTCACTCTGGGGGCCCCCTGTGGGCCCCCAGAGTGAAGGAGAGGTGGGGGGTGCACGCAGGGGGTACCTGTGGTATCCCCCCTGCATTTGCATAAACAAAGCGGCAGGCACCGCGTGGTGCCTGCCGCTTTGTCTATGCAAATGCATTTATGCATTTTTAGCATTGTGGCGGGCAGTGCTGGGAGCACCGCCCGCCACAATGCGGTCGGGCGAGCGGTCCCAAACCCCGGTAGGATGACGGGCGGACAAAGTCCTAATAGGCCCCTATGTGTCTATTCCTATCTACCGCTTCAATGTGTTTCTGTATTGATTTCGAGTATGCGCCGCTTATGCTGGCTTCAATCGGTGTGTCTCCCAACATTCCCAGTCTCGTCAGGTTTTCCTAATGGAGTCTTATGTGTGCATACTTCTTTACTTTATCCGACAAATGCTTCAAATCTGTTATTTCAGTTTTTTGTCCAAGGAATGTCAACATCAAAGAGCAAGCAGGGGAAGCAGAACAGAGAATTTGTTGAAGTACACCCTGTAAGCCAAACAACATTTGTGTAACAGGTGTTTGAAAATGTACGCCTGTAAGTCTTCCCACTGTCTTTAGGCACTTTGTTGTAGTTTTAGATTGGACCGGTCAGGTCCTAATCATTTTACAGTTAGTTTGTCTTCAAGTCTCAGTCCGACGAATGGCCTTACAAGTAGCTGCGCTATAGTATTCATGGTGTCTCACCAATATTAAAGTTACCTGTCAATAATCAAAACACAATGTATAAGGTTTGGTGCAAAAACATAACATTTCTTTATAAATACATATCTTGTGCATTATTGCAATATATCTTCAACAGCTCCCTTTGCACAACATGACTTTTATAAATGCAAACCTCATAGGCTGCTGCCTCAGTGTGCCATATTAGTTTCTGGAGGCCCTGAAGTAGACATATCTCGTGCAACAGGTATAGCCCGGGGCAGCTGGACTATAAAGCTATACATTCCATCCACTGAGGGTTCTACATTAAAAAGAGAGAAACTGAACAAACATTGGGAAGTAGGAGTAGAAAGCTTACAACTGCATTTATAATCCCTGAACCACTTCATTGTTTTCAATGAAACTCGCAACATTCCAATACTTATTTTAATACTGACTACACAGTTTCATGCCCTAAATTGATACTGATGTGCACCCACCCCACCCAGCATGTAGACCACATATATAGCCTTTAACTACCATGTAAAAACATGTATGGCAGCAGTTTCCTTTCCTTAAACACGGGAGTTGTACTGTTGTGGGTGTGCCAGAGCAGCAAAGTTGGTTTGGCTCTGTACAAGACCCTCTTGTTCTTTGCCCAAATATATTATAGAGCGTGTCACCATGCCTGCACCAGGGGCTGAAAAGAAAAATATAACATAATTAGTAGAAGTGGAAACACTTATTCTTTGTAATTTTCACAAACCGTATGATTTCAGTTAGTCATGCAACATTGTCTCCACTCTTAAAATTGATCCAGCAGCACTGTAGCGTTCAATCGTGGCAGACCACACCAAAGACCTTCCCCCAATGGCTGAGCATGCACTTTTACAAGCTGGTAGTGGGTCTAGGGGGCTTATTGTAAGTGGCAGTTTAAGCAACCTCACCTCAGGCCAAGAATGGCAGCTGGTCATAGAATGTTTAATGTTGTAACCAGCACTGGAATGAACAGCAGTTGACATTGGCACCATGTGTTACACCAATATTTAAAACCTAAGGCTTTGGCTATTGCTACAACTATTATTTAATTGGAACACACAAAACATAATCACTGCTGTTCATTCCTGTGCTACAAATATAAAGTTTCTGAAGCTAGGCTGGCATTATTATTATTATTATTATTATTAACTGAGCTTATAAAGCGCCTGGTTACACTAGTCAGTGTGTCCCCGCGCTAATAGTGGCCTAAAAGATCCCTAACACAGCCAGAAAAGAGCACTTCAATATTTGGGGAACAGATGTGTCTTGAGTTCCTTGCGGAAAACTTTTTCAGACGGCTCCATCCGGAGTCTGAGAGGAAGAGTGTTCCAACTCTGTGCTGCCAGAAGGCGGAAGGATCTGCCGCCCATCCTGGCCCTGCAAGTCTTCGGGATACACATTAGCCCAGTGCCCTCCGACCGGAGGGGCCTAGTTGGTTTATACAATGTGAGCAGATTCCTCAGGAAACTCGGGCACTTACCGTGAGCAATCCGATGGCCTATACACAGGATTTTAAACTGGACACGCTCTTTAATTGGGAGCCAGTGGAGCGTCCCCAATGCCTTTTTGGTGGAAGATCTTTTTGGCAGTGATAACACTAGGCGTGCAGCAGCATTTTGGATACCTTGCAAGCGTTGAAGACATCTCACGTTAGCTCCCAGATATAAGGCATTCCCGTAGTCCAGCCTGGAAGTCACCAGGGCATGGACCAGGGCCCTTCTAGCTGACACTGGGAGCAGGTCGAGTGTCTTTCTCAGACAACGGAGAATGCCAAAGCAAGTACCAGCTACACGTCTAGTGTGATACTCAAAAGATAGTTTTGAGTCCATCCAAATACCCAGATTCTTGACCTGTTCTTTAGGTTGAGGTAAGGGGCCCAGGGTCTGGGGCCACCATGCGGATGTCCAAACAGACGGAGACTTGCCTACAATAAGCACCTCCGTCTTGTCCCCATTTAATCTGAGACAATTGTTTGACATCCAATTAGCCAGGTCTTGCAGGCAGGATGTAAACTGACTGGCTGCCTGCTCAGCTGGCTGAGAAAGAGCTACAACCAGCTGAGTATCATCCGCGTAAGTCACCACAACAACCCCATGTTTCTCCGCAATAGATGCCACTGGGGCAACATAGAGGTTGAATTAAGTGGGACTTAGGCTTGAGCCTTGGGGAACTCCTTGGCATGCACCTCTGAGAACTTGAAGCATGCCTGCGGCGGGCCAATGCTCTTAGCTCCAGAAACATAACATTCCTTTCAGATAGAAATTTTTCTGAAGCTAGGCCCTGCTTGCACGCAGCATGTATGCTTTTCAGAGGTGCGGCCAGCAGGCCCTAGCTTCAGAAACATAACATTTCTTCTAGATAGAAATGTTTCTGAATCCTGGCCCTGCTGGCACGCAGCGTGTATGCTTTTCAGAGGTGCGTGCCAGCAGGGCCTTGCTTCAGAAACATAACATTCCTTGTAGTAGTAGTAAAATCTTTATTCGGTTTCAGTTTTACAAAAAAAACATAAAAGCATTCATGCATTTCATACATTTTAACATTACTAATACATGTTCAGTTCATTTAAAATTTATATCACCGTTACTTTATCAGGAAGATTGGAGATTATTATTTTGAAGGTTTAACCAAAGCTTAAAAATACATTTTAGGAAGGTGCTTACAACTTTACATACATGTTTAGAACTTAAAAATTGAAGCCACAGCATAGCAGGACGACACCTTCTGAGGTCTGAGGATCGGAGCAAGGGGGTTAGCCAAAGTTTGCGATGTGCAGAATAAAATTTACAAAACAGTACGGTATGAATTGTTGACTGCTCAGATAGTTCATCGCATGGGCAGGCAATCAAACTTTCTTCCCAACTGTTCTATTGGGGAAAGCTACAACCCTATGGAAAATGTTCAGCCTAAATCTCGCTAGTAAGAATCGTTCAAACTGCGAATCAACATAGGTTAAGTATGGTTCCATTTCCAGGGTGGTCATGACCGCTAGGGAGTACTGTACAGATGGTTTCTTAATCTCCACAGTAATACGTAACTCTTCAAAATGGCTCAGCGCCTTTGCCTTTAGTTCTTTTTTTGAGATTTCAGCAATGGTTTCAGGATTATGGTAGTACTCAGCCATTCCTAGGTCAGTGAAAGGTTTTTTAACGTATATTAACCAGTCTATTTTTCCAACACCATCTAGGGTCATACAGTCTGTAATAATATCTTTGGTGAGGGTGTTTTTTGTTGACACCCATATTCGGCGTCAAAGGAGTACAGGTTCGATTTTGGCCAAGTCCTCAGTATGTGGCAATCCCAATTCTGCGTGGCAGGTGAAGGTGGAGACTCTTTTTGGGACCGCAAGTAAGAATCTCGTAAAGATGTTTTCTGCTACCTGGAGGGCTCTCGTGTTTTTATGACCCCCATAGGCCCGCCCCATAAAGTGCGATGGAATGGCCCTTGGCTCTATAGATCTGAAGTAGTTCAACCGGAGGTTTTTTCCCTAATTTCTGTGCAAATTTCATTAGGGCGGCAATAGAGCGCAAAAGTTGATGTTTACGCGCTTCTATGGCCGCTCTCCAGTTGAGCTTCTCATCTATCATAATCCCTAAATAGGGATACTGGGGGTGGTTTCTAATTTTTAATCATTGAGGAAGATGCTTTTTCCATGTTTCCTAGCTTGGCCAGCTACCACGACATAGGTTTTTTTTATGTTTATATGAAGGTCTAAGTCGCTCATGATTTTTGCGTAGCTGTTCAGGGATTTTTGTAGCTCACATGGGGTGCGTGCTATGATCATCGCGTCATCCGCGTACAGGAGCGCGGGCACCGGTCGATCTTTCACACGGGGCAAGTCCAAGCCCCCCCTCAACATCTCTACCTCAAGACCATTGGTATAGAGGGAGAAGAGGAAGAGGACGCACCCCTGCCTGACCCTGCGCTCTATGGAAAAGGATTCCGACAGTTCTCCCCGTACTCCAAAACGCACCCTGGAGGAGGCGTTAGAGTAAAGTTCTCTGAGAAAGGTCACAAGAGCCTTATCTATTCCCATATTGGACAGCACCAACCATAATTTTGCATGGGAAACGCAGTCGAAAGCCGCGGAAGGTCGACATAAACCATGTAGAACTTCTCGCGCTTCGCCGACACATATTTTCCCATCAGCAGGGCCAAGTTCAGGGCTTGTTCCGTTGTTCCGAGGCCCTCTCGGAAGCCATACTGGATATCCGAGAGGGTCCAGGTATCATCCGCCCACTCCTGTAAACGCTGGAGTACCACTCTACCCAATACTTTCCCCAGTGAGTCCAGGAGGGAAATCGGTCGATAACAAGTCACCTCCTCTCTGTTTCCCTTTTTAAAAATAGGTACCAGTATTGATTGGGTCCAGGATGTAAGTAAGCCGCACTTCATTGTTGCACCAAACACCCTTGTTATGATAGGGGCCCACAAATCTAATTTAAATTTGAAAATGTCAACTGGTAACCCGTCCGGGCCAGGGGCTTTTCCACTCTTACTGGCATTAACTGCAGTTATTACCTCATGTAATTCGACTGCCAGTGGGATTGGGAATGGATTATCCTGATTTGGGCTATTGTTTCTTTCTGTGGGGGCTACTACTGGGGATTGACCAAATATCTTTGCGAAGTGATTTACTCAGGTTTGTCCCTCAATAGCCACTTCTATGCTTGGGCGATCATCTGTGTCCGTCAAGAAAGGTGCTTTTACCACTTTCCAGAATAGATCGCTATCTTTATTTAATGAGCTTTCGTGCAACTGATCCCATAGTGCTTTTTTAAGCTCTTCTTTTCGCACTTTGCACGCAAGCCTATACGTTTTTCTCAGGTTCCTAATCTCCCCTTGATCTCTTACTGTTTTTGTTAATGCTCTCTTTAGCTTTTTATGGGCGGCTGTGCAGTCATAATTAAACCAACCTTTTTTCCTTTCCTTGGTCCCTTTCTGGCTCACAGTAAGACATTCGTTTACTTTTCCTAAGACTAACTTGAAATGGAATAATACTGCCTCTTCGCTTGCCTCCATGTCTAAGCACTTCATTATTGCAGGTTGTGCTCCAATCCAACCTTATTTGTCAGCTCATTTGGGTCAATCTTCCCCCACCCCAGGGTGTAACCATTTGTTTTTGTAAGCTGTATATTATTCTGGGCGAGGGTGGACATTATAGTCTGAGCTAATGGCTGACCTTGGTCCAGGGTTAATTCAAAGGCTAAGGCTGAGTGATCGCTCAGTGTGTTAATTTTAACTTTAAAGTTCGCAGACTTATTTACAAGGGTCGCTGTGGTAAGAACGTAGTCAATAGTTGTTTCACTTCCCCTTCCAAGATAGGTGGGGTCCAATTTCCCAGTTAGAGGGTTTATTTGATTTAATATGACTAAGTCCAAACTGGACATTGTTTCGTTTAGATAATCTCCCACCACTGAATGGCTAAAATGGGTTATTTGGTCTTCTGTTTCACACCCCATCCCGCAAACATGGTTAAAGTCGCCTCCCCAAACAATACTTGGGGGTTCCAGCCCTTGTGTTAGTTTCATACCGCTAATCAGCTTCTTACGAAGAGCCCCCAGTATTTTTATTCTCTCATGTTCCACTAAGTTATCATATAGGTTAACGAGAAGAATTGTCCTCTTTGTATTAAATGCCAATCTTAGGATTTGATAATGCCGTTCTAGACTAAGTACAGTAACTGTCATGCCTGGTATAGTGTTTGATATATAAATTATCAACCCGCCTTTAGCTCTCCCATGGATTCCTGCAATTCCTGGTGAGAAATAAGTTTTATACCCTGTCAGGTGCATTTCTTTCGTGAGCCAGGTCTCCTGAAGGGCCAAAACTTGGCATCCTTTCACAAACTCTTGGATGCTTCCATCCGAGATTATTTCTCGGAGACCCGCAACATTCCAAAACATTATTTGGATTTTTTCTACTCTCCTGGCAGGGACCTGTCTTTCGTTTATCCTATTTTCCTTATCTCTCACTGGTATCTCCCAGTCTGAATTATGTTCCTTATGAGTTAAGGTGGGAGCCATACTTGATTTACTCCGCCAGGTGGAATTTTCCCCCTCCCTGGAACATGGTTGATTCCGTTGAATCAACTGTGTTTGTCCTTCGTTACTACAGATTTCAGCTAAAATATCTGGGGTGATGCCGCCCAAAGGAATATCTTCTTTTATCATAGGGGGTTCTAGCAACAGGGGGGGGGTTACTGTCAAGTCAATCTATTCCTTCTAAACCGCACAACGTTGAGAAGGGGTTGAATGTTGGTATGTTAAAATCTGGGAATGTTGATTGATAGTTATTGTTCAAGTTACCCCAGTAACTCTGGGGATAAAGTGGTTGCGGAGGTTGGCTAAAGAGATGGTTCTGAGAAAATTGATAGCCTGCTTCTCTCCACTCTGGGCGTTGCCTTCTAATATGGTGGTGTTTGGGATTATTTATCAGTTCCCGCGGGTAGAAGTAGCTGACATAGTGTGTGGAGATATTATCCCCCCCTATGGCCTCATACCAGTCTCCTATAGTTCTCACCGCCCGTGATCCTTAAAGTTGATAATTATCACGTCCCCCCTTTTGTCTTTCGGCCTTGAGCCCACCCAGACAGCACGCCTTACTGACAGGATTTCTCCATTGACGTGTGCAGGGAGGGGTCTATTCTGCTTCAACCAATAGATGGTTTTATTTTTTAGAGCATGATACTTCTCTCTTTTTCCTTCTTCTAGTTCTGGTACTCCTGTCATAACAATAGTATACGGGGCAGATTCAGGGGGTAAATCAACTATCCTACGTCTAGATCTTTTTGGGCGCTGTGGTGACTGTTCGCCCAGCACTCTACTTAGTATGGTATTAGTAGGAGGATTAGAATTAGTGTTTAGTAAAGGGGGAATTCCTTCTACAGGATTCTTCCCTGCTGTATTTGTTCCCCTTTCTATTACTTTAGCCCCGTCTTTTAACTGAGTGTTATTGGGTGGTTTAGGATTCTCATTATTAATTGTTTCTTTTGAGGATTTACCCACTGCTTTTTTCCCTTGCATGGTTCCAGGTTTCTGGGGTGCACCACTGGTAGATGGTTGTTCCAGTGGTAAGACATTGGGGGCAGTAGAATTTTGTGTAGGATGTTTATAAAATTGTGGCGATAGTTTGGTGATAGCCATAGTGTTATCTTCTATTTGCTTACCCAACTTTTCTAGATGCGTACTTATTATTCTTGTTCTCTCCAGAAGAGGAAGCATAAGTGCTTTCACTATTACCTCTATTCTGGAGAGAAGTTCAGCCTCCATTTCAGGGAGTAGTCCTGTCATGTCATTCATTTTCTGCACCATACTAGGCTTGGGTAGAAATGTGGGTGGGGGGGTTGTATTCGGAATAGTGATCGAATTTAAAGATGAGGGGGACGGTTGTCTCTTTCTTTTTTTTGGATGATTATTTGTTTGTTCCAAAGGTGGTGAAGGGGAAACAGGTAAACTAGGGGAACTAGATAGTCTAGATATATTAGGGCTAACTATGAGGATTTCAGGGGCTGGTTCAGGGTCATTACTTGTTATCTGATTTGTTCCCTCTCTCACCTCAATTCCCAAGGGAGTAAGTGACTCGAGGTCAATAGGGGGGATGGTGGAAGTCGGTGAATCTGAGACAATCACGTTAGGTGAACTTGCTTTCCCAATCAATCCTAGGGAGGAGCGCTTACCAGTTAGCAAGTCCATGTATAAGTGCTTTTCTGTGTCAGCTATTTCTTTTTCTAAGACAATCGTTACCCGTTTAAAAAATTGGTCGATGGTCCCTGTTACTGGCCCCTTTGATGTGTTAACAGTTATATTCCTGGGTTTTCCAGGATCTGAAGGCATGGTTAAACGTGGGTGTATGTTCAGATATATAGAACAGGATAATCACGGAGCAATACACAATGTCTCGTGCTACGTGGGTCAATGAGAAATTCCTGACAGATGGCAAAGGAAGAAAAACGATTCTTGCCAGAAAATAGTCATTAAGGGGGTGGCCCGTCCCGTCCTTGGTCGACCTTGGACGGCCTAAGACGGCCCGCCCTTTGCCCGGGCTTCGCCCCGGGCGCTCCCGCGCAGCGGTACTTTGACTCAGCAATAAAGAAAGTGTAAGGCGAGGGGCGGGGCAGGCAGGGAGAGCGACCCAGGTGTTGCGGGTCTCGACCTCACGCAGGGACTCCTGGAACTTCGAGACACTGCGGGGCAGCTCGCAGCCCTGCGGTTCCCCACAGCAACACACACAACGCAGCGGGACCCGCGAAGCGGGTCCGGCAAGGAGCTGGCTGGAAATCCGATGAAGACCCCACTCTGACACAAGGGCAGGCTCAGTCCGCTCAGTCCGCAGCTTCCGAAACAGAATTCAAATGGTCCCAGCGATGATGGATTCGAACAGGCTCTTGACCGCTGAGGTGAGGGCGGGGCAGGCAGGGAGAGTGACCCAGGTGTTGCGGGCCTCAACCTCACGCAGGGACTCATGGAACTTCGAGTCCCTGCGGGTCAGCTCGCAGCCCTGTGGTTCCCCACAGCAACACACACAACGCAGCTGGACCCGCGAAGCGGGTCCGGCAAGGAGCTGGCTGGAAATCCGATAAAGACCCACTCTGACACAGGGGCAGGCTCAGTCCGCTCAGTCCGCAGCTTCCGAAACAGAATTCAAATGGTCCCCAAAAGGTGCGGCCAGCAGGCCCTACCTTCAGAAACATAACATTCCTTGTAGATAGAAATGTTTCTGAAGCCTGGCCCTGCTGGCACGCAGCGTGTATGCTTTTCAGAGGTGCGGCCAGCAGGCCCTAGCTTCAGAAACATAACATTCCTTGTAGATAGAAATGTTTCTGAAGCCTGGCCCTGCTGGCACGCAGCGTGTATGCTTTTCAGAGGTGCGTGCCAGCAGGGCCTTGCTTCAGAAACATAACATTCCTTGTAGATAGAAATGTTTCTGAAGCTAGGCCCTGATGGCAAGCAGCCTGTAAGCTTCTCTGAGGTGCGTGTCAGCAGCGTCTAGCTTCCAAAACCTTTTTGTCTGCACTTCAAAGAGTGAGAGTGTTTATATAGCAGGAATGCGTCCTGAAGGTATTAAGAGCGTGGTTCCAGATGAGGGCGCTCCTCCAGTTAGTACACATGGAAGACACAGTGTCCTCACACACAAAGATGTCAAAATTACCCAAGAAGGCAAAGCAGTGGTGGACTTCATATGGTCATCATACTTTTTTGGTAGGCATAGGGATATTTATTAGGTGATTTCTTTGCCTTGTCCAGAATCACAGAATGTTGAGCCGACAATGCAGATACTCGAACCTGGTTCCCTTCAGGTGAACCAGGTTTGAGTTACGGCATCAATGGCTCAACATTGTTGTATTGTGCAATGTGCTGTGTGCAGTCATTGAGGTCAGAGCAGAGTTGCCGACTTTGGAGAGGGTGTGCGACGTGTGCACTGCAGTCATGGCTGTAATGGCCACAGCAGAGCTGCCAAGGGGGTGCATGTGCGACATCTCCAGTTATGGCCGCAATGGCCAGAGCAGAGCTGCCAAATTTGGAGGCACAGCAGTTGGAAGCTCCGCTCTGTCCATTACACCCATAACTGGAGATGTCGCACACACACCACCTCCAAAGTAGGCAGCTCTGCCCATTACGTCCATGACTGCAGTGCACACATTGGTACTGAAATAAAATCCAAAAACCCTTCAAACGGGTAATTCAATTTGCGGTCCATATAGTCAGCAGTAAGACAACCTATACTTTTGTTGCTCACCTCTATGCCCCACACATATGTCAGGACCAACCCTTTAGCTGAACCTTTGAGAGCTGGTTCCAAGGGGTTTCCATACCCTAAAGATTTTCCAGATCCAATCTAGAGAGAGTTTGCTTAAGAAAAGAGAGACACTTGATCTTCCCACCCTAGTCCATAGCCACTATTTCCATGAAGTCTTGATAATACCTATCCAGTGCTGGAGTTGACCTCAGTCAATGCCGGTAGGTGATCGACCACAATCTAGCCATAATTGTAATTGATTTTAATCCCAAATCCAAAAGTATTGGCAAAATGGGCGTACTCACAGGTAGGCTTAGGAGTGATCTTAAGAAGTTACTTTCACCTGTTGCCAACGGTGAAAGCTCCACCTGGGCCCAAAGTTCAGTCCCATACAGAGCACTTCAAACAGCTTTTGTTTGGTGGACATTAAAGGCTGGTGAAATGAAATCTGCCTAGTTTGTGAACAGCTGAATAATCTTAAAACACCTAATGAATAGTAGGTCAAACTAAGTGCATTCTTCCTAACTTGGGGAAGCCAAGACATGTCAGACGAAATCTGGTTGCTCAACTAATTGAATTCAGACACCCTTTGCAAGTTGGCACCTGCCAATATAATCAGGCATCTAAAGGATATATGAGGATTAATAACCATGCATTTGGTTTTACTCAGATTGATTACTAGGCCTCTTCCTCTACAGAAGCCCACAAACTGATTCATCAATACCTGGATGCCCATTGGTGACCTAGATACCAACAGGTTACCATCTGCAAAGAGCAAAATTGGAATTCTGCAGCAGGCTAGCATCACTGCATCCCACCTGCAATGCCCCATTTGGGCCACAACATCATTCGAATATAATGCAAATAGGGTCGGTGCTAAAACCCAACCGTGCCCCACCCACGCCCAACCTTTATCTGATCTGTAAGCTACCCTTTCTGCTCCCATCGCACCCGCAAAAAAGTATAAAAATGTAGTCACATTAAGATATCAAGAATTGAAGAAGGCATCCCTATCCTTTAAAGTTTTCAACAACATATTACAAGGAACTAAATCAAAAGCAATTTTTAAATCCACAAAAATAACATAAATGCGTACCTTCTGAATGTCCACTGTTTTCCACTAGATAAATAAAAATCTTATGACCTGGTCTATTGCACTCAGTTCCTTCATGACTGTTGCTACACTATGCGCTCCAATCATAATGTCTGATTTCAATGTTCCGCAGGAAACGCAACTAGTGCTACTCTAAGCAATGTTTCTCATGTAATGAAACTGGTACTCTGCTTAGCGCTCTCAAAGTTGCTGAAAATCGTATTTCAATGTTCATCGTGCAATACAACTGGTGTTACACTAGGCGCTCTTATATGGATTTGTTGATTTGGGTGTTCCTCCCTTAATGAAAATGGGTGCTATGCTAGGCGCTTTTAATTGGAAGTATGATTCCAATGTTCCACACTTAAAACAGCTGGCGCTATGCTAGGCACTCTTTTAATTGAAAGATGATTTCAATGTTCTTCGCTTAATGCAACCGGTGCTATGCCCCTTGCGGAAGCGAACATATCCCTGCTTGCGCTAATTTTCTGCCATAGTTTGGGGTAGAACTTACTCATGGAGTAAGAACGCAATGCTACGCCTCCATGGAATGCCCACTATTTGCCACGGGATGGTCAAAACTTAGGCGTTTTCTCAGGATGAAACATGACTGCTTACTATTGGCGTCACTTGAAGACACCACTAGCCATTGTAATATCACGTAAATATATCCCAAGTCTTTGATGCCAGTCTTGGGATTTCTGGATGGCTGAGGCTTGTGCCAAAGTCGGGCAGAAATCACCACTCTAGTTAGGGCAAGGAAGTTACACTCCAAAGATAACCCCTGCTCACCCCCTTTAGCGCTTATGCATTACATGTCCATGGCACCTTTTGTGCCCAAAAACCTATGCATTGGATGCCCCTTTTTAGGTCTCGCCTCTCAATGCGCATGCGCATTGAGCGGAGCGAGACTATAGGGTTTAAACAGACTTTACCTAGACTGGCGATTTGAAGCTGTGCCCGTGCGCTTTTAGGTCAAAGCGCAAGTGCATTGACATAAAATGCTCGGGCACAGCATCAAATTGCCAGCCATCTGTTCCCCAGCAGCTCTTCCCGCTCCGCCCCACAAGCTTCCCCCAGCGTGCGCTCAGCCGCACTCCTCCCACACCTTTGAAGTGAAGCTTAGCATCACTTCAAAGGCCCCTGCTGCTTCACACTATTCACGGCCGCCAGGCCGTGAATAGTGTCGCATTTCTCCTCCCTCCTCCCCACAGCAATGCCCTCCGTCTTGTTCTTTCAAGATGAACCTCTACAGCCACTTGGAAATATTTAGTTGACTTGAAAAAGTTTACATGGTATATATTTATTGAGGCAAATTAACACGAATTTGTACGCACAGTGTTCTTTGGTAAAATAAACGTATCATTTCCATCAGGGACATTTGCTTCGTTCAGTTTCTGCTCAAGCTTCCTGTGCGTTGAACGGCCCGGGAGGTTTATTCGTGTTGATGATGAGAAGAAGGCTGGGGATGTACTATTTTAAAAGTCGTTATCTTTTGCAACCAGAGGGTTTCCTCTCGTCATGTGCCCAAGTCGCAGATGGAGCTGCCAATCGCACGTGAGAAGTTCAGAGGCAGCGGCTCACGACCGCCACTCTTATGAATGCTGGCAGAATCAATGAAAATAGCAGGCCACATCCGCGTACCAAGCACGACCTGAAGACCAGGCTATTATTATTTTTTTTTAACAGAAGCTGCCGCAGGCCGTCCTCTTTCCGACCATTGCAGGAGCTCCACTTGCACAGCGTACCTGCTGCCAGGCTTCCAAAAAGCATGCCCGGACGTTCACCTCCAGGGTGTCAGCTGTCCCTCAAAGCTAAAGGTATGTGCTGTGCTGTTTTTCGTTTTGTTCCTTTCTCATCCGCTTCGTGGTAGAACAGGTGAATATTAACCACACAGGCCAGGTTTGCTAAATTCACTTTAGGGTGGGGTTCCAAAATGCCGTATACATTCACGACAACTTGCTCCTTGTTTCAGCACTGCTGCCTGCCTTCTTAGTGTGCGTAATCAGACACCCATGTGGAAGCTGGAGGTGGGGGAAACTTTTGAGAGCCTTTAACACCGCACAATGGGCTGTCCCTAGAGAAGTAGTCTATCATGGTGTTTACACACAATGACACACCTTACTAACTAGTGGAATAAAGTGCAAGGCAAATGCCTTGTTTCTGAAGGGTGCTGTGTGCATTAAAGTTATGCCAGCTGCAGCGGCCATCCCATCTTGCTCCAGGCTCGTCATAGTCCCTGCCTGTTTGTTCTGTCTGGTTGCCAGTTTAAAATGTTTTTAATCCCTCATTACCATAGGACGGGCGATGTTCTTACACTACTTTAGCCCCCTTCCTTGCCCTCCCTTTGCCCTCTGACCCCTGCTAGCACACATCAACAAAACCATCATCTGCGTGGAGGCAGCTAAGCTATCAGTGATTTACGGGAGCTGAGGGAGGTCCGGGGATGTTTGTGTTCAGGGGTCAATCCTTGCTCATGCAGATACTGACCAGTGAACCCAAAATCACCCCCTGCTGCCCTCTATCATTCACTACCATCTGCAAGGTTGCCAGATTTCTCTTCGCCCTCGGCCTTAGCAAAACCGGCTCTGCTGATAGGGCATGCCGTGGATGTTGCAGGAGCGGTTCCAGCACAGGGTGCACCCCACCCATTCACAAAGAGGTGCACAGGAGTGTGCGCTTGGCGCACCTATTTTCATCATTACATGAGCCGATCCTGACCTGGGCCAGACTGCGGCAAGCGTAGGCGCTCTGTACTCCCAGCCTGCACCACAGACCACCCGTGCTCCGCCTATTATGTCCTACAGGAGCACGGGAGGACGGATTTCGATTGCAACTGCTAACTCGAAAGTGTAAATGTAAATGTGTGCATTGGCCAGAGCGGTCCCTTAAGGCTCTGGTCTGTCGACTCTGCTCACATGGGGTGGAGTGGGAGCCTGCAGATGCCGGTGTGCCTACGAGCCTCGCGGCCAGCCAATGCATAAAAGCGGAGCCAGCTAGGTCAGGTGGGAAAAGCATCACACCCACTGCCCTGCATTCAGTCACCGGGAGTCATTGATGACAAGGTTCAGTTTGTGAATTGGAATTTCAAGTCAAAGGATTCCATCTCGATTTTTGAAAGAAACACCACTTTCGTGCATTCAACTCCTTACACTGAACATAATCTTCACAAAAGTTATTCACAAAAGTTTAAGTTATTTCCATTACAAATTAAATACAGTATTTAAGTATTAATTATTTTAAAAAAGTAAAAGCCCTTGTTATTTGTAATATCAATACATCTAAGTCACGTAAATACAAAACATGTTGCATTACAAGTGCTATAGGTGTCACATTTGCAAAAGTTATAACTATTGGCATTGTAACTGACAAAGCTATTAATTTAGCTACTTTGAAAAGTAACACATAAATAAAAAAAATCAATTATAAGACCAATAGCTCAAACTTTCCTAATGCGAGACCTATTGCATTTCCAATGCTTGTTTATATTACTGTACCTTTGCCACCTTGGGCTTGTTCAATTAAGCAGTATATTCCGGTGTTGTCACCTGTACCTTTTCACGTTGTGCTTGGGCACATTTCGACATTAGATGCCTAGGTCAGATCATATAGTACCTTTTGCACTAGATACGTATGTGGTGGCACACAGTACCTATGCATCCGTTTTGCTTGCGCATTTGATGTCCGCATTATATCACACCATGCCTATGCACCCTGGGCAGACGGTGTGGCAGGGTACAGTCTCATCATACAGTCAATGGGCATCTCTTATCCAAAGGCTAGGAGCGCTAACAGAGCCGTCCTCTAGGAGCTCATGCATTTGCAGTAGTGTTCACAAACTTTGCACAACCTACAAAAGGAGTGATAATGAATGCACTCTGGCCAAACATGGTTTCTGAGACTAAAGCTTTAATTCCACTGAGCAGTCAAAGTCTTGGAAGAGTGTGGTTACCCTCACTGTACTCCTGGGGATTACTCTTATGAGCTAGTATGCATTTATCACTTCACAGCTGTGCAGGGATCTGAGTCTTTGCATCTACTCCTGCATGTTTGTGCCCTGCATTTCACCCAGAGATTGCAGCTGTTTTCAGTAGCCATAGTGTGTAGTGATCCGCTACCTTCCTGCAGAGCTAACTGCTGATCTTCTAATCATGTGAAATGTTAAAATGATATAGAAACCTGCAGGGTTATGCACATCAACAAAACCATTCTGTGGGTTTCTGCATCCCAATGGCAAACTTTTCCCGAGGTGTGCATGAGAGCATGTCCTGCTGCTTTCTTAAAAATGTGCAGCATTTCTACAGACAACTGTTATTCCTAAGAACTGTATCGATTTTTCACCAAAATGTTTTGATTTATTTTTGTTACAAAACCTAAACTATAATTGCACAAACTAATCAATTTGGTTTAAAATAAGACCTGTTTGTTCCCTTTCATGTTCTCTTTCAGCTGCCCAATCAAGGGCCCGATGTAGTTAAATGGCATTTGACGATTCATAAATACCGAATTTTACCGATTCGGTATTTACAAATCAGTAAATGCTATGTAGGTATTTTTACCGATTATTTTACCGAATCTGTAACATTCGGTAATTACCGAATCGGTATTTACCGAATCGGTAATTGCCATTGATTCCTATGGGCCTTGAGGCCAATAGGAACCAATGTCAATTACCGAATCGGTAAATACCAATTCGGTAAAATTACCGAATTTACAAAGGGGACAGAGTGTCACTTTGATACCCTGTTGCACCCCTGATTCAGGCTTGTGTGCCATGTGACACACATACATGCCCACAGGGCATGTATGTGTGCCACATGGCACAGGTGCACATGCACAGATGTGCATGTACACAGGAATTCGTTATTTACCATGCAATAGTATTACATGGTAAATAACCAATTCCTAGGGTCCTGTAGCACTGTTTCCAGTGCCACCTACATATAGATTTACCGATTCTGTATATTTACCGATTCCGTATTTTACAGAATCGGTAAATTTACTGAATTGGTAAATTTACAGATTCTTTAAAATATAGGCCCCCTACATCTCAATCACCAAATACCGGTCGGTAACGGTATTTGGTGACCTACATCTGGCCCCAAGTGTTCACGTGTGGTGCATTAGTCCGATGGTAACTTAAACCCGCCTGGGCTATGATATAGGGAGTGCAGAGAACTCTGGAAATCCGAGGCGTTGTCGTGCACACAAAGGGCCTGCCAGCACCTGCTTTGGGTGTTTCCACCAGGGGGCACTCTTTTGGCTTGAGAGTAAAGAGTAAGAAGAGGTCCTTGAGGGTATTTCCTCCTCAGGACCGATTCCTCAACATGTGGTGAAGGACATCACAATCGACCGGGCCAGTCCTACATCTACTGAGACTAATGTTGTCCTCCATCTTCCTGGTACCCATGTGCATCTCAAGATGTGCGGACTTGGGAGATTAGTTGCTACCTGAGATATGGTAAAACGTCAGTGGCTTAGCACAAAATGATGGGGCCCTCCTGCAGAATGTGACGAGGGGCCCCGAGTCTCCCTTATTCGCCAGCCTTCGGCTCAAAGGGCCCCCTTGAAGTATAGGGGGCCCCTTGTAGGGTTGGTGGCCTCCCTGCGTGGAAGCCTGGTTACACCCTAGGCACGTAGGGAACAAGTGATGTTCCCCACACCCAGGGCTTTAAGTGGGCCGTGGTTTGCCGGTGCTGAGCACCTGCAGGTCTTTAGAGGGGGACTCAAAATGGGCACAGATTTTTAGGTTCCGTGTTTTTAGCCACGCCCTTAGCTACATTGGCCACGCCCCTTTGAGAGACCCCCAGTTTTTTCATCCCACTTAAAGCCCTGCCCGCACCAATACATTTCACCAGCACAAAGCTGGTGAAATGTCTGGATTGAAAACAGGCCACACATCAGGATTTATAGTGGTAATCTGGTGTGGAAACTCTGATTTCTGTGGTAATTCCCCATTTGTCAGGGGACAACTCGGCCACAAACTGGAATACCACAGTATTCTCACACCTGAGAATATTCAACCCCCATGCTTGACAAATCAAGGAAAGAGATGTATAAAGGCCACTGTTGCATGTGTCTGTTATTCCCAAACCTGTCCAAATTCACAGAATTATTTTCAAATATTTTGTATTCATCAGTAGGAGGTATAAACTCTTGAGCGTTTCTCCATAGGGTATGTCTGTGTAAAACGTGTCCACTGATGTGTGTTCTTTCAGATTTCTTTAAGGCAAAATTAATCAACATTGTACATTTCGGCACATCACTGCTACAAATTCACTTTTCTATTTAAAAATAGAGACTATTGCTGATTCTAGTAACTGGCTCCATGCTCCACATTCTGGTGTTTAGTTTTCTTCTCAGTTGCAGCTGTTCATCTCCTATTCTGGACCCAGTCTTTGTGAGGGGTACAACAAGCATTAGTCAAATCAAGCCGAGCTTTTTGGAAGGGAAAGCCAATATTGATATGTACCACGGACGATGGCTACTCCTTGTACACAGGCATAGTGGCAGTGCACCTATAAAGCAAGGGAATGATTCTATCCAGGGTTTTCATCTTAAATCTATTTTATTTTGCCCCATAACCAGTCAAACTGTGTTTTAAATTCAAGATCTGCTATATTTTCCCAGTATGATTGATACTAGACACCTATTTTACCAAACCATCTTGGTGAATACCAACAATTGTTTTAGATCAGACTCTCAAAGGTATCATGTTATGAAAATTGTATCCTCCCAAAGACATACCTTTTTATATGCGCTGACCTATGAAATTCTGCCCTTGGGAATGTTGAATTCAGCATTGTTATGCAGCACATAAAAACAAGGTGGATGGGAGGGAGGAAGTTGCAGACCAGAAGGCGCAGAAAGATTTCATAGTGGGGATGCGTGAGGTTGAGTAGCTTGGGACCATTGCAGAATGGTGGACTTCAGATTTAGGTGAAAAGGGTGTGTTTTTGATGTAATGTTGACTGAGTTGAATAAAAATAGGGTCTGGAGACGTGGTACTTCCACAATGGCATCAGATTATGGACATTTGGTGGTGGATTTAAGGAGAATTGACATATCTTGTTGGAGTTGTGTGGAAGGAGGTGGTATGAGCTGGTGAGTAAAGGTCTGGGAGACTGGAAGGCAAGGAGGTTGATGAACGTGACCAAGAGGTTGGGAGGGTACGGTGCAGGTAAGATGGTGTTCCCTACAGTAACAGCGATAGAAACATACTTTTAAAAGATTAAATAAGCCCAACTGCAGTTGGATTTTGTTGGTCAATTAATTGCAGTTGGAAGGAGTTTGCTGAGAGCCAGGCATTAACTGACCCTTCAAGAGGTACAGTTGTTGTTGTTTTTAACGAAGGTCTCAAATGATCAAATTTTTTGCACTAACTAGTGGAATGCAGGATGTAAAACAGCACACAAATCAAGTACGGATGTATCACTTTTCCAATATTTTAAGTTGAATAAGGCATTGCAGAATTCAATATGACATTCTTCTCCATACCTACTCCTGACCCACGTTCAGAAGCGCTGCAATACCCGCTTGACTTGAGGAAGCACGTATTCCATCTTTCTTGGTGATGAGGAGCCTCTCATAGAACGTGGTGAGGACATTCCAGAGTGGTGATAATGAGATGTTCGGCAGAGAGGCAATGTGACATGTATCAAAGACCAGCAGGCTCTTGTCCGCAGGGAACCGGGCTGCCGGTTTCTCCATGGAAGCGATGAGGAACTCCCTAGGCATATAGATGCACAACTTTTGGTAGTAAGTGTTTCACTGAGGCCAGCATACTCTCCTATGAAGCAGCGTAAGTGCTTCCCTCTCATCACCTGCTGCAAACAGGAGAGTAGACTGAACAAAACATCGAAGTCTTGGGTTCTCCAGCATCCTCCATGCACGGTTAGCCTGGTTGAGCTTCTTAGGAAATGAAGCTAGGGGATAAGAGTAAAAATGAACTGCCATGAAGTAATCCATTGGGATCCCTTGTGGGCATGCTCTCTGGTTGGCTGCTTCCCAGGTGGAGATCCAGTCTATCTGCTCTTAGAATCAGTGTGAAGTGGTCATATTTTTCAGGATTAAAAAGTCATCATCGTTGATGACTGGAACAATCTGGAAATGATTCACTGCATTGCTCCTCGTGTTGGAGGTGTAAACAACAGCGCAAATGATGGCCACAATGACAGCTACCAACAAAAGGGAGAAGCCCACTATAGCCGCAATTTGGTACTTCGGATTCATGGAAGCGCTCGTGAACCTATGGATATATGAAAGTTGGTAATGATTATTCTTTCATGCAATTGATACATTGATGCAAGTTTATGATAGTGGTCATATTATATTGCAACCGTTGTCCCTCCACCTCTCCCTCCCCATCCTTATAGCAGATTGTGAAATCTTAAGATTTGTGTTTGACGGGAGAAACCAATACAAGGTGTATAGAATTCTAACAAAATTGGTAAGCCAACTGGTAGCACAATATGTTACAATCATCAAAGTTTGTAAATATTTTCTGAATCCCAAAAGGATACTTTGCTTGTTAATAGGTGTAGGAAGCAGGGTTTCTGTTGCAGTAACCCCCCACTTTTTGCCAGATTTCTGATGCACCATGACTTGATGGGTCCGGGGTCCCTGCCAATAGGTTTCCAGGGCCTGTGTTCCTTTCCAAAGCTGTACTTTTGTACACCCAATTGGCACATCTCTGGCCACATGTAAGCCCCTTGCAAAAGACACCATGGGTACCAAGGACACTGTAATCAGGGAAGGCCTTTAAGGACTGCAGTACATATTGGGCCACCCTTGGAGGTCCTTCACCTTAATACACACACATACTGCCATTGAAGGCTGCATGTTTTGGTGCAGAGAAAAGTGAAGAGTCGACATGGCACAGATACTTGTGTTGAAAACGTGCGTGTCACAATCCTGGGATGAATATTTCAACACACGTTTTGGAATGGAGCGTGAATGAGTGTATGCAAGCAAAACTTGAACAAAAGCAAAGGAACTGAGTTTGGAAAAACCAGGTGTACTTCAGACCCCTTTCAGTGTGACACATACCTGTGTGCCATGCCTGCCACCCACTGCCTTTGATATAGGTAAGATACCCCTCAAGCTGGGTGCACCATACCACTATTGAGGGTACAGTTTCATGAGCACTGTACACTCCCCTACAGTGTCTAAGTCCATTCATAGACATTGTAAGTGCCGTAAAGCCATCAAAGAGTATATGGTCTGCGAGTTTGTCACTACGAACGCCACAGCACCATTACTGAATTCTGGGATGTTTGGTATCAAACTTCTCAGCATAATAGACCAACGCTGATGCGAGTGTGGGATTTATTATACAATGCACTCAGAGGGCATCTTAGAGATGCCCCCTGAAAAACAACCAGCCTCTGGTGGGTTCCCTGACTGATAAACACCAGCCTGCTACCACGAGTTTGAGTGGCCCACCGGTCCCAGCAAGGTCCCTTAGCACTCCAGAGTCTGAGATTACCTTGAGTTGACCCCTCTAGGACTCCCTGATGTCACCTGCAGTTTCTGCACGACCCCCCAATTGCGAGTGACCCAGTAAGGCTGTGGTTCCCAAACTGTGCGCTGCGGCGCCCTGGTGCGCCGTTATCAGGAGCCAGGGGCGCCGCGCACGATGTGGGAAAGTAAGTGCGAAAATCGCACTAAGAATGTATCACTTTCGCCCCCCTGCCTCCGTGATGAATAGGTTGCTCTGCCCAGGACTCGGCTACAGACATAGCTGTGAGGCCCGCCTGCCACTTTTGGAGCTGGGGAACCGGGTTCAACCCTCGACGTCAGCTCAGAATCCTGTGTCATTCTGGGCAAATCACTTAATCTCCCAGCGCCTACAAAAACAGAATACACAAATGTATCCTTGTGTAACGTGACTGGTGCTCTTCGGTCGAGTCTGCGCTATACAAATCTGCAGCCTAAAAAAAAAAATAATCCAGCCGACCAAAACACAGAAAAAAGGGCAAAACTTTTCAACTGTCAAATGACATTCAGGAACGTTCCTATTATGACGGCTTTTTCAAATTCATGTGCAACGTTGTACCAAGTCCATTATCAGGCCGAAAAATCACATTATTGATGACATATATTTTGGATTCTTTAAATGGTGGAATAATTTAATGATTGAGAGAGAGAGAGGGTGTTCGTGCGCTGCTTAATAAACCTGTGGCGGTATCCCAGTGTTCTCTCAGGGAGCACAGATACGCATGAAATGACTGTATTTAACCTCCATTGGGTAGGTGGGTGCGGGGTCAGGGGCCTGGTGGAGAGCGTTGGGTGGGTGGGTGCAGGGTCAGGTCCTTGTGGAGAGCATTGGGTGGGTTAGGGGCTCTGGTGGAGAGTGTTAGGTGGTTGGGTGCAGGGTGAGAGGCCTGGTGGGGAGCGTTGGGTGGTTGGGTGCAGGGGGAGAGGCCTGGTGGGGAGCGTTGGGTGGGTGGGTGCAGGGTCAGGTCCTTGTGGAGAGCATTGGGTGGGTGGGTCAGGGGCCTGGTGGAGAGCGTTGGGTGGTTGGGTGCAGGGTGAGAGGCCTGGTGGGGAGCGTTGGGTGGTTGGGTGCAGGGTGAGAGGCTCTGAATCCTTCATCACGTCTAGGCTTGATTCCTCATGTAGACCAGTGGTTCCCAAAGGGTGCGCCGCGGCACCCGGGTGCGCAGGTAAAAAAATGGTGGGGAGCCACAGGCAACTGCCAATTAGGTCAAGGGAGTCACCGGTCAAAAAGGTTTGGGAACCACTGCAGTAAGGTGAAATGCAACCTCAAAAGGCACCCCTGCATGCCGCTGCCCTGCACCCTGGAGAAGAGAACCTGAGGTGCATCTACGTCTCCAAGCCCTCCAACTTACCTGCCCAACTTTTGGTTCCTCCAAGAAGTGTTCCTGGACCGAGCCTGCAGTCAAAATCCAAAACCGGCAATCCCCATTGAAAACAACAGGTCACCCAACGCCAAAATAGCACCCTGCACCCGGCCGCCCTTGAGCCGCTGTGGGTGCTTTGCTTCCACAACTTTGTGGCCTGCTCATGAGCAGCCACTGACCGGAGGCTCCCTATCCCCCACAGGATAACATTGGGCCTCAGTACTCTGCACCCGGCCACCCTAGTGCTGCTGAGGGTGCTTTGAGAATGCATCTTTGACCCTGGGGGAACCCTTGGTCTAACCCTAGAAAAGCAACTCCTAAACCTAAGTACTTACTGTTAAACCAATAACCTTGTTTTCTCCCAACGGACTGCATTGACTGCTTTCTTGTGAAAAGTGTTTTAAGTGTTGGATTGCATGAAACCCTAAGATACTGCATATTTACAAAATTAATTTACTTATATCTAGGAAATGTCCCAGTGTGATATCTAGGCATATCACACTGAGTAGAGAAAGTAGTTTAAAAATAAATCTTACAAATAACGTGCCCAGTAATCTGAAAAGTATCTGAAAAGTCATCCAAACAAATGACTTCCCTGTAAAACATCCAATTGCATTCAACTACATTCAAACTGTATTTAACTGCATTATTCTGGGTAAGTATTATTGGACTTTCCGGTAACAGGCCTGGATTACTTCTAGAAAAATAAAAAAACAACTAAATAATATTTTTATACAGACAAATTGGTCTGAGTTCAGTCTTTGAGTGTGTGACATAATTTCTTGCCTGAGTGTGTACAATAAATGCTTAACACTAGCCTCTGATAAAGCCTTTCTGCTCGCCCACACTACCATAAATAGAGAGTAAGGCATTATCTACTTTACCTCTGCACATCATACCTTACTTTGGTATAGTATATACAGAGTCAGCTTCCTACAGTGAGCTTGCATTGAGGAAGTATGTACATTCTGACTGTGCAAAATGCACCTAAATACCAAAAGGATTTGTAATTTGTTTTTGAATTTTGAACCCTGTGTGTTAGTAGGCACTTTAATTTGACATCCTAATGGATTCTGGGTGTTGTAGTCCTGCAAAGACTTGTGCACCAGATACTTTTGAAGTGTGAAGTTGCTGTATTAGGAACAGTGAGGCCTCACAAAATAGAGAGAGGTTATAAAACTGACCCCAGTGTGGTTCCAGTTGTGTTAGTATTACTCTCTACTGAGACTGTACTGTAGCTCCAGACACCTGTTGCCTGCAGGCTGCTCCCCAAAGAAGGCACCTCTCTCTATAAACGCCATAGGAGGATTACCCAATGCCCCTTCTTTCCTCTCCTTACATAACCGTAAGCGGTTCCAAGCCCTTCCTATTGTAAAATTACTAAAATAGACTTTCATGATTTAAAACACATGATTTGCTGTCATCCTTCTGGAAATATCAGTTGTCAATTGAAACTGGTTTCTACTTGATGCAGCTGAGGTCAGTAAGTTTTGAATATTGGACTATGTGAGCCTGAGTCACAAGATATATGCTACCTTCTACCCCTGAAGATTTACCCCTACATTTGGCCTAGACGTACAATATTTGGCACCATTTTCAAAATGTTCCAGATGTTTTCTAGTGGCAGTCACTGCTTTCCACCACAACTTTCACCTGTAGGCTGTTACACGAATAAATATGCACTGTGTAAACATATACACATGTAAATTCCTACCGATTCGGTATTTGATATCGAATGATTACCTACATTAGACTTACCGATTCATGAATACCGAATCGGTAAAATTCGGTATTTATGAATCTGTAAATCTAATTTACCTACATCTAGCCCCTATTTACGGGATTTTGGTTTAGGGCAGCACAGCAAGGAACCTTGTTGCGCTACCCTACGACAAAGTGAAAGGGCAGGAATGCTCCGTATTTAAGCGATACAGTGCATTCCTGTCCTTTCACCTTGCGCTAGTGCCTTTTCGGCACCCTAGCGCCAACATAGGCACCCTTGCACGATGGTGCAAGGGTGCCTCTGTTGCAGTCAGGATTGATTTTGGGCATGAAAGGGAAACTTCCTGCACAAAAACAATCCCAAGAGGCGTTTTCCTCTTTCCATGTCTGCTGCAGAATGCAGCAGACATGGAAAGAGCAAAAATCGAGAGGAAATTAAGGCACTTATTTACAAGACCCTTGTGACACTTTTGAGTCATTTTTAACATGGGAAAAGTGACGCAAAAGTGGGGCAATGGGCTTGTAAATCTGCCCTACGTTTTTTTTCCTAGTTACGCCTCACCTCAGGAAACATATGGATTTGGCGCTTCCCCCGGTTTAAGTTCTTGTAAATCTGGTCGCAGTGATTTGTGATGCGTTACACTGCTCATGATAAATGAAGACACTCAAATTTGCAAAAGGTTGCTTTGCGTGGCTTCAGAAATTTTTCATTAAGACGCCCCTATTAATCTAGGTCATCCCACCCTGCCATGGTCTCTACCTGCCTAAGATTGCAAAGTTGCTGCCAAGTAATATTGCAAACTACCTGTGCAATTTTACATCTTTGCAAAAAAAAAACTGTCCCAATATGAAACTGGCAACAACTGAAATGTTCCCAAAACTCAGAAAAAAAGTCCTGTCAACTGTATCCACTGGGAACCACTGCCAACTACATTTTTCAGACACATTTGCCTAGTAGGCTTAGATAAATGGACCCACCGAAACTTGATGAGAAGTTTAAAAATAACTGGGAAAAATTTGTAAAGTAATTGGTAAACAGCTGAAGCGCAGATACCTTTCAAGCAGGATATGAAGAGGTGTTAAGCTGGAGGTGGAGAGGTCTCGCTGTCCCCTGGGTCCCCAGGTCTCCTTCTCTCTTCTCTCCCTCCCAGTGATCTCAGCCCTGGCTCTCCCGCCCTCTAATCTACACCAGGAGAAACCTCCCTGCCTGCTATCAGAACCGGAAGGGGCGGGGCTAGAGGAGGTAGAGGGAATGTGGTAAACTGAGGTGTGGCTGTGGAGAGGGAGGCAGTGAAGTAAAGTCAGCAGCAGCACTGTGCTCGCCCAGACAACTCCACAATGGTGTGAGCAGGGCACCCCACTGCAAGGGCGTGTATGGAACATCACTGTGTGCACAACAGAGGAAACCATAGGAACCCATGGTCACACAATTTGTAAGTCACATGGCACATGAATCTAGCCTTTTTGCTGTTCTCATAGCCTTTTCACAGTAGTTATCTCTTGCTGTCCAAGACTGTGATCAAGTTTGAATGAAGAACTTCATTAGGTTTGGGAATTATGTTGATTGTGTCACTGTAGGCAGAAGACTGGACAAGATCACGTTTCACTTTTCGCATAGTTAAACATTTCACTTGTGGGGTGTTTTTGCACCTCTGTGCTAAAGCTTTTTGTAAAACCTCTTTGGTATATGCACACCCAAACAAACTGCATGTTTTGTCTCCTTAGTCAAGGCTTTGTCTCAGTGTATACAGGGGCGTAGCTTGGTCATTAATATAATCACAACTGCTGAAAAACATCAAGGATCTCTGGTTCAACTCACTAATATATATTTGCAGCCTCAACACCAAAATCTACATTCCTCAGTGCTACAGAAATATTCTCCAGCTGAAGACTCCGAATATTTATTATTAAATTTGAAAGAGTTGCTAAGGATGGGCTCGGGCGCAAGAGGCATGGACCCATTATCTTGCCCCGGTGCTAACTGGGAATATGCAAAAGGCATACCCAGCAGCCAACCACATGGGACCAACAGAATACAAGAAAGTACAAAGACTAACCTGGAACATTTAGGTCATGATGAAGAAGCACACTAATAGGTTTTTAGAAACATTAAATTAAAAACAATGAAACTACTCAACAAATGTACTTTAACCTCAAAGATAAAGCAAAGAAGTGGCTTCAAACACCCACCTGTACAAGGAAGAAATGAGAGGTTAAATAGTTCTTGAATAGCATCCTGAAGCCCTCCATGGGGCAATCCAGAGATGGGTGGGACAACACCCAAATCCCACGCTCTAAGGGTAAAAGATCTTGCTCCTTCTTGTCATCTGGCTTATAGTAGCAAATATCTACTGGCCCTCACTTCTAAAGAAAGTGCTTCCATTGCAAACATAAAGCCAAAAGGACTTACAGATGAAGTAAGGGGCAGGACTGAAGCTACCCCAGTGTTTCAAATGCCGGGGCTGGAGCCACATTGGTGGGACCTGGGCTCCGTGAAACACACCGGCACCCATGGAAGTAGGAGTTGTTGGGTTCATTATTGGGAGGCGATAAACCCAAACAGCACCCGTATCAATATGAAGCGAATATAAATTGAGCGACTGCGCTGGGGCTTGTGGATAGCAGATGTTTACAGACAGTCTATAGACCAGAGTTGTGTAAGCAGAGCCTGAATCCATCAAGTGCTGCAGTTACCTGCATCCATGGTAATACTAAGGTCTATACTATGAACATGATTCCCACTAGGGTTTACAGTCATAAATTTGAAATACCAGTTGGGGCATTACCCCTGTTACTTCAACGGGTGGTGCTGGACACAGATATTCCTTTTTTCCAACAACTGTTCTTGCCATCGAGTGGCAACAGGGGTCTCCTTCCTCCCAAAAGTCTGAGATTTTCAAGAAAGGCCCTCCGAAGCTCTAGAAAAGCAAAGGACAGAGGAGAAAAAAAGAAATTGAAAGAAAATGATCCTATTCTAGTCTAGTGACTGATAACGATATCACGTTCAGTGAAGAAGAAGCGTAAGATTGCACTCTACGGTGCGCACTCTGCAGGGGGGCAAGACTCTGCCATGAGTAGGTAAGATGGCGCTGACTGGTTTCTGGCCCTCCGCCTTGGGCGACAGGGACACAGGCGACTGGGCTCGCTTCACATGTCTGTCACTGGGGCATCTTGGAGCTCCTCTCTGGTCTAGCAGTAATCTTCTTCTTCTTCTTTCCAGCTGAAGTCTTTTGTGGACTTATGACCCACTGAGAAACAGCAAGTACTTACAACACAACCTATAAAAGATTGCTTTGACCCAGGCTAAGCATTGTCGTCTACCCACTTTATACCAAATGCACTCTCTGTGATGGAGCTTTCAGTGATGGTACTAAGCCGTTTATTGTTGACTTGCTCATTGGCGCTCACCTCAAAACAATGATAGACTGATTGGACCCACGGGAGTCAAATTTGAGACTGATGGAGATCATGCACACATGGCCACTCGATTGCTAAGCTGAAGGTGAGCTTCACCTCAAACCATCACTATGCTGTAAAGAAAAGTGTTTTGGATTCTAATGATCTTTTTCCGATTCCCTACAAAAATGCAAAAAAGAGAACCAGGTCTTTGGGTCTATTGCATGCTGAAGTGGAAAAATGTTACTCCTAATGAGAATGGTCATGACGGTTGTGTGTGAACTTCATGGTTGTTTTGGGGCACTTTTAAAGTGCTGAAGGTGTGTGGTGTGACTTTCGAAATTAGCTTCAGGATTCTTCATTCTTCTTTGTCTTTCTCAGGATCTGATCTCAAAAACAGAAACTGATCTAAGTCGAAACCAGAGCTGCAGCTCTTGGCGTACAAATGGCCGCCTTTGTGAGTCTTTTCGAGCATGTGTCAACCGAAGAGATTCTGATAACAAGTCAACTTGGAAAGTGCTTGTAACTTCCCTCGCGCATGCGCAGTGCGCAGGTATCCATGGGAGCTGAAGGGTTCGTGGAGGATTGGCAGGTACCTACATCTCTGACTGTAAGTGAAACAAAAGACTTATCTAATCTGTAAACCTTTGCTCACTCTCGAGAGGTAAGTCAACACATTGGTAGAACTGCAAACATGGGCAGGGAGGGGAGGAGTTATCTTGTGTGGCGTAGCCGCATGAGTTTCTGTGTGAGTCAGTTCCCTACTCCACCTCCTTCTTTATACGTTTTGACTTGTAACCTAAAGATTAAACAAGTCATGGGTTTTGAATCTTGTGAATAACAATTCTTGATCCCTATTGGCCAGCAATTGATGGACCAATGTCAAACATTGCTTTCTTGGCTTCACTTCGAAAGCAGATGTGAGCAATGCCTCCTGCCTGGGCAATGCCAGTGAGGACTGGAGTGCAAAGCCTGTGCATTAGTGAAAGCTGCCGGTGTTGGGTGCTGCTAGCCTGGAGGAATCAGCAGCTGTCGCGGCTCACCGCCACGCTCTTGTACCACCTAGACCGAAAGAGAAGTTTGAACTGGCTCCAAGCTGTGGGGATCAGTGCTCTACTACCCGTTAATGCCCTCCTCTCTGGTCCGGCTCTCTTGCCTCCCACCCCCTGTGAACACTGCATTACATATCCGAAGGTTGGTTGACTGGTACTCAGGGAAAGAGTCATTATGAAATCACCTGCTAACTAATCCCTTCTGTGTGTTAATTCACTCCAAACCCTTTGAAATCTATACAAGAGCAGCCATGGAAAGGACAAAATAGCAGACACAGAAAGGCTGGACTCAAAGGGGGGGGGGGGGGGTGGAAGGAAATTAGGAATGTATATACTACAAAGCAAGAGGCAACTGCACCAGACATACGAAGGCCAGAAGTAGCTGGTATATTTCTCGCTTTAGTATTTAACCTTACAATAGTAGTATTAGAAGGTAGGTTCAGTCAACTCATCCCCGTCACAGAAATGCACACATTAAAGATACTACCGCTGAGAGGTGCAAACAAGAGAGGAACGTCGATGAGAGTCCTGTATACATTTGGTTATGAAGTCGCATTTGGAGTACTGGACCATGCTTGACTTTTCAATACCATGATTCAGGGCAGGATATTTTTTGCAGCTTTTTGTTGTTTATTTATTCTGCAGCAAGAAGCGCATTGATCTTCGGATCTACTTTACGCTTCGGGTTAGTTCATAAATCTTCCAAATATATTTGCCCACACGCGCTTGATCAAGATGGCCGCCCGAACTCTCCACCTTGAGTTTTGATGGCCTCCGTTCTTGGGGACTGGGTGCAACAAATGGCCATATGACTCGCGTCCATAAGAATGACCACTGACCAGCAGGCCTAAATGCGAGACCGTAACTTTGAAATATATTTTGAACTTCCAGCGGCTTCAGATGATATTTGCTCCTCAGCATAAATACAGAAAATGTTTACAAAATTACCGAATACTTATCTCCAGGGAGCCAAACACATCAGCCTTCCCACTCAAGAAGAAGCTCAGCCTTCTCAAAGATTTGGAAGTTAGAAGGACCCTCACTAGGAGTTGGCCACGATCAGATATGAAGCTTATCGCCCCACTTGGGTCTTCGATGTTTTCCAGTGCCATGATAATCGCCTTTCATACCTTTATGCAGAATTGGGGACGGATTGTGACTGGGTTGGTGAATTCCAACCCATACCTAAACCCCTGTTTACCCATGGGTGGGATTTCCGATCAGGGGCGATGACTAGCGCCTGTACTCGTAATCAGGACCCAACCCGCAGAGTGTGGTGCTTACCGTATGTTCCAGTATATACCGAGCATAAATATCAGCCTGTTTGATTTACGAATATTAGCACAAAACTCCTATTTTTAAATTGTGTGTAACATAAATTACCACACATATCCTGTCAGTTTCTTTACAGGCCTTCTCTACAGGCAGAAACATCCTCAGCTGTCGAGGGGCAGTCACAGTACAATCATTTCGGGCCTCCTGGCCTCATTAACTCATCAATGACGTTAAACCACATACACCACAGGAAACTCGATTACGTTCCCAGGCCTATTCTGATTGGTTCAATGGGTTAGAAATATATATCTGTATAAATGAATGCATGCATGTATGAGTGTGTATGTATGTTAGTAATGTATGTATGTAATGTATGTCTGTATGTATGAATGTATTTATGTATCTGTGTGTGCATGTCTGTATAGGTATATGTAATGTATTAGTGTATCTATGTTTGCAATGTATGTATGTATGTAATGTATGTCTGTATGCATGAATGTATTTATGTATCTGTGTGTGCATGTCTGTATAGGTATATGTAATGTATTAGTGTATCTATGTTTGCAATGTATGTATGTAATGTATGTCTGTATGCATGAATGTATTTATGTATCTGTGTGTGCATGTCTGTATAGGTATATGTAATGTATAGGTGTATCTATGTTTGCAATGTATGTATGTAATGTATGTCTGTATATATGAATGTATTTATGTATCTGTGTGTGCATGTCTGTATAGGTATATGTAATGTATAGGTGTATCTATGTTTGCAATGTATGTATGTAATGTATGTCTGTATGTATGAATGTATTTATGTATCTGTGTGTGCATGTCTGTATAGGTATATGTAATGTATTAGTGTATCTATGTTTGCAATGTATGTATGTAATGTATGTCTGTATGTATGAATGTATTTAGGTATCTGTTTGTGCATGTCTGTATAGGTATATGTAATGTATAGGTGTATCTATGTTTGCTATGTATGTAATGTATGTCTGTATGTATGAATGTATTTATGTATCTGTGTGTGCATGTCTGTATAGGTATATGTAATGTATTAGTGTATCTATGTTTGCAAGGTATGTATGTAATGTATGTCTGCATGCATGAATGCATGTATGCATTTGTGTGTGCATGTCTGTATATTCGGCTTGGTTAAGTTTGGAGATCCACATCTGCACTCAATAGCCTCCCCTGAAGCGCAGTGTCTGGAGTGTGCAGAAGACACGCAGGAGGCAGTAGGGAGAGTGTAGGGCGTTTGTGACCCGGGGGAAATGCTGCACCAGTTCTGAGAACCACTTTGCATGATGGTTTCAACCCATGGTCTACCAGTACAGAAGAGCCTCGGAGGCCCTGATGTGGCAAAGGTGGCCAGTGAGCCTGAGGACTCATCCAAGACCCACACCTGCTTTCCTTGACTTAGTGGTCACTACTACTCCCCCAGTGCACACTGGCGGTGCAGTCCCAGCAGTGCTTTGGCCAGGCAGGGCTTGTGGTCCCACAGCCTGTACATCTGAGGGGCCGGCTCGCGACTCCGTGGTGAGAAGCGTGGGCGTGATAAGGGACACATACAAATTGATGCCCGTTGGGATGCTGGAGAACAGACCCTCCCCCATGCGGGCTGGTTTCTAGTTCTCTGTAGGTTCCGAGGTGATGCAAGATGGCTATTTGGGAAAACCACAGGCCAGGTGCGGAGACGTACCCCACGTTGGCGAGAGAGCAACAGACTCGCCTCGTGTGATGACCAGGACAGACACCCATATAAAATAAACATTAGTGACATAGCTCTGAATTAAGGATAACGAATATCAATGACAGAAAAGAGCACTGTATGGGAGATTCACCTGTCCAGCAACACTGACAGTGGCTGTCTCCAAGCAGGTAAATGTGGAGACTAGATGGCCCAGGCTTGATGCAAGGTTAAAGTGTGGAGTCCGGCGGGCTACTGACAGAAACAATAGGTTTCCACCTGCTGGCCACCTTATTGAATTGTTGAGTGCTCAGGTGGGGACTTAAGCCCTTCTTCTTTGAGGGAACAATTCCAGGGAAATTCATGTGAAATACAGACGTTGGCAAGCAAATGAGCTCATGTCAAATTGATCTGAAAGCACTTAATGGCAAATGAAGGCATCCCTACTGCCAGTAGTGGCTGCCAGTGAAAATTACTGGGAAGATGGGGGCAGGTGTTGAAAATCATTAAAATGGGTGGAGCAAGGGGCAAGGAAAAAAAAGAATTGACTTACCTGGCTGCCAGCTGGCGCCTCGCCTCTGTCCTATTTTGTTGTAGCGGGAAGCACATACAGGCTCGCCTAAGCCAATCACAGCACTGCTGTCACCATGGCAGCAGCATGGTGGCTGGTCTGAGAACCGTGGTTCCTCACCTGGCTGTGCATTGCAGCCTAGTGGGGAACATGCAAATTGCGTATAACTGTTTGGCCGGACCAAGATGGTAGGCCAAACTGTCATGCGCACTTAAGTGCCACAAACACTCCTCCTCTGCTGTCTGTGGAAACAGCCCAGACCCACCATGCCCCCTAAACCTCCCTCAGTGGAAGAATAAAATGCTAATAATGTTGCCTTATTAACTTTTTATTTTTCCTTTTTTTCTCCCATTTCTTCATGGGAGCTTGTGCTATGGCTGGTTTATGGCCTCAGCACAAGCTCCCATAGAGAAATGGCATTATGCAATACCACCATGTGTGGTCGCATTGTAATGGCAGTGTCGGGACAGCCAACTTGAGGTCGGTCGGTCGGTCAATAGACCACGGCGATGTCGGATGGACGTGAGTCCATGTGACATCGTAATCAGACTGACAGTTCTAGTCACACAATATATTTACCACACAGTCATTACCATGCATGTCTTTACCACCCACGTCCAGGGGTGTAACACAGGGCCTCGCAGCCCCCGCGGTGCGTGGGGCCCCAAGTTATAGGGGGTCCCTCGGCACTGTACTCTGGCCAGAGAGCTCCTGATTGAGCCTGGAGGGGGCCCCTCATCGTGCCGTGCAGGGAGGCCCCCTCAATTTTCGTTAGACCGGTGCCCACGTCACTACCAAGCATATACCTTTACTGCTCATCATTGCAAATATACTTAATACACATGCCTTTACCATGCATTTTTGGAAGAATATATAGTTAAACATATATCTAGGTACATGATATATTAATTTATAGAATAGCAATATTTATTTAATACTTCAATATTGATTGTAATAATTATATATGATTTTAAGTAAAAGTATTTCATATAATTTATTTAAAAAATTGTAACATACACATTTAGGAGTGGTTTGTAACCAGTTACTTGAGTATTAATGTTTAAAGATTAAAAATATATGATATTTAAATAAATGTTTAATTATTTGAAATAATTGTAGGACTATTACCCAAACCTTTCTTCAAATCCTGTAATTGATGTGTATCTTTCATTCACACACTCAGGCGGTACGAAGCACAAAGTTGTTAGTTTTTCAAAACTCATACTTGAGTTTACTGCTAGACATGTAATCCTTAGCTAAGGACGTTTTTAAAAAAATGTTCTAATATGTCTGGAGAAAGTGAAAAAACCTCCTTGAATTATTTGGTTGTCGGGGTAAATTTTGGTCATAGTAGTAATCCTTGTTAATTCAAAGTCAATTATAATTTCCCCAGAACTTTTATCCACAGTTTTGATTTTGATTACTGATAAAAATTCAGTGGAAGGTGAGGATCGCTTTTCCGGGAGTAAGCTGTAAACTAATGTGATAGTTATGTCATGTATGTTAGCATGAATAGTGTACATTTGGGTGAATGGATGGGGTGTTGTTTTAAAAGTCCCATTCATCAACCAAATTTCACTATTCTCACGAGTTACCAAGTTAAGGGTTGTCTAAATATAAGTATTCTTTTGGGAGAGTTTGACCATCATAAAGGAGTAAAGGTTCATAAGTGTGAGAAACTTCACTGGCAGTGTTAGTTCAGAATAGGTTTGTGGTGTTACTTGCCAGGGATTTCTTGCCTGTTTTTGCATCTGTACCATTAGGTGATTTGCGCATACCACTAGCTACAATCATGGGGATTTTTGGAGCTAGCTCCGTTTGTCTATTAACAATGAACAAGCTTGGGGAAATACGTTTTGCATGATTATTTGAGACACTGCTGTAATTGGATTTTTTTAAATTATTCCTGTAAAAAATGAGAGAAATTTTAACGTTAATCTTTGTAGCCTGTAGAAAGAAAGTTGATAGATTTGGTTATGCTTTGCTTTTTACAGAATATTTCCCTGAGATGGTTTTTTATTGTATCCTAAACTGATTTTTGGTAGCCTTGTGAAATTTCTTTTGATTTTTCCTGTGACTGGGTCGTTGCTTCAGGTGATTTGTTATGTGATCTGTAGAAGAATTTGGAAAAATAGCATTTTGTGAATGCTCTAGTGTTTAACTGTGGTTTATTTTTTTTGTGACCAATGTACCTGCTAAGGGAAAATGGTGTTTCATTGTTACTTAGGATACTGTAGTGATTGTGAAAAAATATGCTATTCTTCCTGTGAAAAAGTGAGTCAAATTTAAGTGTTGATCTTTGTAGCCTGTAGAAAGAAAGTTGCTATATTTTGTTATGCGTAGATTTTAACAGAAGATTTACCTAAAAAGGTTTTTATCTTTTCATGCAATGTGTTTCTGAGGTCTTGTGAACCCCTCTTTCTCCTATTGGATTTACCAATTTGTTTTTAATTATAGGATCTGTTAAAAAGAAAAAAATGAAAATATTTGGTGGTGATGCAATCCCGCGTATGCAGTTGAACGCTGGCTGATGGGCAGTATGTCACTTCACACAATTCTCCATACACACTCGACTTTGAAAGTGTTGCTGCCGGTGACTTCCGTTGTTTTCAAGATCTGGAGATGGTCACTATACCACATGGGGTGGTGGGGTAGGTTAACAAAGGAAACACCCCTCTGGCATAATGGTAGTCTGCCTCAGCTGATGGGATTATCTGGGTTTTCTGGCTTGGAGGCTATAGGAATGTCTACTATAGTAGATGTTCTTCACGGTCGGATCTTAAAGTCCTTCCAGGAAATGCAGCAAGAGTATGACAAATAGCCCCACTTCTCGTAGTAAAACACACAAGGCTTGGCAGAAAGATTTGGGCCCCCTGGATGAAGACGACTGGACAGAGGCATTGGAGTCCCCACACGGCGCTGCTATTGCAGCACAATTGAGATTCAGACAATTCAAATACATGCATCGTGCTTATTACACCAGATCTAGGCTTTGGCGTGACGGGCTAATTGAGTCCCCTCTCTGCTTGGTGGCGTAGTGGGCAAAAGAAGGATGAATTTAACCCAGATCTTTTGACTGGGGAAGAATGTTTGCATTGTCAGCATTCCGTCCATCATTTGTTTGCTGTAACACTTTTCGCCCTAAGTGGAATGGTTATGCCCAGATGTTGCTCCCTTGCTCACTGTGCCACTGGATTCAAGCTAGCCTGGCTAAAGAAGGGTGACATACCCTGAAACCGGTCCCAGGATGCTTGTTTCCGGTCCAGGGAGGACCTGGCCTGGCAGTTCGGGCTGGAATGTTCCCATGAGGCACAAAAATAACGATGGATTTAACCCAGATCTTTTGACTTGGGGAGAATGTTTGCATTGTCAGCATTCCGTCCATCATTTGTTTGCTGTAACAATTTTCGCCCTAAGTGGGATGGTTATGCCCAGAACTGGGTCCCTTGCTCACTGTGCCACTGGATTCAAGCTAGCCTGGCTGAAGAAGGGTGACATACCCTGAAACCGGTCCCAGGATGCTTGTTTCCGGTCCAGGGAGGACCTGGCCTGGCAGTTCGGGCTGGACTGTTCCTATGAGACACAGGGTCAAGACTGATTTGCATATGCATGGGTCCAAACTGGGGTGGTGTAGGGGGCAAAAGAACAATGGATTTAACCCAGATCTTTTGACTGGGGGAGAATGTTTGCATTCTCAGCATTCCATCCATCATTTGTTTGCTGTAACTCCAAGTTATGGACAGTACCCTCATACACACGGTATGGCAATGCAATGCACTCTCTAGGTTCTGGCGGGGCGTAATCACATGTCTGTCAGAAGTCCGGGGCTGGGATATCCCTTACACTCCTTGGCTAGTCTTGCTTCACATTACGGATGGTACCGGGGGCAACATATATAAACACCACCTATTGCTCCTGGCCCTCACGTTGGGTGAAACGGGATATAGCCAGGGCATGGAAAGACACCACCCCACTACTAGTCGGGACATGGAAAAAGGGCCTTGATTTTTGCACGGGTCTAGAATTACCAATATATAAAGCTAGAGGTTGTCCCCAGAAACATCCCAAGCTCTGGAAGAAATGGGCAGACTATCGGGGATTATATTTGGAACCTATCCCAACTGAATCGTTAGATTAGTAATGGGTGAAAAGGCTGTACTGTAGATAGGAGAATATGGCTGTCATTGTATAGGTATGCAACTGGGGTGACGAGGAATGGCATGCATTGTATTGTTTATTAGATATATGAAACTCCTCTGTATGGTTGGCAGAATGTGTTTGAATGTGTTTGAATGTGTTTGATTGTATTCAACTTTCAACTGAGTTCATTTATGATTTGGTGTAGACACATGAGCAAAACCCTTGAAGGTGAAAATGTTTTGAATATGCGCTGATTGTTTTCAGCTACTGTAAAGAAATAGGTTTTGGACCACTGTCTTTTCTTACCGCATTATACCCAGGTCCTTATCCTTTGGGTCACCCCCTTGTATTAACGGCAATTCAAAAGTGGACATCACTATTGCTACTCTGTACATTGTGCTACTGGTTAACCTGGCCTGGCCAGGCTTGGTACGGCTGTTGACAATAACATTTTGGTGCGAAAAGAAAAAGAAAATTGGTGGTGTAACAGTAGTAATTTTGTTTTTTTGTTTTAGTTGTTTGCCGTAGGAGGGGGTTTGGGTTGAGTAAAGGGGAGGTGGGGGGAGTTAGTGTAGGGAAATAGGAAATTATTTTGTGTTGGTTACATGTTATTCTGTGTTTTTTTGGATTGAAATGGAACAGTGGAGGAATAGAAGAGGGAAGGAAGGATGGAAGATGGAAGGCTAAATAATTTTTTTTAGTTCATAGCAGTAGGGGGGGTTTGGAATGAGTACAAGGAAGGTGGAGGGGAAGAGTCAGAGGTAAGGGTTTAGAAAGTCTTGCGTGGGAGATCTGATTAGTAAAAGAGGTATGAGATTATGCAAGGAGAGGAAGAGGACGAAAGAGTACATAAAGGATTATTTTGGGGATCATAGTAGTGGTATGGGGTTTGGGATGAATGGGAGAGTGAAGGTAGAGGATATATTGATAGAGGTATAGGGAGATAAATAGGGTAGTGCATTGGAAAGAGTAGTAGAATGAGGTTTGAGATGAGTCAGAGAGATGAGGTAGATGATATATAGGGTGAGAAATAGGGTAGCACATTGGATATGCTGAATTAGAAGAAAAGTACAGAATATATAGATACATAAGTACATGGAACATATATATTCATAAGGAAGGTATTAAATGTAGATTAAATATGCATTTAATAATCTCCAGCTTTCAAGTGTTGTTGTACTTTAAATTAATTAATTTTTGGGGTATTTATTTGTATTATCAGCGAACAGACTCCGGACACCACCACCCTCTCCACAACCCACAACCAGCCAACAATCTCCCCCTGAAAACCTGCCACCACGGAAGAGACCACCACGACCATGAAAAACACCCAGTCAGGAGCCCCCACGGACCCCTGCCAGCCGCGCATCTACCAGAGAGCAGCTGCCGCCATAGCACCCAAACTCAGCTGGACCATCAAATCCGGCACCTTCCCCGACGACTGGAAGCGGGCAGGGGTCATGACCCTCCTCAAGTAACTTTCGGCCGATCCGACGGATCTGAAAAACTACAGGCCCATCTCCCTCCTTCCCTTCACAGCCAAGGTCACCGAAAGATTCATCAATGCCCAGCTGACCACCTTCATTGAAGAGAACACCACAATCGACCCATCCCAGTCCGGATTCCGCAGCAACCACAGCACTGAGACAGCCCTCCTAGCCGCCACTGACGACTTCCGCATGCTACTCGACCAGGGCCACACAGTGGCCCTAATCCTTCTAGATCTCTCTGCAGCCTTCGACACCGTCTCACACCGCATCCTTTCAGCCAGACTCCACGATGCTGGTATAAGGGGTACCGCCCCGGCTGGATCCGCTCCTTTCTCACCAGCAGAACTCAAAGGACCCGACTCCTACCCTTCCTATCTGAACCTACAGAGATCAACTGCGGAGTACCCGAGGCATCCTTGCTCAGCCTTACACTCTTCAATATTTACATGGCCCCGCTCGCTGCCATCGTCAGACAGCACGGACTCAGCATAGTATCCTACACTGACAACACCAAGCTCATCCTCTCTCTCATGAAGAACCCCGTAGACACCAGAGTCAGCTTCCAAGAAGGAATGAAGGACGTTGTAGCCTGGAGGAGCAAAAGCTGCCTCAAGCTGAACTCGGAGAAGACAGATGTCCTCATCCTTGGACCCTCCCCCTCTGTGTGGGACAACACCTGGTGTTCCCCTGCCCTCGGAAACCCCCCCTCCCCAACATGTATGGCACATCCATCCATCCATCCTGCTTGTGGCAGGCGTAAGGTTTTGATGCAGCACAGTCGTAAAAGTTACTCAGTGAAATCTTGTAGATTTCACTGCGTCACTTTTACGGGACTTCGTTGGGACGGAACGCCCACCCTGCATTCATTATACCTGACGCAGGTATATTGTAGCGCAGGGCTTTACAAAGTGACGCATCTCACTAGATGCATCATGTTGTAAATATGTCGCATTGTGGCACATTATTTACGCCGCCGCTGTGTCACAAACATGACCCAACGGCAGTGTAAAAGTGACGCAAGGGGCTTGTAAATCTGCCCCATAGAATCATGTAACTATCAGTAATATGTACATTTGTTGAGCAAAACTAACGAATATCTATATTTTGAAAAACATATTTAATATACACGTTCATACAAACCAATACACAAATATAGGTACATATCTATAGTCCAAATAAATACTTATCTACAGAGGGATATGCTGAATATTTCTGTTTGCGTATTGTGGTTATGCGGAGAAGAGCCAATTCTTGAGTCGTTTTCAGAAGATAAAGGGTTATCTGTAAATCTTATGTTGGGTGGTAAAGAGTTCCATAGTTTGGCTGCTTGAACAAAGAAGGATGTGCCATGCATGTTTTTTTTCTTGTACGTTGGGATTTTGAGGTGAGGTGCCACTCTAGAGTGGATGCTCCTTTGTTGAATGTGTATGCTGATTTTATTCCTGATAAAGAACAGTTCCGCTCCTTGTATTGCTTTGTGGGTGTGGGTGATACAAAAGAACTTGAGCATGGATATTCTGGCAACCAGTAATTAATGCAAGAGTAATCTGCCGAGTTCTGAATCCGTTGTAGTCTTTCCATAGTCATTAAAGGTGATCCGTGGTAGAAGTTATTGCCGTAATCGAGTTTGGACAGAACAAGAGAGATGATAGCCTGGACCACGTGTGGAAATCCTAGATAGGGGAAGATTTGTCAAAGAGTTTTTATTGTAACAAAGCTTGATCTTGCTAGTTTGTCCTGTTGGGCATTCCTTGATAGCCTCAAGTCCATGATCATTATGAGGTTCCTTACTTACCTCAATACTTTAGGCAGTGTTCCCAGATCATCAGGCCAGACGGCGAGTGGGCCATAATTTTTCTAATTGCCACATGTGAATATTTCCAAAACGTTTTGGAAACATTCAATTTGAGATGGTTCAATGTCATCCATTGATCCACGGCAACTTAAAATTGGTGAGTTTCCAATGTCTGTGAGGCATTCCAATTGAAGGAGTATGTGTGTGTCATCTGCATAGTTATAGCATGTGAAGTGAAATTGATTGATCAGTGCTGGTAATCAATCAATCAATCATATCCTTTGTAAAGCGCACTACTCACCCGTAAGGGTCTCAAGGCGCTGGGGTGGGGACTGCTGCTACTGCTCGAAAAGCCAGGTCTTGAGGAGTTTTCTCAAGGTGAGCAGGTCTTGGGTCTGCCGTAGGTGGATGGGGAGGGTGTTCCAGGTCTTGGCGGCGAGGTGGGAGAAGGATCTGCTGCCAGAGGTCGCTTTTCGGAAGCGGGGGACTGTGGCGAAGCTGAGTCGTCGGTTGAGGTACGTTGGTCCGGTGTTGTGGAGCGCCTTGTATGCGTGGGTGAGGAGCTTGAAGGTTATCCTCTTGTTGACCGGGAGCCGGTGCAGGTCTTTCAGGTGGGGTGTGATGTGGCTGCGGCAAGGGATGTCAAGGATCAGGCGTGCAGAGGCGTTCTGGATGCGTTGGAGCCTTCTCAGGAGTTTGGCCGAGGCTCCTGCATAGAGGGCGTTTCCGTAGTCCAACCTGTTGCTGACGAGGGCCTTGGTGACCGTTCTTCTCATGTCAATGGGGTTCCACTTGTAGATCCTGCGAAGCATGCAGAAGGTGTTGAATCAGGAGGAGGAGACGGCATTGACCGGTTTAGTCATGGAGAGGGTGGAGTCGAGGATGACCCCTAGGTTGCGTGCGTGGTCGGTGGGTGTTGGAGCGGTTCCCAGTGCGGTTGGATGTAATGACGTCATGTAGATGTTGAAAAGCATGGGTGAGATGATAGAACCTTGAGGGACTCCTGCTTTCGTACGGTTTGGATGAGAAAGGGGAGAAAGCGTAGAAATACCACCGAAATTTATTAAGCAAATTAAAGTGGCCATTAAAATCTTGGTGGGAGGGAAGGCACTCAGGACAGATTACCTCAATTCTGAAATCTACAAGGCGTATAATGACATATTAGCTCCCCATTTTCACCAGGTATACACTAAACTTTGAAGGATAGTGAGTTACTTTTGTCTTTGCTAGAGGCCGTGATTATGAAGCTACCGAAACCTGTGAAAAAAACACAGCAAATGTGCCTTATATTGCCAACTGTCTCTGCTTAATCTAGGTAGATAATATCATTTTTGTGAAAGTAAAAGCAAACCGCTGATCAGTACAAATGGGGGATATGGTTTCCCCTGTTTAATCAGGTTGTGCACCACACAGAGGCAAATTAGTCAACCTACACACAGGACTCTTGTATTCTCTTATACAGTTTAAACCCCAGATTAGAAATTGCAACCATTCTCCTGGATACAGAGAAGGTTTTTGATTCACTGGAGTGGCCTTATTTGATACCTGCACTCTGAAGATTTGGCCTTGGGGAACAGTTATTAAAAACAATTATACTACTCAATTCCAAACTGGTGGCCATGGTCCCTGCAAACATTCTAACTTTGGGGCTGTTTGCTGTGGCAAGAGGTAGCAGACAAGGCTGACTTCTTTCACCTGTCCTGATTGTGCTGGCCTTGTATCCTTCCCTCCAATTCTTCCAGGAACACCATACGCCCAAAGGCTCATACTTCTGTTTGGGACCCTTGCCCCTCTTTATGTATGAGGTCAATATCATCCTATATGTCTGTAAACCGAAAGATAAAGTAATAATGCCCTCACTTAATAATATGAAAAGTGATCAGTTTTGGTTGTCTCAGTAGTATATCCATGAATTATACCAAAACTGAACTGTTTCCCTTAATAGAGGTCACATTAAAGACCACTTTAGAACTACCGCATAAATGGATGGAAGAATCACTTAAATATCTGTGGATGGTATGGAACGGAGACACAGAATCCATATAGAGTACATTATGGTCCGGCAATTGAAAGGCTGACTCACAAGATTAATGAGTGAATAATACAGCCTCTCTAGCTGGCTGGGTTGCACTTATAAACATGGTTGTCATTCCCAAATGTCCATATTTATTTATGAACATCCCACATCTAATTAATAAGACTTTCATTCAAACTCCTAGATCACTATTGACAAGATTTATATGGGAAGGAAAATAACTATGGAGAAGTTGGGAAATTCTGACACTTCCCCTTGAACAAAGGTGTGTTTGAGGTACCTGACCTGGAACAATGCAAAAACAACAATTGAGGGACAGAATGCAGAACAATGTCATACATTCACCCCAGTACAGAGATCTGGGCCTAAATCCACAGTTTTTTTGCTCACCATGCCATTCCAGTTTGAACCAAGCCACATGCAAATCAGTCTTGACCCTGTGCCCAATGATCAGTCCAGCCCGAACTGCCAGGCCAGATCTCCCTGGATTGGAAACAAGCATCCTAGGACCAGTTTCCGAGTTTCACCCCTCATCAGCCAAGATAGATTGACTCCAGTGGCATGGAGAGCACGGAACCAACGTCTGGGTATACCCGTCCCGCTCGGGGTGAGAAATGCAAAAACAACAATTGATGGACAGAATGCAGAACAATGTCATACATTCACCCCAGTACAGAGATCTGGGCCTAAATCCATCATGGGTATGCTCACCATGCCATTCCAGTTTGAACCCAGCCATATGCAAATCAGTCTTGACCCTGTGCTCAATGGGAACAGTCCAACCCGAACTGCCAGGCCAGATCTCCCTGGACTGGAAACAACCATCCTTTCTGGTCCAGGGAAGACATGGCTTGGCAGTTCGGTCTGGACTGTTACCATGAGGCACAGGGTCAAGACTGATTTGCATATAGATGTGTCTGAACAGGGGTGGCAGAGTGGGCTAAAGAATGATGATGGATTCAACCCAGATCTGTTACTGGGGATGAGAGTCTGAAAAGTTTCAGCACTCCGTCCATCATCTCTTTGTGTTTGCTTCGACCTCGAACAATATCACCTGGGGTTGCAAAGTCACTATCCTAAATATTGGCACCACTCTGTATAACTGAGAAAGAACAGACACATGGCATACCTCTCTAATCCTTGTTGTTGAAAGTACTGCCAAGGCTAGGGGGGTGAGAGAGCGCCATGTTATTTTGGAAAATAGGGGTGCACCATATTCACGAGTATATTTAGAGGACATTACTAATGTAGTTTTAGAAATGTAACAGTAGGTCGGGGATCAGTGCAATATGTAGTGAGATGCTTTATTAATTTAGGTAATGTAGTGCCTTTATTAGACAATAACGTTTTGCATTATGCAGAAATGTAATCATGTGTGAAATGTCGCATTAACAATAATGTGCCTTAATGAAGTATATACGTGTTATTAATGAGTGGGTTAATATAGGCTTTTTAACATGAAAAGTAATACTTGTTTAGAAAATAGAGGTAACGTTTATACATGCTGAAGAAATATCAGGTTGCTTTAGAAATGCATTTGAGAAGTAAAGGCCTGCACATGAAGAAATCGTAGAGGCCTAACTGTGTTTTCTTTAGTTAGCTTTAGTTGCAAGCGAAAATGTTCATCTCCTGGGAAAGGCTGTTCTCGGCAAATATTGAAATGTAACTTTGAATGTGTTCAGTACTGTTGTCGCGTATCTCCGTCTGCAGGTGCAAGGCCACTGGCTTCGTTAGTTAGAATGATCCATTGTTTAGGAGTTAGAGTGGTAGGCGCGGGTGCTGAGGAGCTGCCAAAGGAATTTGGGAGTGCAACATTTAGCGGAGAAGGTACCTGGGACCCAAGGACACACCATCGGATGGTTGTTGGAAAGGTGCAATGATGGAAAACTCAGTGGATCATCACCTGCTGGAGGGGCGTACCTGGAGGCGTGTCAACTGTTTTTGGGGTTTTGTATTAGGGACAGCTCCCGTGGGTGGAGTTCTCAGTTGTAGTCTTGGGTGGTTTGGGGTAGAGAGCAGACCTGAGAGGGTTTTAGACAGAAGGCAGAGATTGGGCTTTGGGAAAGGCAAAGATGTAGATAGTTGTGATTCCAGGCAGAGTAGGGTGCAGGACGGAGCATCTTAGAACAAGCTTGGTAGCTTAGGCTGCTTAAGGAAAGTGAGTGTACTTCTTTGGAAGTCACCACTGCTGACACCTTTATTCTTGCCTGGGTATAATGTTATGTAGGGATGTCACCTTAGAGTCAGTGTAGGGACAGTCTAACCAAATTATTTCTTTTCTGTAAATGCAGTCCAGGACTTCAGTTGGGATTGTTATTCTTTGCCTAATGATCCTTGAATTGATAAGAGCGGGAAAAGGAACGAGAGCGCTCGCCCAAGCGGCTGCGGAAATCGAGGAGACTATGGAAACGAGGGCGGGGGAAGCTGGGACCCACGGCCTCCCAGACTGAGGCGGAACGGCAGGCCGCGCTACTGGAAGTCGAGAAGATTGGTCGAGCGGAGGGCCCTGAATCCAGGGGGGCCATGGACTCGGACACTCACGTATCGGCCTCTGGATCGGAGTCGGATCTTTCGGGGATTCACCGCGCAGAGGGGCCGCGGGTGACACCGCAAACGGCGGATGAGATCCTGAACATATGAACATCCGTTGATGCAGCATGGGTAATGTTTGAAATGACTGGGAGGGGAACCATTGCCTGAGCACACAGTGGGGGCCGGGGCACACCGCAGGGCTCGGGGCAGGGCGACCATGTGGAACGGGGGAGGAGACGGGGAGCGAGGCGGCGCAGCCCCCCTCTGGACGAGGCCGCGCTCCGAAAGCCCTTAAGGCACCCACGGCTACGGCTGTGTAGTTGAGACCTGGGTCATCAGGTTTGGGAGTTTGGATGGGGACTGATATATCAATATTGGGGCCTGTTCTGGGGGAGGGGGGGGGGGGGGGTACCACAGTTGGGGACTGTTTACTTTTCTTGAGGTTGTTGACCCTGGGTGCACCATGGGGAGGGCAGATGCAATGTTTTGTTTTGTTCAGGGGGGGCACCACCACCGCCGAAGGGCAGGATCTGGGGAGAGGGTTACGACTAGACCACCGGGACAATGGCTAATGTGAATGGATTGAACTGTATTACCTGGAATGTCCGGGGCCTACACACCATGCAGCGTAGACATAAAGTGCATGCCTATTTAGTGCGGAGGGGAGTACACATTGCAATGCTGCAAGAGACGCATCTCACACGACAAGAGGGGGTGGCGTTACAGAGGAGATGGCGGGGACAGGTTTTCCACACCAGCTACTCGGCCTATGCGCGGGGAGTGCTTATATGGGTTAGAGCGGGCACCCCTTTCCAACTAACGCGCCAATGGGTGGACCAGGACGGGAGGTACGTGGTGGTGGAGGGGAAGCTAGAAGGTAAGGATATTGTGCTGGCTAGTATATACGCCCCGAACACGGACCAACTGGCTTTCCTAGCGACACTGTCAGGGACGCTGGCCCACTCCTTGGCGGGCCCGGTCCTGCTGGGAGGCGACTTTAATTCCATTGCCGACCCCTTGCTGGATAGGTCCCACCCCCCCCTACGTGACTCCCCAGTTCATAGGCTATCTAGAGGGAGGAGGGAATGGCAGGAGAGGTGGGAGCTAATAGATATTTGGAGAGGGCAACACCCGACTGACCGGGATTATTCGTTTTTCTCCGGGCTCCATGACTTGCATGTCCGTCTGGACACGATGCTCTGCTCCCGGGGGGTGCTGCCGAGCGTCACCGGTTCAGAGTATCTCTCGAGAACAATTTCGGACCATAACCCGCTCCTAATCCGGCTAGCATGGATAGCGGAGAAGCCCAGGATTCCGCTCTGGAAACTGAGGCCGGAGACCCTAGAGGACCCCCTCTTCGGGGAGGCCCTAGCGGAGGGAGTGGACCTATATTTCGCAGAGAATGCAGGGACGGCGACCTCTAGAGCGACGGAATGGGACGCCTTGAAGGTAGTGGTGAGGGGTATTTGTATTAAGGATTATGTAGGTGTGCGGAAAGTACTGCTGGGCGACTTGACTAAGGCGGACACTACGCTTAGAGAGGTAGAGAAGAGGCGGCCCGGACACCCAGACCTCCAGGAGGCTCTATGTGCGGCCAAGGAGGCAGTGGCCGTTGAAGTGGAGAGACTTCGGGCCTTCGACTACAAGCGATATGTGCTGCGCTCCCATGTTGAAGGCGATAAGGCGGGCACGCTCCTGGCATGGCTCTCGAACCCCACAAGACGGTGCGCTCCCATACTCCAACTGAGGGACACAGCGGGCGTGGTGCAACACACACAGCTGGGCATAGTCAACGGCTTTCAGCAATATTACGAGGGTCTATACCAGAGTACCCCGGGAGACAGGACGGGGCTGGTGGACCCCTTCCTGGCTGACCTGCCCCTGCACCGGCTGGAGGCGGACCAGGCGAAAGATTTAGGGTCTGATATAGACGTGGGGGAGATACGGGCGGCGGTGCGGCGCATGGCAAGGAACAAATCGCCGGGAATTGATGGACTCCCTATAGAGTTCTATAGCAAGTACCTGGACGCGCTGGCACCACGGCTCCTGACTGTCTATAGAGAGGCCAAGGCGACGGGCCGGCTGCCGCAGTCGATGCGGGAGGCGTTAGTGGTCCCACTATTGAAACCCGGCAGGGAGGGCGCTGACCCTGCGTCCTACCGACCACTCTCCATGCTCACAGCGGATTATAAAATCCTGAGCTCCATACTAGCGGCGAGGCTCCTGCCTCATATGACGGGGCTTGTACACGGCGACCAGAACGGATTTATACCACAGCGCAACACCTCACTGAATATCAGAAGGCTTGTCCGTATCATGGATGGGCTCGACGGCGGGGCAGGGACGGAGCTGGTCCTCTCAGTCGACATCGAAAAGGCCTTCGACAGCCTCGAGTGGGACTACCTATATGCTGTTATGGAGCGCCTCGGGCTGGGTGCCGGTTACATTCACTGGACGAAGGTCCTTTATGCGGGGGCGATGGCAAGAGTGAAGGTGGGTTCGACTGTATCCCTCCGCTACCCAGTGGAGCGGGGCACACGTCAGGGCTGTTCCCTCTCGCCGCTGTTATTTGCGCTGGCTATTGAGCCGCTGGCGGCTGCGGCCCAGACAGGGCAGCATACTCGCGGAGTGCGGGCCCGAGACGGACACCATTTCATCTCGCTATATGCCGATGACCTACTGCTGTTCCTCAGCGACGGTGTGGAGGACCTGCAGAGAGCGGAAGCCCTGCTGGAGAGCTTCGGAGAGATGTCGGGCCTAAGGGTTAACTGGCCCAAAACGAGCCTGTTCCCGCTCCTGGAGGGCACTGCCCAGCCACAGCACCGATCCGAGGCGGTCTGGAGCCCTACCTGTATAAAATATCTGGGGTTCCACGTTTACCACAAACCAGGAGACTTGCTTGAGGGCAACCTGGGGCGCTGCATACGTGGACTGAAGGGCTGTATGGCCTTTTGGGCCACGTTACCACTGTCGGTAGCGGGCCGGATATCACTACTTAAGATGGTCGCCCTGCCGAGATTACTGTATTATTTCCGGACGCTCCCAATCTGGCTACCCGGCTCTTTCTTTAGACAATTTAAGTCTCAGATTACGGCGTTCATCTGGGGAACGGGTCGGTGCAGAGTAGCGCTGGCCACGCTTTCTCGTCCGAAGGATGAGGGGGGGCTTGCGGTACCGGACTTTGAGCTATATTACCTAGCAGCCCAACTGCAAGTCTTCACGCAGGAAGTAGCGCGGGTGTTCCGGGGCCCAGAGGATGAAAGCTTACGGGGGACGCCCAGACATGTCCTAGCATATGTAACCCTCCAACAGCGGCTGGACAGTCGGGATTTGTCACTGGAGCAGCGCACGTACCGACAATGCTGGAACCGGGCCCAAAAGAGAGCGGGTATCCAGCGCCCATATGCGCCCGAGATCCCCCTGGGCATGCTTACGGCCCTACCACATGGCGGCGACTGGTCGCACCTACAGGAATGGGAGGAAGCGGGAATACAGGTGGTTGGGGACCTGTTTGAAAATGGCGCACTGCTCCCATTCCAGGAGCTGACAGATCGCTTTGGCATCCCGAGAGGGGGATTTCTGCTGCACGCAGCCGTAACCAGGGCGATGCAGGCCCACTGGGGCACGGGATTGGAGGAACCTGGGACGGCAGCGGCGTGCCAATACACCATGATGGCGGCAGGCACGATCAAGGCGGTAACGTGCCTCTATAATCGGATGCTCAGAGAGAATACCCCTCCACTCGCATCCCTCAAAGCCAAATGGGAAGCGGACCTAGGAAGGGAAATACCTGACACAACGTGGGAGCAACTTGTCCGCAGGGCTCGCAACAGCACGAGGAACGCTAGGTTCCAGCTAATCCACTACTATGTGCTGCACAGGGCGTACATGACCCCGGGCAGAATCAGGCGGTATTTTGGAGATGAGACAGCGGCCTGCCCTAGGTGCCCGGAAGAGGGGGCCGAACTGGTGCACATGCTGTGGGCATGCCCGGCCCTGCGGGAATATTGGCAGGACATAGGAGAGGTGTTGAATGAGGTGACTGACAGATCCATAGAATACGGTCCAGCGGAATGTCTCTTGCACTGGTTCCCCCACACCCCCAAGAATAAACTCACCAGTAAGTTTATAGACATGGGACTGATGGTGGCCAAGAGGGAGATCACGAAGAACTGGAAGGCGAGAGTGGGGCCAACTCCGCGGAGGTGGCGGCAGGAATTTCTGAAATGGGCCGCGGCAGACAGCACACATAGGTACCAGCTTGCGCGTAGGACCCCTAGCCCAACAGCAGCTAACACTGCTACCTCGTGGGAAGTAATGGTGCAGGCACTTAGGGACAGCGAGGCTGATGATGAGGGGGAGGCCCCCGGGGCGGATGGGACGGAGGAGGTGGACTGAGGCCCTAGGCGCAGCAGGTATGCAGGGGGGGATGACACTAGCAATCCAGGAATGGTCGCAATGGAACCTCAGGCAGGTGGTGGTGGGTGGGATTGGTTGGGGGGGGAGTTCGGGGCTTTGCGCAGGGAAGGGGAGTTGGGGATTAGCGCGTAGTTAGGTAGGACTATAAAAGTAGGCATACACAGTAATCCGGACACTGATTACTCCTTCATATGGAACGTCAGGTGTGGACGAGCAGAGACATCATTGCCGCCCAACCCCAGGGTTGTGGGCATGTAGGCTGTGTACAGATTGACGAAGCAAGTTGAAAGTCTGCTACATTTATGATGATACTTCTATGTGTAATGACCTGTACAGGTATGTCTACAATAAAAATTATTTCAAAAAAAAAAAAAAAAAAAAAAAAAATGATCCTTGAATTGATTTTGCTTTTCATCTTGAGTTGTCTGAGACTCTTGCACAGAATTATGTTTGTATTAGTTCCCGTTTATTTCCTGAATCTTTTGTTGAGATGCTTGTACATTCAATTATTTTTGGCTATGTAATACATTTTGAACTTCATATGGTAGTCAGTGGTCCTTTGAATTAATTTGATTCGGACAGTGAAGCTGTTAAATTCATTTGTAGTGATCTTCCCTCCACGCTCTTAAGACAGGTAAAAATGTCCATTTGACCTGTTCTGGGATTCTAGAAATGGTGAGTAAAATCTAGATGAGAATCCCAGCTTCCCCAGGGGAAATAGTCACAGTATTAAATACCTGCTGGACATGGAAGACCTCCACTCACCACAGAATGTAAAGTGATGCAGATATTGGCTAAAGTTGGGTTGACTGAGTTGGGACCTCTCTCTACTGAGGGAACATTTGTCACATTAGAGTAACCCTGGGCGTAGTATGCGTAGTGGGGCTACGCGAAGCTACGCAAAGTATTGCGAGAAACTACGCCCACCTACGCACTTCGCGTAGCCCCACTACGCGCCGCCTGCCCCCCTCCCCTCCATACCTAATTTTTGAAAATTTTGAAAGAAATGTAAATAAAAAGGCACTTACCTTGTGCGCTGCGTCCCGGGGCTCCCTCTGCTCGTTCCCGCCGACGTCGCCGCCCTCGCCGCCATCTTGAATACCAATGCGCATGCGCGGCCGCCCGCGCATGCGCATTTCTTGCGAGAAAAGCGCATGCGCGGGCTGCCGCGCATGCGCATTGGTATCGGCGACGGCGGCGCGAACGAGCAGAGGGAGCCCCGGGACGCAGCGCACAAGGTAAGTGCCTTTTTATTTACTTTTCTTTCATTATTTTCAAAAATTAGGTATGGAGCGGAGGGCGGGAGGTGGGTGGCAGGCAACTTCGCTACGCCCACGGGGTGGGCATAGTGTTGCCTGCTACGCCTACTTTGCAAAGGGCGAAGTAGGCAACACTACGCCCACTCCGTAGTCATAGAGTGACTGTACTACTGCAAGAATGCAGACACGTGTGAGTGTGTTTCCACCTCCTATAGTCCTGCTTCTAGGTACTGTTATATGTATGGTGTCACATATATTTCAACTTGTTCCACTTTATTATCGTGTTAGGTTGCCCTGGTTTAATTGACACGCCGGTGAGAGAGGGTGGGAGGTGGGAGGGCTGAGGGATGGCGGAACTGTTTGGTCTAGTTATAATGACTTGCAGCAAATATATACCGGGCTTGAAGCAGGATGCCTTAGTACTATTGTGTAAGTATTGGCTGTTTAGTTGTCTTTTATTGACTGTGCCCTGATTGTGTATGCATATGTCACCTGCTATTGACACTTTTCCACAAGGTTATGACCAGATGTGGTGGGGCTGGTTCTAAAGTATGTTGTTTATGCAAAGAAAATAATAAAAAGATTTTTTTTTTAAATGCAAAGATAGATCATAGACATAAGCATCACTATACCCACATACATAAAGTTCAAGGACATACAGGGCCTATTAACGGCGTAACTAGTGCCAAAGGGAGACGGTGCTTCAGAGGCAACAACTATTATTTAGAGAGATAATAACAGATTTAAGGATGACACACACACTATACCCCCTTTATGTATGTTACAGAGTAGAAAATAAGAATAAAGGGTACATTAAGCACTTCGAATTAGCTGAGTGATATATCGAATTAGTGTCAGCTTTAGGGAGGTGTGACTGGTGCAGTCACACCAGGCGCCAAGGTCAGTGGGGCATCCTTTGCATGTCAGGCTGAACTAAGAAAAGAGCAGTCTGCAGACACCTTTGTGTGTGTGATATTTTTCAGGAGATATTACACAGGCATGATCACTGGGGTGGGTAATGCACTTGAGGAAAAGATCAGCAATGTGTCTAGTTACAGTTGTGACTCATGATATAGTGCCAGAGGGGGTAAATGTTCCTGCTGCACAGCACAACGTGTGATATGCAGAGCACAGATTAGTATTTTATGTTGACAGCTACGTGAGTTATATTGCTTTTGTCACATAGATCCTTTTGTTACGTGGGGCCTGATTCACAGAACTAACTTAAGACAAAATCCTAAACTTACAACTTTTGGTATTCACAGAAGTTAGGATTTTGTCTTAAGTTTGTCTTAAGACAGACTTAAGACAGACTTAAGTTAGGTTTTTGTCTTAAGTCTGTCTTAAGACAAACTTAAGACAAAATCCTAACTTCTGTGAATACCAAAAGTGGTAAGTTTAGGATTTTGTCTTAAGTTAGTTCTGTGAATCAGGCCCGAAGAGTTCATAATTAAAAATCTTTCTAATATGGTACAATGAGCTGTGAAGTGGCATCAAAGTGCTGCATGCACATTGAAAGGCAAAGGTTTACAACCTTTTTTTTATACCCTCAATCTTTCATTATTCTAAGTTTGCTAAAAGGGGTTCCTTTTGGTAACAATACAATTTTATTAGTATGACACCCGAATTATTATGTTACATTTATGGGGAAAATGTACTAAGGCTTTGCATCTAGTAAAAAAGTGATGTAAACCTGGTGCAAAATGTTGTATTAAGGCTTACTTTCCAGCGTAAATCCTGGCTTGCGTTAGGAGGTATACTAGGGGTGGTAAATGGACATTTTCATGCACTCACCCATGGATCTTTATGCAAATTCCTATATACTAACTTTGATAAAAGGGGATTGGCATAAAAAAGTTATGCCATCTCAAAGCAGGTGTAAAGTTGGAAAAAATAGTTAATTTCGCCAAATCTTTTCACTCTGTAAGGGACACATAAAAAGTGGCGGTAAAGTGTTAAACTTTGTCAAAGCATAAATGTTTGTGCTGGAAGTCTACCCTATAAAACATAAGCTTGGCATCGCGCAAACAGCCTTGCACTATTTTGTAAGAGTGTGCGCATTTGCGCGATGGCAGCCTAAGGCAAGCCAGCACTAAAAGAGAGAGCACCAGCACAATATCTTGGTGGATATGGTGCTGTCATGCCCTCTCCTTTTCACGCTGCACAGTGCAGCAACTTTTCTTACTGGGCATCGCGAACACTTAGTTAATTTGCAGTTTTGTTTCTCCAGATCAAGCACTCTTAACATCAGGGGACAGATGTATGAAGCATTTTACCTCTCACAAATAGCCCATCAGGATGTTTGCAACCAGTAAAATGCTTTTTGGCATGTACCAGTCCTATTTTGTGAATCAGTAACCTATTTGGAAGGGGGCGTCCCTTCCTAATAGCGAGTTGCACTGGTATGTAGGAATGTTTCGCAACCGGAAATGCAGTCGCAAAACATTCACAGTTACCACCAACTTAAAGTTGGTGGTAACCCGATTGCAAATGGAAAGGGTCCCTCAAGAGACCCCTTCCCTTTTGTGAATGTGGGTGCCAAAACATTGTGAGAGCAGGCAGTGATCCGTATGCTTAAAAAATGAAAAAGTAGTCTTTCATTTTTAATTTTTTTCAAATGTATCCCGTTTTCCCTTATGGATAAAAGGCTGCATTAAAAAAAAGCAATCACAGAAATGGTGGTCTGCTGACCCCAGCAGGCCACCATTCCTGTGATTGTAGCCATTAACAATGGGTCGCAAATTGTGACCTGTCTCATGAATATTGATAATGCAGATCCATTTGCAAATCGCTAAGTGTCAAACATACTGTTGTGCATCGCAGTTTGTGATTTCCTTATAGCGAATCGCAAAAATTTGCTATGAGAAAATCTCAAACACACAATTTCATACTTCTGGCCCATAATGCCTACCAGCAGGGATGAAATGACTCCTACACCAGACCAAAGTTATTTAGATCCCCAGAGAAACTTCAAAAGGAGGACATGAGCTGGGCTAAAAGCTTGTGCGGGCAGCTGTTATCCACCTCACGATCAATTGAACCGTATCAAACTATAGTTACTAACCACCACCTTTGTTTCCTCCTGGTGAGATTTAGTTTGAATCAACTACATTTACTCCTTGCAGACCCAATGGGATGGCAGAAGTCAGAGGACCTGAATGTTTGCACATGTGATACATTTTCTACTCAGGACTCAATGCATTTTGTCTTATTTTGTGAGCACTTTTTGCACATCCGAAATTGGTTCATTTTACCTATTTAAAAAGGCAAAGGTTTTATACAGGCTAGACCTGCTTTTATATTTCTGCAAATGTTGTGCAATGTTTGTGAAATCTTTAACATAGATAGCTTTTTAACTGCAGCAGTCAGAATACGGAAAAGAAGAAGGACCGCTATTTATTAGTATATTTTAAATTTAATGAAATGTATTTTGATGATTCACATTCTGATTTCTCTGTATTTTGTGAGGATCGCGTTTTTGTAATATTTTTAAGAGAAAATGTTATTGTGATTTTGATGTAGTATGCTTTTATGGTTTTAAATAACTGAATAAAGTGAATTTGACTGACTGACTCCTGCACCTTGTAGTCCTCATTGTCGTAAGTAACATTACTTATACATTGCTTGACACACTTGAGGGTGTATGTGGGGGGGAGTTCCTACAAAGATCGTGGCACCGGGTGCAAACAAACGAGACAGTAATACGTCTTGTGGGTTTGGCCATTTTGTAATCCTTTAATAAAAATCAGTGCAAAAAATTAATTCAAACATGGATGATGTACAGGATGCAGGGCTATGGCACAAATCCCAAAATTACTCAGGCAGGCCAAAATCACTTTTTTTTTTATTGTTTTATCTGTGTTGAGTGGGTTCCATTTTGGACCACTCTCCTTTTAACATTTGCATTTTCAAATAAATTGTAAGAATTCTTTATATATACATGTATTTTGTAATTATTTTTCCTTGACCCTCTGGCTTCTCCTACTCATTTACGTTCAAGGGAACACTTTATTTTACTGGTTAATTAACCCTACTTCCCTTGACTCTTGTTAATGGGTACCTCTCGTATTTACTCTCATTTTGTAATCCTTTAATAAAAATCAGTGCAAAAAATTAATTCAAACATGGATGATGTACAGGATGCAGGGCTATGGCACAAATCCCAAAATTACTCAGGCAGGCCAAAATCACTTTTGGTGTCAACATATGTTTTTGGAGGCATACTCTTTTTTATTTTAACTTAAATTAATATTTTTAAATATGTAAAAGAGCAAACAGAGTTTCTGTGTTGACATGTACTGGGATTCGAACACAGGCTCAGATTTCCCAGACTGACACCTGGAAAGCAAACCATCTGTGGATTCCAGAAAGGTGTAAATTAAACACAACTACTCATTTATATACTGTGATAATGTTTTTTATCAAGCCTTATGAGATCATCATGCTTGGCCATGGCACACATCCTCAAAAATATTTATACTGACCTAAACTGGGCAGTGAGTATCATTTATTCAGTATAAGGCAAGGGTGGATGGAATGAAGTGCCACTCTGAGCCCTGCAGCCAATTAATTGAGCTAATACAATGTTTGATGAAAAACACCAATTATCGGCTGCGGTTTGTCATTAGTGTATTGCAATTATCATGAATAAACTTCTTGTAAATCAAAGACGAGGCAGTACTTCTGGGAGCGTAACCTCCTGCCTCCCACCCGCGCGAGCCTGCGCGCGCATGTTTCTCAGGGGTCGGCAGCCATGTTGGTGCTGGCGCGCTGTTGTCCCCCATGGACCTATTATGATTTCACCTAGTTAGTTCAGTCTCCACGCAGGCGCAGTCGCCTAGGGCTTTCATTAGAGCACTCGCGTGTCCCCAAGTCCTGGGAACCAAGCTCAGCCGAGACATGGCGGCCCTGGGGGGACCTGAAGTTTTGACAACAATTTAATGAGGCGCAGTCTTTCCTCCTCCCCGAGGAAGTTGCAACATTTTTGCAGCTTCATTATTTAACAACACTGTCTGTCAATTAATCGCTCCCAGGGTCTCCAAAGTAAAATGTTTCAAATTGTTACTGCTAATGTAATGAAATAATCAGGGGAAGGCGCCACCTCGACTGTGTGTAAACAAGTGGAGGGGGTGTGGTTGGTAGGGTCTTAACGCCAGTCAATCGGAATGGTGTGGCCATGGTTCAGATCACAGAGGCACAAGGAAACAGTGTGATGGTCAGAAATTCAGTCTTTAGTGGAGACCCTCACCTCAGGTTACTCATTGGCATAAAAAGACACACACTGTTGAATGTTGCACCATGTTTTCATGCCACTGTGCGTAATAGGAGGGACAGGGCTGATGCACTAATATCACACGAGCTATAAAACTACAAAGCCCATGTGTGGTATTTTTGTTGCAACCTACTCTGAACAATTATTATCCGGCAAACATCATACATATGAGTAATATGCTTTTTAAAACGAAATTATTTTTGTTTTTTTTCTTTGACAATTTTACTTTTACAGACACTACAATTCATTCTAATTATTTTCACTAATATGTAATTCATGCAGTACTTATTTTCCAACTTTGCCCAGTTTCCTTCTATTTGGGGATAGCACCAGGATGGCCCTCAATCTGACTGTCAGGGTAAATGGGCCAGATTTTTCCCACCCCGGCATTATCAACACCAGGAACACTGGTCACTCCAGGAGTGGGACAATTCAACCCATTGCGACCTAAGGGTCTAAACAGAAATAAGGAATTATTGGGTGAATCTCTAATTTTGGGTCCGAAATTCCTGTAATTCCTCATTGGGATTTTGGCATCCAGAGATTCACACATCTTTTAGCTATGTTTCTGCATTTTACTCCCATATTTCATAATTCTGATGTGACCGGTTACTGCTGTTATCAGCCCCATAGGTATTTAGAGGACACTCGGAATGAGGGCGCATTGGCAGGCAGTAGAAAGCATTTCAGAGCTTTTTTAGCAGCATTGTCAGAACCCTGTCCGGGAGGATATGCTTCTGGCAGGGGCTACTGGGGAATAGTTATGTGGGTTGGGGTCATTTGCCTCTACTGTCCCCAGGTTCGTCCTGCTATTGCTCTGCAAATTGGGTCAAGTACAACAAGTAGCGGCTCCTGGAGGGAGTGCTGTCGGGCAGTGACGCAGGGCGGGGGAGGGGCCGGGTGGGGGGCAGTAAAGCCCGGATTATGGCCTAACCGAAGTAAGTGTACAAATAAATAAATAAAACAAATTTTGTTGCACGCGCTGCATTGCCAAATGAGATGCAGCACGCGCAACAAAATTTGTTTTATTTGTATACTTACCTTCGTTAGGCCATAATCCAGACTTTACTACCCCCACCCGGCCCATCCCCCGCCCTTAGTCACCGCCCGGTAGCACTCCCTCCAGGAGCCGCTACTGAACTCTTTCCACACTTGCCTCTCAGTTGCGGCTATGGCGAATAGTCGCATGCTTCTCGAGAAGGTTCATGTGGGGGGCACTCAGGCTCAGCACACAAAACTACAGGCAGAGAAGAAAATGATTGTCCAGCTCAGTGCTTCTCCTTAAAAAAAAGACAAGTAGGACAAGCAGAATAGTACACACTCCAGTTACATTAGACACCTGAGTTGAGGGTGCGAGTCCCATGTGCTTAAACATGGGTCTCAATCGAGGCACTCTTCCACCCACTCGGTCTCCTTCTGTCCCTGGGGTCTTAGGGTTTCTTGTGGCGTAGTCTCTCTATCTAGGTGCAGTGCTTCCCCGCCAACTTTTTAACGGGAACTGGCTGTCGAGCTCTTGGGCATGGATAGCTTCTCACCTGTTTCCTTCTGGTGTGGCACTGGGCCACATTGGCCCTTCCCACTGGCCGCAGGCTCACTGGGGGTGGCCATAACTAATGACCACAGCCTATTGCAGTCACGCTGCAGATGCGCACCTGCCAGCTGCAAGGTGGGTCTCTGGACAGATGCATCATAAGCATTTACTTCAGGTGTTGGCTCTTATCTGGGCTCCAGCAGTCAGTTGTCACAGGTGGGTCTCACAGGTTCACCAACCCTGCTTTCATCACTCCAGTGAGTCTCTGTCAGTCATACTGTGGCATTCCCGGTTAGAGACAGCTGACAGTCCTCTGTTCCAGGTGCAGGGCTCCAGCAGTGATGACCGACTTCTTGGTGCTATGCTGGGGCACATTCTACGTCAATTTTGGCTGCCATTTACTACCTCTGGCATGGAGTACTTCAAGGAAATTGCACGTGTCTTTGGAGTAGGGACCTCCTACCCAGCCACTCTTTAGTACATTGCTCACAGAGGTACCTTGGCAGGCAACACAAGATCACAGTCTTTGCTTCTCGAAGGCCAGGTCAAGTTAGTGGTACCACTGCCACACTGTCATGGGTCTCTGGCACACAGCAGATGCTGCAATGCAAGTCTCTGTCCTGGCTTTAGTGAGGCCAACCAATCAGGCACATTGGGCACATGTGCCTTGTTGGTGATGATGGGGATAACACAGGGAGGTCCTCGGCATGCTTTGAAAATGTTGCAGGTTGTGAAGATGGATCAATGATCCGAATCATGCCAATAACACAGACTGCGAGTCTCTGGTGAATTGGTACCTGCACCAGGGGCAACTGCTTCAAACCCTTCCGGCAGCCAACTACGCTTGCAGGATCAGTGCACTGCTTCCCTCTCCATCAGGCTGGAATCTGTGATTCCCAGGGTAGGTCCAGCATGGACAACAGATGATGACCCCCACCTCTGGGAAACAGGCTGTGAGGCAGACAGCAGACCTTGCTGAGCATCATCCTCTGGGTTCTCTGTGGAGCACTCCAGTCTCGGTTAAAAAGAACTGGAAACTGGAACAATGGGTCAGCAGCTCCAACTTTTTCGTTTTGCCTCTACAGTTTGGATAGATTCTCATTTCATGTGTCCTTCTCGGGCTGTCTTCCATACTCAGCCTTTGTCTTGAATGATAGTCTTCCCAGCGGTGTATTAGTGTGAGACTGGTGTCAAAATCCAACATCCAGTGTAACAGAAACATGCAGTTTAGGCATGCAGAGCAGAGGATACAACTGTATACCATACATGGGACGAGCATATACAAATGCAATAAGTTTGACCTCGCCAGGTCATCTCCCCAAAACCAAGACCATGGCAAATAGTCATTTATCCTGGGTTTATGAGAGTGGGTTGGCTATACATGTTCACTAACATACATTAACACACACATATAGAGTAGGTAAAGTTGTACCAGTTCCCCCAATATCTGAGAGTATGGTGTTTCCTCTCAGGCTCAAAGGACAAATGGGCTAGCGTATATAGAGCACAGCATGAATACTATAGAGTGCATTCTCACCCAGTCATATCTGAGTCTATGTGGCTTCCCCTCAGACAGGCTAGGAAACACAGGCAACATGTACGATACCATGCATTCTAACCCACCCCTTTCTGAGGGCCTGATTGACAAAAAGTCTCTGCAGTTGTGGCAGAGTGTCCGTTCTAGTGACGCAATCGCCGCACTGCAGCTTCTCATTGTGGAGATTCTACCACAAGTGTGGAGACTCTGCCACGAGCAGTGAGCCTCTGCCACAATGGCGAACGCTATTTGTGAATCAGCCTATGACTCTATGTGGTTTCCTCTCATGTGAAGTCTTTGAAAGATACTCTTAGATGAGGTAGGGTAAATGAGTGAAGGGTCAGTGCATACAGAGCATATGTTTAATAGGGTGCATGGTCACCCAACCTGCCCTCTAAAAACTGGGATGTTTGGTTTAGGAAAGAGGATGAAATTCAGTGGGGAAGCGGAGTGAGCAAATCCATAAATGGACCATTTAAGTCACACCATGAATAAAAATCCTGTCTCTGAAGTTTGTTTCCATCTAAGGATTAACATCATGTAAAAGTTCCATAAAGGTGCTGTATGTGGTCAGCATTCAAAATCTGAAAGTATGGAAAGACATGATTTTTGTTTGGGCCACTGCTGAGGTGGTAGAAGTGGGTGTTTTGCACACTTCAACAGAGTGACATCAGTGTGAATATGGATTTCAGCGTAAACATTTTGCAGGGTACAGTAGGTTCTTGTAGGCAGGTCTGAGTACTAGGGTGTCAACCACCACACCTAGGCCCCCATTAGGATGGCGGGCGGACTATGCCCGCCCGCCATCCCAGTGCAAAACGGGACCGCCCACCATAGGAGCGGCGGTCCCGCCTTGACAATTAGGATGCGCCCGCCACACTGGCGGGCATATCCTGTATTTTTACCATTGTGGCAGGTGGTGCTGAAATCGCCGCCCGCCGCAATGGTAATAATAATAATAATAATAATAATAATAATAAAACATTTATAAAGCGCATGGCTGCACAGCTGTGTATCCCCGCGCTGATTGCTGAAAAAAACTCACAGAGAATCAAGAAGGGAATGGATGGAGATCACAGGCTTATTGAGGAAAGAGATGGGTTTTCAGTTTGGCTCTGAAAAGGGTTTCTGAAGGTTCCATTCTTAAAATGAACCGGTAGAGCATTCCAATGTTTCACTCCTAGGTAGCGAAAGGAGCGGCCGCCAATTTTTGCTCTGTGGACTCGAGGGAGTTTGAATAGAGACATTCCTGAGGACCTCAGGTCTCTGGTAGGGCGGTGGATGGTCATGAGGCCTCTTAGATAGGTAGGACCCTTGTTGTGGGCTATCTTGTGGGCATAGCAGAGGCTCTTGAATTTTATTCTCTCCCTAACGGGGAGCCAGTGCAATTTAGACAGTGCCGCCTTGGCTGATGTTCTTTTGGGAAGACCTAGTACCAAGCGGGCTGCCGCATTTTGTAAGCATTGCAGCTGGTGAAGATGTTTTTGGTTAAGGCCTAAAAGGAGAGCATTCCCATAGTCCAGATGTGGTGTAATAAGTGCATGCACGATAGTTTTCCTGGCTTCAGTAGGGATCAGGTCGATGATTTTTCTGAGAATTCTTAATGTGCCGATGCATTTTCCTATGATCTTGTTGACATGGGATTTTCCTGATAGATCAGAGTCGATCATGATCCCTAGGTTTTTGACCTTCTCAACAGGGCGAGGGCATTCGCCCAAAGTCGTGGGCCACCACGCTTGAGACCATAGGGAGGTTTTATTCCCTATCACTAGCACCTCTGTTTTGTCTCCATTCAGCCGGAGGCAATTACTATCCATCCACATGGCGACAGCAGCCATGCACTCCGAGAAGTTGGAGGCATGCTTCTCGGTGTCAGGAGTAAGCTTAAACATAAGCTGAGTGTCATCGGCGTAGCTGACAATGCCCACCCCAAAGTTTTCTATGATCTGAGCCAGGGGTTCCATATAGATGTTGAACAATGTGGGGCTCAAACTAGAGCCCTGTGGAACCCCATAGCTCACAGGACGAGAAGATGATTTAAAGGGCGGGCAATGTAACTGGAAAGATCTATTCGTGAGGAAAGATTTGATCCACGCCAGTGCATGGTCTTTTACTCCGATGTCTGAAAGACGGGACAGCAGCGTGGCATGTAGCACAGTATCGAAAGCTGCGCTTAAATCGAGCATGACCAACGCTGCTGTCTCACCCTCGTCCACCATCTTGCTGATATATTCTGTGGAATGCAAAACAGCTGTTTCCGTGGAATAGTTAGGTCTAAAGCCGGATTGAGTAGGGTGGAGAATGTTTTCTGATTCTAAAAACGCCATTAGTTGGATATTGACTATTTTTTCAATTATCTTGGCGCATTGAGGCAATAGGGATATCGGCCTGAGATTTTGAAATTGGGTGACCGGAATGTTGGGTTTTTTTTTCAGAGGGATGACCTGGGCGTTTTTCCAAGCCTCCGGGACATAACATTCTTTGAACGAGAGGGTGATCAGTTGGCTTATTTGATCCATAAGGGTATGGTCCATGATGTCTTTGCACTTATCTAACGGACACACATCATTAGGGGAGCCAGAGTGGATACTGTTAATTATGCTGGACAGTTTTTCTTTGTCAGGAGTGTGAAATTGGGTGAGAGTGGTTTTTTGAAGTGGGGGTGTTTTCTTACCAGATGTGGGGGGAGTGGGGAAAGTAGCATGAATTTTCTCTACTTTATTGACAAAGAAGTCCGCAATTTGTTCGCATAACTCGTTTGAGTATGTATCCTGCGTATCCAGGCTCGACGTGTCTGTTAGTTCCTTATAAATCCGAAATAGTTCTTTAGATGGATTTATAGCCTCTTCAATTCTATTTTGATAGAAGAGACTTTTTTCCTCTCTTATAAGTCTCTGATAAGACTTTAGTTCTTGTTTGTAGGTCTCCTTAAGTTCCGTAGAGTAGTTCTTTCCCCATTTTCTTTCAGTCGCTTTACATCGGGCTTTAGCTATTTTTAATTTTTCTGAAAACCACGGTTCAGATTTTGTTCTCCTGGCTGGGGGCTTACACGTCCAAGGAGCAATTTTGTCGAGTGCCTTACTCAACCATAGTTCATAAGAGTTCCAGGTATCTTGTAAGGACTGACCTTGGGGAGGGGGGTGGGTTTTTAATTCGTCAATCAGACGTTCTGGGGTGTAATTTTTCCAATTACGCCGCTTAGCATACAAGGGTTTGTTGACAATGTTCTTAGTCCTGGTCTTAGGTATGTTAAAAATGATCATATGGTGGTCTGACCAGATGATTGGGACCGGAGGTTGTATAACAATACCTTCCCAGGTTGCAAAGATGGGGTCAAGAAGAGATCCATGTTTGTGTGTGGGTGAGGTGGAGAGCAGTGTTATCCCCAGAGCTTGTAGGGCAGTCTTAAGTAGTTGGGCTTCCTTAGCATTGGAATCTTCAAAATGGAGATTTAGATCGCCTAGAATCATAAAATTGTTGTATTTAATAGCTAGTTGCGTCGCCGTTTCTATTAGCTGGTTGCAGAAGGGGGTAGCGTTGCCAGGGGGTCGATAAATGAGAAGCCCAGTAATGGTCATACAAGGGGTCACTTTAATAGTGAAAGTACCGCTTTCACTGTTAGTGATGCCCTTATTGGTGAGGGTGCATTCCAGTTCTTTTTTAAAGATAATTGCAAGTCCTCCACCACGCTGTATGGGCCTATCAATTCTCAATAAGCTGTAATTCTGCGGGACTGTCTCAAGTATTTCGGGGGATGAGGATTCTTCTAGCCAGGTTTCGGTTAGAAACAATACATCAAAGTCATGATTTTGTAATAGGTCATGAAGTTCCAGTTTGTGTTTAACCATGGATCTACAGTTAAGCAACATCAATTTTAGATTAGGTACAGGATGGTTAGACTTGGAATCATTGTAAAAGCGGTAATTGCATATAGTGCATTGTGATGGCAGCGCATTGGGGTCAGCGGAGTGCCAGCATGATTTAATGGGGGTCTTACCTATTTCAAGTAGAGTTGCGCGTGTGTAACGGATTTGCTGGTGAAAGAGCGCCATTTCGGGTGCCTGCGCGATGACTTTAGGACCAGAGTCCCCTGCCCCGCGCCCCGTCTGGTCGCGGACGGGCGCAGACGGGCAGGACTCTGGCTTGACTCCGGCGCGCGATCGGCGCGCTCGCAATGCGCGTCCGCTGCGCGGAGCCATGGACGTATGTTTTTAAGCGCTCGAAGCGCGACGTGCAGCGCGAGCCCTCACAAAGATGGCCGCTGCCTGACTCACAGCCTATCTATTGTCCCACCTGATGCCGGTCTAACAATCGACCGCTTCCCAGGGCAGGCAAGTTTGTTGTTTATAACTACAGAATATAGCCCAAGTACAATTCAGCGTTCAGCGCTAATGTGGCAGGTAATACTACACTAATAGTTCAGTGCGAGGGGGAGGGAGCGGACACACGGGAAGAATGTGAATAATTCAGCACACAATTTTAAAAACAGCCTCCCGGCTCAAGCCTCAGGAGAAGATTAAAAGCAATCAAATTCCTGCTAGGTTTTCCTGGTTTTAAGCGCTCGAAGCGCGACGTGCAGCGCGAGCCCTCACAAAGATGGCCGCTGCCTGACTCACAGCCTATCTATTGTCCCACCTGATGCCGGTCTAACAATCGACCGCTTCCCAGGGCAGGCAAGTTTGTTGTTTATAACTACAGAATATAGCCCAAGTACAATTCAGCGTTCAGCGCTAATGTGGCAGGTAATACTACACTAATAGTTCAGTGCGAGGGGGAGGGAGCGGACACACGGGAAGAATGTGAATAATTCAGCACACAATTTTAAAAACAGCCTCCCGGCTCAAGCCTCAGGAGAAGATTAAAAGCAATCAAATTCCTGCTAGGTTTTCCTGGTTTTAAGCGCTCGAAGCGCGACGTGCAGCGCGAGCCCTCACAAAGATGGCCGCTGCCTGACTCACAGCCTATCTATTGTCCCACCTGATGCCGGTCTAACAATCGACCGCTTCCCAGGGCAGGCAAGTTTGTTGTTTATAACTACAGAATATAGCCCAAGTACAATTCAGCGTTCAGCGCTAATGTGGCAGGTAATACTACACTAATAGTTCAGTGCGAGGGGGAGGGAGCGGACACACGGGAAGAATGTGAATAATTCAGCACACAATTTTAAAAACAGCCTCCCGGCTCAAGCCTCAGGAGAAGATTAAAAGCAATCAAATTCCTGCTAGGTTTTCCTGGTTTTAAGCGCTCGAAGCGCGACGTGCAGCGCGAGCCCTCACAAAGATGGCCGCTGCCTGACTCACAGCCTATCTATTGTCCCACCTGATGCCGGTCTAACAATCGACCGCTTCCCAGGGCAGGCAAGTTTGTTGTTTATAACTACAGAATATAGCCCAAGTACAATTCAGCGTTCAGCGCTAATGTGGCAGGTAATACTACACTAATAGTTCAGTGCGAGGGGGAGGGAGCGGACACACGGGAAGAATGTGAATAATTCAGCACACAATTTTAAAAACAGCCTCCCGGCTCAAGCCTCAGGAGAAGATTAAAAGCAATCAAATTCCTGCTAGGTTTTCCTGGTTTTAAGCGCTCGAAGCGCGACGTGCAGCGCGAGCCCTCACAAAGATGGCCGCTGCCTGACTCACAGCCTATCTATTGTCCCACCTGATGCCGGTCTAACAATCGACCGCTTCCCAGGGCAGGCAAGTTTGTTGTTTATAACTACAGAATATAGCCCAAGTACAATTCAGCGTTCAGCGCTAATGTGGCAGGTAATACTACACTAATAGTTCAGTGCGAGGGGGAGGGAGCGGACACACGGGAAGAATGTGAATAATTCAGCACACAATTTTAAAAACAGCCTCCCGGCTCAAGCCTCAGGAGAAGATTAAAAGCAATCAAATTCCTGCTAGGTTTTCCTGGTTTTAAGCGCTCGAAGCGCGACGTGCAGCGCGAGCCCTCACAAAGATGGCCGCTGCCTGACTCACAGCCTATCTATTGTCCCACCTGATGCCGGTCTAACAATCGACCGCTTCCCAGGGCAGGCAAGTTTGTTGTTTATAACTACAGAATATAGCCCAAGTACAATTCAGCGTTCAGCGCTAATGTGGCAGGTAATACTACACTAATAGTTCAGTGCGAGGGGGAGGGAGCGGACACACGGGAAGAATGTGAATAATTCAGCACACAATTTTAAAAACAGCCTCCCGGCTCAAGCCTCAGGAGAAGATTAAAAGCAATCAAATTCCTGCTAGGTTTTCCTGGTTTTAAGCGCTCGAAGCGCGACGTGCAGCGCGAGCCCTCACAAAGATGGCCGCTGCCTGACTCACAGCCTATCTATTGTCCCACCTGATGCCGGTCTAACAATCGACCGCTTCCCAGGGCAGGCAAGTTTGTTGTTTATAACTACAGAATATAGCCCAAGTACAATTCAGCGTTCAGCGCTAATGTGGCAGGTAATACTACACTAATAGTTCAGTGCGAGGGGGAGGGAGCGGACACACGGGAAGAATGTGAATAATTCAGCACACAATTTTAAAAACAGCCTCCCGGCTCAAGCCTCAGGAGAAGATTAAAAGCAATCAAATTCCTGCTAGGTTTTCCTGGTTTTAAGCGCTCGAAGCGCGAGTGCAGCGCGAGCCCTCACAAAGATGGCCGCTGCCTGACTCACAGCCTATCTATTGTCCCACCTGATGCCGGTCTAACAATCGACCGCTTCCCAGGGCAGGCAAGTTTGTTGTTTATAACTACAGAATATAGCCCAAGTACAATTCAGCGTTCAGCGCTAATGTGGCAGGTAATACTACACTAATAGTTCAGTGCGAGGGGGAGGGAGTGGACACACGGGAAGAATGTGAATAATTCAGCACACAATTTTAAAAACAGCCTCCCGGCTCAAGCCTCAGGAGAAGATTAAAAGCAATCAAATTCCTGCTAGGTTTTCCTGGTTTTAAGCGCTCGAAGCGCGACGTGCAGCGCGAGCCCTCACAAAGATGGCCGCTGCCTGACTCACAGCCTATCTATTGTCCCACCTGATGCCGGTCTAACAATCGACCGCTTCCCAGGGCAGGCAAGTTTGTTGTTTATAACTACAGAATATAGCCCAAGTACAATTCAGCGTTCAGCGCTAATGTGGCAGGTAATACTACACTAATAGTTCAGTGCGAGGGGGAGGGAGCGGACACACGGGAAGAATGTGAATAATTCAGCACACAATTTTAAAAACAGCCTCCCGGCTCAAGCCTCAGGAGAAGATTAAAAGCAATCTAAAAGCAAGGTAAAAATGTATGTTGTGCATTTCAAAGCACAACATGGCAGGCAACGCGCGGTGCCTGCCATGTTGCACTTTAGAATGCGGGGGTACCATAGGTACCACCCATGTGCACCCCCCACACCCTGGAGTCCCAGGGGGGCCGCAACGACCCCGCAGGGAGTCTCTGCATGCCTTTCCGTGGCGGCATTTCCGCCACGGAAAGGCATGTCTGGAAGCCCATCCAAATATGGCTGGCGGTGTCTAATAGACACCGCCACCATATTAAACATTTTCCGCCCCGGCTGCAAGGTGACCGGGGTGGAAAAGCGGCGGACGGTGTTTACGTCCGCTGCGGTCCCCCCCCCGCCATGGTAATATGAGGGGGGGAAAAGGGTGGCGGTCGGGCATTAATGTCGGGCGGATCGCCACTGCCGCAATGGCGATGGCAATCCGCCCGGCATCGTAATGGATCCCCTAGTGTTAATTGTGCTGCCATGCATGTCCCATGCTGTGCAGAATGTTGTACTTGCACAGTAAGCACATCAATTGTGGATGTCTGGTGCCCTTGCCATCACTCATCCATTAAAGTCAGAAGGCTACATCCAGCTTTACGGCATTAAATGTAATACTTTTGTGACAACATGGCGCTGCTTTCCTCATGTCAGTCGTATGCAAAATATCCCACCTCATAAGGCACCACAGCCCCATTACCCTTGTCCAAGAGCTCCCTTTTACTTCAGACATGGTCCCGGAGGCTCTCTCGTTAGCTCCTTTATAAATAGTTTTTGGCTTACCTTTGGTTCTTTTTATTCTTTAATTTTATATTTCTCCCGACTGAACCACCGTGATACAGATTTTCTTTTTACCAGAGCACACATCTTGCATTTAAAAATCTGACATGTGCGCCAAGGCAAATAAAGGGATGTATGACGTTACAACGCATACTTTTACAACGCCTACCTTTACAACGCAATTTTTACACCGCAACATCCATTACAACGCATACCATTACAACTCATGCCATTACAACGAATTCTTTGAAACTACCTTTACAACGCATTCCACTACAATGCATACTACCTTTACAACGCATACATTACAACGCATAACATTACATTGCATGTAAGGTAAGTGTTGGATAGTGTAGGGGTTAAAATTACTATTCTAACTCCAGGGGGTGCAACAGTAGGGTAAGTGTTGGATAGTGTAGGGGTAAAAATTACTATTCTAACTCCAGAGGGTGCAACAGTAGGGTAAGTGTTGGATAGTGTAGGGGTAAAAATTACTATTCTAACTCCAGGGGGTGCAACAGTAGGGTAAGTGTTGGATAGTGTAAGGGTACTATGTGGTGTAATGTTATGCGTTGTAATGGTATGCGTTGTAGTGACTGTGTTGTAATGGCATGCGTTGTAGTGGTGTGCGTTGTAGTGTCATGCGTTGTAATGGTTGCGTTGTAAATGCATGCGTTGTAATGGATGTTGCGTTGTAAAAGTTTGTTTGTAATGGTAGTGCGGTGTAAAAGTTGCGTTGTAAAGGTTGTTTCCCCAAATAAAGTGTTGGTAGATACCAGCAAATCGCATTTCACTACAAAACCATATTTTGACTTGGTTTTACAGAATTGTGTGAAAATTCCAGAGAAAAATTACCATAATTTGCTTTGTCCTGCGAGTGCAGGTGGCAACTGTTTATAAATTTATTTAACAAACTGCAATAGAATTTTTAGAAAAACAGTTGTGGGGGAGTATTAAATAAGCAAACTATGGCCACCAGAGCCAATGCTATAGAATTCATACACTTCAGTGTGGTAGATTAAGATACAAGTAACACCGAAAACCAACACAAAAAAAACATTCTGAAAAAGACCATTTATGGATGACTAAAAACAAAAAAATAATAAAGGTCCATCTCAAAGGCAAATGGGTATGTAAGGTCACAACGTTTACCCACTGGAGACAAAGCCATGACCGTAAGATTCAAGAAATATGAAATGGAGAAACCAACCACCAAAAGAAAGGAAATTATTATTAGGAAAAAAAGAATAAAACTATTTACAAAAGTATGCACACAAGAAATACATGCACTAAACAAATATAAATAAAAAGTCTATATTCAAATACACATGAAGAACAACATGTCTTCCCAGATAGTCCAAGATCATGAATAACCCATTTAGTGGCGATAGGTGGAGACAGTTTGAGTTGTTTCATCATTAATGTTAAGACCTGTGATAGCAGAATTCAAAAGGTCTGTCCATCTGCATTGAAGCAGTACCAGAGTTTTGGAAATGTTTGTGAATGTTGAAGTCCTCCGAACTTGCTCGATGACTTGCCACTTTCAATGTTGCTCAGAGTGCCCCATTTGCTGAAAGTGTTCATCCAAAGGTGCAGTAGTGACTCCACACCATATTCAAATCACACAATGCAAGACCTACAACTAAAATGCCCCGACAAGCTTTCAAGATCTAAGATTGAGAAATTTGGTTCCCGCGGTGGAATCACAAGATTGTTCAGCCTTCCCAGTGAGCTCCCTAAGGCTTCTTCCTCTTTTAAAAGAGAATATTGGGACCTCCAGGTCAGTCTCTAATATCCTCCAAATATTCCAATTTGAAAGAACCAATTTCTTAATCTGATTACTTACTGGATTAAACTGGGTAACAAAGGTCAATCTCTGTTGTAAGGCCGTGTTCTGAGGGGTTAAAATATTACCCCGTTGTAAGATCCATTCACTTTTACATGCTCTTGTACGAAAACATTTTGGGTAACCTCTTTCTAGAAGAAGGGACATGAGAGTATCTGATCCACAAAAAAAGCCCTCCTTCTTAGAGCAGTTTAGTCGAATACAGAGCAATTATGACGACAACTACTTGCATGAAAACTTGAGTACTGTATTGTGGAGTACTTCTCCGTGGGTTTTTTTATACAATGACACATACAAATGCCCGTTGTCATATTTAACCAATAAGTCAAGAAAGCTTGCCTTCTTAGAGCAGGAGGACAAGGTAAACTGAATGGGAGAGTTTATTCCATTAAGCCATTGATGGAAAAGGTGCAAGTCATTGGGTCACCAAGACCGAATCATGAAAACGTATTTAATGTAACTTTTACATGTAATTATATTGTAAGCAAATCTGTTACTGTCAGTCAGCAAGAAGGAATCTTTTCTCAAAAGCATACATGTAGACAATCACTAGATTAGGCACAATGGAAGCTCCCATTGCAACTCCCATGATTTGGAAGTAATATTCACCATTACACTTAAAAAAGTTTTTTTGTATGCAATGCTCGGAAAATCAATCATGAATTCCGTAGGGACACCAATCAGAATAGGTCGGGTGTTAATCAAATCCCTAATTACCTCTAAAGTCAAATCACCTCTATAGCTTCCTGCTGAGTGATTTTTGTGTAAAAGGATTGAATGTCCAGGGTGACCAAAATCTGTTGCATGTCTAAACGAGGATGGTTCTCGACACAATTGATAAAGTGCATGATTTCCCAAATGTAAGTTGAGATGTTGGGAACAAATGGTTTTATAAGGAATCAATGTATTAGCAAAGAGGTTCAAGTAGTGAGCACAGCTTGAAATGATTGGTCTTCCCAGTGGTGAGAAAGAATCTTTATGAATTTTAGGAAGGGTATAGATAAGTAGCATTTTAGGAGAAGTGTTATTAAAAACCTGAATTCATGTGTAGTAATAGTCATAATCACCCAGCTAATTGGCATTTTGGGAGAAGTTTTATTAAAAAGCTAAATTCATGTGTAGTCATAGTCAATGGGCCCGATTCACAGAACTAACTTAAGACAAAATCCTAAACTTACTACTTTTGGTATTCACAGAAGTAAGGATTTTGTCCTAAGCTTGTCTTAAGACAGACTTAAGTTAGGATTATGTCTTAAGTCTGTCTTAAATTAGTTCTGTGAATCGGCCCCAATCACACTAGCAATTTCAGTTGTAGGGTCACAGAGTAATGTTTTATAGTTGTAGGGTCACTGGGTACATTTTTATAGCAGTTAGAGACTGACAGTTGATGAGCAATCTCATCACCGTAATTCATAACCTTTTGAATTACAATCCCTCCCCCTATTTTTGGCCTGTTTTAGGGTAATCTGTGGAGTTTTTAAAGACTGTAAAACCTTAAATTCATCTTTTCTCAAATTATATCTGATATAAGGATTCTGTGATCTTAAAGTTTTACATTTCTAGATAATTTGTTTTCCCAAACACAATGACTTCAGGTGGCATCATTGCAAAAGGGTGATAGAAAGTGGATTATGGTCTGAAGTGGGTGAATTGATGTGAACTAGAAGGTGGCATATCCCTAAAAAAAATACATTAAATTCTGTAATGTGTAATTTTAAAAAATTTCATGAATTTCGCGTAACGCAAATTTTTTAAGTTTTGTACATCTTTCTTATCTAATTACATTTCTCACAGGCCTACTCTCAGGCTGTGAACTATATGTTCTATTTTAGGAGCTTGCAGCACAGACACAAATAGCACAGGGAAAAGCAGCAGGATCCGGAAGTGCAAGTCCTTGCAGAGTGATTTAATTTTTACCATACAACCCCAGAAGAAGGATTTCTTCCATGCATGACAATGGTACTTTGTTTTCATTGGAAATAGCCTGGATGAACTATTCTTCTTGCCAGAAATGGTGTTAGGAAACACCTACATTATTTCACCATTATTGGTGGTACTCAAACTAATGCAGTTAATGATGTTAATGGTGCTAAATGCTATTAAGGTCGAACCTAAAGAGCACACAATTTAAAATTCTGAAACACAGATACGCTATAAAGAAAAGGATATTTGAAAAGATGTTTGAATCAACATAGGTTACTAGTTCATAAATTCTAGCACTTTGACAAGTCTACACCCCCAAAAATCACATACTTGTGAAGTTTTTTCCACATTCATACATTTTAACTGCATGCTCGTACCTTCTGCTGGGGTCTTTCGACAAAATATCATGGAATATCATGAGATAGAAATATTGTGTCCTAAATATCCTGATGTAAAAAATGTCATGGGATAATATATTGCAGATAAGATTATGGGCCTAATTACGATGGCAGAGGGCCTGCCACCGACAGCCTCCGCCATCGAATGAGGTTTTCCGCCCTCCAGATAACTTTGGCAGGCGGACAGGTGGTAGTCGGAAAGACCGACTGCCTCGGTCCTGACAGGCAGTCTTTCTCCGACCCCCTCTTGGTCCTCCCTGGAAGGCCAGAATTGTGCACCGCCGTAGGGATTATAATATCTCTTTCCGCCGGTCATTGTGAGACGATTAACCTGCCACAAAATGGCTGGGGGAAACAGATTTGCGGGGCTCTAGTTGGCCCCCCATAATCCCTGAGGCTGGGGCAATGGACCCCCTTGCCCCCTACATATCCCTGTGCCATGTGCAGGCACCACATGCAAAAAATAGGGCCTGTGACCGCTGCAGTGGCGGTTGCATCATAATGCGGTTGGTGGGTAGGCCGCCTCGTAGGCGGCCAGTCTCACTACCGACCACCATCGCCATGACCCCCTATGTTTAAAAAAATATAATATTTGATATTGTTGTTTAAAAAATCTGTGAGTGTTAACTCATTGTAATTTATATCATATTAAGTGTTTATGTTGCAATATTATATTGTATTTATTTTTAAAATGTTTGTATTTGTTGTATTTGTAAAGTGCGGCAGATCACTGATGAGGGTCTCAAGGTGTAGAGTTGCTCCTAGCTTTGTGGTGATCTGTTCATTAGAACAGCCAGTTATTGACTCCTTTCCTGAATTGCTGGAGGAATGAGGTGGTCCTGTGGTGGCTGGCCCTCCACCATCGGAATGTTTTCCACCCTCCAGATAACTTTAGCGGTTGGCGGGCTGACAGGTGGCGGTCGGAAAGACCGACTGTCTCGGTCCCGATGGGTGAACTTTCTCCGACCCCCTCTTGGTCCTCCCTGGAAGGCCAGAATTGCACACCGCTGTAGGGATTAATATGTCCCTTTCCTATGGTCAGTCTGTGGCGGTCAACCTGCCACAAAATGGCTGGGGCAACGGACCCCCTTGCCCCTCTACATATCCCTGCGCCATGTGGCAGGCACCGCATGGTACCTGCCATGTAGTGCAGGGATATGCAAGTGCCTCTTGTTTTGCATTGCTGACTGCATCCCTGCGGCAATGCAAAAAATAGGGCCTGCGACCACCGCAGTGGCGCTTGCATCGTAATGTGGTTGGTGGGTAGGCCGCCTCGTAGGTGGCCGGTCCCACTACCGAACGCCATCGTAATGACCCCCTATAGTTTCTTAAAAGATAATATTTGATATTGTTGTTTATAAACATTTTGCGTGCTATCTCATAGTAATATATATCATATTAAGTGTATATGTTACAATATTATATTGTATTTATTTTTAAAATGCTTGTATTTATTGTATAGTAAAGATGTGTAAAGTGTGGCAGGGGAAACAACCTTTACAACGCAACTTTTACAATGCACTACCATTACAACAAAACTTTTACAACGCAACATCCATTACAACGCATGCATTTACAAAGCAACCATTACAACGCATGACACTACAGCGCACACCACTACAACGCATGCCATTACAACTCAGTCATTACAACGCATACCATTACAATGCATAGTATTACAATACATAGTACCCTTACACTATCCAACATTTACCCTACTGTTGCACCCCCTGGAGTTAGAATAGTAATTTTTACCCCTACACTATCCAACACTTACCCTACTGTTGCACCCCCTGGAGTTAGAATAGTCATTTTAACCCCTACACTATCCAACACTTACCCTACTGTTGCACCCCCTGGAGTTAGAATAGTAATTTTTACCCCTACACTAACCAACGCTTTCCCTACTGTTGCACTCTCTGGAGTGAGAATAGTAATTTTTACTCCTACGCTATCCAACACTTTCCCCACTGTTACACTCTCTGCAGTGGGAATAGTAATTTTTACCCCTACGCTATCCAACGCTTTCCCTACTGTTGCACTCTGTGGAGTCGGAATAGTAATTTTTACTCTTACGCTATCCAACGCTTTCCCCACTGTTGCACTCTCTGGAGTGGGAATAGTAATTTTTACTCTTACGCTATCCAACGCTTTCCCTACTGTTGCACTCTGTGGAGTGGGAATAGTAATTTTTACTCTTACGCTATCCAACGTTTTCCCTACTGTTGCACTCTCTGGAGTGGGAATAGTAATTTATACTCCTACGCTATCCAACGCTTTCCCTACTGTTGCACTCTCTGGAGTGGGAATAGTAAATATTACCCTTACGCTATCCAACGTTTTAAATAATTAATGTTAAAAATATTAAAAGTATATTTAATTTTTTATATTTGTTACATTTTATTTATGTTATTGTTTTATGTTTGTAAATGTATTAGTAATTTAGAATATATTTTGTTAATTTATAAATTAGTAAAATAATAATTACTACTTATTGTTCAGTACATATATGATATATTTACTGTATATATTTAATTAATGTATTTTTATTATATATGTATTATTTATTAATTTTAAACATTATTAGATACTTTCAACTATGTACATTTTATTTATTAGTGTTATTTACTTTATTTTACATTTATATTTTAAAAGAAAAAGAACGATATTTTCAACATCGATATTTTTAACATCTTTATTATTTTTTCAATATTTTTGTACTTACCATGTTGTAGATAGGATGTCGATATTCTTGTCCTCGATATTTTTGATTTGATATTCCTGTAGGTCGATGTTTTGTAGGTCGATATTTTGTCAGTGATCCAAGAAATACATGCACTAAACAAATATAAATAAAAAGTCTATATTCAAATACACATGAAGAACAACATGTCTTCCCAGATAGCCCAACAAGATCATGAATAACCCATTTAGTGGCGATAGGTGGAGACAGTTTGAGTTGTTTCATCATTAATGTTAAGACCTGTGATAGCAGAATTCAAAAGGCCTGTCGATCTGCATTGAAGAAGTAGCAGAGTTCTGGAAATGTTTGTGAATGTTGAAGTCCTCCGAACTTGCTCGATGACTTGCCACTTTCAATGTTGCTCAGAGTGCCCCATTTTCTGAAAGTGTTCATCCAAAGGTGCAGTAGTGACTCCACACCATATTCAAATCACACAATGCAAGACCTACAACTAAAATGCCCCGAAAAGCTTTCAAGATCTAAGATTGAGAAATTTGGTTCCCGGGGTGGAATCACAAGGTTGTTCAGCCTTCCCAGTGAGATCCCTAAGGCTTCTTCCTCTTTTAAAAGAGAATAGTGGGACCTCCAGGTCAGTCTCTAATATCCTCCAAATATTCTAATTTGAAAGAACCAATTTCTTAATCTGATTACTTACTGGAGTAAACTGGGTAACAAAGGTCAATCTCTGTTGTAAGGCCGTGTTCTAAGGGGATAAAAGATTACCCCGTTGTAAGATCCATTCACTTTTACATGCTCTTGTACGAAAACATTTCAGGTAACCTCTTTCTAGAAGACGGGATATAAGAGTATCTGATTCACGAAAAAAGCCCTCCTTCTTAAAGCAGTTTAGTCAAATACAGAGCAATTATGACGACAACTACTTGCATGAAAACTTGAGTACTGCAGTGTGGAGTACTTCTCCGTGGGTTTTTTATACAATGACACATACAAATGCCTGTTGTCATGTTTAACCATTAAGTCAAGAAAGCTTGGCTTCTTAGAGCATGAGGACAAGGTAAACTGAATGGGAGAGTTTATTCCATTAAGCCATTGATGGAAAAGGTGCAAGTCATTGGGTCACCCAGACCGAATCATGAAAACGTATTTAATGTAACTTTTACATGTAATTATATTGAAAGCAAATCTATTACTGTCAGTGAGCAAGAATGAATCTTTTCTCAAAAGCATACATGTAGACAATCACTAGATTATGCACAATGGAAGCTTCCATTGCAACTCCCATGATTTGAAAGTAGTATTCACAATTACACTTAAAAAAGTTTTTTTTGTATGCAATGCTCAGAAGATCAATCATGTATTCCGTAGGGACACCAATCAGAATAGGTCGGGTGTTAAGCAAATCCCTAATTACCTCTATAGCTTCCTGCTGAGTGATTTTTGTGTAAAAAGATTCAATGTCCAGGGTGACCAAAATCTATTGCATGTCTAAAAGAGGATGATTCTCAACACAATTGATAAAGTGCATGATTTCCCAAATGTAAGTTGAGATGCTGGGAACCGATGGTTTCATAAGTAATCAATGTATTAGCAAAGAGGTTCAAGTAGTGAGCACAGCTTGAAATGATTGGTCTCCCCAGTGGTGAGCAAGAATCTTTATGAATTTTAGGAAGGGTATAGATAAGTAGCATTTTAGGAGAAGTTTTATTAAAAAGCTAAATTCATGTGTAGGGATAGTCATAATCACACTAGCAATTTCAGTTGTAGGGTCACAGAGTAATGTTTTATAGTTGTAGGGTCAGTGGGTACATTTTTATAGCAGTGAGAGACTGACAGTTGATGAGCAATCTCATCACCGTAATTCATAATCTTTTGAATTAAAATCCCTCCCCCTATTTTTGGCCTGTTTTACGGTAATCTGTGGAGTTTTTAAAGACTGTAAAACCTTAAATTCATCTTTTCTCAAATTATATCTGATATAAGGATTCGTGATCTTTACATTTCTAGAGAATTTATATTCTCAAACACAATGACTTCAGGCGGCATCATTGCAAAAGGGTGATAAAAAGTGGATTATGGTCTGAAGTGGGTAAACTGATGTGAACTGGAAGGTGGCATATCCCTCAAAAAATTACATTAAATTCTGTAATGTGTAATTTTAAGAAATTTCATGAATTTCGCGTAACGCAAAATTTTGAAGTTTTGCACATCTTTCTTACCTAATTAAATTTCTCACAGGCTTACTTGCAGGCTGTGAACTATATGTTCTATTTTAGGAGCTTGCAGCACAGACATGAATAGCACAGGGAAAAGCAGCAAGATCTGGAAGTGCAAGTGCTTGCAGAGTGATTTAATTTTTACCATACAACCCCAGATGAAGGACTTCTTCCATGCATGACAATGGTACTTTGTTTTTCATTGGAAATAGCCTGGATGTACTATTCTTCTTGCCAGAAATGGTGTTAGGAAACACCTACATTATTTCACCATTATTGGTGGTACTCAAACTAATGCAGTTAATGATGTTAATGGTGCTAAATGCCATTAAGGTCGAACCTAAAGAGCACACAATTTAAAATTCTGAAACACAGATATGCTATAAAGAAAAGGATATTTGAAAAGATGTTTGAATCAACATAAGTTACTAGTTCATAAACCCTAGCACTTTGACAAGTCTAAACCCCCAAAAATCACATACTTGTGAAGTTTTTTCCACATTCATACATTTTAACTGCATGCTCGTACCTTCTGCTGGGGTCTTTCGACAAAATATCATGGAATATCATGAGATAGAAATATTGTGTCCTAAATATCCTGATGTAAAAAATGTCATTAGATAATATATTGCAGATAAGATTATGGGCCTAATTACGATGGCAGAGGGCCTGCCACCGACAGCCTATTGGTGACCGGCCCTCCGCCATCGAATGAGGTTTTCCGCCCTCCAGATAACTTTGGCGGGCAGACAGGTGGTAGTTGGAAAGACCGACTGCCTCGTTCCTGACAGGCAGTCTTTCTCCGACCCTCTCTTGGTCCTCCCTGGAAGGCCAGAATTGTGCACCGCCGTAGGGATTATAATATCTCTTTCCGCCAGTCATTGTGAGGCGGTCAACCTGCCACAAAATGGCGGGGGGAAACAGATTTGGTTCTTTTGGTGTGTGAGGGGTATTTTACAAACACTGTGTGCTCCCCACCACTGTGGGGAACACCAACACCCTCCTTTCACAGTTGGATTCTCTTTGTTTATACGTAAATAAATAGATCTGCAGAAACTCCCAACTGTCCCCATCTCTTTCTGCTGGTACTGATAATGTGATATCTTAACTGAGAAAGTGGGAGAAAAGATGGAAGGGACAGAAAAGATACAGGAGTTCTTGCTGTTGCAGGGCAATAATGGTAAAAATCAGGATTGAACAGTGCCTATTACTGGATTCTCCCACTACCTCCCACTCTCAGATAGTATGTGGAACAAAGGCTAAATGAGCACAAGAAAAGTTAGGGGTAATCAGGCAGCTATGATTACTATATAGTAACAATAGTGAGACCTGATCCCCCAACCAAAAGCTTGCCCAAATACTGGATGGACAAGGCAGGCATGACAGCAGAGGTGAGGCCTAAAATTAGTCTAAAGAAAGCTAGTTAGGCGGGGGTATTATCGCAAATTGTGCCACAAGTTGAGATCTGCCACTAGAGACAGCCTAGATGACCTAGCTTGGACAGAAATAAATTCCACATGAGAAACTTCAGTACATGGGTGTTACCTTAAGGAGGCCCTAGATGCACGTTAAGCATGGGAAATCTGGAAACCTCATGTTTTGCAGCATGTATTCGAAAAGGTTATTAACAAATGCAAAAGCTCTTGTATTTGTTACAAGCTAAATCTGCACTGGCATGGCATAAACTTCTAGGATGACCAAAAACCCCAAGGATACTTATGAAGCACTTTCTTGTTCTGCACAAATAACACGTTTATGGCAGTTTGAGGACTTCCCTGCACTGAAAGGTATCCCTAAGTGGATGAGAATGTATGAAAGAACCATCTGCAGGTTTTGTGGGGGTCAAAGGGAATCAGTAATCCAACCTGTCTGCATCTGCCATGCCCTACAGAAGAAAAGCAAAGCCCTTCTTAGCCAATTTAACAACCTAAGAATCCCTTCACGCTGTTTTTGAGGCTTTTCATCCAATGAACAGCTGGTGAATGGTCAATCGGTTAAACTCATGGGGTTAGCGACAAAAAAACGAGGAATTACCAAGTATTGATTTTAGAATTTCCCCGCATTTGGTCAGGAGTGTCCTTGTTCCTGGCATTCTACCGCCACTGTGCAGCAAGAAAGACCAGATGCAGACAAAACATGGATATTTGGCTACTTTTCAGTAAAAGGATATTTGGATTGAGATTGATATTCCATAATGGTAGTTTTGTAATGTACTTAGTGGCGTATAAAGCCTAGGAATCAATCAGATCAACCACATGATAATGACTTTTCTGGCTAGCTTGGTGTCTTGAGACCGTGATGAGATGTTGGTTCCTTCCTGCAGCCTTGGCACAAAGCACCTGGACTTAATACTGTTACCCCATTGTGTGTTCAATTTTGCTAAACACTGCCCCTTATATGTGTCTACCGGCGTTGCAATGCCACAGGTGCTTGTTGTGGTTTTTTTTTAGTTTTGTAGAAGAGACACTGGGCAGTAAAGAGAAATGTTTGACATATACAGTTAACAGGCTGTCTGTTAGACCTATCAGCCTTAGGGAGGTCTAGCCCTAAACATTTTGCCTTCCTCCTCCATTTTGTGCTGATCTTGTTGTTGCTGGCCTTAGGACTCTGTGCACTTTATCACTGCTAAATAGTGCTAAAGTGCATGTGCTCCCTCCTTAAAACATGGTGACATTAGCTTATCCCAATAGCCATATTTAATTTACTTATAAGTCCCTTGTAAAGTGGTACTACATGTACTCAGGGCTTGTAAATTAAATACCACAAGTGGGCATGCATCACTTTTTGTGCCACCCATTTAAGTAGCCCTTTAAATATGTCTCAGGCTTGCCATTGCAGCCTTCTGTGTGCAGTTTTAATCTGCCATTTAGACTTGGCAAAATAAACCATTTGCCAGGCCCACACCTTAATTTTTAATACATATACGTCACTCCTGTGGTAGGCCCTAAACAACCCAGAGGACAGGGTACAATGTGTTGAAAAAGTTGGACATTTAATTTGAAGTTTTACATGTCCTAGTAGAGAAAAACTCTTGCATTTGTTTTCTAACTACAGCAAGTCCCGCCTGTCAATTAGGATAACATTGCTGTTACGTTATTACATTTATTAAGCTGTAATGTCTGAATGGGGAACAAGTAACCAGTCTTTATTGGTGTCTTTGGGATTGTAATGTAGCAATTCTCTCTTATGGTAAAGTCAAATATATATTACAATTTAAAAAATGTAAATTTTAGAAAGTTAGCATTTTCCTTCTTTAGCCATTTTCTGCCTGTAGCCTGTATCTAGGTCACATGACTGGGTGTAGCTGACAGTTGGGCTTTGAGTATGCCTCCTTAACAGCCACACACCATCGAGAGATTCGGTGTGCCTGGATGAGCCATCATAGGCAGGATGGAAGGGCTGAGCTGAGCACAGCCATACTTACACTTGATAAGGCTGGGTACTGCCTCCACTCAAAGGGCTGCACACCCCTGTAGTTAGTCTAGAGCCAGGACAGGGAAGGCAGAAAGCTTCTCCCACCTTCCATAGAAAGGGGACCAGGTATAAATATTGGCCCTCAGACACCACCTCTTCCGTAAACGTCTGGTCCAGTGGATACTCTGGCAGGAAGAAGGACTGCTGTGCTGTTGAATGGACTGCGACTCTGCTGGGCTGCTGCACTGAAAGACTACTGACCTGCTCTGCTGACCTGCTGCTTACTGCCCTTTTGCCTGGGTGAGAAGGATTGGACCTGCAGCTGTTGAACCCAGGAACCTAAAGTTTCTTCAAGGGCTAGTTGACTGGCCTCCCAACTAGAGCTTTAGGGACAGAAGGTTACAACAACCTCGAACCTAGCACCTGAACATGGTGCCAGACCTGTCCTGGATGCTTGGAAGTGGGCCTAAAGTGCTCTGTCAGCCTCTGTGGATCCAACAGAACTGACGCATTCCCTCCGTGGCGCGGTGCATCTCTAGCAGTACCAGTGCATCATCTTTGCTGTCCCACGCATTGCCTTCTAAACCAATGCATCGCCTCTGCTGTGAGAGTTCCTCTGGAGAAAAGGAATTTGCATTGACTCTGCAGCCCCAACTGCCTCCTGCGCCACCCTTTCCTGATGCAGGCCCTCGCATCTCTCATTGCCGGCAGCCTCAACAGCGCAGGCTCTTGCATCACAGCCTCACAGCTCCTAGGAACTGATGCATCACCTCAGCTGTGCGACGCATCCATGACGCCGAATTTCACATCACAATCCCATGTCGACGGGATCCTCGACAACAGCACAGGGCCTTGCACCGTAGCTCCGCATCACCTCGGAAGTGACGCATTGTCTTGTTGGCTGTATGAGGCAACCTCGGTGCAGAACCTCACATGCTTCTTGAACGTGGATTTAAAATACTCTTGTTCAGTGACCCTAAGTGGGTTCCTGTAGCCGGCCTGCACTCAATCGCGGTTGACCTGAACTTGTGAATTTCTCCCAGTCTGGCGCAGGCAGATATCCATAGTTGGCACTTTTTGTCGCTATTTTCTCTGAAATTTTTGAACCTGCAAATTTTTTCTAATGATTGGATTTTTGTTGTTTTGGTCTTGTTTTATGTACTAAGAATTACTTAATTTCTCTAAATCTGATGTGGGATCCTTTTGTGGCGGGTTTTCACTGTGTTATTGTTTGAAGTGTTGCACAAACACTTCACAAATTGCCTCTGAGTTAAGCCTGACTGCTCTACACAATCTACCCGAGGGTTAAGCAAAGGTTAATTTAGGGTTTGCTTGGGACTTCTCCTTGGGAACATTTGTGGTTGCTACTTGACAAGGGTTTCATCCCCCCTAAATCAGTAACCCATTTTCTTACACTGTTTTACTCATATTTCATGTGTTTCCTATAGTCACAGTATATTTATGCCTGTTTTTAGAAAATAAGTAAAAAAAGTTTAAAAAGACAAGTTAATTTTAACAGTAAACTTTGTTCAATTTTTTTTTTTACTTTGGATTTATTAACGGTTAGGCATAGTATACAATTTCCACATATCTTAAGCAATTGCTTTATATACGTTTGTTCAGAGATTTACAGCACAATATGGAAGTCAAAGTTTGCAAGTGACATAACATATACATAACAGAGTAAGGCTCATTAGGTACAGCTCTAATGTATTTCCATAGTATAGTCTGTGCCTTGCATTTACAATCTACAACATATGGTGCTGTCAGCAGAGTTCCCAGAATACAATACAGTTATCATAGCTTTTATACAGTGGTGGGTGGTTAGTCGTCAGCTTGCATAGACCTTAGGTATTGCGTGAGTGGGTCCCAAAAATCTTTTGGTCAGGAGGCCTCTGGTATTTCTTCTGTGTAACTTTCTAGGTGTTCCCTGCAATACCTCATATCTGTGATCCAGTGTTTGCTTTGTGGTGTCTGTTTGCGCCCCTACTTCAAAGCTATTCTCCCCCTTAGCTGGGAGCACTGCCACAACTAAGAATTTGCGCCTTCTGCCATGTTTAGCTTTATAGATCCCTAGCAAGCAGATTTGGGGTAGATTAGGTATCTGCTCAGCAAGCATTGCTGTGAGAGTGCTGGTAACAGTTTGCCGGTATGCAGGGCCGGCGCTAGGCATGGTCAGGGTGGGCGGCTGCACAGGGCCTCGCACTCAGCCCACCAGCATGGGGCCACGCACTGGTGATGTGTCCTGTTGTTTCCCTGGCGATCTATTACATAGAAAGGTGTCGCCTGCAATTAAGGTCCATTGGAGGGGGCCCCCTCCCTGGGCCTCTCATGGATGGTGTCAGGAGGCATAGGAAAGGGAGACGGAGACGCTCCCTCAATTGCAAGGAGACCATTCACAGACACTGTGGGGGCCCCATTGTCCAGCATTTTGGCGCCCCCACAGTTTTAACTTTAAGAACACAATCAATTCTCACACCTATCCGACTGAAGGTGTGAGAAATGCTTGTGGAGTAAAAGTTAAAACTGTGGGGGCGACAAAATGCTGGACAATGGGGCCCCCACAGTGTCTGTGAATGGTCTCCTTGCAAGGGGCCACTTATCTAAATTAGAGGGGACCTCGCACGGACCCTTTTAGCCCAGGGCCTCGCAAATCCTAGAACCGGCCCTGCCAGTATGAGTGAAGCTGTGGGCTTGCCCAGGCCATTTGTAAAAAATCTTCTCGTTGGGGCTGCATCTTATGCATTTGTCCTCTTCCCTAAGTCTCTATTGATATAGTTGGGTCAGCGTATAGGACACTTGTTGTAGGAATTTGAAATGTATGATTCGCAAGTTGCTATAGGACGTGAGCAGTTGTGTCATTGCACAGCTGTACCCCCAGTCTTCCTTAGAGATTGAGCTGCCCAGTGTGTCTTCCCATCTTTGTATAGCCTGTTCCTGTTCTCGGAAGGGTTCGCACTGGGCTGTATTATACAGGTCTGTTACTAGTCGTTTAAGTGTGGGTGCTGTTAAAAGTATTCGGAGCACGTTATGTGTTGGTGGTGTGCTGGGGAATGTAGAATAGAGTTCCTTCATGGCTGCTGGCAATCTAAGGTATGCAAATATCTTTAAGGGTGTGCGGCGTACTACTAGCGAGGTGGCATTTTGTGATATGAATTGGCCCTCGGGGAATATACTTCCGATAACTCGTAAGCCCATATCTTCTAGTAGTCTTTGCATGTTTTTTTTCTGCATTACAGATGTGCCCAGATGATGACGCAGGGGTAGCGCTGGTGCATATGTGGGTAGTTTGTGCGCAAGCTAAGCTAGCGTATGCCATGCAATTGAAATGCTGCAGACTGGGTTAATTTCTATTGTGTCTTGTCTCCAGGGATATAGGCAGCTAGTGGGGTCGGATGTACACTCTAATGTTCCACTGCTATGTGAGGTAAGTGGTCATTTTTTATTTATTTATGTATTTTACTTTACGGAGTTTTATATAGGGCGAACTTGACCCGAATCGGGTATCAGAGCGCTTTCATAGCACCAGTTGCATTAAATGAGGACACAATATTTTTGCTAGGCACGGGGAGATTAAGTGTTTTACTCAGAATCACAGGATGTTCAGCATCAGTAAGAGCGGGCACCCTTGCCTCGTCCCTCTATATATGCGTATATGGTCGGATGTATTACCATTCACCCCTAATCGTGCGCTGGGTTCTGTGCATAATAGCATTATCCCGCGCAAGAAAGGTTCCGGGGTCCCCATCTTGCACAGTACTGACAACATGAAGGGCCACTCTACCAAACCGAAAACCTTCGCTGCGTCCAATAGGGAAGCAGCAGCCGGAAAGTCTGGGTCCAAGTGATGAAATATCGCAAAAATGGTCGGTAGGTTATGTGTTGTTGACCTCATTGGAATGAAGCCTGATTGGTCTGGTAGGACCAGGTTGTGTATTAGGGGTTGTATCCTTAATGCAAACTTTGTTCAATTGTACTCACAATTGTATGAATTTGTATTACATGTAATGATTTTAATTAATCGCATTTTGCCAAAAAAATATTATCAAGCATGACATAATACATCAGCCACGCTCCCCAGGACTCCCAGACAATGGAGACCTAAGGTCTACAGCAGATGATCATCCTCCAAAATACAAGTAGACAAACAAAGAAACAGCACAAATACAGGAAGGGCCTGGATATGGCAAAGAAGGAAAACAATACAGGTGAAGGATGTAGAATTGGGAGAAAAAACTGAGTGAAGCAGAGAGCCAATACAACTATGAATCATGGTCAGGCAAGGAGCTCTGTGAGTAGTGAGATTATATATGCTCTGCTACTAATGACCTGGATGTATACTGCAACTGAAACCTCCCACCCCTGCGATGGTCAGCATTCTATCTGCTTCTCCATTACTAGGGTCTGAGTAAGAATTTGACGTTCCATAGGACTTCCGAACCTATGATGGCTGTCCGACGACCGCAGCGCTGTGGGACTGCCTACAGTATTACATTGACGGTGGTCAGTATGCCACACTGTGCAGAAAGGGGCAGTCGGAGCTCTGAGAACAGCAGTCTGACTGTTAAAATCTTTTATTAGCCTAACAGACCACTGCAGGATTACCCACCAGACCAGGAAAAAACTCCTGATCTGGCAGGCAGTTGCACCACAGGTTTGGCGGTCCCACAAAGGATGAAGCATTGCACCGTCCACTGTGGGACCGTTGAACTCATACTCGGGCCCTTAGTCTTCCACAGATTCTCTCCGCTTTAGGAGTTTGGTGATTCTGCTAATCACTTACAGGGCAACACTTTAACCCCTTCTCTCTGCTCTTTGGGATTCAAACCCTACCGTGAGCATCCTGAGATGACTAAGCACCTGCCACATTCCAGTAGTTCACAGAATCCAGAGAAGTTAAGCTGATGTACATATTGGTGTACTTTGATGACACAACCACCTCTGGATGGGCAATTTATTGGTGAAAGTCTATCATCAACCAAATCAAAATGTATCCACACTTTAACTGAGCAAAAACCCGTAGAACAGGGCCAGGTTTAGGTACTTTTTCACATTGTTTCAGTGAGTTCTTACAAAAATCATACAGCTGCCAAACAATGTTAAAGTAGGTCAGAGTTTTCCAGGGTACTGAAACTATTAATGGATTTCCCTTTCAGGAGCCAAACTACTATGTCTCATGATGACACCCTCTTTAACAAGATAGACGAAGGCCAGAGTAAACATATCTACCAAGATATAAAGACAGAGAAATCTTTAGGCCTTGGTCTACCCAATTGCTGGAAAATAAGCATTCAATCAATCAATCAATCAATCAGTGATATATAGAGCGCGCTACTCACCTGTGAGGGTATCAAGGTGGGGGGGGGGAACAGCTTCGGGTCAGTCGGAGAGCCAGGTCTTGAGGTCCTTCCTGAACGCGTGAAGGGTTGGGGAGCGTCTGATGCTGATTGGGAGTTCGTTCCAGGTTTTTGCTGCGATGTAGGAGAAAGCTCTCCCGATTCCGGGGTAGAGGGCGTTGCCGTAGTCCAGTCTTCTGGTAATGAGTGCATGGGTGACGGTCTTTCTGCAGTCGGGGGGATCCATTTCAAGGTCTTACGGGGATGTGGAGGCAGTTGAAACAGGTGGAGATGACGGCATTGATCTGGCGGTTCATGGAGAGGGAGGAGTCGAGGATGATGCTGAAGTTCCGAGCGTGGTCAGTCGGGGTGGGCGGGCTCCCGAGGTTGGAGGGCCACCAAGTGTTGTCCCAGGCAGAGGTGCAGGGCCCGAGGATGAGGACCTCGGATGAGGACCTCGGTCTTCTCTGAGTTGAGCTTCAGACAGCTGTCCTTCATCCAGGCTGCTACCTTTCTCATTCCTTCTTGGAAGCTGAGTCTGGTGATTTCTGGGTTCTTGGTGAGGGAGAAGATGAATTGAGTGTCGTTGGCATAGGATACGATGCTAAGCCCGTGTTGTCTGACAATGGCGTCGATGGGTGCCATGTAGATGTTGAAGAGCGTCTGGCTTAGTGAATAGGCTTGGGGTAATCCTCAGATGATGTCAGTGGGGTTGGAGAGGAACAAGGGAGTCTCATCCTCTGGTATCTGCCGGAGAGGAAGGATCAGATCCAGCTGAGGGCAGATCTCTGTATTCCTGCGTTGTGGAGTCTAGCGGCTAGAGTGCGATATGAGATGGTCTCAAAGGTTGCGGATGAGGGCCGCAGTGTGTCCCTGGTCTAGCAGCATGCAGATGTCTTCGGTGGCTGCGAAGAGGTCGGTCTCTGTGCTGTGGTTGCTGCGGAAGCCAGACTGGGAAGGGTCTAGGATGCAGTTTTCTTCCATGAAGGTGGTCAGCTGGTCGTTCACGAGTCTTTCGGTGAGTTTGGCTGCAAAGGGGAGGAGATAGATGGGCCGGTAGGGTACACAGTCAAAATATTGAATCTTTAATTTCGACTTACACTTATATCGAGTTGCTAATATCGAAGGGACAGAATATCGATGTCCAGAATATCGATGGCCAGAATATCGACCCTAAGGTAAGTAATATCGAAATTACTTATATCGATAGCATATATATCGATGTAAGTAATATTGACATTACTTATATCGATAGCATATATATCGATGTAAGTAATTTCGATTTACTAATATGTGTTAGAAATTTTAGTTAAGTATTTAAATTAATTGTTATAGTATGTGTTTAATATGTTTTTATAAATAAAAAATATATAAAAGTAAATTATATGTTTTACTACCAGAGCGGGTTGTGGGTTTTTAGGGGAATAGGGTGGGAAGTAATTTATTTGTAATTAAATAATTATTTTTTAATGAATAATTTATTTTGCAATTAAATATTAATTGGCAATGAATTATTTTATTTGATTAATTGATTAATTAATTGATAATTTAATTGATTAATTAATTGATAATTTATGTATATTTTTAAGTAAATGATATGTTTTACTACTGGAGCGGGTTGTGGGTTTATAGGGGAATAGGGTGGGAAGTAATTTAATTGTAATTAATTAAATAATGTTTAAGCATATTTTAATTTGTAATTAATTATTAATTGGTAATGAATTATATTAATTGATAAATTAATTATTTTATTGGTAATTAATTTTTTTAATTGATAAATTAAGTATTTAATTGGTAATTAATATTTTTAATTGATAAAGTAATTATGTAATTGGTAATTAATATAATTTTAAATTAAATGTTATGTGTTACTACTGGAGTGGGTTGTCGGTTTATAGGGGAATAGGGTGGGAACTGATTTAATTACAAATAATTTATTATATTTTTATGTATGATTTAATATTTTATTAAAGAAAATTGAAATTAATTAATTCAATAGATTAAGTAATTATTTAATTGATAATTAATTTTCAATTAAATGTTAGGTGATAGTACTGGAGTGTGTTGTGTGTTTATAGGGTAATAGGGTGGGGTGGGAATAGTAATTTTTACTCCTACGCTATCCAACACTTTCCCTACTGTTGCACCCTCGGGAGTGAGAATAGTAATTTTTACCTACCCGCTATCCAACGCTTTCCCTACTGTTGCACCCTCTGGAGTGGGAATAGTAATTTTTACCCCTACGCTATCCAAAACTTTCCCTACTGTTGCACCCTCTGGAGTGAGAATAGTATTTTTACCCACCCGCTATCCAACGATTTCCCTACTGTTGCACCCTCTGGAGTAGGAATAGTAATTGTTACCCCTACGCTATCCAACACTTTCCCTACTGTTGCACCCTCTGGAGTGAGAATAGTAATTTTTACCCACCTGCTATCCAACGCTTTCCCTACTGTTGCACCCTCTGGAGTGGGAATAGTAATTTTTACTCCTACACTATCCAAAACTTTCCATACTGTTGCACCCTCTGGAGTGAGAATAGTAATTTTTACCCACCCACTATCCAACGCTTTCCCTACTATTACACCCTCTGGAGTGGGAATAGTAATTTTTACCCCTACGCTATCCAACACTGTCCCTACTGTTGCACCCTCTGGAGTGAGAATAGTAATTTTTACCCACCCGCTATCCAACACTTTCCCTACTGTTGCACCCTCTGGAGTGGGAATAGTAATTTTTACCCCTACGCTATCCAACACTTTCCCTACTGTTGCACTCTTTGGAGTGAGAATAGTAATTTTTACCCCCCCCCCCGCTATCCAACGCTTTCCCTACTGTTGCACCCTCTGGAGTGGGAATAGTAATTTTTACCCCTACGCTATCCAACACTTTCCCTACTGTTGCACCCTCTGGAGTGGGAATAGTAATTTTTACCCCTACGCTATCCAACACTTTCCCTACTGTTGCACTCTTTGGAGTGAGAATAGTCATTTTTACCCACCCGCTATCCAACGCTTTCCCTACTGTTGCACCCTCTGGAGTGGGAATAGTAATTTTTACCCCTACGCTATCCAACACTTTCCCTACTGTTGCACCCTCTGGAGTGAGAATAGTAATTTTTACCCACCCACTATCCAACGCTTTCCCTACTGTTGCACCCTCTGGAGTGGGAATAGTAATTTTTACCCCTACGCTATCCAACACTTTCCCTACTGTTGCACCCTCTGGAGTGAGAATAGTATTTTTTACCCACCCACTATCCAACGCTTTCCCTACTGTTGCACCCTCTGGAGTGAGAATAGTAATTTTTACCCACCCGCTATCCAACGCTTTCCCTACTGTTGCACCCTCTGGAGTGGGAATAGTAATTTTTACCCCTACGCTATCCAACACTTTCCCTACTGTTGCACCCTCTGGAGTGAGAATAGTAATTTTTACCCACCCGCTATCCAACGCTTTCCCTACTGTTGCACCCTCTGGAGTGGGAATAGTAATTTTTTCCCCAACCCTATCCAACATTTTTGACCTACTGTTGCACTCTTTGGAGTGAGAATAGTAATTTTTACCCACCCGCTATCCAACGCTTTCCCTACTGTTGCACCCTCTGGAGTGGGAATAGTAATTTTTACCCCTACGCTATCCAACACTTTCCCTACTGTTGCACCCTCTGGAGTGAGAATAGTAATTTTTACCCACCCGCTATCCAACGCTTTCCCTACTGTTGCACCCTCTGGAGTGGGAATAGTAATTTTTACCCCTACGCTATCCAAAACTTTCCCTACTGTTGCACCCTCTGGAGTGAGAATAGTAATTTTATCCCACCCACTATCCAACGCTTTCCCTACTGTTGCACCCTCTGGAGTGGGAATAGTAATTTTTACCCCTACGCTATCCAACACTTTCCCTACTGTTGCACCCTCTGGAGTGAGAATAGTAATTTTTACCCACCCGCTATCCAACGCTTTCCCTACTGTTGCACCCTCTGGAGTGGGAAAAGTAATTTATACCCCTACGCTATCCAACACTTTCTTTACTGTTGCACCCTCTGGAGTGGGAATAGTAATTATTGTTAAGTAAGTATATATTGTATATGATTAGTTAATTTTTTTTTGTATTAAATATGTTTATGTATTATGTTTTTTTTACCATTATTAAATATATTTAAATATGTTTAAGTAATTTATAAGTATTATTAACAGTATTTTTCATGTTATTTTAAACCCAAAAAAAAACCGACATATTTAACAACGATATTTTTAACTTCGATATTATTTTTTCGATATTTTGGTACTTACCATGTTGTACATAGGGCGTCGATATTCTTGCAATCGATATTATTACGCCGATATTTGTGTAGGTCGAAATTCTGTCTGTCGAAATTCTGTGATCCGGGCCGGTAGTTCTTCAGGTTGGATGGGTTGGCCGTTGGTTTCTTGAGGAGGGGTTTCACCTCTGCATACTTCCAGTCAGATGCCGGATAAGAGGGAGGAATGATTGTTTGTCCTAGTTCGGGTGTGATGGCTGTGGCAGCCCTGTGGAAGATCTGAGGGGGTTGGGGTTGGTAGGGGCTCCTGAGTGTGTCTTCTTCATGGTTGAGGAGATGAGCTCAACGGAGGCGGGTGCCCAGGAGGTGATGGTCGGCTTCTCGGCGGCGGTGGGAGGGGTGGTTCTGTCTTCTGCAATTTCTGGCTGTTAATTGGTCAGTGACAGAAAAGTGCCATGGAGCATTAGATTATTGTCCAGATAGGTTACAATCTATTGCTCCAAGTGTTGTAGATAACATAGTTCGATATGACTGATCATGGGTGTTTAAGGCAGTTTTACCTCCAATTCTCTAAACCAGTAGACACTGCTGAAGCTGAAAGGTGAAAGCTTTAGAGCAAGTCCTTTAGCTAACTTTGTATTCAAACCTCACCAGAGTAGATCGCACACATTTACCCAGGAGACACATTCAAATAGGTCACCCTAAAGCTGATTGGTTATTGGCAACTGAGGACAACGAGGTATTTGGAAGCATTCAGGAAGGTCCTCACGGTGAGTGGGTAACAATTTTGAGAGGAATCTTCATAAAAGGACTGACAGAGAGCTGCCTTTTGGTGGATGAAACTTTAGGGACCTTCATGCTTTTCCGAGAAAATAATTGTTTAATTCACCTTAGTGTCTTTCTCTAAGAGAATATGACCATGTGTTTTGAATGTAAGTCTGATTTGTTTCATCCTATGTAGGAAGTATTGTTCATTTAACACACATATTTCATCAGCTCCTTCCAGCACTACTTGTGGTTTCATTTTGGAGTTCTGTAGCTGGCTTGCCTGCTCTCTTCAACATCAACGGTCCCCGCTGTGCAACATTCACAAAGTGACTAGATGATCAAAAGTCCAGCAGCCTATTCCCATTCCAGGAGTCCATCTCAAACACAAGCAAAAGACAGACGCATCAGGGGTGGTTGTGCAGATCTGTAGAACTTGGTCTAGTTGGCCACCCTTTTCCTCATGTGCATGATGGCGACATCACAAACACTTGCCCAATCTTCACCTGATATTTGTTTGGCCAAAAAGCTTTGCGACTGTGGGGAATCCTACTTTTACAACATTCACCTACCTCTGTTGCATATATCTGTTGCTGTGATGTAGGGACACATCTATACAGTGGTTCTGATGGTGAACTTGTTTCTTTACTTCTTAACAAACAATCTCTTTTTCAAGACTACCCAAACATATAGGCACATACAAAGGATTTGTCCCTTTTCTGCGTGATTTCATGTAAAAGCCAATCTATTGTTACTGGCTTATATGGTGCTTATAAGGTGAGTTAATATTTTACATGGAACGTCATGGGTGTTAGATAGGATAAGATCGTAAATTCTTCCTCTTCTTGCCTGTTCTGGGATTCTAAACACTTTTCTGATGCAACTCAATTTCCCTCATGGGAGATTGCTTCATTTATACACAACATCCCTCCCCTAAGTACAAATTAGCACAATTCCTCTGTGGCTGAGTAGAGAACCTAGGAAATAAATAGAGCAGGTCAAAGATACAGCCTTCTGTGGAGTGTAGACCTCACACATTCTTGAACACCTGAAGCTTCTGTGTGGAACACTTAGGTAGGGTCTCCATCCATATGTTCCAATCATTTTATTTTAATGTGAAGCTGTGACGAGTTTGTGGTTCCAGCCTGCTGACATCTGAGAGGCTAACAGCAGCCCTCAAAAACTATGTGGTAAGTTTTCACAAACTAGATAATTTTGTATGTGACGGAAATTCAGATGACTCAGCAGCCTGTCTTTTTCAGATCCATATCCATGACAAATTCGTAAAATTCCCAAGGGCTTAGTTCACAACTTTTATTTTCCACTTTGCGCTTTCAGATGAAAAATTAGACAGGGATCTCTGAGCTTTTCTAAATTTCTGTAGCCTGCAAAGAACAGGGACATATGTATGTTTCGTAGAATAAGCTAACAGTGTGCATCCTACCCTTTTGTGATCTGGTGGCTCTCTCCTGAGGTGCCCCTCACATTACTCAGCAGCCTGTGTGGAAAGACACAACAGGCCTCATTACGATGTTGGTCAAAAAGCATTCCGACTGACTAGGTTTCAGAATGGTTTCCTACCGAATTGGATTCGGGGAGTTTGACCGACGATTACTATGTTTCCGAACACCGTTCGGTCAGACTCCCATTGGAGCATGCGTTCCAACCGTCTACTGAGACTCCCATTGAAAAAAAGGGTGTTCCTGGATACCTTGCACCCTGAGGCCAGCACACCTTGGTGCCTGCCGCACTGTGTATGGTTGGAAAGAGGGAGCCCATGGGCCCCAACTGGAGGTCTCTTGGTGACTGGGGGGGCAACTATGGGCCCCAAAGTCAGATTCCGGCTGCCGATCTGTGTCAGACAAACCGATTTGGAAAGGCTATCCAATTGCAACATCATAATGTGTTGGTCGGATACGCAATCCATAGGCCTGTACGATTCGGCTCCGACCAACTTGTTTTTTTTGAATGCCGTTCGGTACCAAGGTGGAACGACCAAACGGTTTCCGACTATCGTAATCGGTCAGTCGGATGTGTTTCTAAGTCGGTTGGGAAAGCGGGTTCTTAATACCATTCGGAGCCTTTCTGATCAACATTGTAATTAGCCCCTAAAAAATATACGTTGAAACAGATGTAAACTTAAAAAAATATTAATTTATTAATGTTGGTGGCTAACCACAGGTGCTTATTGCAAGATGATGATGGAAAGGGGTTGGGAAAATGGCGACTCCATATCTCTACTTCAACGGAAAGGGAAACACAGTAGAGTGAGCAGAGGAAGTATAAAGAAGGGATAAGACGAGGATACTGCAGAGAAACAGATAAGAGGTAGAGACAAAGAAGGTGTGTGTGTGTGCACATGCATACGAAAGAAACAAATAATACACAGCTGTGAAAGATAGTTGTTAGAGAGATTTGTATGTCAAGTGAGAGGGATAATAGAAACACAGAGACATGCGGTTGGGACAGGATAAGAAAAGAAGGGGGAAAGCAGGCGAGAGGGCGTGTCAGGTAAGAGTATAAAAAATAGACAAAAAAGACGAAATTTAAATGAGCAGCAGTAGAATAGAGTTTAGAAAATTGGCAAATCTTGAGACGTTTTCCTAAATAGATTCCAAGCAGTGACCCAGTGCAGCTCAAAGGACAAGTCATCCCACAGCTGTGGTCCAAGCAGGCTGGAAGCCCTGCACCCAGGAGAGATAGTTTAAAATGGAGTGCACTACGTTAAGATTGTGAGACAGATATCAGTGTCCTCTCTGGAGGACATACCAATAACTAAGTGAGATGTAAAGCCCAAGGACTCCTTAACGGGTACAGAAAAGAGGGCAAGCTGGTCATCCCTTTGCAGAGATTTAAAGAGAGGGCCCTTGGAATATATTAATATGTCATCAATGTAAACCACTGTGAATATATCTAAATATTCTCAAGAAATGTTGAAACGTCGCAGGTGCGTTACAAAGAACAAAAGGCATCACTTGATACTCAAAAAGACCATACGAAGTGAAGTAGTGTGGCTCACTGGTTAGAGGCTGCAGACCTAAGAGCAGAGGACGGCCCGGGACCAGGGTTCGATTCCCGGCGTGGCAGGTTTCTGGACCAGGGTCAGCGGACTCGATAATTCTCTCGCCTCAGTGCCCACTCTGATCAGCGATCACACTCGGCAACTCTGGGCATTAGCTTGCCTCATCTTCACTAACGGCCCCACCAGACCGCCGGGGATGCCTGGTCTCACCCTGGAGATACCCATTAAGGGACCATCTCTCAGGGAAGCCAGGAAGGGTTTCGCAGCAGTCGAAGCGCCTTGGGACCCTACGGGTAAGTAGTGCGCTATATAAATGCCTATACATTTACATTTACGAAAAGCTGTCTTTTATTCATCACACTCCCTCATTCCCACCAGATGATAAGCCCCTTTGAGATCTAACTTGCTATAAATGGTAGCATTTTTTACCTGATCTAAAAGAACAGGTATAAGAGGTAGAGGGTAACGATTCTTGATGGTAATATTATTCAAGGCTCTAAAATCTATACACGTTCTCCTCTTGCCATTGGCTTTTAGTATAAAAAAAAGAGGAGAAAAGGCAGGTGATTTGGATGGCCTCATTATTTTTTCTTAACTGAGATTTACACAACGCAAACTTGACCTGAAGGTATTGGGTATCAGAGCTCCTTACATAGCACCAGTTGCTTTACATGAGGACACCTTCATTTTTGTTAGGCACAGGAGATTAAGTGATTTGCCCAGAATCACTGGATGTTCAGGGTCATTGCTGAGACTCGAACCCGGTTCCCCAGATTCAAAATCGACTGCCCTAGCCAACTCCTCTCCCTTATCCTAATCTATTAGCTGGAAATTGCACTATATATTGCTTCAAATGTTCATTTTCAGGTTCTGTGAGAGCATATATTCTCCTGTAGTGTAGTTCCTATATTCCCAATATGCTCTGCGCATTGGAACAACATAAACGACAGTGTAGACGTAGGACTGAGGTCGACTAGGTCTCTATCGAATATGTTAGACTTAATTAGGAAATGCCAGCTAGCTCAGAGGTCACTAGAAACTTTCTCGAGTAAACAAGAAGGTGCTAACTTTCCTGAATAGACAAGAAGGGCATAGTTTCTGACAACTGCATAAACATGACAACTTTGCTCCCCCAGAATAAGGAGCATATCTCCAGAGTAGCGGAAACAATAGATAGCTATTTCACTCAGTTAATCGTGCATGCTTCGTTTCACCAGGAGTACAGAGAAATAGAGAGACGGGTGTTTTCAATAAAAGTGGTTATTCATTGAGCAGTCTACTTTCTCATGCAAGAGAAGGGAATTGCCCCAATTGCAATACTTGTCATAAAGTAAAGTGCATACAGTAAAATGAGTATTGTGAAATAATACTGTAAAAGCATTTATATGGTTTCTAAGCCATAAGATACTTAAAATGGATAAAATACATACAATGATAAAATAATGACATACTCAACTGGTGTTTCTAAGATACACCTGCCCCAGTGTACCTAACCTAAGCCTAGTACAGGGGAGGAGTAGATGAGTTATAGTTTTTGCCAAGAATCTGAATCAGGAATTCTCTAAGGGTCTAATCAGCCCCATACCTTGGTTATAGAATGAAAGAGGTCTTGTATCTCTTTCTCAGGACTCGATCTCCCAGCAACCCAAAAGGGTGACAGGGAAACACTGGAGCTGGATTTCTCGGCAGGAGAAAAGACAGCGTCTCTCTCAGTGCGTCAGTGGGAGGGTTGGCTTCCTTCGGCACTCGTATCAGCAGGGCGTCGGGCAAGTAGATAGCCGATCTGCTCCAAACCACCGTGTGTTGCTTAAGGCAGATGCTGGTATATTTATACCTGGAAGGTGCCGAGTTTGACGTAAGGTTGGACATAAGACGTCACTAAGAACTCTCAGTTCTTTCAGGACTCCAGGAGTTCTAGGACAAATCAATACAGAAGCAGGGGTAATTCCCGGGCCGCTGGAGGCTTGGTTTGTTTAAGAACGCGTTGTGCTTTCTAGGAGTCTATGGGAGTAGCCTTGCCGTATTTGGACTGCATTGGCTATGTCTTAATATGGGTAAGATTCTTATGCCTATATAAGGATATGATTTGATATAACCACATAAGGGCATGAAATCGGGAATATTTACTAGGTCCTAGAATCATCTACAACACTCCCACATATAAGGATATGATTTGATATAACCACATAAGGGCATGAAATCGGGAATATTTACTAGAGTCCTAGAATCATCTACAACACTCCCACAACGTATTATTGCACCTTATATTAAGTAAATTTGGCAGTCATAGGGTCTATTAGGTGGCAATATGTCTGCTTGTCTTTCATTAAATACATCGCAGTATTCTTGATACCTGTCGGGAAGAAAGGTGTTGTTTTTGGCTGCTGTAGCTATATTATGTCTCAATGCCAAAGCAGTTTCTGGCTGGGTTATGGGAATAAAACAATGAGATGAACAAAAGTGAGAATCAAAGACAAGGGTATTATTATTTAAATTAATAGATGAGTTGTGCTGTTTAATCCATGGTAACACAAGTATCAATCCATATTGAGGAGCTTTTACCATCAAAACATACAGCCAGATTCATCAAGCGAAATGCGCTCGCAAAAGGGCCAGATTCTGAGAATCTGGTCCTTTGCGAGTGCAATTTTTGCATTTGGAATTCATCATCCCAAATGCAAAAATCGCTAATAAAGAATTCGCAAATTTGCAAGGATTAGCATTTAAGGAATCTCTATTAGAGATTCCTTAAATGCTATTCATGAAACATTTTAAAATTGCGAATTCGCAATTTAGGAGCGCTATTTACCACGAAGTCAAACCTCGTGGTAAATAGCAAAAACTTAGAAAAATGCATTTAAATGCATTTTTCCAAGTTGCATGTTACACACACACATGTCCTTTGGACATATGTGTGCACAACATCAGTGTAAATTCACATTTCAGGGGTGCTACAGGGTGTCCTTTGGACACCCCTGCACCCTTGAAATCGCATCCTTATTTGCGATTAGCAAATTGCTAATCGCAAATTGAGTTATTCCTTATTTGCCAATAGCAATTTGCTAATCACAAATAAGGAGGATGTAGGAATCGCAATTTATTTTGCGATTTCTACATGAATCCCGATTTTCAAGTCCTTAATAGCGATTCCTTAATAATCGCTATTAAGGACTCGCAAATCGGGACTTTGATGAATTTAGCTGATAATGTTTCGGTGTGATACTCTTCACACCTCACTGATAGAATTTTGGTGTTATATCTTATGGGGCCAGAAACTAAGTCTCGCCCATCTACAGCTACTACAAATTCAGGTTTCTAATTTTTCACCAAATTTAGTTGTAACATTTGAGCCGTAGTTTCATCGATAAAAATCCCTGTAGCCCCAGAATCAATCATGGCTTGAACAGATTGCCAACCAACCTTTCGGAGTACTCTATTGTATAGGTAAATCGAAGTGCTCTGGATTGGATACATCTAAAGAAGGGCTATCCGTGCAGCTCAAGTCATTCCATTCCTCTACCTTGAGCTATTTAGTTTTCAGATTTTTGGTGGTATTAATAGATGATACCTGGCACCACCCAGACCTTGTTTTAGGTTGAGCCAAGCAATCTTTAACAAACTGGCCTCTTTTCCACAATATAAACACAGCCCGTTCTTCTCATGTTTTTCTCTTCCTGAGTCAGTGAACCTCTGACTGTACCGATTTCCGTGGGATCTGAAGTCCCCCAGATACTTCTACTGTGTCTCTACTTCTCTCAAATCTGGGGGCTAATCGATCCACTTTCTTTCTTTCTTTCTATCCCCTTTGCGTTCCTTCATGCGATAATATAATCGAAAAGTTAGAGTAATTAAGTCCGTACAAGTGACAGGTTGTGGATCGATCTGTGCTAGCACATCTTTTAAAACTTCTCTCAATCCTTAATAGAATAAAGCTGCTCTTTTTGCTTTGGGCCTTTGTGTCTCAGCCACCAACCTTTGAAAGGTATTTAGATATACAAACAAGTTCTTCAAGCCTTGCTTTATTTTTAATACTTCTCTGTCTGCTGAAAAAGAGTTAGCCCTTCTATTATTATTATTATTATTATTATTGCATTTATTGAGCGCACAGCTACCCGGAGGTTTCCCGGCGCTTGCCTTGGGAACCCGTCCTGGCTTTTCCCTGTGAGATAGCCCCTACAGGGCATCCCCAAGGTGAAAGCCAGGCATCCCGCCGCAGGGGGGCCGTTGTGGAGATTAAGCAAGCTTAATGCCCAGAGTTGCAGAGTGAGAACCCATGATTAGAGCAGGCACCGAAGCGAGAATTATCGAGTCCGTGGACATTTGAGCTCAAGACCCTGCCGCGTCGGGAATTGAACCCTGGTCCCGGGTCTGACCTCAGCTTCCGGGTCTGCCTGCTCTACACCGTGAGCCACACTTCTCCACAGAGAAAGTCTCTATCAGAGACTTTCTCACATTCCTTGCGGAATTCTATCCAATCACACAAGAGCGGATCGTCCCTCATTACCAATGGTACTGCCCACTGTGCTGCACCACCTGCTAAGTATGAAATCATAAAGGCCACTCTGGTCTGATTAGTGGGAAATGCTTTAGGTTTTCAGGAAAAATGCAAAAGAATTTTGGGTTAAAAATGCTTGCACCTTATTTGTGGCCCTATGAAATCTTTCAGGTGCTGCTAATGGTACTAGAGTATCAATTTCCACTTTAACTGGAGGATTTTTGTGTGGTGCCATCATTGGTTAACCAAGAAAAAACCCCAGAGGCTCTCCCAATATGAGCATCAAAGGGATTTCTCTGCATTCTGTCTATTCTTTCCTGCAATGCTGCAGTTTCTGCTCGTGATGCTGTTACCACTTGTTGTACTAACACTCGAGCTGCTAACACATCCCCTAATAAATCAATCAATTAGGGAAATTGTAAGTTCACTACTCACCCATGAGGGTCTCAAGGTACTGGGGGGTGGGAGGCAGTTCCATTCAGTCGAAGAGTCAGGTCTTGAGGGCCTTTCTGAAGGTGTTCGGCGAGGGGGCGCGTCTGATGTCGATCAGGAGCTTGTTTCAGGTCTTGGCTGAGATGTAGAGAAGGCTCTACCCTCTGTCCTGGCTCTGCGGATGCAAAGGATTTCGGCGAGGGCATGGTTGGTGGATCGGTGGTTTCTTTTGGGTATGTAAAAGGCGATTCTCTCGTTGAGGTATTGGGGTCCGGTGTTGTGGAGGCATTTGAAGGCATGGGTGAGTATCTTGAAAGTGACTCTCTTCTCGACAGGGTGACAGTGGAGATACCGTAGGTGTACTCTGATGTTCTTGTGTCGAGGGATGCAGAGGACAAGTCTGGCTACAGTGTTCTGTATTGTCTGGAGCTTGCGGAGTAGAGACTTGTTGATGCCGGTGTAGAGGGCGTTACCATAGTCCAATCTACTGGTTATTAGTGTGTGTGTGACTGTCTTCCTTGACTCGGGGGATCAATTTGAAGGTCTTACAGAGAATGCATAGGATGTTGAAGCAGCTGGAGGCGACGGCATTGACCTGTCTACAACACCATATTGTCTTTGAACCGACCAGGAGGAATTATTTTCTTGGGCAGATTATTCTGTAACAACAACAATCAATGCCCTCATGATCAGTTCAATGCACAATAGGGTCCACCTCTCAATAGCCTGAATTCCATCTGCTATTATACCACAGAAGTTTGAGGCAATCAAGTGAGAGAAGGGAAGGTAGGGAACAGCTGGGAAGGAGACCTGGAATAAGCACAACATACATTAATCACTTCACACATTGTTTAACAAAATAAATATGTTCCCTAAACCTTAGAATTTTACCTGTAAGAAAGCAACAGAATATTTCTGCTCTTGTAATTCCAATATTCGGAAGAGGCTGTTTCAAAAGTAGTATGTGGGTCCTTATGCTTGTTTAATGAACAAGCTGAAAAAACAAGAAGTAGATGTCATGTATTTATACTATTCACACTCAAAGACATAGTACCTCTATATGTGGAATCATATACCCACCAAAAACAAATATAAACTGTGCCTCACAGGGGAAGAACCAAACTTCCTGGACTCCACTTGACCCCCTGTTAATTTTAGTAAAATATCAAAACAAAAGAAACCAAATGTGAAAATCTTCACAAGAGAAGCTTTCTCCGAGCACAGCTCTTTAAAAAAAAAATGAATTACTTCAGGTAAACTATCTAGGTATATTTTATCATACATAAATTAACATAAGAAATAGTTATTTCTCCATTTTTGTTCCAATATGACCTCTTGATCCAGAGAAATAGATAAAGCAATGTTTTTTCAAGACAGAGTTTGTAGAAAGCAAAAGCAAAGTGTACATCTCTTGATTTAATTAAGCAGTAACTTCTGTGTCTTCACAGTTTAAGCAAGGCAGCAAATAATTAACTCCTCCAAGATGTATGACTTCTTATTGTGACTTTCACACCAATTATAGCTTTATCTGATTTCAAACTGAGGAACTTGGAAATGTAAGAGAAAACACTCTGTCGAACTGAATATAATTACATACAGCTTTCCAGAAAATCAGCAATGTATTTGAAAGCACTGAGTAGATAAACCTTTACTCTAATGTCAAGAAGGCACAGACTAAGAGCCAGATGTAGATCGCCAATTACCGGTCGGTAACGGCCGATTTCGGCCGTTACTGACCGGTAATTGTTTTTTGAGATGTAGGGGGCCCGAATTTGACCAAATCTGTAAATTTACCGATTCAGTAAATTTACAGATTCGGTAAAATACCGACTTGGTATATTTACTAAATCGGTAATTCCAGATGTAGCTGGCACTTCAAAGAGTGCCACAGGCCCTTTAGGAGTTGGTATTTACCACCCATCCTATTGGGTGGGAAAATACCGAATTCCAGTGTACATGCACATCTGTGCATGTACACCTATGCCATGTGACACACAGACATGCCCTTAGGGCATGTATGTGTGCCACATGGCACACAAGCCTGCAATTGAGGTGCTACAGGGTGTCAAAGTGACACCCCGTTCCCCCTGCCAGGATTCGGTATTTACCAATTCGGTAAATACCGATTCGGTATTTCCCATTGATTCCTATGGGCTTCAAGGCCCATAGTAATCAATGGGAAATACCGATTCGGTATTTACCGAATCGATAAATACCGAATCTTACAGAATCGGTAATTGTAAAAGAAAAATTACCTACATCTGCCTACTTCCAATTTACCTACTCTTAAATACTGATTCGGTATGATTCAGTATTTAAGAGTAGGTAAATTGGAATTACCTACATCGGGCCATTAGACTTTTAGAATGCATGAACAGGAATCGGTGCAAGCACCCTTACCACCTCACAAGTACAAGGGTTTTCAGGAAAAACAGCAAAAATACCCAATAGGATCCAGCGGCGGAAAAAATCTGCCTCATTCCTCAACCAGAAGCTCTTTTTATAGCTCTTCGGTGTATTGTGAGTCATTAATTACAAAAGGTTATAGAGCAACTGACCTCTACAATGATTCATGGAACATGTCCTTCTAACCTTCTTCATCGAAATTCTGCATTTGTGATGCCTTGTTCATTCAATCATAAACTCCACCATCTTGTGAGCTTATGAAATAATGACAGTAAATGTTGTGCTCCAGTAATCTCTGCTGGTAAATCTGCTATTATGAGATGTTTTGCTTTGTATCACCAGGATACCCCTGGTGCTTGTTTTAGTTGTACCAGGTACACAGTTTGCTGCTGCCAGTTGGCAGGACTGGCCCCACCTTGGCGCTCTTCTTCACATGCTTAATGAAATGATGTTCTGTTTGAATTCGAGTGTATGCATTGTGTGGGAGTGAGCTAGTGGTCGATTGATGGAATGATTGAATTGTGCGTCATATTTTTTATTGCTTAATGTGGTTTTTGGGCTGATGTTCTTCTCTCTTTGTATTGTCTAAACAAAATGAAATTTTATATGTAATAAGATTATCACAATTAATTTCTCTGTGCTTATCATTATTAAAATGTGATAACTATTTAAAATGATTATAAAAATAAATACTGAAAAGTAAACAGCTGTTCTGTGGGTGTTTATGGTTGGTTTTACATTTTGGAACTCCTCTGTCCTTCTTATACATTGGGCACGCCCCTTTTCATGTTGTGGAATATTTATTCTTCCCTGGTGGGTTGTTCCCCTCGCCTTTATTAACTTTAGGTTTTCAGGGTCCCTCTACTGTTTTTTGCATCCACCCTGTCCTGACACTTAGGGCCTCATTATGATGTCAGTGGGACCGACACTGACGTGCCTTTGGTGTCAGTCCCTCCGACATCTATGTACGCGGTCAGATCGCTGCATTACGATGCGGTTGGTCAGATAGCATTGCTCAAGGGACTGACTGACAGCTTCTAACTGGCTCAAGGAGCCCGTTGGGCAGTCGGTCAGATCGCATTCCCCACAATGGAGGCGGGGCGTTCTCAGGCACCATCGGGGGGATTACGATCCACCTTGTCAGCCCCCATTTCATGTTGGTTCTTCCGACAAAAAATGGTTAGTAAAAAGGCTTTTTTGGGCCTCTAGCAGGGTCCCTGTCCCCTGTGGCCCTTCCGCTATGCGCCCTGTGGGGCATCTGTGGTGGCCCCCTATACATCCCTGGATTGTGGGGGGGGCACCACATTTTGCCGGCCACAGGGTGCAGGAATGTTTAAAAATATGCCTTTTGGCATTGGGGTTTGTGCTGCAGCCCTTTTTCCGGCCACCGCACACACCTCAATGCAAAGAGGCCTGTTTCTTACCACCTCCATGATGGTCCATTCCTAATTTGGCAGTCGGACCGTAGACTGCCTGTTGGCTGATCTCTTTACTGCAACGTTGATTGGCATCATAATCGGGCCCTTAGTTTGGGCCCTTAGTTCAGGGCGGGTTTGCTGAAAAATAAAATGGTAATAAATAAACTTTTTAACTGCTTAATTTTTCAGCTCTGAGACTAGTGGGGCGACGCTCCTTCACTCAAATCAAGGAGCTGCCCCTGCATGTGAGAGTCCAAATAATTTACTAAAGAAGACCCAGAAACAGTCATGCTGCCTTAAAAGGTAGTCCAGTGGTGGCCCTCCAAGGCTGGTGGTTTAGTGATGTCTAAATGCCGGCATGGGTAGTACCTGAACGGATTACCTCTCCCATGAGAACATGGATTGTTTACTAAGGAAACCAAACCACCATACCTAGCCATGGACCATTTCACAAATATGATACTGCTGAAAGGTGTCTATGCCTCCCTCACTCTGCCATTGAAATGAAGGGGGTTAGACCCCCCATTTTTGTAAAATTATTAACAAAAGCCTCCATGGTTTTAGAAGCATACTCATAAGTCCTCTCTGTTTTACATGCTAGTGATGATGCTGTTAATCCTAGGAGCAGGGTAACCACCCCTTCCTTCTTACTGTGTGTCATTCAATAAAACCTTCAGTGCTCATTCCAAATCTTTAAGTCAACCTTTACCTGACAGACAAACTGGTTCTGTGATTCCCAGCCTTGAACCCTAGAATTGCTCTTGCGATTGTGCAAAACAAATGGCCTAGCCATGGAAACTAAGCAAAGGATGAAAAACAACCATCCCACCAAAACTTGCAACTGGTGTAAAGTTCCTTTAATTGCATGTAGGCAGGTGGCACTAGACTTGCAGGATACGCTCTACTTATAATCAGACAGTCACCAATGACTGAGTCAAGTTAATACACAGAAAACAACATCTCTTAGTAGGACCTATGATTTTACTTGAACACTTTTCCATCAAAAATAGCACCCATACTAGATCGATTACAATGCAAGTCCATTAGGAAAAATTTCCATTCACCCGAAAGCACATTCAGTTCTGCATTTGACTTGAAATGTGTAGTACTGAACAAGATCTAGCAAGTAGAGTCTTCCTTAATAAATAAAGGGGATCATATCAGACAAGCATAAGCAGACATACTCATTACCATAGGGAGATCCCTGCACCAAGCATGGAGCTCTCCCTATGCTAAACTAATGGGGAAAAGTAAAACAGTTTATTAACCTTGAAAAAAGTAGTCAAAATATGTATATGTTAAATCGACATATTAATTATAATTTAATTGTATACATTTGCTTTAAATGTAGAGCAAATAAAAAATTATACAGCACAATTAAAGTATTTTTAATTGAATATTTGATTAAGTTAAATATATTAAATTAAAATAATCTTTTTTTAAAGATTTATTAAATAAAAAATCCCACCCACAGAAAAATATTTCTAGTATTTATTATGTATTAAACATTTCTAAAAAAGTTATGTGTAGAAATAATTTAAAATAATTTATGATTTAAGGTAAAGTAGAATATATGTTTAGGTTAAACAGTTGTTAAAATAATATTTATTATGAATTATGTTTTTTTTTTAACTATAAATGAATGTATTACATATATTTAAAAAGGTGGAATACATTAATTTAATTTAACATTATTTCCCATGGGGTTTTATTTTAAGTCTCTAACTCCAATATTTTCAAAGGCAGGTCATTGGTTTGCCATGGGAAACAGCATTTACAATACAGTCTAAACCACAATATGCCTTTACAATGAAGGGGCCAATTACGATGTTGGTCGGAATGGCTCCTCACGGCATTCAAATTCTCCTAAACAGTTTCAGAACCTATGTTTCCGACCGACTCTGAAACCTTTCCGACCGACTGATTATGTTAGAAGTTAACCGTTTGGGCTGTCTGAATCGGTTCGATCAGCGCTCGGAGCCCCTGAGTCGATCGGAGCTGATGCGGACACTGTTTCTGACAGATCAATTAAGATGTCAGCGTCTGATAGCCGTTCTGAGTCGGCCTACGGGACACAAAACGACAGTCGTAAATTGAATTTGGGACCCTCGCAGGACCCTCTTCATCCTGAGGCCCCCAGTTATGGTTCGTGGGGGTGCCCAAGGGACCCCCCCTTTAAAACCATGCACAGTGTGGCAGGCACCATGGGTTGACTATGACAGATAGTCGAATTGCGACCGTCAGGGTGGCGGTTGCATCCTAATCGGTGTTGTGGGACCTTCGCACTGCTGGCGGCTGGGCCCAGCACCGTTAGGGTGGAGGGCGGACCTAATAAGCCCCTATGTATTTACCACTAGTGTCATTACCACACAGTTTGCAAACGTTTTCTCGATCTAGATATTTAGCACCAATACGTGTACTACTACTGCTATGATTATGCATTTTTCTACCACTAATGTCATTGCTTCTTATGTGTTTTACCACTAGTGTCATTACCACGAATAGTATGTATTTGTTATAGGAATTTGGTAAATATTAATTTAACCATTTTTTTACATATCTATTTTTAAATTCTAATAATCTTTAGGGAAAATATGTAAGGTATTTCGGGGTATTAGGTGGGGAGATTTATTAATACTCCTGTTTTCATTTATATATATTTTGAAATGATAATATGTTTTAGGGACAGGAATGTAAGGGATATACAGGTATTGGGTGGGGAAGTGTATTAATGCTCAGGTATAAATTGTAATTCTGCAATATTAATATTTATGAATTGTAATTGTACTAAATTAATAATAATTTTTAATGTTAAAATATGTTATATATATTTTTTTATTTAGGGATGGGATGCAAGGGATATAGGGGTCGGTGGGTAAGTGTATTAATACTCAGGTATTCATTTATATATATTTATTAATGATAATACGTTTTAGGGACAGAATGTTAGGGATATACGGGTGATGGGTGAGGAGGTTTATTACTACTCTGGTATTACTGTTAATGCATTAGTATTGTTTACGAATCATGATTGTTTGAAATAATAATAATTAAACATTTTAAAATGTGTTAGGAAATTGAAACATTTTTATTTAGGAATGTGATGCAAGGGATATTGGAGTATTAGGTGAGGAGGTGTATTAATGTGCAGGCATTAATGTTAATACTTTAATATTAATATGTATGATTTGCAATTTTTGGAAATTAATGTAAGGGATATAGGGGTATTGGTTGGGGTAGTGTATTAATACTCAAGCATTAATTTATATTTTTTTGTATTAATATTTCCGTTTTGTAAATGTTTATAACTGTAATTTATATTACATTTATATAAATTAAAAAATATATCCACAATAGTATTTAGAAATGGCATCTGATGTATTTAGTGGTATTGGGTGTGGAAGTGTATAGATAATCAGGTATTAATTGTAGTAGCTGAAAATTAATAATAATTTATTTAAATAAAACAGGTAGAAGGAGGTTAAATATTAGTTTTAGTTAAGTTCAAATGTATATTATTTAAATATTAAAATATTATTAATTAATTACAAATATTATATGTCAAAATTACATTTTCACACATTATATAAAAAGAGGAAAAATTCATACAAAGGTATAGTATTTATAATATTTATTTAGACAGAGTATACAAATATACAAAAATGTAAACAGAATATTAAATCATATATCCTATTTAACATAATTAAAAAACAACATTTTTATAACATGTAACATAATTTTTTTGCATTTTATAGATTTTCTTCCTCAGTTTGCCATTAAGTTCAATGGCAAATATTGTCCTTTTTCCGTTTTTACTGTTGTGCTTGACGCTCGCAGTTATGTTATGTTAGGGGGCTCTTCTATAGCGCACGAATCACCCGGGGGCATCTCGGCGCTTACTTAGCAAAAAAGAGGCAAAAAAGTGGGAAGCAGGTGATGCAGAGAGGTTAAAACAGAAAGGCTTTTAGTTGTTCCCTAAAGAACAGGTAGGAGGTGCATTTACGTAAGGCCTCTGGTAGCTGGTTCCAGTACTTGGGGGCAACATTCGAAAAAGCTCTGCCTCCAGTGTGGGTAAGACCGATAAGAGGGAACTTTAGTAAGGCCAATGAGTTGGACCTAAGATTGGGGCCCAAGAACTGTTTAAAGAGCTTCTTTTGTAACTAACAGGGACCCTTTCCATTCATAACATTAAATGTGAGGCAACAGATCTTGAAGAAGGACCTTTTTTTCACTGGAAGCCAATGAAGCTCTTTGAGCAGAGGAAGTGAGGAAGAGCCGGGAGGACGATTTAATATCATCCTTGCCGCAGTGTTTTGAATCACTTGTAGCTTAGCTAACAGTGTCTCGCCCACTTCCGCCAATAGCGCATTTCCGTAGTCGAGGCGACTCATTACCATCGCCTGAACCACAGTTCTGCGGTGTTCCAGCGGCAAGTAAGGTAGTATCTTATGCAGGAGATGGAGGCTATAATATCAGGAGCCAGTAGTAGTTGTGATGTGGTCCTTCATCGTAAGAGTTCGGTCTAATTTCAGTCCCAAGCTTTTTACTGAGGGGGTTGGGGTGGGAGCCACTCCCAACGAGGTGGCCATCAGTCAGCCATCCAAATGTTAGGTGCTTTACCCAGGAGCATAAGATCAGTTTTCCCGGGTTTTTGGTTAGAGGCAACTTTCAGTCATCCATTTTGAGATTGGAAGCATTCACGCTGAAAAGCGTAGTTTCTCATCTGCGGGATTAGAGCCAAATGGGAACATCAGCTGAGTGTCGTCAGCGTATGATAATATTTCGAACCCATCTGGTTCAACAATTTTGGCCAAAGGAGCCCTATACACGTCAAAAAGCGTGGGGTTAAGACACGAGCCCTGAGGCACACCCTTATCTAGCCAGAATTTTTAGGACAAGTGAGGACCTAACATTATGGTTTGCCAGCTGTGGATAGAAAATCGGTAAGCCATATTATGGCTAGATCCCGAATATCACAATCGTATAATCTCTCCACAAGCACTCGATGGGAAATAGTAACGAATGCTGCGGAGAGATCCAAGAGGATCAATATCATTGATCCTCTTGCATCCAGGGTCTGTCTTATGGAATCGGTGACAGCCAGAATGGCTGTCTCCATGCTAAAGCCCGGACGAAAGCCAGATCGTGAAGGGTCTAGGATCTTGTTAGATTCTAAATAGGAGCTTAGTTGTTTATTTATTGAGGTTTCCAATAGCTTACCAAGCAGAGGCAGCAAGGATATGGCAGAAGTTATACTTGTGTTTCTAAAGTCAGAGGAGCGTCACAGTCAAGATTGGAATAATTGAGGTCAGGTAAGAAAAATCTATATTACATTACTAAGTATATAGGTGGCTAGGTTTATTGTAAGGTACAGGGGGAAGGTAGTTAGATGGAAGATAGAAATAACTGGTATGTTTTATGGGTTTTTTTCTGTTTTCCATTCCCATGCAGGTTGTCTTCATATGCTCTCGTTGGGACGGTTGTTTTTTCTTTTCAAAGTATTTTAGAAATACCATTGTAAAACTCTTTTAAACTTATTTGAAATAAAAGCAAAATTGTTACTTTTTGGGCTACATGTTTCTAGCTTATTTGTAGTATTCACAGAAAGAAGATCATGTGGCTGTAGAAGGAAGATGGATGTATTTAATCCAGTACTACAGTGTGATTTTTGGCATATTTTGATTGAATGTTAATTTTTAGGGTTTTGTTTTCATTAGCAGAGTTTCCAAAGAGGATGTTAATTTTTTGTTATTGCTTGCATCAACTACTGGCTTTTTTGGTAAATCATTTCATTTTTGGAGAATGGATTTTTTTCTGTCTATAGTTACAAAAATTCTTTTTTTTACGATTTTTAACTTTCAAAAGAGTTTTAGGTGATGGTTTGACGATTAAAACTCTGCTTTTTAAAGGATGTTAATCTGTGCATACATGGTTTATTGGAGTACTGTTGAGTCTTGCGGACACGTTGTTTGAAAATGTCACCAAGAGTCGAAGAAAGAAGACATCTACAGGCAGGCAATTGAATTCTATACAATCGTTAAAACAGGCAAGTAATTTTATGGGAATTTTAGTGGCATTAGTTTTATAATATGTATGCAATACTGTCCAGGTAGTCAGAAACCACCATGAACAATAATTGTTGAATGTGACCCAATAGTCTCTCAGGCATTTTGTTGCACTTTTTAGATGTTTGATGGTTCAGGCTATGTGACAGTGATTGTGCAAGTCTTATTTCTTAGAAACTTTAAGTCTGATTACAAGTTCGTAGGTCCGACAGCCCTACTGCTGCAGTGGCGGTCTGAAGAAGACCACTGCGGCAGAGGTCTTCCCCTAGTGAATGTTTTTTCATATTTGTTGATGCATGTGTGTATAATTTGACTACACAGGTTTCAAATATAGGCATATGCATGACAAGTGTAAAAATAGCTACTACCCCATGCTGCAGTCTGCCAAGTCCAGTCAGTGGGTAAATAGAACAAAAGGACTTTCCTGGATTTTGGCATCAAAAGGTTAGTTTTCTTCGGGTCAAGATACTGCAGTGATGGGGGACCTGGATAATGTATCCACGTCGGAGGCTGAAGGGAAGAAAAAAGGAAAAGGGTGAGTCTGCATCCCAAAACATTCGATTCTCCTGACGCAAAGCAGGCAGTTCCACCGCCAAGGTAAGGTTGTCAGAAAGCCAACTCATAATTCAGAAGGCAGTGAAACTTCTCTCTACCGTTCGATGGCAGCTGCTTTTCCCCCACCCCCATCAAGGCAGTCTGTGAATGGCTGACTGTGTCCCGCGAGCTCCGGCAGTCTTACATTCTAAAACCAAAAAACATCCTAATATGGAGGGTGGCCCACCTAGTCTGCGGGGGTGAATATAACTCCAGCTCCACCACCAAACTCAATCAATCAAAATTCACAATTAAAAATCTATATAAAAGTTAGCGCAGATTAAAAAAGATGAAAGCAGTGGTACATAACTACAGGTACAGTGAAATACACAGTTGAAATCAATTTCCGTTTAAGGTACTGACTACAGTTGCTTCCTGCAATTAATAACTGCTGACAGAAATCGAGACATTACAGCACATATACAAATGTTTGAAAGCAGGTACAGGAAGGCTGGGCGGCATTGTACAAAGCCAAGCTCCAATAGCAGAGGGATGATATACTACTTCCTCAACCCAGAGAAATGTTTACAGAACAAAACAGTGTGCATTGTGGACTGCAAGGAAATGTCATCACAAGCGCATTTCCCTATGTCAGATGGCCAGTTGTTAATAGTGGGGAAGCTCATTGAGTAATGAAAGATGTACAAACGAAACCCAGTCAGCATGAACCTGTGATGAGCATTAAACACATTAGCTAAGTAAAATTGCATGTTGAAGCTAGTCAATATAGTCTGAATCCTCAGTACAGAAGGTTTTAAAATTTCAGATGCTAGTCTTGTTTCCTCTAGAAGAGATAAGCATTTCATTTTGAGCACTTTTCTTGGTACAGATGCCAGGCTATCGGGATGTTCAAAGAACTCGGAGTGACCGATATCAGACAGAAAGTTATGCACATATTTAAGCCAGGGAATTTAAAGGGCAGACGTAGATCTGAGGAAATCAGTTATAATCGCTCGGTTGAGTGTAGTGTGTACCGATGACCAAACTTTATGCCACAGTAGTACTGGATGGATCTTAATCAGGTCTGTAATACACGGGACTCCCAGTTCTGTGTGGCAGACATAAGTTGCACTACTTTTCGGAACAGCAAGAAGGTTCATTAGAAATGCATTTTCTTCCAATTGGAGGCTGTCTATCTGCCCATGGCCCCATAATTCAGACCCATACATGGCAGTGGGTCTACATTTGGCCTTAAATATAGTCAACAATTACATTGGGTGTTTAATTCCTTGAGATCTAGCAAATTGCCAGCAACTGCCCTGAGGCAACTACTCGTGGAGTTAGATTAATAAATTTGACCGTAGTCACTGTCCAACACTTGTCCTGAGGTAAGTACATAGTGGGAGTTAGAATAGTAATTTTGAACCTTAGTTTCTATCCTATACGTGCCCTTAGGTAAGTTTGTGGTGGAGTTAGATTAGTAATGTTGACCCTCAGTCACAATCTAGCACCTGACTTGCGGTAAGTTGCTGGTGGAATTAGAATAGTGATTTTGTGGAATAGTGACTGTTTAGCATGTACTAGAAGGGAGGTATCTGGTATTGTTAGAATAATAAGTTTCCCTCCACTTAAGACTCCATAAAATTTCCAGCAACTTTTCTTCTCCATTGGTGTCATCCACTACATATGGATTTTTCTGTTGTCACCAATCTTAAAGGGGATGGTCCACATATGATTTTCCCATGGACTCATGCACCCTAAATACAAATATTAGCATGTGGAAGCCAATCATGTTTATTTTGAATGAGTCATAACCATCTGATTGCCCATTTGCTTTCAACATTTTACTCCCCATTCTGCATGACATCTTTTCTTTCAACACATCGTTGAGGACAATGGTGTATGTTGAACCTAAAACTACTTCTAATGCTATCTGTTCTCCACTATTCCCATCACATTATCAGATGAGTTGCATTTATCCATGCCACCAATGTTACCAAACACTGAGAAAGCAAATCGATCTTTCTTGATTTACAAACGTCATTGCATTGACAATTGCGTTCCAATCAAACACTACAGTTGATATCTTCCTGATGCAGCGTTGTTATGTAAGGTCCTTCCACAAAACAAGTTCTTGGCTTAGATTATTATTAGATTTTAGATCTTTATTAGAGCCATCTCGTGAGTCAAGCACAAATGCTTTCTGTACCAGGCTGCAATACCTGGAGTCTCCATGAGGTGGAAGCATGTGCTAATGTAGCAGGCTGCAGTACCTGGAGTCCCTGTGAGGTGGAGGCATTTGCTAATGTAGCAGGCTGCAGTATCTGGAAGGCATGTGCTACTGTGGAAGATTGCTGTACCCTAAGCAATCACTAGAGGTCCCATGAGTCAGAGAAAAGCCTTGACTGTCCTAGGCTGCAGTATCTTAAGTCATTATTGGATGTCTCAAAGGCTTTCACCAATACCCACTCGCTCTCAAGCTATCCGAGAATTATGATCTGTCCTTAGATGTGTCTTTAGTTGAAGGTGAAATGGAACAATATCAAACCACCACCAAGAACAGGATGTGGGGCACAGTGGCACTGGAACAATTGTTGCACTCTGCCTAGCCCAGGGCCCAACAGAAGATCTTTGCAGGGGCCGCAGGAGCTGCAGGGTCAAATGCATCAGAAGGGGTACAACCGAGAGGTCGGCAGAGATGGCGAGAATCAAGTTGTCATTAGCAAGTTGGCCGCGTATCTTGTCAACCAAGAATGCAGTGTCGAATTCCAGCTTATTATGGACCTGATAATGAGTTTGGCGGTCCTCCTATAGCACCGGAACACCGCCTGCCGGATTCCGAGTTGAATCTATGGTGGGCCGGCAGTGCTGCAGCAGTCTCACCGCAGTGGCTGTGTTAGGATCATAGGAGAGCCTTATCAGCAGACTGCCACTGTGCACGTGTCAACAGCACTTTCCTGCATGATGTGGAATACACTATGCTGTGCATGCAACACCATGCAGGAATGAGTTTTGTAGAATCAACAGGGGGCCCCAGTGCATCTACGCCACCCTTTTCATGGCCCGCTCCCCGCCAAGAAATGGGTGGTGGATATGTACGTAAGAATAAGCTCTGTGCTGCCACATCAGCACCATCAGCATATACCTGCCCCTTTCCTCCCCGCCACAAGACCCTGGATCCCGCATAGGAGGCGGTTGTGTGGCAGTCTAACCTCCACACTTGGATTACAGTGGGTGGACCCGCAGGGGTGGCTGTGGTCAGACCGTCACCGCGAGTATGGCGGTCCCAGGACTGGCCTACTCGTATTAAGCCCCTTGGACTTCCTAGCCTGATGGGAGGTGAAGAGTCAACAGGAGTCTCTGAGCTCCAACAGTGGGTGGGGGCTGCCACTAGGGGGCTTAGCTTTGGGTGTGCTACCAGGCTAGTGCGAAAAAGGCATAGTTCAACCAGAACCAATACACCATGTCCCCTTGAAACGGAACAAATGTTTTCCACTATTAGATGGCAAGCTTGGTAAGATAGTTAGGTGTGCACACATACCTGTTTGGGAGATGTTTGCAACTCGTTGTTAGGGATCCAGATAGAAGGTCAGTGAGACAACCTTCATTGTTAAAATAAGGGCAGTCCTCCTAACAAAAGAAATGCCCCTGCCCCTCTATGTTTTGGGGTAGGTGGCATGCATATCAGCGTCCCTCAAGGAAAACCACTATTGCTGATGCAGGATCTGACGAAAGGCTTTTGAGATAAAATCACGCAAAGAATGCATTTCAAAATATGTCTGTTTTTCAGATGTAATATGATTTTATTTGCCTTATTTACTTTATTTGGTAATGATCTTTACAGCTCCTGTGCAGCTGTTGATCTTCTGCAAAGAGTTTCAGCCACTCACCAGTGCAATCATTCTCTTGTGTTCCAGCAAGACTCATATATTTTCCTACCAGGGGTCATGGGCTATGGGATGCTTCTTGGCTCCCCTTTCTGCTTGAAAGAGTGTTGGTGCACTGAGGAAATTTGGGAGAAGGGTGTGGCTGATGTGAGCCTTCATTATAGTCTGTGACAAATTGGGAGGATTACTTGGTTTGTGCTGTACCTGCGAAGAAGCACAAAATGAGCCACAGCATCCTCCTTAGTCCAGTCGCCCTAGATGATTCCGCCTTTTCTATCTCAATTTGAGGTGATCTTGAATCATTCCCTGATCCTCTGCCCTACGCCTCATTGGTCTGGAGACATTCCCATGCTCCACAAGTACATATTTATATAAAGATGGTCATTGAAATCATCAGCTTGATTGCTTAAGTGGTTTCCACAGTTACACAAAGACAGTTTGCACTTGAGGACTAAATATGTCTAGCACTTGGCCAGACAGTAAGCTTGTGCAGATGTGCAGTGGATATTTGCATCTGAGCACTAAATGAAAAGTGCAAGAAGGCAATATACAGATAGAAAATGCAACCAGTTTACTGTCTTATATATAGTCTTTGTACATGCCCAGTGTGACTAGTGCACCGTCTGTCCATTGGCATGTATTGCCGCATTGGTCTGGGGGGATTTATACAATTCCAATGCAAACAACTGTTGCAATGTTTCTAACAGATGCAGTTGTGACGATCACACCCATCCCTAATTTTCTCCAAGACAGTGTGTGTTTTGAGGTTTATTCAGCTCCCAATCAGAGCTTTAAGCTCCTAAGGACAAGGTTTACTGCCAGTGTAAATGTATAATGCTCTGATGTGGAGCTTCCTTTCATCCTGCAGACAGCTGCTTCTGACGCCCTATCCTCGCCCTGAGATCAGTCTTCTCCAATGGAATATTGCTCTGGGATGAGCTACAGTCTGGTTCATTCTGCCACTAGACAAGACGCAAGGATTTTAGTCAAAGGCTTCAGGTAACTTTCTTTTTTTTAAGTTTGAGTTTATTGAACAATAGAAAAAAAAATCACAAAAGATGTAAAACATAGGAGAAGAAAAAACAGTCAAAAAGAATAGACCATCAAAATATACAATTGTGGGGAAAAGGGATAAAAGTAGTACCATAAAATGAGAAAATAAGAAATATGGTTACATCAGAAATCAATAACTGAAATGACAAAGTAAGCATAATAAGTTACAAAAAAAAGGCAGTTAACTTTAAACAAATTTAAGGTGGTTTGCGTACCTCAGTGGAGTGGATATCATGAGTAACGGACGAAGGGGCAGATGAGGAGAGGTAAGTCACTAAGGGAAGCCAGAGAAGATCTCTCTTGATTGCTAAGGAAACAGGGGAAACAAAATTAGTGTCTAATCTATGATGGAAGCAGACTGCATTCCACCATGAACGGAAAGAGACCTTCGTGGCTTGCTTCCAGTTGGACGTGATATGATGTAAGGCAATGGCTATGAAAAGATCAAGCAAGAGGTAATGTCTCTCTGACTGAGGAAGTGCTGGGGAGAGAGATCCCAGAAAGAGGTGGGTAGGGGCAAAGGGGATGCGAAATTGAAATATTTTCTGGATTTGTAGCCAGACCAGCCTCCAAAAGCGAAGAATGGGAGGACATTCAAAAAGCATGTGTTTTAAATCTGCATTAGGGCACGGACATGACCAACAAGTGGGGGAAGCGTCTGGTGAGAAAGAGGATATAGTAGAGGGAGTCAACAGGGTACGATTATAAACAAAATATATAGTTTGGGTTGTATTGTCAGCTCGAGAGGTTTTTGGATTGGTTCTGTCATCAGAAAAACGGGCTGTGTTGTAAAGGAAGGATGCAGAAGGGGAGGCATCCAGTACTGTGGCAATAGAACGACAATCAGGTGGAATAGGATTGGAAGAATGCAAAGAAGCAATATAAGACAAAAGAGCAGGTAGAAGCGCTTCATATTGTGAGCGGGAGCTAGCTGGCAAAGAAAATTGAGACCGAAGGTCAGAGAAAGTGAGAGGTACATTTTGAGAAAGGAGTTGTGATACCCAACTAAGACCACGAGAATGCCAAGTCTTTCAAAAGAAAGTGCTGTTACGAAGAAGGAAGCGCATATTGTGCCAAATTGGTTGTTCATGCGTCGAAGAAGCAGAGGGATAGGAAGATGATAAATAGGGAGAAAGCAATTTACGAGAGTGAGAGATAATAGGATTGCGAAGGCTAGTTGGAGAAGAAGTAAACGATAAAAATTAACGGAAAGCAAAGGGAGAGATAAAAGAAGCTTCAATCGATAGCCAAAGAGGAGGGTGGAAAGGAAGTTCAGTGGACAGCCAGCGAGCAGATTGTTTAAGAGAGAAGGTCCCATGATAGGCTTTAAAATCAGGGAAACGAACCCCCGACTGAGACTTGTCTCTCCGTAAGGAAGCAAGCGCAATACGAGGTCGCTTACCTATTCAGGTAACTTTCTGATGAGCAGTGTTTTGTACCAGTGCCAGCTCACTCCCAACTCAGGAGCATTTCCCCAAAATGACAACAAGCTCCCCTTCTGCCACCAGGTTAGCACCACTCACAAATAAGTACATGCAAATTAACACAAGTATAAAAGGGTGAACAGCCATTAGTGCGCAGCTGTTTGTACGCATGCGGTTACTTCGCAAGCGTTACTACGCATGCAATGTAACAACGCATTGCCTTTAGTACACATGCTGGTACATCACATGTGTAATAACGCCGCATGCCTAGGGGGCGGGCGCCGCTCTTGGAGGTCATCACAGCGGCCATTTGCTCAAGTGAGGATCTGAGGAGTCTGCTGCTGTTTTTCCAGGTGCCACTCTCTGTGCCTGCACTCCAGCCCCCTATCAGCTTTATATCTGTGTTGCCCACCACGGAGGAAGCCGGAAAGGGGAGAAGATTGGAACCACGTGTGGTAAGAGGTAAGTGGGGCTGTGTAGTGTCGGGTAGAGGTTGTGTAGGGTTGTTCAGGGTCTGTGTAGAGTCTTTTAGGGTTGTGTACTTGTGTTAGTGTAGTGTAGAGTTGTAGGTTGTGTACTTGTGTTAGTGTAGTGTAGTGTAGAGTAGTGTCGGGTTGTTCAGGGTAGTGTTTAGGAGTAGGGACAGGATTGGGGTTAGGGTAGTGTCGGGGGCGGGCAGGGTAGTGTTTAGGAGTAAGGAAAGGACTGGGGCTACGGGGCAGGGTCGTGCTGGGGGTAGTGTTTTAGGGTTTAGGGTAGTTTTGTGGGGTTAGTGTAGTGTAGGGTAGTGTTTTAGGGGTTAGGGTAGGGTCAGGGGTTGTGCAGGGTAGTGTTTGGGAGAAGGGCAGGACTATGGCTATGGGCAGGGTCATGCTGGGGGTAGTGTTTTAGGGTCTACGGTAGTGTTGTGGGGTTAGTGTAGTGTAAGTATGAGCACATTTTTTGAATCTGCGGTCTGCGAATTTATGCGAAATCGCAAAAAAATCTGCGAATTCGCGGATTTTCCAGCTGAATTGCGTATTTTTTTGAGATTTGCACCATACTTAACTGGAGTACTTTCTACTGGCTAATCAGTAAGTGCTTCCTCGTTGGGTAAATGTATAGTGCTTTTCCTACGCTACAGCTGCGTAAAGGGCCAGAAGAGTTGCCTCCAGTGACCATGTGTGTGTAACTTTGCCATCGCGCCGAAGGGCGCCGGGGTCCCTCGAGTGAGCTGTCCATCATAGTGTGTAAAGGGCGGGAAGACGGTGCACACCGCTAGTGTGTGGGGGGTCAAAAGGGTGGGTGCTTCTATGCGAGTTCACATGCCTCTTGTGTGTATAAAAGGTCAGACACTGATCAGAGCAGCAGATGAGGAGAAAGAAGCTCCTGGTCACCGGGATTGCGCCCGTAAAAGTCAGGGATGCAAAGGCCTCCATCAAGCATCAGCTAATTTTCGATGGTAGACATTGGGAGAAAGCACACCTGCCCAGCCTCGACAAAGCGCATGATTTTTTGGGGCTGATTAAGGAGTTACTGAATTTTAGCTTCAACTCGGGCACCTGCTTTATCTATATATGTAAGTGCTTCCTGTTCGCGTTTAATTTTTGTGACAGGAGCCTCGTTGTCTTCTTGTAACTATTCTCTGACCCTGCTTCGAGGGTCAGAGCAGGGTCATGGAATAGTTGCAAGTAGGCAACGAGGCGCCGCTCAGGAAGCACTTACAGGGTTACAGCAGGTGCCCAAGTTGAAGTTAATTTCTTTGTAACCATTTTGTAAATGGTTACAAAGAAATACATCCCGCTCACGGATTTGCGGATTGTGCCGCAATTTCGCGAGATTCGCGGATCGAATTTTGGCTGAGCAGGAACGAATTTTGGCCCATACTTAGTGTAGTGTAGAGTTTTAGGGTTTAGGGTAGTGTTGTGGGGTTAGTGTTGTGTAGGGTTTAAGGGTTTAGGGTAGTGTCTGGGGTTGTGCAGGGTAGTGTCTGGGAGTAGGAACAGGACTGGGGCTAGGGGCAGGGTCATGCTGGGGATAGTGTCTTACCGCGTTTGTGCCCTTGGAAGCCTGCTGCATATTTGGACTATCCTGCTGGGCTGGTTGCTGTGTTCTCGGACAACTGCTTGCGGAACCCGCTTCACGGGTCCCGCTTTGTAGAGGAGGTTGCCATTGGAAATAACTGCTGTCACAGGGGAGCCCAGGGGCAGGGCAGGGCTGCGAGCAGGTGTGCGGGGACTCCATCTCCCAGGAGTCCCTGCTTGGTCGATTTGAACCACCTGGCCCGCTCTCCCTGCTAGCCCCGCCCCCTGTACACAGGTCTTTAAAGAAACCCTCTTTGGCTGCTGACTGGCGGGACTCTTACCGCGTTTGTGCCCTTGGAAGCTTGCTGCATTTTTGGACTATCCTGCTGGGCTGGTTGCTGTGTTCTCGGACAACTGCTCGCGGAACCCGCTTCGCGGGTCCCGCTTCGTAGAGAAGGTTGCCGTTGGAAATAACTGCTGTCACAGGGGAGCCCAGGGGCAGGGCAGGGCTGCGAGCGTGTGTGCGGGGACTCCATCTCCCAGGAGTCCCTGCTTGGCCGATTTGAACCACCTGGCCCGCTCTCCCTGCTAGCCCCGCCCCTTGCACACAGGTCTTTAAAGAAACCCTCTTTGGCTGCTGACCAGCGGGACTCTTACCGCGTTTGTGCCCTTGGAAGCTTGCTGCATTTTTGGACTATCCTGCTGGGCTGGTTGCTGTGTTCTCGGACAACTGCTCGCGGAACCCGCTTTGCGGGTCCCGATTCGTAGAGAAGGTTGCCGTTGGAAATAACTGCTGTCACAGGGGAGCACAGGGGCAGGGCAGGGCTGCGAGCGTGTGTGCGGGGACTCCATCTCCCAGGAGTCCCTGCTTGGCCGATTTGAACCACCTGGCCCGCTCTCCCTGCTAGCCCCGCCCTTTGCACACAGGTCTTTAAAGAAACCCTCTTTGGCTGCTGACCGGCGGGACTCTTACCGCGTTTGTTGCCTTGGAAGCTTGCTGCATATTTGGACTATCCTGATGGGCTGGTTGCTGTGTTCTCGGACAACTGCTCGCGGGTCCCGCTTCGCGGGTCCCGCTTCGTAGAGGAGGTTGCCGTTGGAAATAACTGCTGTCACAGGGGAGCCCAGGGGCAGGGCAGGGCTGCGAGCGTGTGTGCGGGGACTCCATCTCCCAGGAGTCCCTGCTTGGCTGATTTGAACCACCTGCCCCGCTCTCCCTGCTAGCCCCGCCCCCCTGCATGGTCCCCACCCTATAAAAACCAGACTACTACCCCCGACGCGGGAGCGCGCCGGGAGAAGCCCGGGACAAGGGCGGGCCGTCTGTGGCCGTCAGGGGCTGCAGGAGGCTGGGCTGGGCCCACTCTCTGTCATCGTTTATTGCCACACGGACATCATACTAACTAGCGAGACAATCTGTCTTCTTGTTTTGTTTAATCTACGGACCGTTGCAATGGTTTGCTCCTGTGCCTCGAGAGGTCCTGCTCTGGTCTACATTGTTTTCTTTCCCCTTTAAAGCGACACTGACTGCTAAGTATGTCTTCCCCCCCAATTACCCCTGTACAGAGTCCCCTCCAGCCCAAGGTAGGGGCAACAATCTTGGGTCCCCTAGACAAGTATTTTAGCCGGGCAACTCGAGATATTGACAAAGAGATTGCTCTAGCTGAGAGACGCGCCGAGCGTAGGCAATCTATTGAACTCCTCAAACTTCCTTTGGAGAAACGGCCACCTTTGGGTTTTCTGGCATCGGTTCCCTCTTCACCACCTTTAACCCTGCCACTGGTAGTAGAAAAGCCCCATGCCTCTTCCCAGTCGCCTAGTTTGACTAGGGTGGAAGGCAAGTTAGGATCAGACCCCCAGACCATTAACACTCCTTTGGTCGCTGTCTCGACCATCTTGCCTCCCCCTTTTCCTACTATTTCAATTGATTTTTCTATTGGTGAGGAAAATACTGCCCAATCGGGTGTGTTACCCCATGCGGTTTTTAATAACCTTCGCATTAAAAGAAAAAGACACACTACCCTGAGGAAGAGTTGTTTTCCTAAACATCCTAAGAAAATTAGGAAACTTGGAATAGGTTTGGGAACTCCTTGCAAGCCTAAAGGGGTTGGTTTAGGTGGGGATCAGGTTGTTAAGGATGAAGTCACCCCGGTTAACTCTGCATCTAACCCTAGTGATTCTCCGGTGACAGGGTCGGCTGAGATTTCATCCCTAGATCTACCCTTGCTTCTGCAGCTGGAGAAGTTGATGAAGTCTTTACTGACCCCCATCGAAGAACGAGTCAAAAGGTTAGCTGACCGATTAGATTGCTTCGAGCAGGCTACCCTAGACAACTTCTTCTCAACTAAGTCCCTAATCAAAACCCACCTTAGGACGGGGGACAGTAATAATCCTACTAAAATAAGTAGGCTGGCAAGTGGCGTACCTGTTACAGAGCCTCTCCCCCCTGTTGTTATTACTACAAAAACGGGGCCCGTGTTTCAGGGCAAATCCCTAAGATTACTTCCCACCCACCAGATCACTCACAGGATAATACTTCCCAACCTAAAAAGCGCTCAGATACTGTGGTCACGGGTACTAACAATAGATCTAAAACTGGAAATCCTGGACCCAAAAATCCCCACGCCTCACTTCAAATCCCAACGACCCGCCCTGCTGCTTTCGCCCCTAGTCTGCCCGATACTATCCCTACTAGAGCGCCCCGTAGGATACCACCCATGAATCTACCCCCAGACTTCTATCCCTTTGTCGCTATCCTCACCAACGTACCACCATTGTTGGTTGGGCAGAGAGAATCCTTCCAGATGCTGAAAAACAAAGCAATGCACTGGTTAAGGACTAACAGACCATTGCCCAGGGAAGTGGATGGGCTGATTATTGGTGTAAGAAGGATAGGTTGGGTAGGTAGTACCCCTAAGTGCTTGGAGGGGGATTGTATAGTTGTTAACTTTAAGAATTCCAGGGTAGCACATCTAATTACGAGGCAGAACTTGGGCACAAGCAGTGCTGGAATTGGTGTAGTTGACCTGACTTTCTTCTACCCGAGACCACCAGGTATTCATTTTGGCATAACCCCAGAAGCAGGTTGTTATCATAACTTCCCCTCTCCAGGATGTGACTCTTTCACTGTACCTTACCAACAGGGAAACCATTATAATGTACCAACTTTTAATCGTTTTGGAGTGATGGCAGATCCGGGGTGGGTTGATTAACAAAATGGTAATAATCTCCAGGGATCGGGCTATGAAGAATTTAACTCAGATTATACCATGACTAATTGGGAAAGTATGAATTTAGAGGCAAGGTTTGGGGAGTCTGCATCAACTCCCGGGGTATTAGAAAATGAGGATCTAAATGAAACCAGCATTGTTGGCATCCAGAAGGTTGTGTATAATAACGAGGACAAAAACCTAGATGAGGAGGGGTACGTAGGAATCCTAACTAGTCATTCTGGGGCGCCCCCTGTAGGATTAGCTCCCATAGATGGTTCCAGCTTAGGTAAGATGGTCTCATGGAACATTGCGGGACTAAGTAGTAAGCTGGCATCCCAAAATTGGATAGACTTCATCAATGGTTTTGATGTATGCCTATTCCAAGAGACATGGGCCTGTGATCCTATATTCCTCCCTGGCTACTTAAACTTCTCAATTCCGGCTAGTAAAGGTGACAAGGGACGACCTATGGGGGGTCTAACAATTTGGATACGCCAAGGCCTACCCGTAACAATCAAAATGGTGGAATCGGGTAGCAATGATATCCAAATGATAAGAATGGGAGGACTAGACATTTATAATGTCTAGTCCTCCATAGGGGAGGACTAGAAATTTATAATGTCTATGTCAGGGGCAGTACAAGAGGGAAGTCACCTATCCTAGAGGCCTTGTCCTCTCTTTTGGAAAAGCAGTCCTTGGGCAACAAAGTTATAGTTGCTGGCGATCTAAACCGGACTTTTGAACCCCTAGATATCTCTGACGATCCTTTGGGGCGGGAGGAAGATACGCAATGGGGCGTCCCAATTCTAGATCTGGCCCCGGTTAGGCGGTGGACAAACGACATAATACGATTGAATGCCATCTGCCTGGAACAGGGACTGAGAGCCCTAAATGGGAGAACGAAGAGTGACAGGGGAGGCGCCTGCACATTCGACAATGGTCGTAGCCAAAGCCGGATAGACTATGTCCTTTGTAGCCTGAACCTGTGGCAGTCAGTATGCGACATGGAAATAAAGGGTAGATTGGAGAGTGATCACAATCCTCTCTGCGTGGCCCACAACTGGTGGTCGGTCACAATAGAGAATTTCCAATCGACCGATGGTCCGCTGCCTGATATGACTAACGACATGCGTAGATTGAATTGGCCGAGTGTATTGGCTAATGTGGAATCCATGGCATTTATAAACTCTATGGAGGATGCAACCCCAGTAATCCCAGAGTCTAGGGAAATAACTGATATTCATGATAAACTCTTTTACCTTCTACAACCGCACTTCCTGAGGCCCCGTAAGACAAATAGCAAACAACCACCTAGACTAGCCAAATGGTATAATCACCAGTGTAGGGAAGCTAGGCTAAGCTTGGGTAGAGCAATTCGGAGTAGGGATAGGGTAGTGATTAGTGGTGCCAGAAAGCATTATAAGGCCAGCCTATCCCTAGCTAAAAAATTATGGGACGAACAGCATTGGGCCGAACTAAAGGAGGCCTCGGGGGCTAAGGATTCTAGGTTATTCTGGAATATTGTTAAGTGGGGTAGAGGTGGAATTCCAGACAAACCCGGTAACAACGTCCCAGAGGGTGCCTGGGTAGATCACTTCAAACCCCAATATGCTGAGACTGCACAGTATAAGGGTGTGGAAGCAATCTTAGCTGTATATTCCACTGGGAATTTATTCACTCTTAAAGAAACTGAAGACGCTCTATGCACTGTCCCCGGGGGAAGGGCCCCGGGTCTAGATGGCGTACCAGCTGATGTTTTTATTAATGATAAGGCGAGGTGGGCCAGATATATATTCCTTCTGGGAAATGCCATTGCGAAGGGATCGGACGTCCCGGAATTATGGAGGGGAGCGATCATTATACCCATATACAAAAAAGGGGACTGGTCTCTTCCAGTCAACTACAGGCCGATAAGCTTGATCACCACCGTTAAAAAAGTGGTAGGTAGGATGGTAGTCAACAAATTGATGGATTGGGTTGATGAGAACAATGCCCTGTCCCCTTACCAGGCTGGTTTTTGGCGGGCCACCAGTACAGTTGACCAGGTGTTTCGTTTTGCTCTGCTACAGTGGGGGACGGTGGTGCTTGGCGAAGGCAGCCTGTATGTTGCTTTTGTTGACCTGCGGGCTGCCTTCGACCTGGTCCCAAGGAGAAAGCACTGGGCAGTTCTGAGCTAAATGGGTCTTCCGGCAGAGCTACTTACCCTGATAATGAGGTTGCATGAGTGCAACTTCGCCAAAATCCAATGGGGCATGCATGGTGAATCCTCTGTTGACTTCCCGGTTGAACGCCGAGTGCGCCAGGGGTGCGCAATGGCTCCCCTGCTTTTCTCATTATTCATAAATGGGATAGTGGCTCAAATGCTGGACGCCAGTGTAGATGCGCCATCGTTGGCGGGCCTCAGGGTTCCGATCCTGATGTTCGCCGACGATACGCTAATTCTATCCAAAACTCCAGGTGGTCTGCAGCGAGCTTTGAATATTTTCGACTCTTTTTGCTGGGAGCATGGCCTGGAAGTCAATGTGGGTAAGACTAAGCTGATGGCCTTTGCACCAAAACGTAGACCCAGGCCAAAAATATTCTTGAACAACTGCCTGTTAGAGGTGGTTACTGTATTTACCTATCTTGGGATTCAGATAACAAATGATTTGAGATGGTCTTAGCACATAGAAATGGCGGTCTTGAGGCACCAACAGATCTCTGGGCACTTCGGATAGAACACAAAAAATCTAAGTCTAAACCAATAAAACCCGTTTTGGCAGTATATGATGCCAAGGCTCTTGGGTCTGCTCTCTATGGGGCAGAGCTGTGGGGTTTTGGGAAGCTTCTCCCCTTGCAGACCTCTGAAAACAGGTTTTGTAGGGGAATTACAGGACTCCCACAGAGTACCCCACTGATTCCCCTTGGTCTTGACCTGGGGAGAAGAGCAGTTAGTGACCTAGCGAGGTTGCGCACGATTCTCTATTGGAGACGCCTCTGGACTACCCCGGAGATCCGGCATTATGCAGAGGGGTTTTTAGCCATAATAAACGCTGATATCTTTCAAAGGATAGTTTGGCTAAAAAATCTCAGGTCTTCTTTAGGCGATCTTGGTCTCTCAAATTTATGGGATAATCCAACCGGGGAACTCTTTCCAAGCAAAAAAGCGATTAAAGATCTATATAGGGATCGAGTTGCTGAAAGAGTTTGGAACAAAACTAAATCTGACTCCATGACGGGGCGTTTTGTGGTAGCTAAACTGTATCCAGTCTTGGAACCTTATTGGGACAGCATAACCAACCCTGGGGACAGGAAGCTTTTCTTTCAGTTAAGATCAGGTGCTCTTCCATTGAGATCACTGACAGGTAGGTGGAGGAGTTCCTCCACCTTATATTGTCCAGCTTGTGGCGCAACAAATGAAAGTATAGGCCACTTCTTATTCTCTTGTAAAGCTTATGCCACCCCGAGAAAAGTCTGGTTAGTCCCTGTTTGTAAAAATCTAGGGACATCCAGGGGTGTCGAGGCCTTACGAATCATTTGTACTTCCACCCATATGCCTGTAGTTCTAGCAACAGCTAAGTATCTGGGGTGGGCATGGTCTATTAGACGGAGGGCTCTTCCCTAGAGTACACCGATTGGGGTATCCTTTCTGGCATCTGTGTAATTATGTACCAAAGTTTTATATTTCTTTTTTTGCTCTGATCAATTGTCTATGTCTGCATAATTTTTCTTAAAATTACTGTATTTAACGAGGAAACAATTTTTTAACGATGCATTTTAAATGTATGTTTGTGCTTTTATGAGACTAATCCTCGAATAAAGCTTTTTGTAAGTTTTAGGGTAGTATTGTGGGGTTAGTGTAGTGTTGGGTAGTGTTTTAGGGTTTAGGGTAGTGTCGAGGGTTGTGCAGGGTAGTGTTTGGGAGTAGGGACAGCACTGGGGCTAGGGTCGTGCTGGGGGTAGTGTTATAGGGTTTAGGGTAGTGTTGTAGGGTTAGTGTAGTGTAGGGTTTTAGGTTTTAGGGTAGTGTTGTGGGGTTAGTGTAGCGTAGGGTTTTAGGGTTTAGGGTAGTGTCGGGGGTTGTGCAGGGTAGTGTTTGGGAGTAGGGACAGGACTGGGGCTAGGGGCAGGGTCGTGCTGGGGTAGTGTTTTAGGGTTATGGGTAGTGTTGTAGTGTTAGTGTAGTTTACTGTTTTAGTGTTTAGTGTATTGTCTGGGGTTTTGGTGGGTAGTGAATGAGTGTAGGGAGCGGAGTAGGGGAATGTGTATGTTAGTGCAGGGATAGTGATTTAGGGTTTAGGGTAGTGTAGTGGTGTTTCAGTAGTGTAGGGTAGTGTAGTGTTTTAGGCCCAGATGTAGGTCGCCAATTACCGGTCGGTAACGGCCGATTTTGGCCGTTACCGACCGTTATTTGGGAATTGGCATGTAGGGGGCATTTTATTTACAGAATCGGTATATTTACCGATTTGGTAAATTTACAGAATCGGTAAAATACCGAATCGGTAAATATACCGATTCTGTAAATCCATATGTAGGTGGCACTGTAATCAGTGTCACAGACCCTTACCGAATCGTTATTTACCATGGAATACTATTCCATGGTAAATAACGAATTCTAGTGTACATGCACATCTGTGCATGTACACCTGTGCCATGTGGCACACAGACATGCCCTAAGGGCATGTATGTGTGTCACATGGCACACAGGCCAGAAACAGGGGTGCAACAGGGTGTCAAAGTGACACCCTGTCCCCCTTGTAAATTCGGTAATTTTACCGATTCTGTAATTACCGATTCGGTATTTGCTATTGAATCCTATGGGCTTCAAGGCCCATAGGAATCAATGGCAAATACCGATTCTGTAATTACAGAATCGGTAATTACCGAATCTTACAGATTCGGTATTTTTACCGAATATTTACCTACATAGCAATTACCGAATAGTGAATACCGAATCGGTAAAATTCGGTATTTACCATTCGGTAATTGCCTATTACCTACATCTGGGCCTTAGTGTTTTGGTAGTGTTTTAGGGCCCGATGTAGGTAGGCCGTTACCGATCGGTAACGGCCGAAAATACCGATTTTGGGCCCTTACCGATCGGTATACTGCCATCGAGATGTAGGGCAAAGTAAAACGTCCAAATCGGTACAAATACAGAATCGGAATGACTACCGAATCGAAAATAATCCGATACGTACATACCCCGATTCGAAAATGTAACGAATCGGCAACATACCGATTCGGATAAAAAGACCGATTCGGTCCATGTACCGAATCGGTAGTGACACCGAATCGGAAAATATCCGATTCGGACCATGTACCGAATCGGAAGTGACACCGAATCGGAAAATATCCGATTCGGACCATGTACCGAATCGGTAGTGACACCGAATCGGAATCATTCCGATTGGGTCCATGTATCGATTCGGTAGAGACAGCGGATCGGAAATAAGCCGATTCGGATAACCTACCGAATTGGTAGAATCACCGAATGGGAAAATCCCCGATTCGGACAGATAGGGAGATGTAGGGAAGCACAGAAATACCGATTTTGGCTCTAAATCGGTATTTTTCACTCGGTATTTACCATGGATTACAATCAGGTGGTAACCAACTCCAACCCATAAAAATAGACCCAAAATGCATTGCAACTTGCAGGATGGCAGCTTTTTATGTCATTGCAAGGCGGCTACGGCTACAGCAGGAAGGACAGAGGGAATGGCAAAGAGAGGAACAGGTCTACAGACAGAGGATCACCCTGTTCATGCTCACAGAGGCAGAGATCCTACAGAGGTACAGGCTGGACTCAGACACCATTCTGGAGCTCATCAGGGACCTCAAACCACTGTTGGACCACCCCACCCCAAGGGCACACGCCATCCCAGCGCACGTCCAGGTGCTATGCAGCTTACACCTGCTTGCGTCTGGCAGCTATCAAAGTGGAGTTGCAGCGGTAGGAGGGGTGACCCAGAGCAGCCTGTCAAGGTTCTTCCACACATTCCTTGACGCCATGATACACAGGATGGACCAATACATCTCTTTCCCTGCAACCCACGCAGAACTGGTACAAACTAAAGCTGACTTCTACCAGATGGCACAATTTCCCCAAATCATTGGCTGCATAGATGGCACGCACATTCCGATTTGCCCCCCAGCTGACACAGAATACATATACCGCAATCGGAAGTCTACGCACACCATCAACGTTCAGGTGATCTGCAATGCAAAGTGCACCATCACAGACCTGGTAGCAAAATTCCCAGGGAGTACCCACGACTCCTACATTTTTCAACAGAGCGGCATCTATGCACGGCTGATGGCTGGCGAATTTGGTGAAGGATACCTCCTAGGTGAGACACATCATCAGACCCCCATAACACAAAGTAGCTAAGTGTAATACATGTATGCATGTGAGTAATGTTACCCCTTTTCCTTCTAGGCGACAGTGCATATGCCCTCCGCTCATTCATACTCACCCCCTACCTCAACCCCTCCACACCCAGCCAAAGGAGGTATAACCGGGCCCACAAAAGCACAAGGAATGTAGTTGAACAGACCTTTGGCATCTGGAAAAGTAGATTCAGATGCCTGCACAAGAGTGGAGGTGCAAGGCAGTATACCCCCATCACCTGCTGCAAGATCATAGCTGTCTGTGCAATGTTGCACAACCTTGCGGTGAAGAAGGGCACTGAGGTGGAGTTGTCTGACTACGAGGACCATGACGACGACGATTCTGTGCCACAAACACAACCTGCTGGGTTGTCTACGCCAAGTGATGGCAGATACAGACGTGAGGAGATTACAGAAAACTATTTCTGAGTGAGTACAGATGCACAGACAGGTAAATGGTTGTGAGGAAAAGCAAATTTTAATAATGTTGCAACACCGTTACTGCACTGATGTGCAACAAAAGAAAATGTCAATGTAAATAAAACAAATGTCAAAGGTCCGGGTTGCCTCACCCGCCCTGGCAAGCCTACTTTTTGCTGCGCTTAGCAGCCCCACTGGGGTGTGCCTCACCCCCTTCCGCATGTCCAGCGGCTTCTGCAGAGCGCCTGGTGCTCCGGCGCGGCTCCGACACAGCGCTGGCCGGGCTGCTGCGGCTGCTGCTGTCCCCAGCCTCCCCCAGGTCCAGCGCTGGATTGTCCGCAGTGTTGGAAATGATCATTGCCTCCATGGCTGTTGTTATGCGGGCCATTCCCCTGGTGACCTCAGCGGTGTTCTGTGTCAAGCTTGCCTCCATATTAGCCCCACGTTGGCACAGTTGCGCGGTAGCAGCAGCAAGGCGGCTAATAGATCGGTTGTGCATGCGGGCATCCCGCCTGCGCTCGTGCTCGTGCTCGTCAAGTCTGCCGCATAGCTGTGTGATGGCTGTGGTCAGCCTGCCAAGACCTGCAGCAACTTCCTTATTTGTGTCAACAAAAGCCTTAAACCCTTGCACCATCTCGCCCATCTGCAGGTTGTGCTGGCGGAGCTGGCGCTGGCAGGCCATGATTGACTTTGCCTGCATGCGCTGGATTTTGATCATGCTGCCTTCAAGCCCCTGGAAGACGCTGCCCTCCCGTGCCGGAGGTGCAGTGCTGGAAATGGCACGCCTCCGGGAACTACTGCTGCCGCCCTGCTGTGTGGGCTGGGGTGCCACTGGTGTTGTTGTGGTGGTGGCTGGGGCCTGACCCGCTGCTCCCTGGATAGGGTTGAGTGGAGCCACAACCATACTCCTGGCAGGAGATGTGGTAGGTGCAGGGTAGGCCGTTGTTGGAGAGTTCTCAGGGGAGAACAGCAATGGGGGTATGCCAGACATTTGTGGGGAGTGAAGGAATGCGTAGTCAAGTACCAGGTCTCCCTCATTTCCCTGGCCAATGGTGTTGTCCTTCTCCTCCTCCTCCTCCAGGGCAGCCTGACTTGTGCTAGGCCCTGCCACCGCACTGGAAGTTGGTGCTGGTGCTGGTGCCTCAGTAGCTTGTGCTCCTCCGCCTGATGGTGCCCCTAGGTATAAAGAAGCATTTGTGAATTGAGTGCCGATGTATTACAGTCACTACAATTAAAGCATTGCACATGTCCTTGCATATCCTTTGAATGTGTTCCACTGTTTTCTATATTGTGGTTCTGCACTGCCATATTTTGCCAACTTCTGCTGACTACATTTACCATGATGCTTTTCTCTTGTATGTTGGTTACAGTACTGGGCTGGGGTTTGGCGGTCCATTGTGTCTAAAGGGGAGGTGTCTGGTAGGGTGTGTCATGATGCGCATGCTTCTTACCTGTAGCTGAAGCTCTGGCTGAGCTATCCAGGGTCCCGATTCCTGTCACACTCTCCCTCTCGATGGTGCTGGACACCAGTTCCTCCAGCTCAGTGAGGGGTGGCGCCGGGTTCCTGCCTCCACCAGTCAGTGCAGCTTGCCTCTGCAGCTCAGCCATTTTGCGTTTCGTCAGGCTGCGGATGTCATAAAATCGTTTTTTTAGGTCATCTAGGGTCCTGGGAGTGACACCAACTGAGTTGACCTTCTCAGCAATCTCGCTCCAGAGCCTCCTCTTCGTGCTGTCCGGCACAGTGAGGGACAGCCTCCCAAAGAGCTGCCTGTGCACCCTCACCACCTCCTCCACCAACACCTGCAGCTCCATGGTACTAAACTTGGGCTTTCTCCTGTGGCCAGCCTTCTGGCTCTCACTGCTGCTTGCCATCTTACTATCACAGTGCTCTGGCTCCTGCTTCCTCTGCTGCTCACTGTGAATGTTCAGCTCAGGCTGCCTCTCCAGAAAGTTCTTAATGAGCTGCACCTGCCTGGGTAGCCACTCCCTGCTTGGGTGGGGGAGGGTGGATCCACCTCATTGGCTGTTTCGGATTTTACCGATTCGGATTTTACCGAATCGGATTCTAACGAATCGGGTTTTGCCGATTCGGATTGTTCAATGCATTCCTATGGGAATTTTGGCCATGGGGGTGTATTTCGAACACCGATTCGGTAATTGCCGAATCGGTATTTGCCGATTCGGCAATTTCCGATTCGGTGGTGGCCGATTCGGTACATTCCGATTCGGTCCGTGCCGATTCGGTACGTATCGAATCACAATACCGATGACGAACGAATCGGTATTTTTTCGGGTTTTTTTTCCTACATCTCGTTTTCCGATTTCAGAATACCGATTCGGTGCGCCTCGGTATTTTGAAATCGGAAAAACCGATTTACCTACATCGGGCCCCAAGTGTTTTAGATGTGTAGGGTGGTGTATTTTCTAGTGTTGTGTTTTAAACATTAAAAAAAAATATGACATGTTATTCCACATATCATACCATTTTTATTACTAGGAAAGTTTTTACTTCGCATACATTAACACTTTTAATGTAATGGTATGCGAAGTAAAAACTTGCGTAGTAACGGTTATTGCTAAGTAATAACCACGTAGTAATAGCATGCGAAGTAATGGCATGCGAAATAACATCTCATATTCGTATAAAAGTGCTTACAGGATACGAAGCATACGACAATTGTCTCCAATTAATGAGATCTCACATCATCCTCAAGATTAACATTTTTGGAATTCCAATTGAAGCCCATGTTAGATGTGAAGGACATCTAACCTGAGCTTCAATTGGAATTCCATGGAGCATAATATCAAGCCCATTATCTCCGCTTTAGCAGCAGTTTTCTGCCTCTAAAGTGGCAATCATTTTATCACCCGTCTTGATAATATGCCCCGTAGTTTGTTAAAATCTTCCACAAAGTAAAATCTGACTCAGTTGATGCATGTAAGTTACAGTATACAGTAGGAATTGTTTGATTTCCCCAAACCTTGAACACTGTTTATAATCGTATACTTTTCATTAAATAAGTTGATTCCTTCTGAGAATTATGTCCTGATGTATTCTTTTGACTCAGTTGATGAATAGTGGTCTATCAGGGGAAAACCACACCGCTACACAGATGATTGTAGTTGGAGCGATCGGACGCTACTAAATATTGTTCCAGAGGAAAGCATAAACTTGGAAGCAAAGAAGGCCTAGATGCAATGTTCAGTTAGGGTACGGTCTACTCAGAGGCCAAGTATAGAATTAGCACGGAGAGTTCACTACTACCTACCGGTAGGTGACTATTCTCTGGAGACAACTACCCCTCTCATCTCTCCCTCACACTCACACTACCCCCTTTCATCTCACAATTTCACTGCTCCCTCTGATCCCTCCTTCAGCACTCCCTATCTCCGCTCTATATCTACTCCAACATGCTACCTTCCTGTACCCCTTCCACTCATCCCTCTCTCTCTCATACCATCTCTCACCCCTCTCACTTTAACACACTATTCCTGCCTCTTTCATCTGGTTCACTTCAGGTCTTCAAGCGCAATATCTTTCCTGTGCCTTTTACAGGTTTCCACCCCTATAAACCCACACTCTCTTCTTCTTCGGGTTTCTCTGCCTACACAGGTCCTCCCTCTTTATGCATCTGTCCCCTGTGGTCCCCTTCTTTCTCCCTTTCTAACACACTTTCTGCTCCTCTGTCTGAAGTTCATTCACCACTTCATCCCTCTCTACCTTCCTTTCTTTCTATTCTATGCATCTTTCACCCATCTGTTCACCATGCCACATAATTCCACTACACACATTCACTACACACCACAAAATGACACCCATAAGCTTCCACATCTAACAATTACAATCCAACCCACATAATTCCACTACACACCACATACCTCCACACCACTCTAAACAAACCCATATACGTAAAAGACATTATCAATTACAATAACTCTCGCAAATGCAAGACCTAATGCATTGCAAATGCTTGTTAATATTTGTAAGTCACCCCTGAAGCAGGTCTACTGAGCCATAAAGGCAGCGTGCATCATTTTAAGAAGTTGGACTTGTACTTTCATGTTTTGAGGCCCTATCAGTAAAAATCACCATTGTTGTTTTAACTTCTGAAAGGTTAGTAACCAAATGGATGAGTGCAGAGTTAGAGGCTGTTCTCAGTCCTGTTAACGTCTGAAGAAGACTATGAAATTTGGAACCTTAAGGCATCAAAAAAATCAGTGCATTAAATCAAATGTAATGTTTGAATCAAATTTAATGTCATCAGTGGGTATTGTGCATCCTTTGTAAGTTGCCACTTTGCTTGCCCAAGGTTTCCAGTGCGGCATTTATGGTTGCACAGAAATGACTATCCTCAAGACAGCTGTCTTGCCTTCTGTGGAGATGTGTGAAAGACCCTCAGGAAAGACAACAAAAGCATCTGCAGGGGAAGGAGATATTATCTCCTCCTCATAGGAAAGACCACACAGTGTGCAAGCCCAAAAGGTGATCTTCAAAGAGATAGCCACGAGAGAGCAGCTGAGGTAGACAGGAGGGCATCAGAAACAGCAAGGAGAAAATACTGGTCAGACTGGTTTTACCATGGATGTGTAGCCCAGAGGTAGCCACTCCTCTAAGGTGGGGTGCCAAGCTCCACATACCACAAGAGGGGTTCAACTATTTTAGGATTGGGAGTATAGAATACTCTGGTATAGCTAGATTCCACACTACACAGTAGGGAAGGAAGGCAGGAGGAATCCAAATAGTCACTGGCTAGTGACTGCAATCTCTCCTGAGGGCACTTTCGGGAACGTGAAAGAGTAACCCCAGGCTCCCAGAACTCAGATTTTGACCAGACTGGAGAATATGACTGAAGAACAATTGCCCTTCTGACCTTGCCCCTGGCAAAGGGAGGCGGCACCGAAGTTAAATTGCACCTACTGCTCCTTTGGCTAGCTCAGAGAGGACTGTGCCCTTGCTGTTCTGCTTGTGAGGAAGTAATCTCCTGAACCCAGACAATAGTGGAGACTCCAAGAGCCAGTTGGCTAACTTCCTGCCCCAGCACCAGGGCCATCAAAGCTGTAGAAGCCTACCTGGGAGTTGTTGAGAGCCCATATCTCCAGATTGTTGCTCACTGACTCAGTGCGTTCTTAGTCCCAATGCTCAAAGTTGCACCCAAGTCTGCTGGACCTGGTAGTGCAATGGGAGTGCAGTTTGGTCACCCACTTCCACCCCTGTGGCCATAGTTGCCACATCAGGACCATAGACTAGGGATTAGCCCCAGGAAGTCCAATGCCAAGCACACAGAATACTCAGCTTCCTTCACCAACCTCAGCATCCTGTAACCATTGCAACAGGACCACTCCATAGAAGGCAATGGCAGATACCATTAACACGGGAACTGGACTGCAGACTGCTTCTTCTGGGAGTTAACTGTTCTTTGACACTTTGCTAGTCCCCCTGACCTGCTCCCCACCAGAGTTGGTTGCCCAAAGTAACTGAAAGCGATCACAGTCAACCATGACAAAAGTTGTCTATGATAAAGTTTCTTAGTGTCAAATTTATTGAATTTTCTAATGCTTGTTCACAGTTGAATGAAAAGTTGTGATTTACAGTTTCTTCAAGTATTTATATCTCTGTAACCCTCTGATAGATCTTTTTTGTTTTGATGTCTAAAAATTTGTAAAAATACAAACTATTTTATATATTGGTGTCAGATTTTTTGTGAGCCATGCTTCCATTTTGTCCATTGTATTGGTGCTGTTTAAATTCATTGCATGTGTTCTTTTGTTTAGGCTTGATTGCTTGAATGCACAGCTAGGGTTTGACAAACAAGTCTGAATCGGCACAGGTTGAGATGTTATTACACAGTGATGTCTCACAAACAGACAGCATGATAAAACATTTTCCTCAAAGGAAGGCTACCAAATCTGCACATTTCTAGAAACTAGACACCTGAGAGAGTCCAGGGTGGTGTGGATTGAGTGACTCTCACCAGACTACCTTGCCCAGAATCTCTTGCAACCTGAAACGTTGGCTATGAACACACATGTTCCTTACATTTGTGTCACTGAACGTTCTGTAATCTAAGGGAGCCACACATTTTCTGCCACCCAGCATTCCCCACACATCTCCCAATAAAAAATGGTACCTCACTTGTTTGGTGGGCCCAACACACACAACAGGAAAGGGCCCAAAATGCCATATGGACACATCAATGTTCTTCACTCAAAAACCAACATTTTGGTTGCTATTTGGTTAGCTGTGGATTTTGGGCTCTAGCACAGCTGGCACCTAGGGAAACGTACCAACCCTGCAATAATTATTTTTCTCCTGAGTCAGACGAGGGTAGACCCCCCCCCCCCCCCCCCCCCCCCCCCAGAATGCATGAATTCTATTTTGTTTTCCCTCCTTGGTGGCAGGCACCCACCCCAGAGGAAAATACACCTTTAGTTTCATTTATTTTCCCACTGGGGGAGGCAAGGTCGTCCTGTGAGGCCAAACCCCAGAATACGTTAGCAACTTTCATATTTCCCCAGAACAAAACAGACATTTTGAATAAAGTACTGAACTTGTCAGCAGGGTAGGAGAGTAAATGTTTGCTCCCACCCAAGGCAGGATCTATACTTAATGAGGTCCTGGAGCCTGGGGTCCCCAGGGTCAATAAATGGCTTATGAACGGGTGCCACACATAGCCCGCGACCCAAAAAATAAAATGTTTCTTGACCCCCGGGGTATGGGGTTCCCAGGGCTCATACCAGCTCTGAGAGAGAGGGCTCCAAGCATGCCCTCCTCACCAGATATTTAAAAAGAAAACAAGCAATGACCCTCAGGGTTCCTGCCCACTATAGGGATCTTTTTTTCAAAATGGAGTCTGTTTTTTTAACGATATCGCAGATACACAGTAACACTGTGGTATCACAATACCATTTGAAATAAATCCATATTTGGCGCCCCAGGGATGGGCCCACCAGGACCTCTGCACCAGGTGTAGGGGTGCAGGGTATCCCTACCCTGCTCCCCTATGTTTCCCTATGTTTCTTTACCTTTTTTCAGTACATGAGGTCTGAGCCCCTGAGTTCTAAAATAGTTGCCAAATATCTTTGTTTATGTGATTGCAGCCAATTAGAACTTATCTATTGATCTGCTGGAGCAGCAGGAAAGGTCCCCATCTAACGGGTTGTGATCTGTACCTTTTTGCTATTCCACATACTAGCTAAATCACTTATCCTGGAGTTAGAATGCATACAAATCTGAACTTAACACACACAGATTTCAAGTTGGGTAGTTGTTTGCAGGTATTTTAATTACTTCAACAGAAGTGATACATTGTTAACAGTTTAGGAGGCAGTCAGTGAAGGGCAAACATGCACTACTAATAAGGATTTTCGCCCTGAGGAAGTGATTGAGTCGCAAAACACGTGTTGACTGTTCGGTACAGGATCAACTATAACATTTATATAAAATACAGTGATGTGATGGGAATATTCCAAAGATTTTTTTCTGGAGATTGATGACCTTTATGAAAGAAATAAAGAGACAAAGAGGCTATGGCCGAAACGCGTAGGCCACTTCTGGTTGCCAGGAGGCACTTGGTGTAATGAATTACATGCCAAAATAAACCAGCTTTGAATACCAGGTTGGACGTGCTGTGTTCTGTTTCTTGGAGTTGAGTGCAAGCCGAGAGATATCGAGGTTGTGAACGGCTTTTGAAGTCTTGAAAACAAACTCGCTATGCATATATATATATGTATGTATATATATATATATATATATATATATGTATGTATCATAGATATATATATATACACATATATATGTAAAAATACATATATATATATATATATATATATATATATATATATATATATATACTAGCAGCCCGTCCCGACGTTGTCTGGGAGCAAACAGGCTTCAGGGCCCCCGCCCGCCCCAACGTTGTCCGTGGGTCCCCCGGAGCCTTCCTCCATATATTGCAGTATTATACCTCTATGTTTCCTTTGTACGCTTTTGTAACCTGCACACGTCACTTGCTACCTCTTGTACTTGTTGGCTCACAATTCTCACTTTTGTAATGCACTCACTTTTGTAATGCACCGTTTGCTACCTCTTTTGCTTCATTTAATGCTCACCGCTCCTCCCCGCCTGTATTTCACCTACGCTCACCGCTCCTCCCCGCCTGTATTTCACCTAGGCTCACCGCTCCTCCCCGCCTGTATTTCACCTATGCTCACGCTCCTCCCCGTCTGTATTTCACCTATGCTCACCGCTCCTCCCCGCCTGTATTTCACCTACGCTGACCGCTCCTCCCGCCTGTATTTCACCTATGCTCACGCTCCTCCCCGCCTGTATTTCACCTATGCTCACCGCTCCTCCCCGCCTGTATTTCAACTACGCTCACCGCTCCTCCTCGCCTGTATTTCATCTATGCTCACGCTCCTCCCCGCCTGTATTTCACCTATGCTCACGCTCCTCCCCGCCTGTATTTCACCTACGCTCACCGCTCCTCCCTGCCTGTATTTCACCTACGCTCACCGCTCCTCCCTGCCTGTGTTTCAACTACGCTCACCGCTCCTCCCCGCCTGTATTTCAACTACGCTCACCGCTCTTCCTCGCCTGTATTTCACCTATGCTCACGCTCCTCCCCGCCTGTATTTCACCTATGCTCACCGCTCCTCCCCGCCTGTATTTCACCTACGCTCACCGCTCCTCCCCGCCTGTATTTCACCTACGCTCACCGCTCCTCCTTGCCTGTATTTCACCTACGCTCACCGCTCCTCCCCGCCTGTATTTGAACTACGCTCACCGCTCCTCCTCGCCTGTATTTCACCTATGCTCACGCTCCTCCCCGCCTGTATTTCACCTATGCTCACCGCTCCTCCCCGCCTGTATTTCACCTACGCTCACCGCTCCTGCCCGCCTGTAGCTTTTGTATTTCACCTACCTCATCCTCCGCTCACCGCTCCTGCTTTATTCAGTCTTTACAGCACCACTGCATTCTCCCGGTTTCCTCCTAACGTTTCGGCCTCCTGGCCTTGCTCAGAGGTGGGAGACATGACGTTAAAGGCCCCATTGTGCTCCTGTGGTGCTTTTAAAGTTTGTAGAGTCACGTGGCTGCATGTAAATATTACAACTCCCAAAGTGCACCACTCATGTTGTTAATATGCAAACAAAGTTCTCATTTTATTAAATATCGACCCTTTAAGTTCATACCTTTGAAGTGGTGCACTGTTGTTGGAGTGGAATAGTACATTCGGGGCAGCCACGTGAGTATTCCTCGTAGCACATTGCTTCGTTTTTTTTTTTAAAGTCTGTTTAAAACTACATTTCACCAGCACGATCAAAGAATGAAATAATCCATTTTTTAATTCCTTCCAAACGCACGCAGTTGATTTCACCCTTTGGCATCTTTTAAGTAGGCTGGGTGTGTTCGTGGGTCATGCTCCTCGTAAATTACAACACACAGCATCTCCAGTTACCGGAGCCCCCGACCCTTCAGGGCAGCCTCTAAAAAATGAGCATGGAGCAGCCCATTATATTTATAACAACAAACAGAGGCCCAATACAGCTGAAGGTTTGCTTTAGCACCACTGCATTCTCCCGCTTTCCTCCTAACGTTTCGGTGCACTCCAGACAGAGATGCGCTGCCTGCATAAGGAAGACACAACCGGTGATCAGAGACACAGCGCCTCCGTGGGACAGGGGAGCACTGTGTGAGAGCAGAGACAGACGCAGTGACCATCGCTGGAGACACGGTGTGTGGGGAAGTGTCTGCGTGTGAGGGAGGCTCTGGCTGAGGAACTTGTCACCGCCGGCCTCAGGCCTGAAATGGAAGTGTGAGGAGCCGGAGCCCTGTCCAGAGGGAGGCGGGGGAGCGTGGCCCGGCGCAGGGCGAGAGGAGAAGGAGGAGGAAGCAGCAGCAGCAGCTCCCTGGCTCCTGATGTCAGCACGCACGTCGCGGCCGGCCGGCGCTACTTTCAAGGGACTACTTTTTTTTTTAAAGTAAATATTTTAAATAACGTATATTTTTTTATTTTATATGGCCTATGTCCATCTACAGACCCTGCTAATTACAACCAGGTATCGGGTGTTTGGATTGGCGCTGTGGTTCCCGAGTTTACCCGCCTCAAAGGTTCAAAGTTCTTCCTTTATAATAGTAGTATAGATATATATATATCCAACTCCGCAGGTGAGCAATGACAGACTTCTCGCCTCCTTCCTCAGCAAATACGGACACGAACCACTCGGATTTAGTGCAAGTTATTTTATTTTCTGCAGTTTCGCCGCCATAACGTTTCGGCTCCCCAGAGCCTTGATCACATGACAACGTGAACCAATGAAGTGACATCTTATAAAGTGCAAGAGAAAGTTTTGAATCAGACCACATGACTTCTTAGTGAATAGACATAGAAGACATGTCGCACCATACTGATTGAAATAGCATGAACAATAATTTTTCTGATACTTTCAATTCCAGGGATTGCATGGGTTAGTGCAAATAGCGTAAAAAATGCAAATGTGCTGTAATGCAATTTTATATCTTAAACATCATATGTAACACATAATGCGCTTCAATCAATGCATAAATGCCATTTTGACGTTACAACCTCTCCTACCATCCATAAGATAATACAATCAGGTTAGGTAAAAGGATAACTCTAAAAGTGCAATGCAGTAAACAGATTGATGCCTGTGGCAAGGTAATGTGCAAAAATGCAATGGTTCAATATCTATTCCATGAGTAACACATTGCTTATATGGTGTAATCAATCTGGATATATCCACATTAGTGATGGAAACTAAAAGTCCATATTAATATCTCATCACTGTGCAAAATACGCAAAAGTGCAATAGTTTGTTATAGGCATCCCATTTAATGTCAAGTACAGCTAAATTACAGGATAAATGCCTTCACTTAATTTTGCCCTTCCTCAACAATCGATTTTGAAATAATATACTTTGCTACTCGCACGTAACTCCATCAATGTTATGGAATAAACATCAACGTGTTTAGCACCAATGTCATTGCCACCCAATTGTTTAGATCATATCCTGGCGTCAATTGCAGCAATAAATAATGAGCAGTATATGACTATTCTTGGACATTAATGTCCTATTTGTATATTACCCATTGTGGATATCCTAAAATATTGGAACTTCTAAAACTATAGGGTTAAATCCCTATACTTTACAAATACTGTCACCTTCCAGTTCTCCCTATTTTATGTCCTCATACTTTATCTGTTAAGGTCTGATTGACATAGTGATATATGAAAAAAACACCTAAAATGTGCCCAACCCCTAGTGATTAAAATCTCATCACCTCACATGTACTTATATGTCGTTGATTTTCTTCCTCTAAAGTATATTTTTTACACCTGAGCCCTATTGCATATATCCACTGTGATGCTTCTTGTCTGAGGACATATATATACATTGTTCAAGGCCGTGGGCGGCCGAAATGCGTTATGGCCTGGGCCCGAGGGCAGTGATGTGCCCCCCTTCCCCCTTGCTGACTACGCTGTTTAGTGCCAACGGTGCCTGACTTCAAGATGGCGCCCTTGGGGACACGCTTTTGATGACCGGCAGACACAGGCTCCGGGAACACGAACGCAGAGGATAGTGCCCTGGTGGACTCTGGAGGACTTTTCGTTGGACTAGTCCCTCCCTCCATACCCTGCATCCTACCCACCCTTCCGCTATGCTGTGAATGCTGCTGTTTTTTTGGACAGTTTTCGCTGGACTCTAGCCCTTCCCTCCAGACCTTTGCATCCCACCCACCCCTCCTCTATGCTGGTACTCGTGTAGTGTTTGCAGCGGTCCTTTGTACTCTCTACCACCCCTATATTACCCATAGAGTGTTTCCAGCCACATCCCTCCTGTCAAGATAGAAGATAACTAACGACTAGTATCCTAGTTGATTTTTAGATTGTATCCATGTGTATCCCCTCCCGGTGTTTAGAATTATAGCTTTAACGACTAATCGCCTGTGGAATTGTTGGAATATAGCCAGGTGTATCCCTTCCCCCGTGTGAAGAGATAACCCTATTCACTAGAGCAAAAAGAAATGTGTTCCTGAAATGTGTAACGTAACTGATTCTATGTAAAGTGCCTTGTAAAGGGGCAGCTGAAATTCCAGGAGCCTAGTCCCGACAGCTCGACGACTTCGGAGGGCTGGAAAAGGTCCCCCGCTACACGGCGGAGGAGGGCACTGGACATCGAATGCTGTCTTATGTAAAGCGCTCTGATAACCTAATCGGTTCAAGATCCTGAAATGTGCAACGTAACTGATTCTATGTAAACTGCTGTGATAACATGTAACGGAACTGGTGCTATGTAAAGCGCTCTGATAACCTAATCGGTTCAAGTTCGCGCTATAGAAAACTCTAAAAATAAATAAATAAAATAAATAAATAAATCCTAGCAAAAAGTCAAATGACCTTACAATTTACACTCATGTTTCATTTCAATTAATCGTCTACTGGAGTCAGACACTTGATAAGCCCAACATGCATAGAGCTGTGATTACATCTTAGGCATTTCTCATTTCTTATATATAGTTATGTTCACCTATTGGTCTGCATCCCCTCTGATATAGGATTTTGATTGGTTGTTACTTGGTACAAAACAACCAGTACTTAATATTGTAATGTACTATCCCAGTTAAATACTAAAACAATAAATTAATATCATATAGGTAAAGCCCGCTGGTCTTCCTACTAAGATAAAATTCGTTGTTGTGCCATTACTTATCACTTCCTAACTGCAACTTTAAGGTAAACACGTGTACAGATCATCCGTAACGTTCAGCCCCCCAGGGTGCTTTGTATCCAGTTGTAATATATATCTTGTCTCAAGTTTTCGGAGCTTTGACTCCCTATCACTGCCGCTCCTACTTGCACTGACCGCATCTATTACATAGAATTTCAGGCCCCTGTTGTCACTTTGATGGAATTCTCTAAAATGTCTGGCCACCGGATAGGTATTATCCTGATTGGCAATCGCTCTTAGATGCTGCAATATGCGCTTATGTACCGCAGGTTTTGTACTGCCCACATATCTAAGCATGCAAGGGCATTGGAGTACATAAATAGCAAATTCTGTTTTGCAAGTTAGCACCTTAGATATGCGGTGTTCGATGTTACTGAACCCGTCTTTAAATGTTTTCTTATTGATGCCATGAGTGCAGGATTTGCAGGTTTTGCATCTAAAGAAACCACTATTGATTTGTAACCAAGATGTTTTTTCAATGATTTCAGGATTGGTATTAACCAGGCGATCTTTCATAGTTGAGGCCCTGCTGAATGTAAGGGAGGCTCTCTGGGGCACAGTGGGACCAATTATGGGATCACTTATGCTTAATGCTTTATGAAGGCTCTGCATGGTAATTATCTCTGACCGCGCATGCCTGTACCAATAAAGGCTGATGGGGAAAGGCAACTTCCTCTCGAGTGACGCTCATTTTCTGGACATTTCCCCACTGAGCTTGATATATTAGCGGCCATCCTGCCGCTGAGCATGCACCACCCCTGGTGAGGGGGCCATGGAGCTCCTAGGGATGGAGAGCTGATCGAGTGGGGAGGAAGCACGGATTGAGGGCGAGCATGACCGGAGGGTCTCATGCAGCACCTTCATAAAGCTTCGGATTGAGGGTGCATCCATTCAGGATGAAAACGGACTTTAAACCCCCAAAGGATACATGCAGAAATTACTGAGCAGCCCATTTGGGCAAACGATAATGCCCAACTTGGGAACTTTAGAGACCACAATGCACCTTACTTACTTTTAAAGCCTATGAAGAAGTTATTTAACGAAACGCATCAGCGAGAGTCAGGAGCGGTGAGCGGAGGATGAGGTAGGTGAAATACAAAAGCTACAGGCGGGCAGGAGCGGTGAGCGTAGGTGAAATACAGGCGGGGAGGAGCGGTGAGCATAGGTGAAATACAGGCGGGGAGGAGCGGTGAGCATAGATGAAATACAGGCGGGGAGGAGCGTGAGCATAGGTGAAATACAGGCGAGGAGGAGCGGTGAGCGTAGTTCAAATACAGGCGGGGAGGAGCGGTGAGCGTAGGTGAAATACACGCAAGGAGGAGCGGTGAGCGTAGGTGAAATACAGGCGGGGAGGAGCGGTGAGCGTAGGTGAAATACAGGCGGGGAGGAGCGGTGAGCATAGGTGAAATACAGGCGGGGAGGAGCGTGAGCATAGGTGAAATACAGGCGAGGAGGAGCGGTGAGCGTAGTTGAAATACAGGCGGGGGGAGCGGTGAGCGTAGGTGAAATACAGGCAGGGAGGAGCGGTGAGCGTAGGTGAAATACAGGCGGGGAGGTGCGGTGAGCGTAGGTGAAATACAGGCTGGGAGGAGCGTGAGCATAGGTGAAATACAGGCAGGGAGGAGCGTGAGCATAGGTGAAATACAGGCGAGGAAGAGCGGTGAGCGTAGTTGAAATACAGGCGGGGAGGAGCGGTGAGCGTAGTTGAAATACAGGCAGGGAGGAGCGGTGAGCGTAGGTGAAATACAGGCAGGGAGGAGCGGTGAGCGTAGGTGAAATACAGGCGGGGAGGAGCGTGAGCATAGGTGAAATACAGGCGGGGAGGAGCGTGAGCATAGATGAAATACAGGCGAGGAGGAGCGGTGAGCGTAGTTGAAATACAGGCGGGGAGGAGCGGTGAGCATAGGTGAAATACAGGCGGGGAGGAGCGTGAGCATAGGTGAAATACAGGCGGGAGGAGCGGTCAGCGTAGGTGAAATACAGGCGGGGAGGAGCGGTGAGCATAGGTGAAATACAGACGGGGAGGAGCGTGAGCATAGGTGAAATACAGGCGGGGAGGAGCGGTGAGCATAGGTGAAATACAGGCGGGGAGGAGCGGTGAGCGTAGGTGAAATACAGGCGGGGAGGAGCGGTGAGCATTAAATGAAGCAAAAGAGGTAGCAAACGGTGCATTACAAAAGTGAGTGCATTACAAAAGTGAGAATTGTGAGCCAACAAGTACAAGAGGTAGCAAGTGACGTGTGCAGGTTACAAAAGCGTACAAAGGAAACATAGAGGTATAATACTGCAATATATGGAGGAAGGCTCCGGGGGACCCACGGACAACGTTGGGGCGGGCGGGGGCCCTGAAGCCTGTTTGCTCCCGGACAACATCGGGACGGGCTGCTAGTATATATATATATTTGAACAATCCGCTTACAAGGAATCCTTAGATGGGATAAAACGGACACGGACAACAGTACTTTGTGCTAAAAGTCTAACAGTATTTATTTGCGGACTGTCTGCCATAAAGCATTTCGGCCGCCCACGGCCTTGGACAATGTATATATATGTCCTCCGGCAAGAAGCATCACAGTGGATCTGTGATTCAATGATTGAGACAGTGTGCAAATTTGTATCTCATTCCTCTGTTGCATTAGCTCATCTGAAGTTTTTAACACTGTATATTCTTTTCAAAGGATGGAATAATAAGATGAGAGTACTGGATATGAAACCAATCGAAGGCAGAAATAGGACATCATTCACAACCTTCATCCTTCTAGGATTGTCGGACCGCCTGTATCAGCAATCTGGGCTCTTTGTACTGTTCCTGGCCATGTACCTGACCGCACTCCTGGGGAATACTCTGATTGTAACTATTATCATCATCGACCGTCATCTTCACAGCCCTATGTACTTCTTCATCAGTAACCTGTCTTTTGTGGATATCTGCTTCACATCTGTCACTGCCCCAAAGATGCTGCAGAACATGCTCTCCAATGATAGGACCATCTCCTTTTCTGGATGTATGGCCCAGCTTTTTTTCTTGTTCTGTACGGCTAGCATGGAGTGCTTTCTCCTCGCTGTTATGGGTTTTGATCGCTATGTGGCCATATGTAACCCACTCCGTTACACTTCCATAATGAGTAAAGGTCTTTGCATAGTCTTGGTGGCTGGATCTTGGCTCTTCACCTCCATGCATTCTGTGCTGCACATTGGAATGGTGTCAAGCTTTAGGTTCTGTGGCTCTAATCTCGTAAGGAACTTTTTCTGTGACCTCCCTCCACTCCTGAAGCTGGCCTGCTCTGACACTGCTGCATATGAGTGGCTGGTCTTCACTGAGGGCTCTCTGGTCACAATGAGCCCTTTTGTCTTTACTGTTATCTCTTATGTCTACATTATCTCCAGAATACTGAAGATTAACTCACGCAAGGGAAGGCTTCGAGCTTTCTCGACCTGCTCCTCCCACCTGACTGTGGTGACCTTATTTTTTGGAACTATTTTCTTCAACTACTTTCGCCCCTTCTCAGTCAACACTCTGGACCAGGAGCGGGCGGTGACTGTGGTGTACACTATTCTAACACCCATGTTGAACCCGTTCATCTACAGCTTGAGAAACAATGATGTCAAAGGAGCTGTCAGAAACCTAATTAGCAGGAAAGCCCTTGCATAAAAGAGGCAAGGCAAGTAGGAGGATTACAAGACTGACGACCCCAACAGGAGTTAATAATCCCTTTACATCTTATACATTTAGAAAGAAGACATGAATTTAGATGTACTCCATGTAAAGGTAGATCAGTTTGATCTGTGACTTTGATATTGGTGTCCAGAGAGCTAGACTGGGTTGCTAAGAAGTAATGACTTCATGGAGAGTCTAACTAATGGAACCCATCTCTGCTGATAATGTACCTGATTTTTCCCTCACCCTGTTCCACACTGACTGCCAGAGATTAAAGGGACACAGCACATGAGTAGAACTGGAGGCACTCTTAGATCTCTCATTCTTGAACTGTGGGCAAAGGCAGCTCTGGAAAATACTATTCTCATGGGATTGGTGAGTTGAAGCAATGAATTGGAGCACCTACTTCATTCATGTTTCATGCAGTCTTGGTCTTTCAGCTAAAACAGGATCTGCAGAAGAAGCTACTGTGATCCAGCAGCATCCAAGCATCAAAAGTACTGGTTGGGTAATGGGAATGTACCATCAGGATTTATATTTATTAAGATATACTGTACAGAAAAGGGCAGATGTGCGAATCACCTATCTGCCAGTGGGATAAAATGAAAAGGCCAAATTAAAACAAGGAAGACTTCAATGACCTGACAAAAGTAGCCAGTTGTATGGTGTATCACTTGTGCTTTAAAGAGGGGAGAAGAGATTTAAATCTGAACATCCTTCATAACACTAATGATAGAAAAAGTACATGAAGTCCCCAATTTCCCTAAACTCTAACAGTATAGATACTGGACCATTTTGGAAGTCATCCTGATTCAATGTGAGGCATATGGAAAACAATCTGCAAGCATCAATCCTCTTCCAAGTCTAAATAAGCATTTACAGGAGACCTGATATATAAGTCATTCATTCACTCAACAAACTGTATTCGATCTAATATAAAAAATAGATCATAAAGGCATACACATTAGGATGGCATCATCTTCCTAAATACAATCAAAACATATAAAAGGTTATCGATTAAAAACATCAGTGACACATAATACAGCCCGTACACAGTAAGAATAGTACCTTAACAGGTTTAAACAGTGCAAGGAAATGCCCATGGGAATCTTAGAGAAACATTAAAAAAGATTTTACATATGTTATATGAATCATAAATCGTGCAAGGCCTAGTTCATGTGATTTACACAATATTTTTAAAGATCTAAAGTAGGGATGGAACTTAGGGTTAAACATAGACTTTTTTATGTCGGAAGTGTCTCCTTTGTTTACATGCCCAAAGGGAGGAAGCCACACAGAAACATACAAAGGGATCATGGAGCTTCTTCAAAAGAGACATAGCATTACGACATTGATCAAAGTTGTGCCGCCTTAAGGGCCATATGTATCAACATTCCGTTTTGCGATTTCTAAATAGCGATTTTTAAGGAATCGCTATTTAGAAATCGCAAAATGGTATGTATGTAGAAATTTGCTTTTTTTTGCGATTCCTTAAAATTCCTTAATTGCGATTAGCAAATTGCTAATCGCAATTAAGGAATAATTTCCCATTCATTTCTATGGGCCAGGAGGCCCATAGGAATGAAGGGGAAATTTGCGATTCGCAATTTGCTAATCGCAAATTGAGAATATTTTCAAGGGTGCAGGGGTGTCCAAAGGACACCCAGTTGCACCCCTGAAATCTGCATGGGTGCACATGTGGCGCACATACATGCCCTAAGGGCATGTATTTACGTCACATGGCACTTTGAAAAATGAAGAAATATGCATTTTGAAAGGAATTCGCAACTTACCACCAACTAAAAGTTGGTGGTAATTTGCGATTCCTTAAGGCCAATTTGCGAATTTTTTTGGCTTCTTACATTGCATTTAAGGAATCGCAAAATTTGCGATTCCTTAAATGCAATCGCAAAATAAGGAGTCGCACATTTTGCGATTCCTTATTTTTAAAGCTCATTTCCTTCATACATACCATTTGTCCAAATTGCATTCGCGAAGTTAATTTGGCTTGATACATATGGCCCTTAAAGCGGTAAAATATATTTGGCTCTCTGTTCCTTATAGAAGTGATAAAAGAAAAAAAAGGTGGAGGTCCCATTGCGTGGGTGCATTATCGCATGGACATTTTCTCAAATCACTAAAGGAGAACTTTTTCGCCAGGAACACCAGCATCAGAGGAATTAAATTGAAACAAACCCTTAGAAGGATAAATCTATGCTGTAGGTTCCTTACTGCGTCCAAGTACAAATATTCCCCTTCAGATAAGGATGGAATCATATAATAAAATTTTACAATCGTTTTTGTTGGGATTCTTTCCTTTCATCGGCTGCCTTCGCTAGAAATAAAGCCTTTAGCCTCTTACTTGGGAAACTGGAGCAAGAACGTGGGTTTACATACAATTCTGAGACACCAAGTGAGTACAAAGTTAGTTTAAATTACTCTAGCCAGGCAATTTTATTTACCTTGTCCAATGTGAGACAGTTTTGTATGATGGCCTGATTAGGATCCACTGTGTGCTTGTTCCAGAGTGCATGCCAGAGCATAATCGGGGCTAATCTCACTATGTTCGACACAAAAGTTAAGTCCAGCTCTAAGTGAGTAATATACAGCTAGATTCATCAAAGACCCGTTTTGCGAGTCTTTAATAGCGATTCATAAGGAATCGCTATTAAGGACTTGCAAAACGGGATTCATGTAGGAATTGCAAAAAATATTGCGATTCCTACATCTTCCTTATTTGCGATTAGCAAATTGCTTATCGCAAATAAGGAATAACTCCCCATTCATTCCTATGGGCCTAAAGGCCCATAGGAATGAAATGGGAGTATTCCTTATTTGCGATTAGCAATTAGCTAATCGCAAATAAGATAGCGATTTCAAGGGTGCCAGGGGTGTCCAAAGGACACCCTGTAGCACCCCTGGAATCCAAATTTACACAGGTGTTGCGCACACATGTCCAAAGAACATGTGTGTGTGTAACATGCAATATAGAAAAATGCACTAAAGTGCTTTTTTCAAAATTTTCGCTATTTACTACGAAGTCAGACTTCGTGGTAAATAGGGACCAAATGTTGCGAATTCGCAATTTCATATTGGTTAATGAATTGCATTTAAGGAATAGAGATTCCTTAAATCCAATTCCTCGCAAATATGCGATTTCGCAAATAGCGATTTTTGCATTTGGGATGATGAATCCCAAATGCAAAAATTGCACTCGCAAAGGGCCAGATTTTCAGAATCTGGCCCTTTGCGAGCGCAATTTAGCTTGATGAATCTGGCTGATAGTTTGAAAATGAAGAAGGGAGCGAAGGGGCCCTCTTAAATAAACCATTCTCTATCCTTTGCAGTGGATCTACTGGCACTATACCCCACACCCAGACCCCATATGTCGTGGCCGAAATACTTTTGACACTATAGATCTTTTTTATGGATGCTAAGGCCTTTGAGACCAGTTTCTTGGTGAAACTAGAAACTGCAGCCAAGGTGCGCTCCATTGTTTGTGCCCCGCTACCCACCATGTGAGACCAGTTTGAGAACTATCAAAAACCACTCCTAAGCAGGAAAAAGATGACCACTGTTAGTTTGCGTGTCCCTATAAAAGAAAATGGTAACTTTCTAGGGGGCGGTCGTCCTGACACTAAGATGAAGGTTTTTGATGCATTTACTTGAAATTTCAAGTATGACATGAAACTCACATAAGTATCTATTAGGCATGGAAGCGCTACGCTTGTCCTTCCTATTAGGACGGCGTTGTCCGCATAGGCCAGGATAGGTAGTGTGACGGGGAAAAGGGAGCATGACAGCCATGCATCCTTTTAAGGCTGCTTCTACCTCATTTATATAAAGTAAAAATAAAAATGAGGCAAGGACTCAGCCTTGTTTCACTCCTCTCAAGAGCTTTAAAAAAAGTCTTGTGCATTCACCATCCCTCCCATAGCATTTGCTCACCCTTGGAGGTGGATTGAGTGTTCGAAGCCAGATCCCACATAGTGAATGTCTGCATGCATAAAAACAATGTGTCAAAAATGTTCTTTGTTTGTAGTCACAGCTGAAAGAAAACATTAGATTGGCATGAAGACTAGCCTATTCTGTGAGTTAACTAGAAATGAACCTCCAGTGAAAGGTTTGGGTATCTTGGAAAATGGTGTTTATGCCACTCATTTCATGCGGCTACCAGTGAATAGAGAATGGACTTCAGCTTTCTCTTTTTATAAGTTTGAGTTTATTGAGAATAACAAGAAACAGCAATTCAATAAATTACATAAACTAGGAGAGCAAGAGAAAGAACCACGGTGCTAATCATGGAAAACAGTACCTTGAAACTGAAGATAATGTTAAAGGGAAAATGGTGGAGATGGAGGTAAGGGGAAAGAAGAACACTAATAAAACTGTAAACATTGCAAAAAAAAAGGTAAAAGTAATATACGTACAAAATGGTGACAATATGTGAATCGTATAATGTAAAATAAAATATACAAAAGCAATTTGGTTGATTTAAAGTGATTTCTTCACTTCATCAGACACAGTAATGATTTTAATAATATGTGATGGTGACAAATATCTATTGAATGGAAGCCATAAAAGATCTCTCTTTATGGCTAAGCATATAGGTGACATATTGTTTGTACCTCATCTATGATTAAAACAGATGACATTCCACCAGGATCTAAAAGTGACATTACTCGGTTGTTTCCAATAGACGTTATTAAATGAAAAGCGACAGCGAACAACAAATCTTTTAGCTTAGATTTAGAAGGTAAGTTAAGCTAGTGAGGAGCCAACCATCACACAAAACGTTAACAAAGGAGAAAGGGTTATCAGTTTTAAATATCTTGTTGATTTGGCACCAAACTTGTTTCCAAAACTAGTTAATCGAAGGACATTCAAATAACACATGTTTTAGATCAGCAATTGAGCTTGAGCAGGACAAGCAAAATTAATTTGCAGTTGGAGAAAATGATTTTAGTGTCATAGGAGTAAATAACAAAAAATAAATAAAGGGTTTGTGTAGTGGTGGCAGCCGGTGTAGTTTTGTAAAGTTTAAACCACAATTTTTCCCACACTGCGCTAGACCAACATTCACTCCAATAAATTATTTTTTTGATAGTAAAAATCATTTATGAATCATCTTGCTGCTGTTTTGAAGGCATCCCAAATCATTGCAAAAGAGGAATTGTGCATAGTGTTAAAATTTAAAAAGCTTCAGAAGCAAAGGTTTTAAATTGAGATTTAAATTTAGCATCTAATTTAGCATCTAACAGTAATGAATTATTGAAATTCCAACTGCGACAAAAAAGTGTGAGATCAAAATCTGTGTACACTGGTGCATGATTTGATATCAAAATTGATCCTATATCTGAATGAGGGGCAAGTTGGACATGTTGTGTGGAGATGTACTAAGAAAAAGATAATCTATTCAGGATTGGGAATGGTGAGGTGCTGAGTAAAAAGTATATTCCTGGAGACCTGGGTGGCAAAATCTCAATACGTTAACTAGGGCTTTACGTTGAATGGGCGATTTAAATTATGAGTGCATCTTAGTTTGTACACACTTCACTGTGGAGTTCCTATCTAATATAGGATCATAGTAGGGGCTGCAGTTACCACTAAAGGTAATATATTCATCATTATATTGAACCAATTTATCAGAGATTTTAGTCCAAAAGGTATTATCAACAGAGACTGGGCCATACCCATTGAAAATAGTCCAAGGTATATTGTCAACAAGATGTTTAACAATAATCCATCGACCATCTGAATCTGATTTTTGGCTAACAACTGTAAGATCTAATTTCTTGGGACACCAAATTAGGACTCCATTGTTCTTTCCCAGAGGAGGGGGCGTATACACAGTGCCTATTCAACATCTTTTTAGCTGGCTGCCTCTAACTCAGAAAGGTGTGACTCTTGAAGCAATGCAACATCAGTTTTGAGTTTGGCTAGCTGAGATAATATCCCCTGACTCTTAATAGGGTTACCTATCCTCCTAACATGCCACGAGGTAACCCGGAAGGTGACGCTAGAGCAAAAGTATGCACAATTATTATGTCTAAAATAAAGAAGTTAATAGAAAATCAAAACCAATATTAAGGAAAATATTAGTTGCGTTTAGTGAGTGAAGATAGGGAGGAAAGGAAAGTAGAAAAGGAACTATAGAAATAGAAAGGATAGATTGGAACCATAAAGAGAAACATCAATAAGGAGTTAATAAAACAAAAACGAAAAAATAATGCAAATCATGCAAATGTACAGGAAAAAAGAGGACTTCAGGTTTCTCTAATCTTCACAAAAGCTACCTTAACAAATAGAGGAAGTAGGCGTTGTCCAGCAAGGTTAGTGTGCAGTAATACACAGACACCGTCTGTAGATTAGGAAAGGGTTTATTATAAACTAAATAAATGCATAAATGGCCCTAGCAGGAGCAGATGTGATTAGATGCTCAGCTCAGGTTCTTCCAGATCAGTTGCCCTCTGGGGAACCACCATGACCCTTACATTCCGACATCACAGTAGGCTACACGTGATTTTGTTTGAGATGTAGAAATATGCCTACACTTTTTTTGGGCTTGTGAAGACTAGATGACAGCAACCAAATGAACGTTGGCTTTGGGAGTAAATTTCTGATGGTTTCCAGCCAACTCTGCATTAGAACACGGACATTCAAGTCTTTTGAAAAAACGTAAAGATTGGAATTGCCATAAAGATTTACAGCCCGATTCATCATCGGCATGTTTTGGGAGTCTGTAATAGCGAATAATAAGGAATCGCTATTACAGATTCGCAAAACGGGATTCATGTAGGAATCGCAAAATAAATTGCGCTTCCTACACATTCCTTATTTGCGATTAGCAAGTTATTCCTTATTTGCGATTAGCAATTTGCTAATCGCAAATAAGGATGCGATTTCAAGGGTGCTAGGGGTGTCCACAGGACACCCTGTAGCACCCCTGAAATGTAGATTAGACTCGTTTTGGTTTTCCTGAGCACTCACAATCTATGCAATTCAATATAAAAAAGTACAAGAGTATTCCAGTATATCCAAAGCAGTCCCAGGTGGGTAATCCAAAATGATATATCAAAGTCCTTCAAATCATGAAGCTTTATTTTTTACTTCTCTTCAAGTGTAACTTCTCCACATTCCATATACAGATGTCATTGGATATATTCAGCCAACACGTGTTTCGTCTCGTATATTATTTACACAACGACTTCCTCAGGGCGTAATCTCAGTATTTATGAAGGCTCGTAGTTTGAAAAAAATCTCTCTTCTCCTTACTTCAAATGATGAAGTATAAGACCCCTATTCCTTTAGAACAATAATCATAAACAGGAGTCTCCTCGTATCTTCCAATATATTCTGTTTATAAACGATCTTGATTTCACTCCGTGTTCGTCTATCCACCGGTTGGAACGCCAGTTGGAACGCCTTCATAAATACTGAGATTACGCCCTGAGGAAGTCGTTGTGTAAATAATATACGAGACGAAACACGTGTTGGCTGAATATATCCAATGACATCTGTATATGGAATGTGGAGAAGTTACACTTGAAGAGAAGTAAAAAATAAAGCTTCATGATTTGAAGGACTTTGATATATCATTTTGGATTACCCACCTGGGACTGCTTTGGATATACTGGAATACTCTTGTACTTTTTGATATTGAATTGCATAGATTGTGAGTGCTCAGGAAAACCAATTTGTTTAGTAGACCTACTGGTAGGTTGTGTGGGGTGTTGGTGACCACACCCTTCCTTTGAGCACCGAGACGTACACTTGAAACCTTACTTTACCCTTACCTGCAGAGCGCCCTTTCTAACCTGGGTCACCGAGTGTCTGATAGATTAGACTCATGTTGCGCACACACATGTCCAAAGGACATGTGTATGTAACATACAACTGAGAAAAATGTACAAAAGTGAATTTTTCTCAGTTTTCGCTATTTACCACGAAGTCTGACTTTGCGGTAAATAGCGGAAAAAAATAGCGAATTCGCAATTTTTTATTGGGTCATGAATAGCATTTAAGGAATCTCAAATTGAGATTCCTTAAATGCAATCGCAATTTGAGAAATCACAATTTTTTGCGATTTCTCAAATTGCAAGTACATGACCCAATGATGAATTTCAAATGCCATTTTTACGGGTGCAAACAACCGAATTCTGCGATTCGCACCGCTTGCGCCCGCAAAAATGCTTCATGAATCTAAGTGAGCTCATAAGCTTGTGCTCATCTTGATCAAGGAGTCGTCTGTCCAGAGAACAATTCTATGACTGTTTCTGCATTGAAGCTCTAATGAACAGAAACAGTTCAGTCATAAGAGGTTTTTCCAGAGGGAATCAATTTTGTTTATGCACAATGCATCATCAAATCTTTCCCCAGTGGTCTGAGGTGGAGAGTATTGCAGTCCTCCTTTGATGGCATCAGCTATATAACCTTGGGAACAAAACTAGCTATATATACATATAGCCACACACAGGGCTGGTGCAACATATCCACTGTCACCCTGGATGCTTTAAGGGGATCACTGGCCTGTTCTGCCTAAATAGGTGAGTCCTAGCTGGAGCCATTGAACCCACAGTGGCTCTGGTACAGGTGTTTCAGATGCTTCTAGAATATGGTTCCTTATTTAACGTGGGGTGGACTGCCCAAGTCAGTGTCCTTGTGTCCTGCATTGTATCGCCCTGTTTTGCACCCCACCACCAAAAAGTGTCTGCAGAGCATCTGTTAACTAAAAGTATTAGTGTGTGTGCAGATGTCAGCCCAGCTTGGAAACAATGAACACTAAAGGACTCCCCTGAAGTATGTATGGTTACATGCTGCACCCACCTTTGTGCAGGCCTCCAGTAACTGGTGTGCAGGGTTCAAATCACATATACTATACGCACCCCGCCGCGTTGCCAAGGTTAGAGCTGGATCCCCTCTAGCCTCCTTCATATGGGGCATCCATGGAGGTATAAGAAGGCGTTATCCGAACAGGTAACGTCCCCCAGATGTACGGCTCACTTCGAGGTTAGTTAACTAATCCAGTACACCAAGGTTAATGTTCTTAGGTATGATACATTTTAATTTTTCAGTATGACTTCATGGTCAGGGATCACATTAATTTCAAAGGAAGCTTTCTATCTCGGTATATCTGTTGGCGGATTTGTCTACGTGTTTAAAATGACTAACTTTCCCTGATGAAGGGCTTCGCCCGAAATGCATTGGGTTTGTTCCCATTAATCTGCATATTTGGAATTTATTCATCAACCTGTTTTTGAATCATACATTTCCTTTGAAATGGATTGGAAACCCTGACCATGAAGTCCTACTGACAAATTTAAATGTATCCTACCTAAGAACATTAATCTTGGTGTATTGGATTAATTACCTCACCTCGAGGTGGGCAGTGCAACTGGTGGACGTTTCCTGTTCGGATAACATCTTCTTATATGTCTTCGTTCTACGTTGGGGATCAGCCAGCGATACCCCGGCTCAACACAGAATTTTTCAACCAGATGTTTTACAGACTACTTTCTCTAAAAAGGTGTGCGTCTACCATATACCTCATGCATCCTTGGAGGTCCCTTGAGATGGTCCATGCGCTCTCCCAAATTCCACTTCCTTGAGTGTGCTAAGTCTGTCCCTTGCCCTAGAGTCATAGCAACATGACTGCCTACTTTCCTCTACCATTTTGCAGGTGTTGGCTAATAGTACTGATTATTAGTGCTACCGAGGGGACTATGTGAACACATTTGTACCACGATCATTCCCCTGCTGAGAAGAACTGCTTGATTTCCAAAATAAAACCTGCATCATCCCTGGAATCACACAGTGAATATCCCAAGAGAAGTGCCACATCTTGGACATAGAAGTTTGGGAGGTGTGTAAGGTGTAGCCATGAAAGAGCATTAAGATGAATGAATCAGCATTTGGGAACAACTCTACATCTTACAGAGGGGAATGTTTGCTCTTAGGGCTTCATGGTGGGAGAGAAGGCTTCTAGCGCATCTTTAATGTCTTCAGGTGGAGGATGTTCCCAGGTTGAGGGCTTCCAGGGACAGCCTGTGTGTTCACAGGTGGTGTATTAAGTGGTGGGCTGAGAGGCAGATGTTGGACCTGCACCGGTCTCCACCAGGTACAACGAGGACAATTCCAGTGTGGAGTTTTAAGTTAGACTGTTGTGAATCCAGCACATGAGGGACAAGTTCTAACACATGACCCATGCTCCAGCATGAAGTCTGAGGAGGTCTCACATCCAATGGTGCCCCACGATCACGCCTGGCGGGTGTATTGTGGTTTCTTAAAGGTCTCTAGTCACTACTGTTCCCGAGTCACTACTGTTCTCTAGTCACTAATGTTTTCACAATTGCAATTGATGAAGGTGGTAAACACTCCGGTGCCATACCTGGGCAGCGATATTGACAAAATATTTCTTCTTCCCAAAACTTTGGTTGTACTATTTAGTAACAAGTCCGACACATGCCATCAATAGTTTCAGTTGATGAGTCCAGAACACAATCAAGCATAGTTTTCAAGTGTATGTCTGAGTAGAACATTCTCAGTACATTACACAGTCCATGATGCATGCAGATCAGTAGTAACATGACAGACAAGTGAGAAGGGGCAATTGGAGTCTAGCATCTTGGTTATAGTTCCTTTCACAAGGCCTCATGGTAGTAGTCTTAGCTTTTCAATCTCACTTTAGCAAAACTTGACAAATGGTAACCTGCATGACTAGAAAAGATCAGCAGTAACATGGTAGACAAGTGAAAAAGGGCAAAAGGAGTGTAGCATCTTGGTTATAGTTGGAGTGACAAGGTCTCATGGTAGTTGTAGTCAGTCACTTCAATCTCACTTTACCAACACTTGAGAAATGGTACCCTGAATGACTAGAAAAGGTCAGCAGTAACATAGCAGACAAGTGAGAAGGGGTAAAAGGAGTGTAGCAACTTGGTTAGAGTTGGAGTGACAAGGCCTCATAGTAGTTGCGGTCACTTCAATCTACCTTTACCAACATTTGACAAATGGTTTGTGTATCACAGCTGTTGACAACATAGATTTGGGATGAACCATACATCTTAACACATATCTTGGGTCTTGGATTGATATTGTAATGGTGATACATTTATGGACAACATTACAAAATGTGGCAAGTCATGGAGTTTGAGAACATGTGCTCTTATAAGTAGCAATACACGTTGCCACAGGCAAACCAACAACTCAAATACTTTGAGTGTTGCATGTTAGGAAAGTAAATAGAGACCACAATAGCAAAATCAGAGTTGAGAGCAAACAGGACATTGTGATATTGTGGCATTTATTGAAGTGCAACTAACCAGAGTCCACTCCCTTCTCTATTTCCGTCGATACCTTAGAATGCAGGATGGGCAAGACCTTCTCTGCCCAGTTGAGTTGTAATGGTGCACTGGGAGGGCCACCACATTCCTCTGAGCCTCCATGTGGTGGCTGTTGTACCTGGCACACACCCTAAGCCTGAGATTGTTCCACCTTTTCCTAACGTCTCCCTTTGTGTGCAGGGTGGTGCCAACAACATTGGACTTGGGCTCTAAAACAATGTGGCTCTACTCGAATGAATTCATCCACCATGACTGTCAACTCTTGCTCATTAAAGCTTGTTTTTTCCCAGGCATGGAACAAAAATTGTGAGTGAGTATATGAATGAAAAATAAACAAGTCATAGAGGAGAAAATGTGTAAAACAAAAATTACAGGTGGTGGAGAGTGCTAAATAGAAAGATGAAAAAAGGAATGCTTTATCTCAAAATGCAGATTGGAAGTTTGGTAGTTTGGTCTGCCCTGTTCCCATGATGCACTGGGCCAGGGTCAGACTAATTTGCATATAGCCAAGTTCTGAGCTGGGATGGTGCAGTGAGCTAAAAAACGGTGATGGATAAAGCCCTGATCTTTGGACTGGGTAAGAGTGGTCTGCTTAATTCAGACACTCTGTTCATCACCACCCCCTTTTCTGAATCACTGGTTAGAGGCAGCAGACCCGTAAGTAGAGAACGGCCCGGGACCAGGGTTCAATTCCCGACGCGGCAGGGTCGTGGACCAGGGTCAAAACGGACTCGATAATTCTTGCCTCGGTGCCTACTCTAACCAGGGAACACACTCAGCAACTCTGGGCATTAAGCTTGCCTCATCTCTACAACGGCCCCCCACAGACCCAGGAGATGCCTGGTTTCACCTTGGAGATACCCAGAAAGGGACCATCTCACAGGGAAAACCAGGCCGGGTTCCCCAGCGCTCTTCAGCGCCAGGATACTCCATGGAGTCGCAGTGCGCTTTACAAGTACACCCACATTTACATCTGTAACTGCTTTAGAAACATTTTGTGTTATTTTATTAAGCTCACATTTATTGTTTTCTCTTTCACACAGTGTTGTTTTTTTGTTAGTTCAGCAGTGTCACTATCTTAGGCAATTATGTCGGGGTCAAAAGATTATGTGACATCACTTCCTGTGATGTTGTCACTGCTGAACATTTGGATGATGTCACTTCCTCTAGCCCTGCCATTTTGGGGAATCGACGTCCATGAATAACATGTTAACTGTGTTATATTAGGTCCATTTTCAAGTGTTTTTTCTCCATGGGGAGGAAAAGAACAGTCCCAAGTTTGCCTCCATTTATCACTTGTTTGGGACCAGGTGTTAAATGGGCACGAGGGCGTTCTTGTGGCCAGGATGCAGATGGTGGGGCAGCGGGGAAAGGGCATAGCAGGTGAGAAAGAGACTGGAGGGGGCAAAGGCTGCTACATCTGTTGTGCAGGAGCAAGGAGGGCAATGTGGGTGCTGCTTGCAACAACATACATGATGAAGCAAGGTTTCATATGTACAGAAATAGCTTGGACTCAGTCCTCTCGAAATAACCTGTAATTAAATAATCAACCTGGTTTGTTTACTAATATTTGCATTACACAACATTTTTAGTATCTAGGGGAAGCTTACCTATGTGCTTTTACTAACAGTAACCCGAGTTTCCTAAAATGGCCGCTGCAAACGTGGGAGCTCATACTAACACACATGCTGCTGTTTGTGCTAAACTTTGTTCATTCTGCTTATCTATTAATGATATAGTATACATAAAGTAATGGGGTTAGAGTAGAGATAAGTGCTATACAGTGTATTCATTTATTTTTGTATTCTAATGTGTCTCTCTTTGACTTTATTAAGAGCTCGCATTTGGGCCCGAGAGTGACTTGCATCTCCATATTGAATAAGCATTGCGCATGCGCCGAGAACTTTGAGAGACCTCAAGCAATGGCATTGAATCGATGCCAGTGAACTGTCTTCCTGGCACAACCTACAAACCTGGGAAAGGAAGAAGACTTGTTACTTTAATAAATTTTGTATACTAATATTGGTGGGTGGAATAAAATCGTGAGAAAATAAATTATGGGCGGGAACTTGATCAATACAAGTCAATGAAGAATGATCTCATCTTAGTATGGCGTGATGACCGCTCCTCGTCTTTCAGACCAATCACTGAAGGGGAACACATTGATTTGCAACATTTAGGGGTGGTACATTGCCCTGGAAATGGTATAACTAAGGTAGGTTTAGTTAGAAATGTGTCCGATTTGTATGAATAGCTGACCTGTCACTGACCCAACGTATGCTATATGAGATCGAGAGCAGAGATGCTGGTGGAGCACTCTGTCAGAAGAATCGATGTGTTGCTGAGGGAATTTATCAATTACCCAGTAGGGGAACCCAATTTTGCTAGAGAGGGGTGTGATGCTGGCGTCGCACTTAGCAGAGGTCACCTGTCCTGCTTTTCACCTATCCTGTCCCATGGGCACCTAATTAGTCGGGAGCCCTGTCTTTGCCCCAGCCGATGGTCAGGATTGGTCCTTGCACCATTCTAGGTAAATATAGTCCATTGTGGTATGATCTTGTGCTATTTCCTTTTCTCACCCTTCCCAGGTGCCAATATCTAAAGGTGTTACTGTGATTTCTTGTGAACCTTATGTCTTATTAATCATATTCTTACTTATGAAATTCATGGTCTCTGTAATTTGGATGAAGACTCAACTAAACTTGCATAGAAAAGTACTTAAAACTTCTCCAGAGTCTGTGGTTATTGCAGGAAAGGTACATTTGTTTAATACTACCTATTTATTCTAACATCTTTTCGATCCCTAGGACTTATAGCTAAGGTGACACGGATTGGTAAGTCATGGTTTACATGTATAAGTCCTAAAAGGACTCAAAGTACTGATAGGCTGTTAGTAATAAAAAGCAGGAATACTAGTTTAAAGTGTGAATGTTTATGGGCCCAGGTGAGTATGATAAATTGAGCTAGTGGTCCCCGGCACTATCATACATGATATAGTAATACTCCAGGGGTCGGTCTTTATCTGGGGCAATAAACTACTTACATTCTGAGTTACTTTCTGCCAATTTGGAAATTACTTGCACATTTTGCTTTCTGCTTCAAAACCCAGCCTTTTCTTTGGGACAATGTCAGCAGGTTTGCAATCCTGATAGCAACCAGGTGAAAACTACGGTCTTTGTCACACCTGGTAATTCCCAAGTGTGGTAATCTGTGCATATTTTGCATTTATGAATTTTGTCCAAAGAGGTTTTTGAGAGGTGCAAAATTACAAGGCATTTGTAGTCACAGCTTGTGATGTTTTTCCTGCACCTTTGAAAATGATAAGTGAACAACCCTGGGGAAGGTCTGCTTCAGTAAAATGTCCTAGTAACTTAGGCAATTTCATTTCAAATTGTGATATAAAATGCACCATATATCCCATTTTTAAAAATATTTCCCCAGGGGGCAGTATTTCCTCAACCCTCACTAGAAAGAACCAGGCTTGTTCACTTAGCTAGCTCTGTCCACGTTGTGCTCTAGATGGAAGTCGTGTTTTATATTATGAGCTACTCCCTCAGTGCCACTTCCAGTGTGCAATTGTTGCATAACAGATTGGGGATAAGGTTGCTATACTGTACCCAGAATAACTTGGTATGGGGTACTGGGCCCAGTTTACTGGGTGTACTTCTACACAAGGTATTTTTATATTTTCAGTTCCAAGCTAATTATTATTGAAATTCTTCTGGGGCATACTAGGCTTCTATTGCCCAGGCAATAGAGGTGAAGTACATAAACAAGGCATGTGCCAAGTGCCTGGTCTTGTATGAAAAACTGCTCTCCAAATGCAGCTATAATGTAATTTAATTATTCGAAGCATTAATTAATTGATGGAATATTAGAGCCAAGAATAATACAGAGATGATGTCCCATAACAGTTACATTAACTGAAAGAATAACATGGTAGTGCAGAGAATACAGATAGGGTTTCTACGTACCTGTAAAGCGATAGTGGAGACTCCTTGTTGTCGTTCTCGTAATTATCAATACATGGCATAGGAAGCAACAGCTGAGCAGTGCTTAATTTGTTAAAAAAAAGAAGTGCAGGTGCTGAAAATGTTGCCAAGGAGGCCACAGCAAACTTCTTCCTCCCGTGAGCCCCACTTTAAACACTCTCACTGCCTCAGTCTCTATCTTCTAACCTTGATCTGTTGTCTGTCCCCTACATCTTTGCTCTAAAAGTCTATCTTCTCACCTCTCTCATTGTTTTCTATCATCTTTGTCACACCTGATGTGTCACCTTAGTCCCAGCATTTTCTGATTTGCCCTCTATTCATTCGACCCCTGCCCTTTTTCCTCTTCACCTTTATCCATGCTCTGCTCTGCTCTCTCTCCCCTCGATCTTGGCTCTTTACGATCACTCTTCTAGCAGTGATTAGCTGTGTCTCCGTTTTATCATTTGTCTGCTTTTTTTCCTCTGTCTTGTCCTCTACATCCTTTCATTCTATCTTCTCTCTTCTTAATGCTCTCTTCTTCACATCATGGCTGCTTTCTCTTTGTATCTGATTTGTTCTCCTTTTCTTCTTCTTAGCTCTGTCTTATCTCTCTCCTCTCCTGTTGTTTCTTTCTCCTCTTTACTCCTGCTCTCTCTCTCATCTATAACACTGCTGCTGCCTGGGACCCCTGTCGACAGCCTGTACATGTCCCTGCTATTTTGAACTGTGTGTTTTCCTGTTGTCTTTTCTAAAGAAAAGGAAGATTACATGTGTTTTACTTTCTTACCTACACCGAGTGCAAAAACAAAATGTACACCAAATGAAAATTATTTTTGTTGCATATATTAATCAGTGCAGTATAACTGGGTTATTTGCAGAACAGTTAGCTGCTCGAGCACAGCAGGTGATGTCACTACTAGTGCTGCCTGTAATTAGTAGGTCCAGGGAAGGCGACGGCATTGGCATCCACTGCTCAGCTTGCTGTGACCCTGCCTGCAACAGCACAGGCATTGTCCCTAGCCGTAATGCTGCCAATGCCGCTAAGTATGGCTGTGGTGCCTATTGGACTCATGCACGCTCAACAATTAGCATGCTGGGGTGCAGCGCATAGATTCTACAGGTGATGCCTTGGCGCACAAAAGTTGTGTTGGGCCACAGCCGCATCAAGCATGTTGAGGATAGCAGCAGTGCAGGGATGCAGGATATGCTACTCTGGCTACACAGCAAGTGGAAAGTCCACACTTACTTTTGTTTATTCTTCCTCAAGAGCCTTCACTCTCAAGTTCCAAATGCGCTCTCCCAGCTTCCTTGCCTCAACTCCGTCTTGAGCCAGCCCCCAACTACAATTATCCAATGGGAGGCTTAGGCTCAGGCAGTGGCAGGGTGTAGCAGACTCTGGGAATAGAATGCAAGACATCGTTTATCGATTACTTCTTGGATTTGTGATCGGCGAGATGACATCATCACTAACTTGGTGATACACAATCATGCCTGCCTGGACCGGCGTATGCTGGCCTGTCTATGAACATTTACCAGCCAGAAACCATGCAATGTATGTTATTCTTTTTATTTTGAATTTGAACAATTAATATTGAGACCACCGCCTGCAAGGTCAGAAATTGTAGCCCTGGCCCTGAGAAAGAAGTGCAGGTGCGGAGCACCAGATAGCTCCTGCTCAAATTAAGCACTGCAGCTGAGCCACACGCAGCACTATGCAGTACTCTGCAGCTGAAGTCTTTCAGATGGCGGGTGATACAGTCTTTTATAACTAAAAAGTTGGAAATCGTTCTCGTTGATCAAGTGGGTAGATGTATTCTTTTTTTCCCAGAGTTTTATATAGCATTAACTTGACCCAAAAGTATCGGGTATCAGAGTGCTTTACTTGAGCACCAGTTGCTCACACAAGGACACATTCATTTTTTGTTAGGCACTGGGACATTAAGTGATTGGCCCAGAATCACAGGAAATTGAGGGTCATTGCTGAGAATCGAACCTGGTTCCCAAGATTTGAGATCTACCACCCTAGCTACATCCTCCCCCCATTCAGTCTGGATTTCTCCAGGCTCTTGTATTGTGGTGATTTGTCCATGTGAAGTAGATTGTCTTTTGTGCCTGGCAACCAGTTGAGTGCTCCAAACTCCTGAGTGGAGACTTCTATCATTATCAATGATATATATGCGCCTGCATGTCAGGGTGCCCCATTATACTTGATGAATGGTTCCTTGTGTTTGCTCCTATAATGTGCGCTCCAAATTGACATGATTTTAATTTCTGTCTGATGCTAATTACTTCTCACAGGACGACACAGTCTACGGACACCAAGAGATAAATGGAAAGAAACCTGACGTCAGTGAAGAACTTCATCCTGTTGGGACTGTCAGATAGCCCAAACCAGCAGGCTGGCCTCTTTTCACTGTTCCTTACCATGTACTTAGTGGCTGTTCTAGGGAATGCCATGATTGTAGCCATAATTATCAGAGACCTCCATCTTCATACCCCTATGTATTTCTTCCTGGGAAATCTGTCATTTGTGGACATTTGCTTCACTTCTGCTATTGCCCCGAAAATGCTGCAGAACATGCTGGCAGAAGTCAGGACTATCTCCTTCGAGGGCTGCATAGCCCAGTTTTATGCTTTTTCCTGCACAGCCTGCACTGAAATTTACCTTCTTACTGTCATGGCTTTTGACCGCTATGTTGCCATCTGCAACCCACTTCGTTACACCTCTGTGATGTCCAGGAGCCTGTGCATATCATTGGTATCTGGTTCCTGGCTCTTCATGTCCTTGCATTCTATTCTGCACATCTGCATGGTGTCCAGGTTTGAGTTCTGTGACTCCAATCTCATCAGACACTTCTTTTGTGATCTACCGCCCCTCCTCAAACTGGCCTGCTCTGACACCACCTCTTATCAATGGCTGCTCTTCGCTGAGGGCTCAGTTGTCACCATGAGCCCCTTTGTGTTCACCATCGCCTCTTATGTATCCATCATCTCCACAATTCTAAAGATTCGCTCGGAGAAGGGGAGGCTGAGGGCCTTCTCCACCTGCTCCTCCCACCTCACTGTGGTGACTTTGTTCTTCGGGACCATTTTCTTCACCTACTTTCGACCTTTCTCAGCCAATACACTAGACCAGAATCGGGTGGTGACTGTGGTGTACACCATTGTGATACCCATGTTGAACCCCTTCATCTACAGCCTGAGGAACAATGATGTTATAGGAGCTCTAAGAAATGCACTTAATAGGAAAACACCTATGTAAGAAAGATGATGCATACAGCAGCTTGGTAGAAGACCTTCCATCCAAACAGTGGATGGTTAATTTAATTTAATTTAATTTAATTGCAGGTTTATATAGCGCTAGGAATAGACTCCCGGAGGAGTATCTCCGCGCTTCGACTGCTGGGGAACCCGTCCTGGCTCACCCTGAGAGATGGTCCCTAACAGGTATCTCTAAGGTGCGACCAAGCATCCCCGGCGGTCTGGGGGGGCCGTTGTGAAGATGAGGCAAGCTAATGCCCAGAGTTGCCGAGTGTGGTCCCTGACTGGAGTAGGCACCGAGGCGAGAATTATCGAGCCCGCTGACCATGGTCCACGACCCTGCCGCGTCGGGAATCGAACCCTGGTCCCGGGCCGTCCTCTGCTTACGGGTCTGCCGCCTCTAACCAGTGAGCCACACCACTCCACAAAGTACCTAAAGTAGAACATCAAATGCATATTTTCCTTAATCTATACTTCACATTGATTTATGTGACAACTGTAAGAAAGTAGGTTACTGGTTGAGGAGGGCTGAAACCCTACTCAAGCAAGAACCACAATTTTCTGTTATTGTGAAGCCACAAGCAAATGGCAAATTGACCTGTGCTCGGAATACATTGGGAAATGCTGGTGGATTGGAAATTTGTGGATCCCAACAGGTTCCAGAACCCCAGATATATGAAAGAAATAGTGTTTTAGTCAAAATTGGAGGTTTGCATGGGCTTCAGGGTACAAAAATGAAGTGAAGTTACACCATCCTGAACTCTTCTCGGAGTTCAGAATTTACAGGTTTTCCTGGGTGACAGCTGAGCTAGCAGTCTACTGCTACCCACTGTAAGAAATTGGATTTTTGTTTGAGGGTGGCACGTTCCCTTCTCAAGCAACAGCCACAATCCATGTCAGGGTGAACCACAAAAGTTATTAAATTACCCTGTGCTTAACCCTCTCATAGCTTGCCACAAAAGCAGTCAGGCTTAACTTAGAATCAGGCATGGATGGATCATTCCTTGGTTACATTCTCTCTACAGTTGCAGGGCAAAGTGGATGTGATCCGCCCAGCCCAAGAGCTTAAACGGCCTTGTCATAAGTTGGATTTTAACTCACTATCTACCTGGCTTGCTGAGCACAGACCTCAATTACCCCTAGATATAGAGGGGGGAAATTTGTGCTTCCAAGAATGGCTGATGGCCGGCCTGGACAGCTGTATTCCGGCCAAACAGGAAGGTAAGGGACGTGGGCTATCTAATCCGTGGTTCAATGATTCGCTAACTTTGGCAAAGAAGGGCTGCAAGCAGCTTGAGCGCGCTTGGCACCGCTCTTATGAGGCGTCTGCAAAATTAGAATATCGGGCAGCTGTCAGGCAATATCATAAGCTTAATCGGAGAGCACGGGTGGAGTTTGTAGCCAATAAGATCCTGTATGCAAGAAAAATGGGGTACCCCGACTATAGTTCCTAATTCGGGATGTATAAATCAATTGAAAAAACAGGTAATTAGGAACAAAGATAATTGGTGGACATAAACTGACATCAGACAGTAATTACTATATCTTAACAGTATGCATGGTACAAAAATATATATTTATTTTATTTTATTTTGTTCAGTTAGGGTTTAAAAAGCATACGTTTTTTGTCTCCTATGTATATGTGATAGACAATCTACATATATAGAATGCTGTACAGATTTGTTCATTTCAGTTTGCAGTACATTGCATTACAATTCATTGTACGGAGACTTTGTTTTGGATATTGATCCAACTAATCATTTCAATCTAAAAACATGGCTAAAGGTTACTGTACCATGTATACTGTTAAGATATAGTTATTACTGTCTGATGTCAGTTTATGCCCGCCAATAAGATCCGGGCCAGTACAAACCCTGCAAAGATCATCTTCTCCCTTCTCAATAGCTTGAAGAGTGCGGGTGCTCCTAGAGTCTCTCGCATTGTTTGTAATCGCCAGTGGGATGTAGTAGCGCAGCACTTCGCGAATAAAGCTGAGCATATCTTTTGCTGCCTTTCTAAGGCAACCCCCCCCACGGAGAAAGTGGTGCCTGGAAGGCAACACATCATGGAGGGCAACTGTCTATCATCTTTCCCACTTGGGGATTAGATCCTTTGTTTTTGGAAAGTCAGGACAAGGGAGTATGACCAGTGTATAAGATAAAGGGTCGCCCCTCCAAGTAATATCTCAGTTTCTCTAGGGCGCACTTAGGGCTAGATGTAATTTTATTTTACCACTTCTTAAATACCGAATTTTACCGATTCGGTATTTAAGAAGTGGTAAAATAGAGGGGGTGGGGGATGTAGGTATTACAGAATCAGTAAATACCGAATAGTTAAGATTCCGTATTTACCGATTCTGTAAATACCGATTCGGTAATGCCCATTGATTCCTATGGTCATTGAAGCCCATAGGAATCAATGGGCATTACCGATTGCAGCAAGGGTGCAGGGGATGTCACTTTGACACCCTCTAGCACCCCAAATGCAGGCATGTGTGCTATGTGGCACACAGACATGCCCTAAGGGCATGTCTGTCTGTCACATGGCATAGGTGTGTATGCACACATGTGCATGCACACCTGGATTCAGTATTTTACCACCCAATTGGATTGGGTGGTAAAATACCGAATCTGAAAGGCCTTCGAAACTCAGAAGAGTCCCACCTACATCTAGGAGTTACCGAATCGGTAAAAATACAAATTCGGTAAATTTACAGAATCTGTAAAATTGGCCCCCTACATCCCAAAAACCCATTTACCGGTCGGTAACGGCCGAAATCGGCTGTTACCGGCCGGTAAATGGCCACCTACATCTGGCCCTTAGTAGCTAAACTTTCTTCCTCGACAACGGGATAAACCATTTCTCTCGGAAACAATTTACAGCTAATGAAGAGAATAGGGTTTTCCTTGCCTATTTCATTGGCCTGTGACAGAAGGGCTCCAATGACATAGTCAGATGCATCAGTCTGGAGCAAAAACGTTTTGGAGGATTAAGTTCTAAAGTCTCTATTGTGGACATTATTTTTAAGCAGGTCTATTAATGGCGCAGATATTTGGGAGTAACAACCCATAAGGCCTAAAAAAGCTCATATACCTAGTTGTTTTTGTGGAAAAGAAGTGTTGGTGATGGCTTTCACCTTATTGTGTTGAGTTTCAATTAAACCACCACCACCAAGTAGACATCCTGAATAATTCACTTGATTATAGGCAAATGTAGATTTCTTAGCAATGATATTGAGTCCTGCCTTTTGTAATTCTCTGATCACTGCCCTCAGGTGTTCTATTGAGCATCCCAATCTTTACTGTAAAAGACTATGGGCCAGATGTAGGTGGCCATTTAACGGACGGTAACTGGGTTTTTGGGATGTAGGGGGGCAATTTTACCGAATCGGTAAATTTACCGAATCGGTAAAATACCGAATCGGTATTTTTACCGATTCGGTAACTCCTAGATGTAGGTGGGACTCTTCTTAGTCCCAAAGGCCTTTCAGATTTGGTATTTTACCACCCAATCCAATTGGGTGGTAAAATACCGAATCCAGGTGTGCATGCACATGTGTACATGCACACCTATGGCATGTGACAGACAAAAATGCCCTTAGGGCACGTCTGTGTGCAACATGGCACACATGCCTGTATTTGGGGTGCTAGAGGGTGTCAAAGTGACACCCCCTGCACCCTTGCTGGAATCGGTATTTGCCGAATCGGTAAATACCGATTCGGTAATGCCCATTGATTCCTATGGGCTTCAATGCCCATAGGAATCAATGGGCATTACCGAATCGGTATTTACAGAATCGGTAAATACCGAATCTTAACGATTCGGTATTTGCCGATTCTGTAATACCTACATCCGCCCCCCTCTATTTTACCACTTCTTAAATACCGAATCGGTAAAATTTGGTATTTAAGAAGTGGTAAAATAAAATTACCTACATCTAGCCCTATGGCATCTAAGTAAGCTGTGGCAAACTGCTGATGTGACTTTAAAAGGGAACACCATAAATTTGAAAGGCCACATGGAGTGGAGAAGGCAGTTTTCTTCTTACCTTCCTGCCACAAGGGAACCGGTCAATTTTTTGTAAGGTCTATACTAGATATATATCTAACTTGTCTTAGTTGTTCAATTAGCTCATCTATGTGTGGTAGAGGGTAGTTATCACATTTTGATATGCTGTGTACGGCTCAAATATCTATAGAAAAGCGTGTCGTACCATCGGGTTTTGGAACTAATACAATCGGGGAGGACCATTTGCTGGGTGAGGGCTCAATAACACCTAGTTTCAACATCTTCTCAATCTCTTCCCATACCGCTTTTCTTCTAGCTTCTAGAATTCTATAAGGTTGTGGTTTCACCACAATTCCTTTGTTTGCATGTATAGCATGGACAGTGAAATGGGCTTTTCCGGGTCAATCTGAGAAGATAGCAGAAAAAAGGGAGAGACTCTGTAATAGTTCAATCTTTTGTTGTTCTTTAAGGGTATCGTTGATTCAGACTTGATCTTATTTGGATTCTATCAGAGGTACGCTTGTAGTAGTCTGTATTGAGACTGGGGAGAGCTGAGTCATTTTTTCAAGCAAATTTTTGTGGTAAATTTGTTTGCTATAGGTAATTGTAATGGCTGGATTTTCTGTTTAGATGGGATCAGCCCCCAGGGGCCCCGATGACCCAGCCAAAACGTACTCACCTTCCCTCCTCAGATCGTATTCACAATGGATGGATATACAGATATATATACAAATCGCACCTAAGGATGGGGAATATACATAGATTTTCTACAATATCTTATTCACAACAATTGGTCTCGCGGCCACCCCGACCCAGACCGTTCTACCCTAGGGCAGATCTGACACACAATCCGGTGCGTCTACACATGGGCCTGCAGAACCCAATGCTCCCTTTTCCAAACTGTTCGCAATCCTGCGAAACTACACGCCAGTATCCTCCCTGGCGTTCTCACTTATTCAAGCCACAATCCAGTGGGTATACACGTTGGTCTCCCCCCCAACGTTCTCACTAACGCCGCATATCAACGACGACCACATTCCTATGAATCATTATCGGGATAATATCTCAATGTTCTACTCGGGATAAGACTATAATAATAACTTTGAATATAGTTCCAAATTGAATAGTGTACTCCCTGCTCGTGGCATCAAAGGTCCACTCACTCCCTCTTTATTCGGTCACTATTTACCTGATCGGGATTTCTCATCCGTTCACCCAAACAGCTTTCGACTAGAAGTGCAGTTTACCAAGATTGAACATAAGCACCAGGTACACAATAATTCTATATGAATTAGGGTATTTATTAACAATTGACACAAATCACATTACTATGCCGCATAACTTTAGCAAGAAAAAGGTAAAGATTAGAGTGCACATCCTAGTTAAGGTAGACAGATATCACCTTGTTAGTGGGAAGTCTGGACTCGGCAGTCATCTAGGTTCCCTTCTCGTCTCTGTATCCTGGCTCGCCTTGCAGTCACCCTCAGCCGTCACAAGTACACGTCTGCACCGCTAGGCTCAACCTCGTCTGCTTCCCCTCAGGACACCGGAACCTTGCTGATTATTAGCTACCGTCTCTCTCTCTCTCTGTATCAGTGCGCTCCGCGCTACTTCTCGTTCAGTCTTTCTCAGAGAGTTTCGGTCTTAAATCTTTCTCCGACTTCAAAGATGGCGATTCGTCCACCATGAAAATGAATAATGGCAGAGATGCTAACGGCTAGATGCCGCCTACGGACTAACTGACAAACTGACTAACACCTTCGCTAATATCAAAGCCCGTTCCTTCATGGAAATTCACGGCCAGTAACCTGCCGCCCACCAAATTCTTGTACCTCCCCGTACCAAGGACACTTTCCCAGCCGGCCGGCCTGAAGTTGTGTCTTCGGAGTGGAGAAAAATACATTCCTTCGATAAGGGTCAGCCTGAACCGGTTCTCTCCAAGCGAACAACAGCTTGAAACTAAAACATTACACTTCACCTAGAAAGCCTTCTCGAGCTACCGGGCAGAAAGCAAAATGGAGTCTGTCTCGTTTAAGGCCTACGGAGCCCACAATATGCATAGCTCCATGGAAAATAGACCAGCATGTTAGCAAATGAGCGAATCATGACTAATACTTATATATCTATCCCCTAACTTAAATTCATAAGCCTTACTCTAAGGAAAATAGTACGAAAATGCCCTAATATATGTAAGATAGGGTCCCTGTCTATCGGCCTAATCCCTATACTATGGGGGTGATAGGCTGGAGTCACTCTCCATCATTCTCCTTCTCCAAAGAGCTAGCAAAAAGGCAACCATAACATTACACCCCTTGACTCCAGTCTATTAACCACAAACTAAATGGAGCTAACGTCAGTAGACGAATAATATGAAACAAAATTAACTGATCTACGACCCTTACTGAGTCTAAAAAATTGTAACAGGGAAGGGATACACTGAAGAAAGCAACAAATAGCTATTAGGATACAAATAGTAACAATAACCCCCCCTAAAATTTGTCGTATGAAATGCATGTCCGGGAGCCAATTAAAAAGCCAGTCAAAGAAACCCTGATCTATATGTTCTCTAATTTCTGCAGTCAAGTCGTGGAGTTTATTAATGTGGGATTGGATAGCTTTAGAATGGTCAGACAAATTAAAACAGCATAGACCTTCAAAATCAGAACATTCATGTCCATGTTTCAACAATAAGTAATCGATAGCGGCGCGATTTTGCAAAATAGCTCTACGCTCACCTTGGGAATCTAATAATAAATCAGATAAAACAGTAGATGTTTGGTTAATGGACTTGACCATCCAGCAGGCCATTTTGCCGATTGTTTTGGCATTATAAACGGCCAATGCTGGAACTCCAATAATAGAAAAAGCTAAACCAAGATATTCTGATCTAGAATAGAGGTGAACAGAGGAATCACAATCTTCATGCAATGACATCGAATCACGTACAATACGGGAATGTGAAGTAGGATGTGAGGAAAACATTAGCAAACTTAATCTAGTGATGGCACATGGGCCACCCTCCTTTCGATCCAAACCACGCTTACGAAACATGTCCCATAAGCGATTATTAGGCTCGCCATCAATATCTTCCCTTTTGACACCATCAGCAATGAGAGCAAGAAACATGTCACGTCTAGAGAACTTATAGTCCCCACCAGTACGACCCTCAGGTCGAGATTGTCTTTCAGGTTTAAACCATTCACCCAGCTCACCAAGCTGACGAACAGACTCCAGCACAACAGACAAAGGATTGCCAGTTTGATTAATCAATAATGTCATCATAACCTGCTTATAAGCAACAGGAGAAGAACGGATAATGCGATTACGCACAGAAGATGTTAAAAGACCATCCAATAACTTGTCAGCAGTACTAAGGAAGATACACGTTTTCATGACTTCTTCTTTTAAACGTTGCGACGCATCGCGCAGAGTGTACCACGGTTTCTCATCAGTAGGCCAATCAGATTCAGTTGGATATTTATGATTACAGCCGTCAGACGCAAGCTGGAGCAAAGAAATTTGACCAGCACCATTGTAATTCCGAAAATGATCCTGAATCGTAGAATCAGAACTCAAAGAGCAAAATCGTAAGCAATCAACAGCATCGAGCATAATACCGGCAGCGCCAAGCTCATAAAGGCGCACCATCCAGGTAAGCAAGGCCTCACCAGGCCGTTGTCGAAATCGTTGTAAAATGTCACTAATTTCCTGCTGAGTAAAGTCTTCAATACAATCAAGAGCTATACCACCCGGATTATCAGGGGCCTGTTGTAATTTTCGTCGAAAAATCGGGTGAGCAGAAACTGCGGGAAGAGCTTCCGAGGAAGCCCGCATCTTAGATTTAACAGCACAATCAGGGCAAGCTACGTCATCCACATGGGAAGAACGAGCGCGGTCACAATCTGGAGTTGAATCAATACATGAAGCAGATTTACAATCACGTCCGGAGCGAGAAGACTCGCGCTTGTCACCCTCCTCTGCCGAGGAGTCAGAAGTATGAGAATCCCAGATATTACCGTCCCACTCATCGGGGTTCCAATCCATTCCAGCTTTTGCTACAACCATACGCACTTTGCGTGAAGACACACGTCCACGCCGATGTTTATACTTATATCGTGCAATACGGACCGCAGCCCTTTCGGCAATGGTCTGATATGTTTCAAGTTTGTCGGCAAGCAATTTATTTTGACAACGCAACAAAGTATGCGCATTTTGCAACTCAACACACTGACCTTCCATGTCTTTAAACTGTTTCTGTAGCTGAACTAACCTCTCATGCAATATCCTGTATGCATTAAGAACAATCCACCCTCTGCGTCCTAAAATAGGAAGCTCATCACCCTTCACTACTGGCGCTTTCTGTAAGCACGACACAACATCGGCAGGCTCCGCCTGCTCCAAGCATGAAGACCAATTTTCACTCAAACCAGTAGAATCGGCCCACTCACTGCCAAAGCCTCGTAAGGGGTACATTCCCAGCCGGGAATCTGAATCGGTAATTTAAAAACCGACGATGATTTTTTCGCAAACATAATGACAGAACAAAAAATTATATACACAATTATAAACAAAATTTTATACGTACCAGCCGAGCGCAAACCAACAAGATTAATACAATACAGTGCACACAGGCTTCGTAAACAGTTCGTGACGCCAGATGTAATGGCTGGATTTTCTGTTTAGATGGGATCAGCCCCCAGGGGCCCCGATGACCCAGCCAAAACGTACTCACCTTCCCTCCTCAGATCGTATTCACAATGGATGGATATACAGATATATATACAAATCGCACCTAAGGATGGGGAATATACATAGATTTTCTACAATATCTTATTCACAACAATTGGTCTCGCGGCCACCCCGACCCAGACCGTTCTACCCTAGGGCAGATCTGACACACAATCCGGTGCGTCTACACATGGGCCTGCAGAACCCAATGCTCCCTTTTCCAAACTGTTCGCAATCCTGCGAAACTACACGCCAGTATCCTCCCTGGCGTTCTCACTTATTCAAGCCACAATCCAGTGGGTATACACGTTGGTCTCCCCCCCAACGTTCTCACTAACGCCGCATATCAACGACGACCACATTCCTATGAATCATTATCGGGATAATATCTCAATGTTCTACTCGGGATAAGACTATAATAATAACTTTGAATATAGTTCCAAATTGAATAGTGTACTCCCTGCTCGTGGCATCAAAGGTCCACTCACTCCCTCTTTATTCGGTCACTATTTACCTGATCGGGATTTCTCATCCGTTCACCCAAACAGCTTTCGACTAGAAGTGCAGTTTACCAAGATTGAACATAAGCACCAGGTACACAATAATTCTATATGAATTAGGGTATTTATTAACAATTGACACAAATCACATTACTATGCCGCATAACTTTAGCAAGAAAAAGGTAAAGATTAGAGTGCACATCCTAGTTAAGGTAGACAGATATCACCTTGTTAGTGGGAAGTCTGGACTCGGCAGTCATCTAGGTTCCCTTCTCGTCTCTGTATCCTGGCTCGCCTTGCAGTCACCCTCAGCCGTCACAAGTACACGTCTGCACCGCTAGGCTCAACCTCGTCTGCTTCCCCTCAGGACACCGGAACCTTGCTGATTATTAGCTACCGTCTCTCTCTCTCTCTGTATCAGTGCGCTCCGCGCTACTTCTCGTTCAGTCTTTCTCAGAGAGTTTCGGTCTTAAATCTTTCTCCGACTTCAAAGATGGCGATTCGTCCACCATGAAAATGAATAATGGCAGAGATGCTAACGGCTAGATGCCGCCTACGGACTAACTGACAAACTGACTAACACCTTCGCTAATATCAAAGCCCGTTCCTTCATGGAAATTCACAGCCAGTAACCTGCCGCCCACCAAATTCTTGTACCTCCCCGTACCAAGGACACTTTCCCAGCCGGCCGGCCTGAAGTTGTGTCTTCGGAGTGGAGAAAAATACATTCCTTCGATAAGGGTCAGCCTGAACCGGTTCTCTCCAAGCGAACAACAGCTTGAAACTAAAACATTACACTTCACCTAGAAAGCCTTCTCGAGCTACCGGGCAGAAAGCAAAATGGAGTCTGTCTCGTTTAAGGCCTACGGAGCCCACAATATGCATAGCTCCATGGAAAATAGCCCAGCATGTTAGCAAATGAGCGAATCATGACTAATACTTATATATCTATCCCCTAACTTAAATTCATAAGCCTTACTCTAAGGAAAATAGTACGAAAATGCCCTAATATATGTAAGATAGGGTCCCTGTCTATCGGCCTAATCCCTATACTATGGGGGTGATAGGCTGGAGTCACTCTCCATCATTCTCCTTCTCCAAAGAGCTAGCAAAAAGGCAACCATAACAGTAATCTTTCCAATCTTTTCTAAGACCTTATAAGGTCCTTGCCAGACTGCCTCTTTCTTATGTGCAAATGGTACTGTGGGAGTTTATGAAGATATAAAGACCCACAGCATCTTTGGGTTCCTGAGTAGCTGTTAGTTCAGTGTCACTGCAAACACAAGGAGATGATGAACGGGGTGCTGAAACCTTTCAGACACTCATGCCCAGTCATGGATCTGGGTTGAAACCATCATCATTCTTTAGCTTCCTTGGCCACCCCAGTTCAGACCCAGCTATATGCAAATCAGTCTTTACCCTGTTCCTCATGGGAACAGTACAGCCAAAACTGCCAACCCCGATATAACCTGGACTGGAAGCAAGCATCCTGGGACCAGTTTCAGGGTAATAACACTCATCAGCAAGGCTAGCTTGAATCCAGTGGCAAAGTGAGCAAGGAACCCACCTCTGGCCATACCCAGCCAACTTAGGGGGAAAAAGCAAACACAAGGAGATGTTGGACGGAGTGCTGAAACCTTTTAGACACTCACCCCCAGTCACAGATCTCGGTTTAATCCATCATCGTTCTTTAGATCACTTCGCCACCCCAGTTCAGACCCAGCCATATGCAAATCAGTCATGACCTTGTTCCTCATGGGAACAGTCCCGCCCGAACTGCCAAGCCAGATCTTTCTTGGACCAGAAACAAGCATCCTGGGACTGGTTTCAGGGTGACACCCCTCATCAGCCAGGCTAGCTTGAATCCATTGACAAAGTGAGCTAGGGACCCATGACTGGGCATACCTTGGCCACTTAGGGCGAACACAGCAAACACAATAAGATGATTGACGGAGTGCTAAAACTTTTCAGACACTCACCCACAGTCAAAGATCTGGGTTTAATCCATCATTATTCTTCTGCTCACTAAGCCACCCCAGTTTGGACCCAGTCATTTACAAATCAGTCTTGACCCTGTTCCAAATGGAAACAGTCCAGCCTGAACTGCCCAGCCAGATCGTCCCTGGAATGGAAAGAAGCATCCTGGGACGGGTTTCGGACTAACACCCCTCATCAGCAAGGCTAGTTTGAATCCACTTGCAAAGTGAGAAAGGGACCCATGTCTGGGCACACCCTGCCAACTTAGGGAAAACAAAGCAAACACAAGGAGATGATGGATGGAGTGATGTAATCTTTCAGACACTCACCCTCAGTCACAGATCTGGACTAAATCCATTGCTGTTCCTTAGCTCACTTTGCCACCTCAGTTCAGACCCAGCCATATGCAAATCAGTCTAGACCCTGTTCCTCATGGGAACAGTCCAGCCTGATCTGTCAAGCCAGATCTTCCTTGACTGGAAACAAGCATCCTGGGACCAGTTTCGGGGTAACACTCCACATCAGCCAGGCTAGCTTCAATCAATTAGCAAAGCGAGCAAAAGGCCCACGTCTGGGAATACCATGCCAACTTAGGGCGAACAAAGCAAATACAAGGAGATGATGGAAGGAGTACTAAAACCTTTCGAACACTGTTAATTTTAATCTTGTAAGCAGTATTTAGGACATGTGATGCCCGATTCACAAAGGCAATCTGAGACAAAAATCTAACTTTACGACTTTTGGTATTCACAGAGATCATTTACGAGTCATATCTTTACATCTGCAATCCGGCCTGAATCCCCGCACTCAGGCTGTACTTTCCAGCTCGGGCCGGATAAAGTGTAATCAATAGGCCAGAATGCAATTTTTCCAAAAGGGAACATTAGAAACATGTGATAGATGGTAGAGGAGGTCTTGTTAATCAGTTTGGGCAGGGAAAAGGGTATGGCCGGACACTACATTATATCCCAGCAAAGTTTTCTCCTTTGCATCATGTTACATGCGGTGCACAATTTGCGCTCCCGTCAGTGTTGACTGTAGGATCAACACTACAATCAACACTAAGGGGAGTGCCCATAGAGTTGACTGTAGTGTTGACACTACAGTCAACGCTGAGGGGAGCGCAAATTGTACCATGATGCAAAGGAGCAAACTTTTACGGGTTATGATGTAGTGTATATCCACACCCTTTTCCCTGCCCAAACTGTTTTTACCTACTTGTAGATGACCTCTGTGAATACCAAAAGTCGTAAATGACTAAAGTTAGATTTTTGTCTCAGATTACCTTTGTGAATTGGCCCCAATGTTTCTGTCAGACAACCACTCTACTGACTGGTCTTCTGAAAAGGCTAGAGGCACACTGGTTTGGATGATTATGAAGAAATGCTCTTTTCCATAGAATGAAAGGACAGTCTTGCAGTACGGCTCAAAGACCTCTTCATTCAGTCTGATATTTGCTCAATTTTGGTGATGGAGTGAGTAGCCTAACCTAGGTCCCATGTAGTAAATCTCTGTATGAATAGAAAAAATAATGCAGCAAAAGAAAAACATCTGGACTGGAATGAAGACTGGCCCTTTCTGTGAGTCAACCACAGATGAACCTCCAGTGAAGGGTTAAGGCACATATGGAGATTGTGTGAACAAAGTGCATCTTATGCGGATACCTATGAATACAGAATGGAATTCAGCTTCCTCTGATCTTCTCAAAAGCTACCTTAACAAGGAGAGGAGGTAGGTGTTGTCAATCAAGTTAATGTGTAGAAATACACAGATACAATTAGTAGATAAGGAGAGAGGCTACGGTAAGCTGAATAGATACACAAATGAGCCACACATGGGGCAGGGGTGGTTAGATTATCAGCCCTACTTCTTCTGGCTCAACTACACTCTACAGAACCCCCATGACCCTGACAACCCATAACATCATTAGACACCCTGACAAGCAGGACATCACAGTAGGCTAGTCATGATTTTGTCTGCGATGGCTGAACCTCCATTGGCCTTTGAAGAACTCGAGAGTGACTTGGTCACCACGAGAATATTAACTTTGGCATTGGGGTTGCAATTTCTCATGGTGATGTGCAAATTCTGCTTTGGAAACAGGGCATACAGGTCTTTTGAAAATATTTAAAAATAGAAATTGTAAGTTAGCTCAAAGGCCTTTCTGCTTTTTGATAAGGGAATTTTGTGTTCAGAGTCCAATTCTTCAGACTGTCTCTGTTTTGTGGCTCTAATTAACAGAAACAGTTTCATCATGAGAGGGTTTCTCAGAGGGAATGAAATTTGTGTTCGCACAATGCATCTGCACATCTTTCCCTAGAGAACTGAGGTGCAGAGTATTGCAGTCTTCCTTTGACAGCACCAACTGCAGGGCCTTGGGAATAAAACCAGCTACTTATACATGGTGCCACACACATGTTTGGCACAACACATCCACTGACACCCTGGGCACTTAACAAGGATCACTGGTGTGGTGTGCTCAAAGAGGTGAGTGATGGCTGAAGCATCAGGACTCAGTGTGGCAAATCTGTATAATTCCTTATTTCCAAAGAGTCACCCAGCACAGACAGTGGCTATGCACCCCATTACCAACAAAAGGAAAAGCCTCTCCGGATCATGTGCTAACTGAAAGTGTCAGTCTGTGAGCAGAAGACAGCATAGCTTGGAAACATTGAACAACAAAGGTCTCCTCTGAAGTGAGTGCAGTTGCACACTGCACCAACCTTTGTGCACACCTCCAGTAGCTGTTGTGCACAGTTTCAATAACAAATATTCACCCCAGGCCCCCCACTGCACTTTCAGAGTTAGTGCTGGATACCCTAGCCTCCCTCATATGGAGGTGTCTGTGAAGGGGCGGTATCCCCTCCCAAATGCCCTCTCTGTAGTATGATAAGAGTATGCCTCATCTCTACAGTCTTAGCAGCATGACTGCTTGCTTTTCTCTAACCTTTTGCTGATGTTGGCTAGTAATAATGCTTATTAGTGCCACTGAGTTGACTACATGAACACATTTCTCCCATGCCCATTCACCTTCCACCAAGAACTGCTATATTTGCAACCTCCAGCATCACTGGGAATCACAGTGAATATACCACGATAAGTGCCGCGCTTTTAGTTAAGACGTTTGGCAGGTGTCCGAGGAATAGCCTTGAAAGAGCCTTAAGATGAATGATTCAGCCTTTAGGAACCTCAGTACAACTTGTGTTGTGTTGGTCCTAAACGTAGGAGGAGGCGCCTGGCGGATCTTAAAGGTCTCGAGGGGGAGGCTGCTCCCACATCAGATGGCTAGTGGGGACAGTCTGTATTGCAGCAGCCTTCAGAGAGAGGGAAGTTGCTTTTGCAGGCGGCTGCTTGGACTTGGACCCGGCAGCTCACAGTATTTTATACATGAAGAGCTGGGATTGGCTTACATGATCAATCTGGTGGGGCTTGTCCACTTCTTCTTTGGGCTTCCATCTGGAATAACCCTGAGGTCTCCTTCAATCGTGAGATTTTGGAGGATTCTTTGTCTTGTGCCCATGGCTTAAGAGTGCCCTTGTTAACATGTATACAGAAAAGAGCCACTGGAAGACCAGAGCTATTTTCTAAACCATATGCTGTTCTAAAGGGGGATACCAGAAACAGCAAAGATTTGTTATCGAGCTGGCTTGTGTCTGACAGGGAGGGCTGTCATGGCAGAGTCTGCGGTAGCCATGCAGTGAAAAGGTGTCCAGCGCGCCTGATAAGCAGCAACCTACCCCTCTGTGTGCCTTTTTCACTACGCACCTAGCACGGTCTCTACCATCACCTATCAGGCCAATTGTTTACCGACTCTGGGTTGGTTTTTAGATACCCACAGGTATACCCTACTTACAGAGGGCAACATTATTTGTTGTGATTGGCTATTTCTATATAATTATCACATTCACTTCCCCAATCACCCGAAGATTGGATTTATTGGTTCTGATGAATTGCCCTGATCAATAGCAACAACTCTTGGAAGAAACATGTCGACCTCTATGTACCCCACAGTATTAGATGTTTTGGATCATTACATCCAAACTAAGCCAGACACTGTTTTTACTCGTAACAAGAGGACGTCCACATTGAAAATCCCTTTGGTACCTCTAAGTTATTTTTTAAACACTTCACACCAATCTACACATAGCGCACCTCCACCCACACTGCACCACTGCGTCTTATTTTTAAAAAGACCTCTGGCATAGAGTCCCTCTAGGTGCCTGTTGGGCATTACAGCGCTGGCCCAAAGAGGAGCTGCCCGATGATGAAGCATGACGCCCATCTGGGTGGGTGAGGGGTCTTGCTACAGAGCAGTCAGATCCCCCCCGATCTGCTTGCTGAGCTCCCCACTGGCTGACTGTTGTTTCCATTTCTCGTAACTCGAAAGGAACTGCATACTCCTTGTGATTACATATACTTCTAGGGAGTCTGTAATCTGGACCTAACAATAATAATAATAATAATAATACTGGTATTTATAAAGCGCGAACAGCTGCCTCAACTAGGAGGCGTCCCGGCGCTGTGAGGGCATGGCAAGAAAGCTAGCTGGACCCTCTAATTGTTCTAACAATATTTTATATGAATTGTTGATATTTGTTGAATTAAATCCTAGGGTCGAGGAGGCAGGACTGCACCTGCCTTATAACATAGCAGACCCATAATTGAGGTTTTTGTTATCAGGGTTATGATGTGAGAGTTCCACAGTTTTCATATTGTTTTTCAATATGTATTTTGAATCTACAGCTCCCATTATATATTATGAAATACTTTTAGATATGTAAAGGAACTCATTTTTGGGTTAAGCTGATGTTTCTAATGTTTTTATGTGCTTTTATTGTTATTAACGACCCAATAAAGTGATTGATTGATAAAAAAAGTACACTTTTGTGAATGAATGAAGACTTTATTGTTCAATTAATTAAAATCTTTACAATCAAAAAACACTCCCGATATTAAAATTGTATTAAAAAAAGAGCTTTGGTGATACAAAAGTTAAAATTTTGGACAGTGCATGATTGCATAAGGCCAAGAGGGTACCAGATTTGATTTTTCATAATGTTTCCTAATGGCATGCATTTTCTGCATAAAATAGGTGCCAAAAGGTGCAGAATAACTTTGTTGCTAAAAAGGAGCCATTTCATTAAAACACAGTAAAAGAAACGGACAAGGCACAAGTCCAACTGTCCGATCCACTCACTTTAAGGCGCTATCTAAAATTAGGATGGTCTCTACCTAGAGAGGTAAAGGGACACTGGAGTCTCAGCGGAACTCGGGCCATGAAGTGAGGTGAGCAGCCAGTATACCACACGAGGCTGCTAACAAGATGGTCCAGAGAAGAGGTGGTGATTAACTGCATGTTAAGTGGGAAGTGATCTGGTGCAATGGGATGGAGATTTGGTTACTGGCACTCCCATTGCGTTAACCTTTTTGCAGCTCTTGTGACAAATTTAGAGAACCAGATATTGAGCATCGGGTTCTCTAGGTTCATGGAACACTTTCTTTTTCAGAATTACATTCTTCATTTATTTTTAACGTACTGGACATAAGAGCCCAATATCTTGCAACTTCATCAACATACCGGTTTGTCAAGTTTGTGCATGTCATCTTCACACTTATGTTCTGCACAATTTCTTTACCACTAAAATCCCAAACTCCCTCTTTCACTGTGTACCTTAAATCTGGAGGTAAGTCTTCTTTTGCGAGAATTGGAAACAAATGCAATAATTGAAAAGAGGTAACCAGGTATAATTTCTGACGCAACACAGATTCTTCATAGAAGTCAAAAGTTCATAAAATAAATTGTCCACTGAATTTCAATTTATTGATATGTATATAAGACCATATGTACAGAACCTTCCTTCACACATAGAAGATACCAAACATGTTCTTAATCTAATGAGTGATGTTGTATGGGAATCAGATATGATTTTAGGCACATTTTTAGGAGACTGATTGTTTTATATGTATAATGTGTTATAATTTTCAAAATATGAGAATTCTGGTAATGTAAATATTTGAAAGTTGCACTAGATTATGTGTTTTTTTTACGTACCGTTAACCTCTTCTGAACCTTTATTCCTTACTCAGATCTGAATATGAATAATGATTTGCTTAAAAAATAATACTGTATTCTGATGCTTCTGATGCTTATAAATAATACTGTATTCTGATGCTGATCGGTTATGGTAGGTCCTCAGGCATGATAATGTTGTTATTATGATTTAATGTTTGTCACGGCACATCCATATGTACTTATTGATGTATTTTTATTTCAAATGTTGTTTGAGGATAATAGTTTATTTATGCAGCTACATTGATGTACTGTACTTTCCTTCAATGTTCCTATCTTGATCTTACCTTCCAACTAAACAGCCTATTAGACACTAAAAAAAAAAAAAGATGAAACACGTGTTGGCTGCCAAAGAAATAATTTGGAGGACAACCATTAACCTGGATATTTGGATTTCGTGCTTTTCAGTGGACAATTTATTTTATGAACTTTTGACTTCTACGAAGAAACTCTGAATGTTACCGCTGCACTTATATATTGGTTTTGATTGACTAAAGCATACATATATTGAACTTTTATTGTTGCAGAGCTCAGGAAGTAACTTGTAGATAAATTGGAAACAAATGCAGTCTTGAATCTTGTGATTTTAGTTTGAAATCAAATTCCTTATCCTGTGTTTTAACTGCTACACTATCTGGCCTGCAATAAATGACCTAGTTAATTTCACAGAAAAGATCACGACCCAATTAACTAGACTTATTTTTGTAAATTATGAACTGAATATCATTCACTATCCAGACCATTTTTAAAAGGACATTTGCTGACATCTTATTAGTGATGTATTTGTTACGAATGTAGGACGCTACAACGCATACATTTGCAATGCATGCCTTTACAATGCAGTTTTTACAATGCAACATCCTTTAAAACATTCGATTACATTGCATGCTATTACATCGCATTTTCTGAAACTACCTTTACAATGCATTCCATTACATCGCATTATACCTTTACAACACATACCATTACAATGCAGACCATTACATTGCATTTAAGGTAAGTGTTGGATAGTATAGTGGTAATAATTACAATTCTAACTCCAGTGAGTTCAATAGTAGGGTAAGTGTTGGATAGTGTAGGGGTAACAATTACTATTCTAACTCCAGTAAGTGCAACAGTAGGGTAAGTGTTGGATAGTGTAGGGGTAAACATTAGTATTCTAACTCCAGTGAGTGCAACAGTAGGGTAAGTGTCGGATAGTGTAAGGGTACTATGCGTTGTAATGGTATGCGTTGTGATGACTTGCGACGTAATGCCTGCGTTTCAGTGACATGTATTGTAATGACATGCGTTGTAGTGACATGTAATGTGATGGCTGCATTGTAATGACATGCGATGTAATGTCTGCTATGTAAAGGTATTGCGATGTAATGACTGTGTTGTAAAGGTTGTTTCCCCTTTTCTTCTACTGCTTACAACTTTTACCTCTTTTCCCAAAATGGGTAAGTTGGGAACCTTCATTGGTCTAACTATGGGTTGGGTAGCACCTGTATCAATCAAAAATTATACTGGGTGGCCATTCATCTCAACATCAACATATGGGCCACTCTGGCACTAAGGCACCGTTCAAAATACAAATAAATATAAATCAGCATAGGCAGTGGAAGCTGAGTCTTAGTTTAGTCACTTTTAACAACCAACTACAGTCTTGCACAAGGCAAATGATAAATCAAAGCACAAACTGTCATAAGGACTGCTCTGTCTAAAGGCAGGAATGGTTCTTGACATTATGCTATGTTTTATTGCAATAAGAAGACTGCCATAGATTCTACCTCCAAGAGGACCAAGTGAGAAATGTTCTTTAAATATAAAATCAAATAATCATGGTGTTTGTCTCTATGATGTTTTTCACCCCTTTTTGGCATCTGCAACTTGTCCTGTCTCAGCGCCGGGATACTCTGTCGAGTTGCTGTGCGCTCTATTAAACCTCCTATAACATAACCTAACAAAAAGAAATGGCGCCCATCCTAATACAATAGGTTGTATAATATGTTAGCAGCAGAAAATCAAGCCTTAAAACTATGATGTGAAGTGGCACCATGGGTGGTACCTCTACAAATGCAACAATACAAGCCAATCACCATTTAAATCTTTCACTTCGTAAAACAGGCTCACTCTCAAAAAATACCTTCCAAACTTAATAATCATATATCACATTTCACCTACATACAAGTGGGAAGTACAACACAGTTCAATTAGCAAGACATCAGCTTTGAATGTTTGAGACGTTATATGTGTGCTCCTCCAGAAGCAGGCAGTGTTTTCATAAACTGTTACAGCAGAAATACATTTCTACAAGCAATTGGCCCATTTTGATGTCATCAAGTAAAAGAAAAAAAACTACATGAACTAAAACTTTCAAAAAGCCGTGTTTTCAATGCAACCAGGCCAAGCCCAGGAGATTAGTTTTACCACCAGCTTATTTTCTTAAAACCCATTTTATTTTAGTTTGTAGTTTGATTTTAACAGTACGAGAATTATTACAAGAATGATAGCAGCCTGTAAATTCTTTGTAACTCAATAAAACCTATTCAATAAAAACCACCTTGACCACCTTCCATCCGCCACACCCAGCCATACATATTCAGAACATCCCTGTCTACCATCAGGTCTACTAGAATGTGTCTATTTGGGTCATCAGTGTTTGGGGGTTCATGGTCTTGTATTTTTCTTTTTCCAAGCTTACCAGCCCCTTCGGCTCAAAATATATTCCCCAGTATTGACACCATTGAGCCCACATTTTGTAGTGTTTTTGTCTGAAACGTCTAAAGGCAAAGATCAGTTTCTCCTTCCTCATACACTGGTCCAAGTCGTTTCCCCACTCCACCGTCAATTTAGGGCTGCACTCTTGCCATCAGCGTCTGATGTCTCTCTTGGCAACCATTATCCCCAATCGCAGTAGCGACAACCTATATCTATTTTTGTACAAATCTGTATCAATATGTAGGATGATCAACTTAGGGTCTTCAGGAACCCTTATAACCAGAGCTGAACCGCGTGTAGAAATAATCCTGTTCCACAAACCATCCAGTACTGAGCAGATCCTTTTTGAGGATTACTTCTGGTTCATTGCACCCATTTTCTACAGCTTCCTTTAGTCAGTAGACCAATAACGGCTACATATCTGCCATTGCGATCTGTCGGTTTAAAGGTAATGTTGTGTCAAGTAAGCTTGGCCGTACCTCAGCACCCCCACACAAACCCCAAGTAAAATACTTGAATAGCCACACCTGGCCATGAACAGGCATTTATTACCCACTATATGAGTCTCCTGCAGGAACAATATATCTGCCCGGAGTCCCTGTAGGGGGTTAGAGGGTAAGTGCTGACTGGACAACTGATCCACACATTCCCAATATATATTTGCTCAACTTTCCCCTCCAGCCCGAACAATATTCAGTTAATACATACAAAAATGCCATCAAGTAAAACTATATGGATTGTTCGGTGAATTTCTATTGAGTGTTTCATGAATGGATCCAGAATGATGTAGATGCCACTTCTGGTGGTGGGTGGGAGGACCAATGGCTCTGCTCCATTTCAGAATGTTACATGATCCTTCCATTCGTGTAAAGCCGTTATGTACGATACTTTTCTTACGTTTGCAGCAGAATTGATTTCTGTTCCTTGAGCACTTACAAAAAAGACTTCTCCAGTGTTTGTAGTTCATCAGATCCAGACAAGGTCTCTGTGAATGGTCATGAATCATTTAGACAGATGCTCCCTCTTTCCTCGGCCCATTTCCACACCGCTACCACCTCAGGGGATCCAAAAAACAATTTATCCTGCTAAATATCTTTTCTATTTTGAGCAGGTATGGTAGCATGTATCTGATATTTAATCATCTTAGTTTTCTCTTAAATTCAATGAATGACTTACATTGTTACTGTTACTTTCACATAGTCAGCGGTCTCACACTCGAGAACACGGCTGACTATGTGAAACTTTTCAAGAAAGCGATAATAGGAATACAGACTGTGATAAACAATGTATTTTTAGATTAAATATTAAACAATAAGAATTGTGTAAAACAGAAGGACGAGGTGAGTTGTTAACATGACTATAAAACATATATTCCCCACAAACATTTTCACTAGAAGAATGATTTTAACATTATAAACAATCAGGAATCCAGAAAATTATATTTTCTGTGATTTTTAACTCATCCAACTGGATTATCACTATGATTTTAAATTGCTTCTGCGCTTCCTCTAATCTCAAAGAAAAGGTGTGTCTCATATTAGGCAAGAATGAAGTATTGACATGATTTGAGTTGCATTAATATTTCTGTTTTTACCTTTGTTCTAGCCTTGAGAAAGTGCCACAGTAACAACCTTATCACTGCCATAGTTTCTTAGTGGGCCTACTTGACAGCCTAGAAAAATCGGTGAATCTGAGCCCAGAAGCCTTAGAATTGGCAAAAACAGACACATGGCATGGCTTTCTACAGGCACCCATCCTCACTCTCATCCCTTTTTTGCTCCTGGACATTATTCATCACTGCATGCAGCTGTTGCTCAAGGCATTGCCATGCAGGATGTCGTCCACAATGACTAGCCATAAACTAAGATCTGTACTTAACTGCTGCTAGCCTCAATTTTTCTCCTTGCCCCTCAATTCCCCACTTCCTACCTGCTCTCTTAGACACTGCTTGTGTATTAGAAAGCTGACCGCCTCCCTCCTCAAACTGCACTCATTCGGTGGTTGTTGGGCAACCCCTTGACTGGGCCTGCAGCTGAGCCCAAGAGGTTGAGAGAAGTTTGCATGACTTCACCACCAGCCTTTACAAGCCCTCACCCCAGGTTGTCTCAGCCTGTCAGCCTGGCCGTCAAGGCTAACGGTGGTGAGGACAATGGCGATTGCCTGTCAGGGCTAGGAAGGACCAAGGGTTCGAGATGTTGCCTGTTTCACAATCACAAACACAGCCATGCATACAAACTAAAAACAAACTCTACCTCTCTCCACCAACAAACAAGGTGGATCAACCTCCCACTCACTCACCAAACACTACCTTGTCGTATCTTACACTTCTACATACCCTTCTACTCCTACACAGACTACAACTCTGTACTACAGCACAACCAAAAACACATTTTCCTAATATAACAATAACCCACAAAGCACGCAACATCAATTTCACAAATTCCTGCCCGTTCCAAACAAAGCACTTCCACTACTGTCTGCCTACTCCTAAAATTGCCCCTGTTATCATTCAAACCCTTTATTCAACCATCTATCATACCACTTTACCACACAACCATCCTCTGTGGCTCACACAAGGCCAATTACAATACTCTTTCAACAGTCCCCTCCACCAATAATGCAACATTATTCCCCTACTATGCCTACAACCATCTCTCAAAAGCCCCTGTTTACCCAGTTTTACACTCTACAGAGACCTTGCTCTCACAATCAATACCCTCCTCCTTTCTCCATCAATATATACAACTCACTGGTACTTCACACTCAATTCTTATATCTCATGTCACTACCAAAATACCAGATAATTCTACCTCACAAAAACAAACACACATATTAAATTTAACTGAACATAATCGCAGACATTCAGAAACACCTATCCATCCCAACATACCTACATACATCCATTCTTCTCTGAATACCAACATAAATGACACACATTTAAATCCATCTTTATCTCACACTCTCCATCCAACAAAGAAACAATTGCTCAATCCACAATCACAACTTTTACTCACACTTCTATCATCTATTGTTGAATTAAGAGCCATAAAATATGACTCTCATACTTCAACCCCACACACCTTCAACATATGCAAAGGAAAGCAACTCCACAACACTCTGCCTATCATGCATTTCCTTGTATATCACACAACAAACCTACTTTTCAAAGACAGTTCCACAGACCAATCCTTCAAATTTCAAACAGACTCACCACCACTCGCATATACTGACCCCCCAAAAAATGTTCTATACCATTTGAAAGAAGATAATGAGATACAAAAACATACTTTCTCTGCTCTTCAACAGTTAGCACCACCATCAACAGCACACCACCCAATACTTCAAAGGACAATACTTGCTCTCCTCCAGCACAAACTCACACCCCCTCCAAAAACATTCTTTAGACTGACCAGAGATAAATGAACATATTCAACCTAAAGATAGACCCAGAACCTGACATACCATTTATAACTGAATCATGGCTGGGGAAATACATGGAACCAGTTTTGCATCAAGCTGTTCAACCAGGCTATCAAACTGTGACACAAATTCACATGGGCGAAAGAGGAGGCAGCTCAGCCAACGTTTTAAAGAAACAAAAAACCTCATGAAAGATTAGAATGTTTCTTTACAAGGTTGGTAGGCCATCCTTGTCAGGGGTAACCTTACCCCAAAATGTTCTCCTTCTCGACTCCATGGCCACCATCTAGCAATACAACATTCCCAGGTACATTTCTAGACACCATCTTTAATATTCTTACAATATACTCAGGTCTATGCATCCTTGGTGACCTCAGCATATGGTTTGACAAACCTGATATATCACACCCCAGAATCATCCTCACTGGCCTAGACACACACAACATATAACAGATCATTCCTAATCCCACATGCATCTCAAGACACACAGTAGCTATCATCTTCGCGAAACCGTGCCTAGGCCCATCCAAAGGATTACTCAGATCACATGGTCAGACGACTACTTCGCTGCCTTCTATTACAAGATGCCACAACTCACCTCATCTAAAATTACCTTATCCGCAATCAACCTTGGAAAAAGCTGAATATGGAGGAACTAGAAAACCTACCTATCTCCAACACAGATCTGGTCACAACAAATTCTCTATGGATCGCCCCAGGAAGCTTTAGCTTATGCACCTTAAATGAAGAGGGAATTGAAAAAGTTCAAAAAACAAATTGCTAAGCTTAAACCAAAGTGGCTCAAAACAAACAAACTCGCAAGACAAGTTATCCCTAAGCAGACATAACAGAATATATAGATCTATAATGGAAAAGCAAATAAAAGAAGAATTTTATGAAACTCATAGAATTCTGTAAGCCAAAATACACAGACGCTACCAATCCCATTTCCCAAGGGTTCTGTGACAAACTGGCAAAACATTACACAACTAAAGCAAACATTTTATATTCTTATTTAACCAGCAAAAAAATCTATAAACCATTTGAAACAACTATCGCCAACAACATTTCTTTGGATCTTGTCAAAGCAAGCAAGCCCACCGACCGCTCATCTGACCAATGTCCAAATCTTCAAAAACATTTTAACAACTTCAGCTGCCATCCCATTCAGACTACGCATCATCAACTCCTTCACAACTGTGGTTTTCCCAGAAGACTTAAAGAAGGCATACATACACCCATTTAAAATAAACTAAACCTCATAATCAAGACCTTGACAATTACAGACCCATAGCAAAATGACCATTTATAGGCAAACTTATGGAAAGAGCAGCCTTTGCCCATATGTCACAAGTCATTGAAGACAATTCCATACTTTACGACTTCTAAATTGAATTCTGTCTGAAAAGAAGCAATGAATCGGCTCTAATCACACTTTTTCACAATGAAAGCACTGTGACACATGCCCCATATCTAAGATTCTCCCACAAGGTTCAAGCTACCAGCTCTCATCCGTATCGGGATTTCGCTAATGGTCCATATCACAATTCACCTACACCAAGTGTGAGAAGATTACATAGAATTTCGAACACTGCTACTAGACTACTTCTACTTATAAAGCCACATGCACAAATATTCCCTGCCTTGAAGGCCCAACACCGGTCACCAGTTTTCAGAAGATCCACTTTCAAGCTGCTTTGTAACAACCACAAAGTAATATATGACAGAAGCCCTCTCTTCATCAGGAAGAACATTTCCAAATACATACACCAAATGAACCTATGCTTGAGAATGGCTACCCGCCTCAAAGTTCCTACATATAAAAAAAAACATGGGTGGAACAACTGTCTCTGTTCGAGCAGCCACACTATGTAATTCAATGCACATCAACATACAATCCATTGATAACAACCTCAGTTTCAAAAGATTAGTCAAGATCTGGGTCTTCCCCACATGAGAACTATAAATGTATGTATATATATACATTTTTTAAATTTAATTAAAACATTTATTCTTTTAAATTGCATTGTTTATATTATTTTTATTTATTATTTTATTTCATTACCCTTTACACCCTAAAAATGAATCCCACCCTGCTCCTTTTAAATACCCCTGCACCCCATAATCATAACCCACCCTTCCTCCTTAAAATACCCCAACACCCTTAAACACTAACCCATCTTAACCCTATAAATATACCCTGTACCCCAAAACCCAAACCTATCCCTAAACCCTAAAAATACCCCTGTACCCCAAAACCCAAACCTAGCCCTGAACCCTTAAAATACCCCTGTACCCCAAATACCATACTTATCCCTAAACCCTAAAACTACCCCAGTGCCCCATAACCCAAACTATATTGGAACCCTTAAAATACCCAAACATCCCAAAACATATACCTCAGTACCCCAAAACATATACCCCTATACCCATGCTTACCTTATCCAAACATAAAAAAACACATGTTTTTACCATTCGTGCATTTACAACGAATTCCGTTGTGAATGTATGCATGGCAAAAGCATTTAAAATGTAATGCCATGAGTTATAATGGCATTGCGGAGTCATGGTATTTTCGTAATGAAAGTATGCAGAGTTTGGTATGCGGAAAGAAAGTTGCGGAATAATGGGTGTTTACCCTCCCCCGGTAAGTACATTGGTGGCACAGCGGCCCACATCGCCAGCAACATACTCATATTTTTTCACCACCTATTTGAAAAATGCACAGGTCTCTCTTATTGATGGCCAGCACCGACATACACTTTTAGACACACCTCCCGCCCCAAGTTCTAGAATTGCGAACTTTAGAGCTGGGGAGCTGCGTTCGAATCTCGGCATCAGCTCAACATCCTGTGATTCCAGGCAAATCGCTTTGTCTCCCCGTGCCAACCACAAATGAATGTGTTCTTCTGTAATGTAAATTGTGCTCATGCCATGTTCGCGCTATATAATATTGAAAGGAAAAATAAAGTAGGGAAACTCGAGTTCACACACTACTGAACGCGCACTCTTAAGTGCATCAGCAGTGCACTGTGAATCGGAGCATTTCACAGGCCTGTCACAGATAAGAAATGCTATCAAAACGAAATCCTACAAAACAATATACTACTGGCCGGCAGCAATTCATACCCGGACAACGTCGGGACGGGCTGCTAGTAACTAAATAACCACAGAATGTGTAGGTTTTTCCTTTATTCAGCTTACCTAAGTACACTTGTTTTGTAACTCTACTATTTTGAATGGCCCTAATTATTGCCTAGAACAATTCAACGAAGGGTCTATCAATTGTGTTCTAACTATTCAACTTAACACAAATAAAACCTCCATTGCTTTCTGAAATATATATCACTGACTGGACATGACCATTATCATGTGTTTTCTCTGGGCTACTAGTATTATTCTACCTCACAGCAGCCTTTAAGAGTAAGCCTTCACAGTATGACTTTGCTCCTCCATAAAGACAACACCTAAAATGAGCAACCAATGAACCTGTGGTTCAGGGAAAAAGACAATACATTTACAGGGATTGCCAGCTGTCCGAGTTCCATGGGGTCCCAAGATCTTCAATGTGTCACTAACTCACTATGTGTCCCAATCAACTCACCATCTCACCCATAACCTCCTGTGGTTCTGGATATATCCCCATGGTACTATATGTCTTTCTTTAAGCCCCTTGTCTACTCCATACCCGCCAAGTGTCCCCATCAGCTCAACCTGTATCCCTCCATCAAGACTCACGCCTCCCCAACAGCCCTGCTATCTTCGCATTAGTTCCTTCATCCTGCCCACTTGGTACCATAAGAGGTAAAGAGCTAAACTGAAGCTGCAACATGGATGCAAACCTATGGAGGACATTGTATGTCTGGCTGACTGAGAAGGAATTGAGAGGGGCCAGACATTAGAACATTTTTACTGGAAGTCCACATAGGGCTGTAGACCAGTATCTTAAATTCTGTTTTTGTTTGTGCTTCATTGACTCTTTGGAAAAGCAGATGGGCTTCCATATGTTAATCTATAAATGAATGAATTGCTGAGTGTGTTTGCTGCTATAGCTTGCTCTCTACATTGACATGATTCTATGCTTTGACTCCTGCTAATTGCTTGCCACAGGAAGAGACAGTCCACCCAAAAGGAGATTGCATCTATTGCAACCATGAGACAAATAGAAAGAAACTGGACGTCAGTGAAGAACTTCATCCTCCTGGGACTGTCGGATTACCCAAATCAGAAGGCTGGACTCTTTGCATTGTTTCTTGCCATGTACTTGACGGCTGTTATGGGGAATGCCATGATTGTAGCCGTAATTATCAGAGACCACCATCTTCATACCCCTATGTACTTCTTTCTGGGCAACCTGTCTTTTGTGGATATTTGCTTCACTTCTGCTATTGCCCCCAGGATGTTGCAAGATATTCTGTCAGAGGTCAGAACTATCCCTTTCCTTAGCTGCTTTGCCCAGCTGTATGCATTCTTCTGCACAGGAGGCACTGAAGCCTACCTTCTTGCCACAATGGCTTTCGACCGATACACTGCCATCTGTAACCCACTCCGCTACACTTCTGTGATGTCCAGAAGCCTGTGCATATCCTTGGTGTGTGGGTCCTGGGTCTTTGTGTCTCTGCATTCTTTGATGCATGTTGCCATTGTGTCCAATTTTGACTTCTGTGGCTCCAATCTCATCAGAAATTTCTTTTGCGACCTCGTGCCTCTCCTCAAACTGACTTGCTCCAACACCACCTCTTATGAATGGCTGCTCTTCATTGAGGGCTCCCTTGTCGCCATGAGCCCCTTCATCTTCACCATTGGCTCTTACGTTTGTATCATATACAGAATCCTGAAGATCCAATCAGCAAAAGGGAGGCAGCGGGCCTTCTCCACCTGCTCCTCCCACCTCACTGTAGTGACCCTGTTCTTCGGCAGCATCTTCTTTGCCAACATCCGCCCAGTCTCAGCCAAGGCATTAGACCAGCAGAGGGTGGTGACAGTGGTGTACACCATTGTGACGCCCATGTTGAACCCATTCATCTACAGCCTGAGAAACACTGACGTCAAAAGTGCAGTAAAAAAAGCTGTCAAGCCCTCATTATGAGTTCCCCAGTACACAGCCAGGCTTTCCTCAACCCCCAGAGTTACAGATACTGGGGGTACTGATAACTCCAGGGATAGGGAAAATCCAACGTTATGGGGTGGACCTGAGGGTCCACTAAGAAATTAGGAATAACTGGGGAATCAGTAATAATGGGTTGATTTCACCTGGACATTCTGCATGTTGGGCCAGATTTCAGCTGAAGCTTTTGGTTGCTTTTTATTTGCAAGCCCCACATGTTGAGGGCTCTGTAGAAAAATATCTGTGTAAGAAAGATGATGGGCCCAGCACCTTGAAAGAAGAGCTTTTAAAATGAAACCCATAACCATATTTTCCGCACTATCAAAATATACATGAATTTATGTTGTACTCAATGGTTATCTATGTGTTTGTAAGCCAATTAAAACAATGATATTTGTGTGAAATCGGGGCTACAGTTCCAGTATCCAAGAAAAGAGCGTTCATCTTATTTGCATGCTGAGATGTGCTTTGTGGAAAGTTAATGCTGTACATTGTTGGAAAAATAACCAACATTTTGGAGGATTTCATATTTATTATGTTATCATAATATTCCAGGAATGCTGGGGTCCGTTTTTCCTAAACGACACCATGATTGTACCCCGGTAATCATAGACCTCAGTTAGGTGTCACAAAAGTTAGCAGAAGCTACTACTGTGTTCCACTTCTTAAAAAGGTACCCAGACTCTCAAACATTGGCCCTGAGGACACAAAAGCAGAGCCAAGAATATAAGTTAAGATCCAATGAGATTTGATTACGTTCTGTGGCTCCCTCTGCGGTCCAGGACTTTTGGCTTCTGGTTTTGGAATGGGGTCAATTCAGCAATCCTGTTATTCTGCAGTCTGGTAGTGATTCCATTCAAGGCCTCAGATTTCTGATATGAGGTGCAGGGTAAAAATTCATAGATACAAAAATGTAGCGCTTGGAAGTAAGAATATAAGTACTCGATTCACAAAGGGCCTCTGTAGTTGTGGCGAACCATCCGCAATGATAAACTGCAATGAGGATGTCCCGCCATGAGAGGTCCCCCCCCCCCCCACCATGACTGCGGACCCCTTCCACAATTGCAGACCCTCCATCATGAGTGCAGAGGGCCCTGTGAATCAGGCCTAAGTCTTTTGCTTTAAATTAAACAATTAATTTACAACCCTGAAGGTGTCATAGAGGGTGGTAGGCGAGAGAGGTGCTATCTTTTTTTTTAGATGGAAGTTACTGGGCAGCACCTGAAAGAAGTCTATGCACCTACACCTGCTTTCAGTGCAAGTGTGGGTCGGAAGTTCTGAAGTCAACAAGCTTAATAGGATCCAGGTACTTCTTACCACATGTCGGCAGCGTGATGTAAGGTGAAAAAATACACCCAGCCTCCAAGATTTAGGTCATGGCAGAGATCTCCTGATGTTGGTGCAGTCCCTGCTTCAACCTGATGAAACACAGAACGATAATAGACGATGGTATATGCACACCTTTATCTAAAAAAGTGGGTTTTCTGTTCATCAAATCTTGTGTGCAGTTCGGGTATCGCTATCTGGTCCAACAGCGTTTCTAAGTAGCTTCAAAAAGGATCCCCCCAGTGCACAGCTTTGTCTCCCAGGTAGCGGAGTCGTGTATTTCAAAACACTTTGAAAAATGTTTTTCACATCAGATGAATTTATTTTCTTCCATCAATTCTTTCTTGGCTTTGATTTCCAAATGGTTAACTCAAAGAACACATGTTCAACAACACATGATGTGGGTACAATCCCAATGCATTTTGGGCTTAGAGAGGCGTTCTTCAGGGGAATGTTCAATGTCTGTATGAATTAAACACGAAAGTGGGTTACCACCATGGGCTTAATGATATTACATGTTACTAATAGTGACTAAAAAAGGTGAGACAACAGTTCCAGTAATTTAAAGAAAAAAGAAGAAGATGTGCACGTCCGTAAAAAAAACACCCAGAAGTTCAGTGCCCGTAAGACTGGAAATTGTACCATCATGTTAAGAAGGTGAAAGAAATTTTAAATCGAGTAGAATAAGGGGAAAGCCCAAAGTTTTTTGAGATTGAAAACAAAAATTAAATGGTGCATTGTGAAGGAAAAACAAACAGGTGAAATGAAGGATTGAAATCGCGTAATTCCTGAATGTTACTAATGCAAAGTGATCCAGAAGCTTTGAGGCCAGTACTGCTAATCGTTAGGTTAGGTGTAACGTGAGCATGCCCGTGAAACACAGAATGAACCACATCAGCCAATCCTTTACAGCAGTCGAAAATCGAATCATCTGAGATATTCACAAGCATATTGGCAGGCACATCAGGTAATTTCATTGCTTGCCCCATCAGAACCTCATGAGGGAACAAGACAGTTCTTCATCAGGAATACTGCATACCGTTGCCAATTTCGACTTCAGTGTTCAACAATTCCTGAGGGTTCCTGCTTGTAACAGCAATGTAGTCTCTGTTCCACCCACAAAGCTGCACATAGCAATTTCAGGGGCTCAATATAATAAAATAATACTGTATTAGCATTGTCTGTTGCTATGACATATATAAAAATACACACATAAATAACACAGACTAAAATACTCCACGGTGCTTCTAAAATACGCCTACCCCAGTGTGCCTAACCTAGGTCTAGTACGAGGGAAGAAGTAGGTGCTGTCTTTAGCTATATTTTAGTTTTGCCAGGAAGTGCCAAAGCTTTCTCTAGGTTCTAATCGGCTCCATACCTTAGAATGAGAGAGGTTGGTATCTCTTTCCCTGGACTCAATCTCCCAACACCCCGCAAGGGGAGTCAGAAACATTGGAGCTGGATTCTCGGCAGGAGGATGACAGCTTCTAGTCAGTGCATCAGCTGGAGAGTTGGCTTCCTTCGGGACTTGCTGTGGCGAGCTGCGTCGTGCAAATAGGTAGTCGAACTGCACCGAACCACACCGTGTTTTGCCATAGCAAGTGAAGGTATATTTATACCTTGAAGGTGCTTAGGAATGCCAGTATTGACGTAAAAGTCGGGCATATGAACGTCATGAGTGAACCCCCAAGGAAAAGATGTTCATGCATAATACATGAGTTCTTGGAGAAATCAATCACCAGGCAAGGGGAAGTCCCTACGATCCCTACGTTTTTCCAAGAAATCGTTGGGACGTAGATAAACAGATGGAAGTAGCCATGCCTGTATTTGGGTAGCATTGGCTATGCCTAAATAAGGACTGGATTTATATGCCTATATAAGGGCAATGTGAATTATACCTATATAAGGGCATGAATCGGGAAATTCATTCGGAATCTAAATCGATACACAACACCATGTCTGCCTGAATAACCTAACCATCACATCTCTTCCAACATGCGCAGAACCATAAATCTGCCTTTCAATACATAGGCCTTTCAGTGCAATAATCAGTTGGACAGAACTTCTCTTTCATCTGTCAACACCCAGATATAATCCTCTCTCTTCACCACAAAACATGCTCTGATCCAGCCTGACTGTTTCTCTTGCAAAACCTCTTCCTGCAGATGCCTTACCTCATCCCAAGTATCAACAGCAGACAAAATCATATTGGAGATGGTCACCTCTGTGTCCTTGTTTCTGTATTCTCAATTGAAAATACATGCATTCAAAGCACAATAACATGCAACTTCATCTGCTTATAGTTTTCCTACAGTAACATAATCTGTTACCTTACAGTGTGCAGAACATTTTATGATAGAAATTTCCTTTGGCGGCTGTAAGGCCTCCAATAATTGTCTCACAGTGTCTCTATTCCTAATCAGAGATGCAGATAAAGTCATAAATACCTGTGGAGACCATAGCTGCCTGAAGTCATGAACCACACTGAACCAATACTGGCTGTTGGTATAGATCTTCACGCAGAGTTTTTTTTAGAAACCCAGCATGCATGAGTCAAGGCAATGAGTTTAGCCACCTGCACAGAGTATACTCCTGGTAGACAAGCAGCTTCCACCACTCCATAAAAAGTACAGACAGCAAAATCTGCTCTCATGCTTCCTTCATTGTCAAGCATAAGCCATCAACAAACAGAACATGATCAGGTCAGATAGTGGTTCATTCACAATGTCTGGAAGTGGTTTGGTGCATAGCTCAGTGACATCAAGACAGTCATTGTCTTCCCTTTCTTCCCCCTCAGAATTTGGAACAGGTAACAAGGTAGCAGGGTTCAACACAGAGCAGCGCTTAAGAGTTACATTGTCAGCAGCTAAAATCACCTTCTCATACCTCATCAATTGGTTATTTGTCAAGTGCTGTATTTCTGTTCTTGTCAACAGAATTGCCACTGAGTGTGGAACATACTGTCAGTGGGTGACCCATCACGATACTCTTACATCGTTCAATACGGACACCAGTTGCAGAAAAGGTTTTGAGACATCCCGGCAACGCTGATGCTACAGGATCTAATGTAGCAGAGAAATAGGCCACTGGTCTATGGACACTTCCATGTAGCTTTGTATTTACGTAGAGCACAAAACCTTCCCGTTCATGACAAAATAGCAAAAATTATTTGTTGTAATCAGGTTTTCCTAAGGCTGGAGCACGACCCAGACTCCCTCTCAGCTCCAGAAAGGCAAGCAAACAATTGTAATCCCATGGCACCAGATCTGACACGTGTTTGTGTGTCAACATCTGTAAAGGCTTTGCCATCAGGGAGAAGTTGAGAATTCACTGTCGACAATATCCCAATCATATACTAAGGTCACCAAGAAAAGGACAGAAATTGCCTGTTTGGACCAGTAAGAACAGAGGGGCAGACATGTTGCCTGTTTTAAAATCCACAACCACACTACAGGAAACAGCAAAAAACACGGCCATGCACACACTCTAAAACAAACACATACCTCTCTCTACCAACAAACAAGGTTGATCCACCTCTCCTCACTCACCAAACACTACCTAGTTGTGTAATACACTCCTACACACCCTTCTACCCCTACACCCACACACTCATACAGAAACCACATCTCTGCACTACAATACCACCAAAAACATATTTTGCTTATATACCAATAACCAATAAAACACACACCGTCAATCTTACAGACTACCAGCCTTTCCAAACAAACTCCTATCACTGCCCTTTGCCTACTCCTATCACTGCCTTTGCCACCCTTCTTAGCCCTTTACTCAGCCATCTATCATACAACTCTATCACACAACTATCCTCTTCTGGTCACACAAGACCAATGACAACACTCTTTCAAAATGTCCTTCCACTAATAAGGCAAGATCATTGCCCTACTCAGCTTACAACCGTCTATCCAACCCGTTTACACACTCTTACACCACACAGAGGCTCTCCTATGACACACAATGCCCCTTCTCCTTCAACATGCACAACTCACTTGTAATTCACACTCAAAACCTACACCCCCAAGTCACAACAAAAATACCAGACAATACTACCCAACAAAAAAAGGAACATATGAAATTCAACTAAACAAAATCTCTCATTCAGAAATCCCAACCATCCAAACATATGTACATGCATCCACTCTTCTCTGGATACCAACACATGTAACATACATTAAAATCCATCTCTGTCTTACACTATCCATACAACAAAAATACCAAATGCTAAATCCACAATCAAAACTTGAATTCACACTATCATCCATTGCTGACACAACTCCACATCCCAATCCCTCAATTTCAACCCGACTCAACGCCACCCGCACATGCACACCCAGTACAATGTCTTCTAAGGCTTTTGAAGGAAGATAATGAGATACAAAAACACACTTTCTCTGTCCTGCAACCGTTAACAAAACCAACAGTAGTACACCACCCAAAATTTCAAAGAAGAAACTCATCGTCATGCAGTACAAAGTCACACCATCTCCAAAAATATTCTTTAGACTGCCTACTGATAAATGCCTGTTCCATTTAAAAAAACACACATATTCAACCTAACGATAGACACAGAACCTGACTTACTATGCATAACTGACTCCTGGCTGAGGGAAGACATGGCACCAGACGTGGATGAAGCTGTTCCACCAGGCTATCAAACTGTGACATAAAATCACATAGGTAAAGGAGGCGTTGGCTTAGCTGATATAGTTAAAGAAACAAAAAATGTCACCATAGATGAGGATGTTTCTGAAAGAGGTTGTGAGGTCATCCTTGTAAGGGGCAACCCTACCCTAATCTTTTCATGTTTCCTTCTCCTTCTCTACAGACTACCACCTACCAGTGCATCCTTCCCAGACACAATACAGTATACTCAGACCTGTGCATCCCTGGTGACCTCCTCATATGGTTTGACAGACCTAATATGCCACACCTCAGAATCATCCTCACTGGCCTAAACACACACAATCTAGCCAATTGTTCACAATCTCACACGCATCACAGGACACACATTAGGTATCATTTTTGCCAACCCAGAACTATTCACATTCCAAAGGATTACTCCGGTCATGAGGTCAGACTACTACCTTATTGTCTTCCAACACAAGACACCAAAACTCACTCCTTCTAAAATCCTCTATCCTGCAACTACATATCTCAATACATTCTGTACAAATACTCGATGGGTGGATCCTTGGAGCTTTTGCTCTCTTAATTCCTCTGAAAACATCTATGCATAACAAAAATGCATGCCCCTTTAATGACTGGAGAATTAAATAAAGATCAAAAAACAAATTGCTAAGCTTCAACACAACTGGCACAAACCAAACAACCCTCGAGGCAAGATATGCCTAAGCAGACAGAATATACAAATCTACAATGAAAAAAGCAGAAAAAGAAGAATTTTCTAAAAGGCTCACATGATTCCATAAGCCAAAATGCACAGAAGCTACAAATCCTATTTCCTTAATTGTTTTTGTGACAAACTGGAAAATCATTATACAACTAAAGCAAACATGTTGGATTCTTTCTTTTCCAACACAGAAACTAACAACCCCAACCCATTTACAATAAAACTCTTGAGGGAAAGGCAAACACGGCTGTTAGACTCCTTCAAAGAACTATCACCAGCAACATTTCTGGATCTATTAGGATTTGACCAATGTCCACGTTTCCAAAAACATTATATTAACAACTTCAGAGGCTATCCCAGTCAGAACACTCATCAATAACTCCTTAAAAACTGGAGTTTTTCCAGAAGACTTTAAAAAGTCATACATATGCACATTATTTAAAAAAAAATCCAACCTGCACAATCAAGACCAAGACAACTCCAGGCCCATTGCAAACTCACGTAAAGAGCAGTCATCTCCCAGATGTCACAAGTCATTGAAGACAATTCCATTCTTTCTGACTTCCAATCTGGATTCTGTCTCAGCTCCAATCTCAATCTGGGATAATTTTAGAAACGCAGTCTACCAGAACGTGGTTACTGCCTTTTTTTCTTGCACCTTTCATCTACCTCTACACTGGGGATCCTGAAACATTAGTCTAAAGACTTAAGGGAGCCGGAAGAGAGGGCACAGCTCCTGCTTGGATCACAGCATATCGACACAATAGAGCAAATATCATATATACTCCATTTTCTTCTGAACCATACAGCGGTAAAGCAGGAATCCCTCAAGAGTTGATCATATTATGCACTCATTTCTACATCTACATGAAATCATTATCAGATCTGATCAATAGTTTTTACTTCACTTGCTATAACTACGCAGATACTTCTGAAATTGGAAAGCCAAAGGACATTTGAACATCAGAAATCATCAGTTGCATCCGGGCCACTGAACAATTGGTGACATGGACCCACCTCAAAATGATTAGTTTCAAACCTGAAATAATCATCAGTGGCGGTTGGAAAACCTATACCCTCTCTGCCCCAAGCCTGATGATCCAGGGCCACCACCGAAGATATCTAAGAGGGTAAGAAAACTCAAATTTACCATGCACACCAAGCTGTCAATGAATGCCCAAGTGGATCAGGTAGCCAAAACATGCTTCGTCACAATCAAAAAACTGTTACACATCTGCCCGCATCTAGGACTCCCCCATAAGATTCAAGCTGCCATCTTTCTTGTCCTATCAAAACAGGATTATGCTAATGGTCTTTATCACGGCTCATCTTTATCAATTGTGAGAAAATTACAGAGAATTCAGAATGCTGCCACTAGATTACTCCAACATGTAAAGCCACAAGCCACAAGCACACATGTCCCCTGCCTTGAGGGCCCTACACTGGTTACCAGTTGCAAGAAGATCCACCTTCAAGCTGCTTTGAATCACTTACAGAGAAATTCATGGCAGATCAAATGCATACAACAAAGGAATCTATGCTCCAGAATGCCTCCCCACCTCAAAATTCCTTCTGCATACAGGAATACATCTTTAGTAGAGAATCCTTCTCTGCTCCAGCAGCCAAACTATGGAATTTGCTACATTGTCAACTATCTCAAAAGAATCTAAGAAGAATAGACAAGAGCAGGTTCTTTTCCACACAACGACTATAATCACAACACAACAGTGTCCCGCAACTGTATGGACAACGCATTAAAAGCACTGTTGTATGTATTGTCTGTGTGTGTGTGTGTGTGCGTGTGTGGGTGTATGTGTGTGTGTGTGTGTGTGTGTATATATATATATACATATATATGTGTGTGTGTGTATATATGTGTGAGTATGTATGTACATACCTGTGTGCAGTTTGCATACATGTCTACACCCATGCACTTGCAAGCATATATAGATATTTATCTATAGTGACATCATTCGGGGGATGTGACTATATACATACAGTGGTGCTGGAATTTTTTTTAGAGTGGGGTACTGCCATGAATTTTATATCCCTGATGTCTAAATTTACCTCTGTGAATCAGTCTTAAGTGTGCAAACTACAACCACTTTTACTGAATGCATTGTTTGTACATTTTTCGCCCCAAACCTGACACACAGCTCTTTGTAACTAAATAATCACAGAGCATGTGAGTGTTCTCTTCACCAAGTGTACCCAAGTTTTGAAGCACTGCTATTTTTAAGGAAATCTAGAGGGACCTAATCAGTGGTTAGAAACATGTAACTGTGGGTCTATTAATTGTATACTATGCCATTGATCATAATGTGAATAAAATCTCCACTACTTTCTGAAATATATATCACTGACTAGATATTACCATTATTATGTGGTATCTCTGTGCTACCAGTATAATTCTACCCCACAGTAGCATTCCAGAGTAAGCCTTCATAGTATGACTTTGCTCCTCTAAACAAAAGCCTAAAAAGGAGGAACCAATGAGCCTGTCGAAATATCCGGATCCTGTGATTCAGCAAAAACAGGCAATATATTTACAGGGATTGCCAGCTGTCTGAGGAGTTCCAGGCAGCCCCAAAATCTGCAACTTGTCACTCATACACTATGTGTCCTGAGAAACTCACCATTTTACCCATAACCTCCCGTGGTTCTGTATGTATCCATGTGGGACTATATGTGTTCCTTTGAGTCCCCTTGTCACCCCTTCCATCTCTCATATCTTCTCCATACCCTCCAAGTGTCCCCATCAGGTCAACATGTATCCTTCCATCAAGAGTTCCCAAAAGCCATGCTGTCTTCGCATTAGTTCCTTCACCCTGCCTGTGTTGACCGCTTTTAAACTTGGTACCATAACAAGTGAGAGCAGTGCTGAAAAGTCAACATGGATGCAGACCTATTGAGGACATCGTATGTCTGGCTGACTGAGAAGGAATTGCAAGGGCCAGAGATTGGCAAATTTGTAATGGACAGAATAATATTCCCGAGCAAAAGACAAATTGACATTCACAGTTAAAGCATATCAAGCTATCAGTCCAATAAAGTATCAATTTCAAAAGAAATGTGAAAGTTGTCTTCTTAATTTTCTTGTTTCCTTTATTCTTATCATATTTGTAGATGTATTACACATAACTTATTGATGTTAAATTGGTGTAGATGAAATCACCAAATGTAGCCAATAGCCGACACGTGTTTCGTATCGGGTCAAATCACCCGACGACTTCCTCAGGGCTAGCACAAAACTCAGTAGATAAGTTCACCACATTCCAGGTACGACCTGTGTGTGGTCCCAAATAACATGGGTCTAAAATAGTATATTTCATATACAATACATATCCTTCAGTGTTCTGACATACCACATGAATAAAATCTCAATCGGACAGCAAGTCTGGTCTGGATAAGTGTGAATAGAATGAGTTTCATAGAAAGGAGAGTACTCCTGCCGTCATACTCGGTTCGTAAGTCGTTGTAATGGAGTCCAGATAGGTCCGTAGACCACTATCTTAAATTCTTTTTTATTTATGCTTCATTGAGTGACTCAAAGGGAGAGGGAATGTATTTCTCAGTGTTAATCTAGAGTGATGAATGACTCAGTGTGTCTGGTGCTACAACGTTGTCTCTTCATTGACGTGATGCTCAACTCTGCCTCATACTAATTTCTTCACACAGGAAGAGTCAACCCACCCAAAAGCAGATCACATCTACTCCATTCATAAGACAAATGGAAAGAACAGGGACATCAGTGAAGACTTCATCCTGCTGGCACTGTAAGACCACCCAAACCAGCAGACTGGCCTCTTTGAACTCTTCCTTAACATCTTCTGTGAAATGCCATGATTGTCACCATAATTATTAGAGACTGCCATCTTACTACGCCCATGTACTTCTTCCTGAGCAACTTGCCATTGTTGGACATTTGCTTTACTTCTACCATTGCTTCGAAAATGTTGCAGAAGATGCTGTCAGAAGTGAGGACTATCCCCCTCAACGTACGCATGGCCCAGCTAGATGCCTTCTTTTGCACTGATGTATGAATTGTTAGGAAAACAAAAACTGAGAAACTGTATTGGAGGAAACCAAATCATGGGACAACAATTTTAAGGAAAGACAGTTTTAAAGAAATACAAAATAATTGAAAATGTAAGGAAACATTTTAAAGGAAAGATATTTTAAGGAAAATCCAGAATTACATTAACATTGGGAGGAGTTTAAGCGTAGTGAGTGTTTTTTGGGTTCAGGTTTGAGTGATGTTCAGGGGTGACAAGTGTTTTTCAGAGGTAAGGGGTATGTGAAACTCTAGCATAATAGGTTGGTTTTAGGATTAAGGGGCGGGTGTAGTTCAGAGGTAGTAATGTTTTTTAGGGATCAGGAATGGGTGGAGTTTATGGATGGTGAGGGAATTTCTGGGTTCACAGATGAATGGAGTTTAGTGGTAGTGAGGGGTTTTATGGTTCAGGGATGGGTGGAGTGTAGGGGTGTAAAGGCTTTTTAGGGTTCAAGAATGTGCGGGGTTCAGGCTGTGAGGGTTTTTCTAGATTTTAGTGATAGGTGGTGAAGGGATTTTAGGATTCAGGGATGAGTGAAGTTCAGGATGGTTTTAATGGTATAGGGTTAGGTGGAATTTAAATGTAGAAAGAGTTTTTTTGCATTTAGGTCTGTGGGGGTTTAAGGGTAGAAAGGATTTTTAGGGGTCACGGTTAATGCAGTTTGGGGATGAAAAGGGGTATAGAGGGTTCTGGGATGGGTGTTGGTTGGATGTAGTGATGTTTTTTTAGGTCAGAGGTGGATGATGATGTTTAGGGGTGGTAAGGGCTTTCCGGGGACAAGTATAGCTGGTGTTTAGGAGTGGTGAAGGGTCATCAAATTAAAAGCATTCTAAGTAATTGTTTGACAATGTAAAATATATAAACCTGAAATAATGTCCCATAAAGTAAAGCACTGAAAGAAATAACTGACAGAAAAAGCTTCTGAAAATAATATCTGTACCAAATAAATTACACTTGCATCTTAAAAAAAGCATGCAATAGTCAATTTCAGTAAAAAAGATATTCTATGAATTGGTTTCACTGAAATGATAATTGCCATTCATCTTGCAAATTTCCATTACCCTATTTAGAAGAAAAGGTTTCTCAATAATGGTATTCCATGAAATTGTTTTTCTATTGAATCACATACAACCCTTTTGCACAGCCTGCATCGAAATGTACCTTTTGACCACTTTGCTGCCATCTGTCACCACTCCATTACACTTCTGCGATGTCCAGACACCTGTTCATATGTTTGGTGTGTGGTTCCTGATTCTTTGTGTCCTCCCATTCTTTGCTGCACATCGGCAAGGTGTCCAGCTTTGACCTCAGTAGCTTTAATCTCGTCTGATGTTCCTTCTGTGACCTTCCGCCTCATCCCAAACTTGTCTGACCCGACACCACCTCTTATGAATGGCTGCTCTTCACTTAGGATACCCCCATCAACAGGAGCCCCTTTGTGTTCACTATCACCTCTTATGTATCCATCATCTATACAATTCCATAGATCCAGTCAGAAGATCCTCCCGACTCACTGAGGTGACTTCTTCTGGACCATCTTATTAATGTACTTCAGCCCATTCTCAGTCAATGCACTAGACTCGGAGTGGGTGGTGGGTGAGGTGTATAGCACTGTGACGCCCATGTTGAACCCCTTTATCTACAGTCTGAGAAACAATGACATTAAAGGAGCGCTCATAAATGTGTGTATAAGAACATCTGTGTAAGAAAGATGATGTGTCCAGCTTCTTGATAGAAGACATTCCCTCAAAACAAAGGGTTGTACCCTGAAAGGAAATCTAAAATGTATATTTTCTGTACTTCCAAAAACTTACATTAATTTATGCTGAGGCCATCCGTTATCTATGTGCTTCAAAAGTCAATCCAAACAGAGGTATGTATCTGAAGATGAAGTTAGACTGCCAATTTCCAAGAAAAAACTTTTAGGGTATTTGCATTTTTTTAAATGTGCTTTGTGAAAGTTAAAACTGTGTATTGTTCGTTTAAGAAATTCTGGAAAAATAAACATTTTAATTCTCAGTTGAATTTTATATTCATAATGATCTAGGGATGTCTATGTTCTTTTGAAGGAAATTGGGACAATGGTTGAAATCAGTTAACCACGAGCCTTGTATAGGGTTAGTTAGAGGTAGTCGCAGCTACTACTGGGGTCCATCCTATTAGTCCTCGACCTGTCCTTGCAAACCCTGGCCACAGAGGTCACATTAGCAGTGCCAGGAACAGAAGTAAACACTCCTGATGGGCATTGATTACATTCTGTAGCTCTCTTTCTCTAGGGTCAAGGACATTAGGGTTCTGGTTTTGTAAATTCAACATTGCAACTCACTCTCTGATTAGTTCATTTTCCTATTAAAAAATCTGGCAGGGATTGCAGTCATAACTTCAAGTCTGTGATGGGAGTTGCTTGGGAACATTTTTAACTCCAAATTTGTATCAGTTAGAACTAAGCATTTAAGTGATATTGTTTTTCTTCAAATTAATTACTATTCAAGGCTCTAAACTTGCTGCAGGGAAAGGTAGGATGCAGCAAAAATACTTTTTTTCATAAGTCTACGTCCCGCAATTAAGGCCAAGATTTATCAAGGGCTTGTATTTCCCATGCATCATGCAGAGTGATGCAAGGGCAAAGCAAGCCTTAAGTGAGATTTACCAAGTCACACAAATATTGCCTTGGCTTGTGCTAGATTGGTGATTGCTAGGGCTTGGATCTCTCAGAATACTCCTCATACGACCGAATGGTGGACATTGGTTCATGAAATTTACAGTATCGAAGATGCTATCGCCAGGAATAGAGGAATTAAAGCAAAAACAAAGTTTGCTAAGATATGGGGTAATTTTTTGCAATGTCCGTAACGATATGGATCATGGATGCTCTTTCTGTTCATGATGTTATTAATTATTAATGATTTGTACTGACCAGGAATTACTTCTCTTATTTCTGTTTCTGTCTTTTTTTAATATGAACTTGCACGAAATTGAATTTGATTTATCTTATTTTGTTGATTCTGTATTTGGAAAATGTTAATCTCCATGACTTGCTTGTCAAATAAAAAATACAAAATTAAAAAATTAAAAAAAGGAAGTTGCTTGGGAATATTATTAACTCCAAATTTGTATCAGTTGGAAGTAAGCATTTAAGTGATATTGTTTTGCTTCAAATTAATTACTATTGAAGGCTCTAAACTTGCTGCAGGGAAAGGTAGGATGCAGCAAAAACACTTTTTTTCATAAGTGTAGGTCCCGCAATTAAGGCCAAGATTTATCAAGGGCTTGTATTGCCCACACGTCATGCAGAGTGATGCAAGGGCAAAGCAATCCTTAAGTGAGATTTACCAAGTCACACACACAAAGCCATCTCACTCGGGACTGAGTGTCTTGGTAAATCTGGAGTAACTCAAGGCAGCACAAGTCACTGCCCTGCAGTGGTCTGTGTTGGGAAGGGGTCCCCACGCATCAACCCATGTATTTTGGCACATTCCCAGATTTACTAACATTAGCAAACTTGGTACTGCAAGAAAATGGTACACCTCCCCAGGAGGGTGCAACAAGGAGAGACATCTTTTTTTCCCCTCATTGGTCCACATTTCGAAGTGTTCTGCATTCCACAGCACATTTAGAAAGAGGTAAAAGCCGCTAAGGATTGTTTTTGTCCAGGAAGGTGTCCCTTCCGGCACGAAAACCAATCCCCAGTTTAACGCAGACACCCTTGCACCATGCAGCAAGGGAACCTGCATTGGTGCCTGGCAGCCAAAAGTGTGCCGGTGTTAGGAAAGGACAGGAATGCACCGTATATTGTTAAATACGGTGCATTCCTGCCCTTTTTTTTGGTGCAGGCAAGAACAGCAAAGTGGCTTGCTGCACTGTGCTGCATGAAAGATTGATAAATATGCCCCTCGGTGTTTAAGTTTTCACAAGAGCATGGCTGTTCAACTATGGTATCCCATCGTACATCCCGATATGTCATGCAGCCACACAAAAAAAAAGCCTACATTCCCATGACATTGCAAGCAAATGGCACAGTACAGATTTTCCGAACATTACACGTAATTCCACCTTAACAATTTAAGCGAACAAAAGTTGGGTACCGGGTTTATGTGGGTATGTAGGTTCACAGTTTTCAGCACTGATGTTCTAGTGAAATTTGTGTTACTATTACTTAATAATAGGATCTTATCTGAGGTTTATTTGTCTGCATTGTACACTCAACATTTCACAGTCCAATGACTCATACAAGCAAAGACTAATTTTTAATGGGAAGATGCATGCAGGGGCATGCACAGATGCTGTTTCTTTTTTTTTTTCTTTAGTGTGTTTTGTATAGTGTGCAGCTACCCCAACGGGGTGTCCCGGCGCTTCTGTGTGTATGCTGGGTCTCACTCATGGGGAATTTAGCAGAAGAGGAATGTTTTCAGTGCCTTGCGAAAAGGCAACTCCTCCTGAATAAACCTATTGGAGTTATGCCACTCCGAATTAAAAGCAAGGTGGATTGCTTTTTCTAACACTTATTGTAAACATTCTAGTTTAACTTTTTTTTTACACCAGATCTTATTGTGTTTACTAACTTTAACAATGTACAAAAGTAAACAAAAGCAGACAAAGCGTTCACATTAGATTTACGTAAGATAACGGATAACACACAATCATATGATGTGCTACTTTTGACAATTCTGGTCATGACACAGGGAAAGATACACCATAAACTATGCTCATAATAGTATCAACACCCAGGAAGGGCGCCCCCAATTGAATGGCAGGGTCAGTCCACCTTCCCTGGAGCCATCCATTTATAAAGATGAGATAGGTGGCCCAGTAATATTAGCATGGGAATGCAACTGCCATCCCTCCATCATATGTAGATTGAGGGCATTTCTCAAAAGCTATGAGGGGGGATTTTTTTAGTCCTAAAGTAGGAGCGCACCATGCCCTGGGTTCCCTGAAACTCCTTCCTGCTAATTACCTGGGAAAAGGTCTGGAACACATACAGAAAGCACAGTAAAACCATCATTTAACATAAAGCGGCTCTACCAAGAATGAAGAGTCTGGCCCACTTTCCGGGATCCACCTGCATTTTAGTCATCAGTGGGGCTATGTTGGAGGACAAAGCCAAATATGGCAGTAGGGTTATATGTATGTCTAAATACTTAAAACGCAATCACCAAATGGGAATTTGGAGATGCCAATGAATGATGTCCATGGTGCCCATAAAGGGGCACTAAGAGGGACTTGGGCGAATTCACATGCAGACCAAAGACCTGATCATAGAGACTAAGCATTTGAAAGAGATGTAAGCCCCATGGATTCTGGATGAGCCACGAACAACAGCACATCATCTGCATATAATGCTATTCGGTCTTCCAACCCATCTCCCCAAAGGAACCCCTACAGTTGGGCGTCACAACGCACCAATGACATAAAAGGCTCTATCGCTTACACGAATAAGAGGGGACAATGGATACCCCTGTTGAGTGTCGCTTATTATTGGGAACGGGCCATTGGCCCATAGCTGGGCCCTATGTGTCTTATATAGGACGTGTATATATGATGTACATCTGTCCCCGAAATCCCATTGGGTGTAGCATGTCTCAGAAGAGGTCTCATTCCAGTGTATCAAACACCTTCTCAAAGTCAAGCAACAAGAATGCGTTTTCACCCTTTATCCTATGCTTATACGACACAGCTTCCTGGACCCTACGAATACAATCATGGGTACTACGATTGGGTATAAAACCACACTGGTCTTTATTTATTAATGCAAGGGATGAGCCTATTGGCTAACATTTTTTGCATACAGTTTGACTTTGATGGTAATAAATGAGATAGGCACAACACTCAGGTCTCCTCCCTGCCTTAGGAAATACTACTATAGTGGCTAGATTCAGCCCCTCTGACTGGCAGCCCCATTTAAAACCTTTAATAGCAGTGTTTGGAGTAGTTGTCAAAACTTCAAATAGTATTCAGTTTGGGAACCCATCTAGATCTGGTGTCTTGCCAGTGTGCAGATCGGAGAGCACAAGATTGAGATCCTCCTCTGTAAAGGGTTGATCAAGTTCCTCCCTTAGAGTGCCTGATAGCACGGGGAGAGGTAGGTCTTTAATTAAGGGACTCGGGCATATGCATCAAAATCAGAATTAGCGACCAAATGCTGAAACCACATTCACAGCTTTCACTCACGTCTATCATCCATTGCTGAATTCCAAGCCTTAAAATATGACCCTCATGCTCCACCCCTACACCACACACCTTCCACCTTCAGCATATGCAAAGGGAAGCAACTCCTAAACACTCTTTATAAGCTTGCATTCCCTTGTCAATCACATGATAAGCCTTTTTTCAGACACTACTCCACAGCCCAATCCCTCAATTTCAACCCAACTCACGTCCACCCACACATGCACACTGAAAACAATGTCATCTAAGCCTTTTGAAGGAAGATAATGAGATACAAAAACAAACGTTCCCTGTCATGCAACAGTTAACACCATCACTATTTCAAAGAATAAACTCACTGTCATGCAGTACAAACTCATACTACCTCCCAAAAACATTGTTTAGACTGCCTACTGATAAATGCTTGTTCCATTTAAAAAAACACATATTCGACGTAATGATTGACACAGAACCTGATTTACTATGCATAACTGACTCATGGCTGAGGGAAGACATGGCACCAATATTGGATGAAGCTGTTCCACAGGCTATCAAACTGTGACACAAAAGCGCATAGGCAAAGGAGGAGATGGCTTAGCTGATCTATTTAAAGAAACAAATAATCTCAACAAAGTTAAGGATGTTTCTGTACAGGGTTGTGAGGGCATCCTTGTAAGGGGCAACCTTACCTTAATATTGCCATGTTACTTTCTACTTCTCTACAGACAACCACCTAGCAATGCAACAATCCCAGACACATTTCTAGACACAATCTCTAACATTCTTACTTGTACAATATACTGAAACCTATGCTTCCCTGGTGACCTCAACATATGGTTTGACAGACCTAATATGCCACACCTCAGAATCACCCTGACTGGCTTAGACACACACAATCTACCCAACTGTTTTTAATCCAACACACATCGCAGGACACATATTAGATATAATTTTTGCCAACCCAGACCTAGTCACATTCCAAAAGATTACTCCTATCACAAGGTCAGACCACTACCTTATTGTCTTCCAACACAAGACACCGCACTCACTCCTTATAAAATCATGTGGTTCACAACTACAATATCGTTCTTTCAACAAGCTGAATAAGCAGAATAAAGAAAACCTATTTACCTCCAACATAGATATAGACATATTAAATTCTGTACAAACAGTTTATGGATGGATCCAGGAAGCTTTTGTTCACTCAATTCCTCTGACAACACATATGCATAAAAACAAAACATGCCCTTCAATGAAGGTAGAATTAAGAAAAGATCAAAAATCTATTTGCTAAGCTTCAACACAACTGGCACAAAACATTCAACCCTAAAGACCAGATATGCCAAAGCAGACATAACCTTATATACAAATCTACAATGAAAGAAAGCAACAAATAGAAGAATTTTATAAAAGATTCACACAATTCCATAAACCAAAATGCACAGAAGCTACCAATGCCATTTCCTCAACTGCTTTGTGACAAACTTGCAAATCATTTTGCAAATCAATTTGTTGGATTTTTACTTATCAAACAAACAAAACCAACAGCCCTAACACGTTTGCAATAAAAACCATTGAGTGGAAAGCAAACACAGCCTTTATTCCCCTTCAAAGAACTATCACCAACAAAATGTCTGGTCCAAACAACTTCAATGGCCATCCCAGGCAGAACACTCATCCACAACTCCTTAGCAGCTGGGGTTTTCCCAGAAGACTTTAAAAAGCCATACATATACCCATTATTAAAAAAATCTAACCTGCACAATCAAGACCAAGACAACTAAAGGCCCATTGCAAACCGACCATTCCTTGGCAAACTCATGGAAAGAGCAGTCATCTCCCAGATATCACAAGTAATTTGATACAATGCCATACTTTCTGACTTCTAATCTGTCCAGGAAGAGGCACTGAATCAGCTCTAATCTCAATCTGGGATTATTTTAAAAATGCAGTATAACAGAACGTGGTTACTGCTCTCCTACTCTTGCACCTTTCAGCCGCCTTTGACACAGTGGATCACAAAATACTAAACAAAAGACTTGAGGGAGTCAAAAGAGAGGGCACTTTGACAACTATCTCAGCTTCAGAAGGATAGTCAAGAGTGTGTTCTTCCCCACATGACAACTATACTGACAACACAACAGTGGACCACACTGAGGTAAGGTTTTTTTTTTAGAGTTAAGCGATAGGTGGAGTTTGGGGATAGAAAAACATTCTTGAGATTTTGGTTTGGGTGTACTTTAGGGATCAGGGATGGATGTAGTTTAGAGTTGGTGAGGTTTTTTTAGGTTTCAGGGATGGTTAGAGTTTAGGGGTAGAAAGGGCTTTTAGGGTTATGGATAGGTTGACTTTAGGGGTCAGGCATAAGTGGAGTTTAGCCATGGTGAGGGGCTTTTAGGGGGCAAGGATAGTTGATGTTTAGGAGTGGTTAAAGGTCAGCAAATTAAAAGCCTCTGAAATAATTGTTTGACAATGTAAACTATATAAACCTGAAATATTGTCAACTGTCCCCTAAAGTAAAAAGCATTGAAGAAATACCTCTGTAAAAACAGTTTCTGAAAATAAGGTCTGCAACAACTAAATCACACTTACACCTTAAAAAGAAGCATGCAAAAGTCAGTTTTGGGAAAAAGACATTCTATGAATTGGTTTCTCTGAAATGGTAAATGCCATTCATCTTGCATATTTCCTTTAAACCGTTTAGATGAAAAGGTTTCTCAGTAATGGTATTCTAAGAAATTGTTTTCTATTGGTCACATACAACTTTTTTGTACAGCCTGCACTGAAATGTACCTTCTTGCCATCATGATTTTTGACCAATTTGCTGCCCTCTATCACCCACTCCATTACACCTTTGTGATGTTCAGGCGCCTGTTCATATCTTCGGTGTGGGTTTCCTGGGTCTTCATTTCCTCCCATTCATTGCTGCACATATGCATAGTGTCCAGCTTTGAGCTCTGTGGCTTTAATCTCATCTCACATTCTTCTGTGACCTTCTGCCTCTTCTCAAACTGGTCTTATCCGACACCACCTCTTATGAACGGCTGGTCTTCACTGAGGATACCCCTATCACCATCTTCTCTAATGTATCCATCATCTCCACAATATTAAATATCCAGTCAGCAGAGCGAAGGCTGAGGGCCTTCTTCACCTGAACCTCCCGACTCACTGTGGTGACTTTTTTGGGACATCTTATTAATGTACTTCAGCCCATTCTCAGTCAATGCACTAGACCAGGAGTGGGAGGTAGGGGTGGTGTACAGAATATATGTGTAGGAAAGATGATGTGTCCAACATCTTGATAGAAGACATTCCATTAAAACAAAGGATTGAACCCTGAAAAGGGATCTAAAATGCATATTTTCCGTAGTTCCATAATGTCCATTCAATTATGCTGAAGCCATCAGTTATCTATGTGCTACAAAAGTCAATTCAAACAGAGGTACGTATCTGAAGATGAAGTTACACTGCCACTATCCAAGAAAAACCTTTGAGGATATTTACATTTTTATGTGCTTTGTGAAAGTTGATACTGTATATTGATAGTTTAAGAAAATCCAGGAAAAATAACCAACATTTTAATTCCAGTTGAATTTTATATTCATAATGATCTAGGGATGTTGGGGTTCTTTTAAAGGAAATTGGCACAATGATTGAACTGACATAACCATGAACCTCTAGTAGGGATCTCTGGAGGTAGCAGCAGCTACAACTGGGGTCTTTCTTATTAGCCTGGACCTGCCCTTGCAAACCCTGGCTCCAGAGGCCATATCAGTAGCGCCAAGAACAGACGTAAACAGTCCTGATGAGCACTGATTACATTCTACGGTTCTCTCTCTCTAGGGCCAAGGACATTAGGCTTCTGGTTTTGTAAATTAAACATTGCAAGTCGCTCTTTGAATGGGAAATGTCCCTATTCTTCAATTCCTGTCATAACTTCAAGTCTGTGATGGGAGTTTCTCAGGAACAGTAATAACTCCAAAATTCTATAAGTTTGAAGTGAGCATTTAAATTAACTATTATTTAAGACTCTACATTTATTGTAGGGAAAGGTAAGCTGAAGAGAGAACCCTTATTTCCATGCCTGTCCGTCCCCCAATTAAGGCCAAGATTTATCAATGGGTTGCATTGCCCATGCGTCACGCAGGGTGGAGGAAGGTCAAGCCTTAAGTGAGATTTACCAAGTCACACAAAGTCATCTTGTTTGGCCCTGAGTGGCTTGGTCGATCTGGAGTAACTCAAGGCAGCACAAGTCACTGCCCTCCAGTACTCTGTGCTAGAAAGGTGTTAGATGGGTGGAGAGTGTCTGTCCCCATGCATTTACTAGCCTTATTAAACTTGGGAATGTGACAAAAGGCTATGCCTTCCCAGGAGAGGCGCAACAAGGAGAAATTTCTTTATTTTTCCTAATTTTTCCCCCTTTCTATGTGCGCTGCATTCAACAGCACACGTAGCAAGAGGAAAAAGCCTCTAAGGATTATTTTTTTGCAGAAAGGAAAGGACAGGAAGGCACTGCATAACGTTAAATACGGTTCATTCCTGCCCGTTCCCTTTCACGTAGGCACAAGCAGCAAGGTGGTTTCTGTGCTGCATGAAAGAGGGATATATATGCCCCTGGGTGTTTTCTCTAGAGCATGGATGTTGAACCATGGCATCTTATTGTATATCCGGATGTGCAATGCAGCCAAACACTAAAACAAAAACTACATTTGCATGACATTGCAAGCAAATGGCACTGTACAGGTTTTCGAAATGCTACATGTAATTCCACCTTTCCAATTTAAGTTAAAAAAAGGTGGGTACTAACTTCATGTGGATTTTTAGGTTCATAGTTTGCAGCACTGATGTTCTAGTGACATTTCTGGTACAATTACTTAATAATGGGATCCCATATCATGTTTATTCTGTTGAATTGTATACAGAACATTTCACAGTCCAATGACTCATACAAGCAAGGACTGGCTTCAATGGTTAATCAGAGAGAGGAACGCCAATAATTATGCTCATAATAGTATCAACTCCCATGAAGGACACCTCCAACTGAAAGGCAGGGTCATTCCACCCTCCCTGGAGCCAATCATTTATAACGATAAGCTGGGTGGCCCAATAGAACAAGTTACTTACCTTCGGGAACGATGTAGCTGTAAGAGACATATGTTAGTTATAGATTCCTTACCTTAGAATTACCCCCAGGCGTTACACTGGAGAGGGATCATTTTTTCTTAGTAGTGCCCCTGCGCCTCAGTAGGTGGCATCGGTCGACTCTGCGTCCATCATTGGCGTCATGGTCACCAGGATGATGTCGCAGTGCCTACATAGATACCTCCCCTGCGCGCTGATGTCAGTTCTGACACGACTTTCCACTCCAGAAGCACAAAGGAACCCCTGCATTTGGGCATCACAACACACAAATGACCCAAAAGGCTCTATCGCTAACATGAATAAGAAGTGACAATGGACACCCCTGTTGGGTGCCCCTTCCTATTGGGAATGGGTCCGAAAGTGCGCCATTGGCCCGCAGCTTGGCCCTAGGTGTCGTATACAGGACTTGTGTAAATATATATATATATATATATATATATATATATATATATATATATATATATATATATATATATATATATATATATATATATTCTCCCAATCCTGGCTTTTAGATTTCAAGAAGAGAAAGCACCGACTCCGTGGATGTAATCAAAGGTTTCTTTATTCACCAATACAAGCGATCAGACGCGTTTCGGCGGATGGAACCGCCTTGCTCACTACATCTCCATATATATCCAAAACCAATCGTTGATACAAATTCAAGACAATGATTTACGGGCCACTCAGTCCTTTCCAGCGTGTTTTATTTCACAGCCTAGTTACTCGTCGCATTTCGGAGGGAGACCTCCTTGGTCACGAGTATGAGTGCACGTAAATCACCATAGTTTATACATGATCATGTGACACCTTTTCATAATAAACAGTGAAAACAGACTCCTTGTGCAATATATCGTAATGGAGCTAGAATGCGATCCGTTATACAATAAAATCAAATGTGGTGCGAGATGCTTTTGCAAATAATATGTGCAACAAAAATTAATTTCTCAAGCATCAACCTTAAATCATGAACTGTGCTTTCCTAAATTTACATAGCGTTTTTGCCGCACGTGTTCTGGCAGCCTGCCAAGTAAAGCTTCCAGCTTTGCACAGCTTAGCGATCTTATAGCCCCAGTGGGCTAAACCACAGTCAAAACATCGCAATGGAGCTGGAGTGCGATATGATATATAATACGTTTAAATATGGAACAAGGTGCTTTGCTAACAATATGTGCAACACCAGGGTCGGATTGGGATCACAATTCGGCCCGGGCACTTCCAAAAAAAGTGGCCCACTTTCCTGGATCGTCCCTTTCATGGATTACCATCTGGTTAGTCTCCTTAGACTAATTTTTTTGAGAAATGTTTGGTAAATTAAATATTTTAATGCTTCTAGAACCATTGAGATTGGCATAACTAGAAGCTCTGCATGCAGGTGAGGAGAAATAAAATAGCCTAGGGCCACAACACTTGATCTGGCTAGCGTTACCACCTGGACGGTACCAAATGGAAGAAAATCACCCAAAGCCATTATTTTTTCATCTGACAGATATGTACTTTAAGTAGTAAATGTAAGGCAAAAGCACTTTAAAATGTGTTCTAAAGATGGCTTAATACTCTGTGACTGATAGTAAAACTAAAAAAGAAAAGCTGAAAAAATATGTTACAATGGAATAAGGACTTTTTTTGTATAAAGGATTCTCTTTAATTATCATTGCCCAGCCTTTGCTTCTTGCCTTTTTTTCTTGTTATTATTTTGTTTAGTTTTATATAGTGTGAACTTGGCTTGAAGTCATTAAAGCAATTTACATGATCACCAGTTACATCATACACGATTATGCTAATACATTATACAAGATTAAATTAATTTTTAGGGTCGAGCCTGTCCTAGCTATTGTTCACAAAAAGGACTTGCTTACTATTTGTACGTTTGATGCCACTCTTCTTTACAGACTCCCTAATCGGTCAGCCCAGGCCAAACATAATTTCCGGTCATTTCAGTGGAGTAGGGACAAAGGTACAGATTGAGTCAAGTTAATCTATGCCCATCTGTTGCTCACGACGTATTGAGATACTATTTCTTTCCCCCTCCAACTTCCCCTGCCTGCTGCTCCCTCCAAATCGTTTGCACTTTTTTTTCTTGCTTTTTATATTTTCAACATGGTACAAAGCGGATAGAGTTTTTTGCAAAGTTTCAGTTGCTGCTCTGGGCTTCAAAATGTACGAAAACTCTGTAATAGTGTTATTCTCAAACAGTGGAAAGAAGTCTACTGACAACTTTCTCTCATTTTACCCCAGCGGTATAAGCGCTATAAGTGAGTACTGCTGGGGCACTCATATTACTGGTGTAGCAATATCCCTGGACTGTTCAAGGCGGCAGAGAACAGAATCTGAAAATGTGCTGGGAGAAGACTCCTTCTGTGCTCCGATGTCTTCTTTATAAATACAAAGGCCTGATGTGTTATGTATTTGTTTTATACAGCGCCACCCCTTGACCTTCTCAGTGCATCGATATAGCCACAAATGTGCGTTGTGACTAAACAATGAGAAATCTGGATACAGGTCAACACTCCCAGTTACCATTTTCTGATGTTATTCATGTCTGAACGTTCTTGAAACAGGCAATCCTAAAAAAATAATACATTTTTAAAAACCATGTACCCCACTTTTCAAGAAGTGCAAATTGTACAGACCTTTCACAAGCAACTCTCACAAAGTCAGGAAAACCCCTCCTTTGTTTGCATCAAATATCTTCTAAAAACACAGGGAAGCCCTTTCTGTGGCTGCATAACACCCTTTCTGTCAGACAGCAGAGAAGCCTCTGATAATTAAATTTAGGAAGCTTGTCTTACAGGAGCTCATGGTTTACAGGTGACTCTCTGTTCATGATATAATACTCTATTCAGCTTTACTCAGTTACCTATAATCAGGGGCCCTTCTGGTTTTGCCACATGTGTGCACTTGCTTTGTTTCGCTGATATCTTCCTGTACTGCATTGTGCATTTACCTCTTGTTAATGTTCGTTTACAGCACTGACACTGTTCCACTCAGTGCTTTCTGTACTTTTATAGACACACATTTTGTGCGGTGCCATATCCAGTCTTTAAGCCACGCATCCCCCCAGCAAGGCCTAAATGACACTGGGGCTGAGGTGACAACACATGACTGCTAGGAAGGCTGCTTCTCTTACCCCCCTCTCAGCCCACAATAGCCTGAGGTGAGAATGGCACAACAGCCACAAATCAGCCCCGCGCGTATTCACACCCTCCTTTGTTGCCCCATAACCTGAAGACCAAAACCCAGCAGGGGATGACACTGCTACTTGCCAGGCAGGCCACACGAGGCAGTGGGCCGAGGCAAGAATTCCCAAAAGGTCAGAGCAACACCGGGGCCCCCAGCCTCAAATTACAGCAGGTCAGGAGAGAACTGTGATGCTGGTGCCTCATTAGAGTGCCGTGGTCTGGCGGGGATTAGGGAAGACTGTAAGTGTCTTGGGCCACTTTGCAGAGGCCCAAAAAAAACGGCCCACAAGTGCCACTGGAGCCCCGGCCCATCGGCCAATGCCCGAGTGCCCGCTTTCCCAATCCGACCCTGTGCAACACTATTTATCAAACCTCAACATTGTGTCATGAATTGTGCTTACTTGCATTTACATAAGCGTTTTCACTGTGTATATCAAGGCAGTCCATTAAAGAACAACCAGCTTTCACTGACCTCGCGGTCCCATAAGCTAAGTGTTTTTGAGCACAGTCATTAAGTATGAAGTTAGATACATAAACGAAGTGACACATAAACGGAAAACATGCCCTGCATTATTATTGCTTGCTTGGGCACTCAGCAGGCGTACAGCCCCAGTGGGCAGATTCGTCAGTCTCTATGAGAACAGGCTCCGCCACATTGATAAGTCGCTCATTGGGCATGCCAGTCCAACCCCAGTGGGTATAGTCCTCATTCATAAAAGATTGTGTTAACTCACTCATAACTCCATTTTAAGTGCTTAAACAGTCTTGCATTCCACTCTAATTTCAAGATTCAACAAGGACCTGTGAGAAAAAAACATTCAAAATATTTACATTATTTACATACACTCTATTCTAATTAAAATAGCGAAGTGGTGCCAGCAAGCAGCAAAGTCAATAACATCATTCTCTTTTACAATAAATTAGAACAGGATTAGTTGTGTACATTCTAGGATCTCTGCAACTGTTGGCCTCAGTTAACCCAAGTGTATTGATAAGGCCTCATCGCAGTTATGTCCCTCGAGTTGCATTGTATGGAACTTGATTATCAAACGTGATTCAAGCCGTCTCAGTTCCTGAGTCCTATCTCCCCCTCTTTCCCTTATGGGGACATTGTCTAAGACACAGTATGAGATCAGGCTGTTGTTGCTTTTATGGTGTGTGGCAAAGAGTCTGGCTACCGCGTATTGTTTGTCGTTGTTTTTTATTGCCCTCAGGTGTTCCAATACACATTTCTTTGCTGGGTGTATGGAGCTTTCTATGTGGTATTTATTGCATGGACACATAAGGGCCTAAACTACATATTTGGTGTTGCATGAGAAGTGTTTTTGTATCTTAAATGGTTTAAAGCCACTGTCATGGTTGAGGTCTAATCGTATATTCTCGTTGATCAGATTAATAATGGGATCATCAATTGTATTGGGGTCACCCCTTAAGTAATGGAGGAAATGTAACATCTCAGCATCACCTATCTCTATAGTGCTAGGTTGGTTTAGGGTGTCTGTCTCTTGTTCTTTTACTTTGGTGGCGAACCATTTTTTTAATCTGATTTTACAAGTGAACTGGAATAAATTAATCCTACTCTGCGTGTAGTCAAAGTTGGCTGTGGGGCAGAAAGAGAGACCATATGACAATACCTCAACTTCGGCCTCGCTGAGTTTCCGTTTCGAGAGGTTGACAACAGTCATGGTGTTCTTCATTTTCTTTTCTGTAGCCCTCATGTCCTTATTCCCACAGGGCTTGTTATCTCCTCTCTGATAGAGACGTTTGGTCTTCCTTCTCCTCTGCCACCTCTTCCTCGTCCTCGTTGTCCTCCTGTATCTGGTTTGCTCTGTGTAGCCAGCCTGCCTTGGGCTACCAGTGAGAATTCCTTTAACATGTTCTCTTTTGGGCTCAGAAGGTCAACACTTGGCTCTTGGCTCGCTTCAACATTGGTTTGTACTTCACTAGCCTGGTGTTCACTGGTTGATGCTTCGCTCCCTCTTGAATGCAGATCTCCTACTGGGACTCTTTCTTTATGGTAATCCATTTCAGATGTGGTGGCTCTTTTGCGTAGGTGGTCATATTTTTTTGCGAAAGTTAGAATGTGTCCCCTTTCGTTGTCAATTAAGTCCCGCATACATTTCCTTCGTTTTTTCTCTCTGATATCTTTTTCAATTTTTTCCGATCTCAAATCCATCTTGGCCATATCAGTGTCGAATTCCTCTCTCTCACATGCTGCTTTGAGTTTCGCAGTGAGCTCTTCAATTTCTTCTGCAATTTTATCACAATCTTTATTGGCATATTTGACCAGTAGCTGCACCATTACCATGGAACATTGGTGGCTATTGTTAGCCCACTCCTTCACTATATCCGGATCTGGTTCACTAAATGTGGGTGTGGTGTAAATTCTCAGGCCTCTTGGGATACGAACTGCTTCCACATACTTTGTAAAGTGGTTGCTTCCCACCATTTGTTCTGTTCCATTTTTAAAAGTTTCCACAGTTTGTTCCACATTTCTTTTTTATCTAGTATACCCTCGTTATTGTTGGGTGTTTCAGCTCTGCTGAAATCCTGTCTGAGTTAGTGTTGGTGAACATTCTGCTTGCCGCCTCACTTAGTTTCATATTTCTCAACGAGGCCATCTTTATGAAAAGATTGACAGCGCTTCTACCTGGCGCACACGCTGGCTGGGACAGGGTTAACCGGTACTTTTCGGTCTTCCCCCGTTCCACTCGCCCTTCAATCAAAGTCAGTAAAGGAAAAGCGTAGCTCACTCACCGATCAGAGTGCCGACCTGAAGTTCCGCTGGCATGTGTTGTAACACAAGGAACAGCTCGACGGTCCTCTGGAGCTGAACGGAAACGATTTGGGCTAATGCTCTTCAACCTAGCATGATCAATTCTCCAGAAATACTTCAAAATCAAGGGGAGAACTTTTCAAACCCCCACCTTACTGCACCCACATTTACTTTGAAAGCCTCTCGATCAGCAGGGCTCAGAAGCACTTAGGTAAGGTACCCAGTGGAGGATTGTCTGGAAGCCCTAGAAAAGCCCTTCACTATTTAGGAGTTCCTCATATAGATTTCAGCTGGGAAAGCCAAGTTCTGAAGTCCTAATTTACAGAAGGGTGAATGTGGGACATCCACCAAATAGAGGTGGTTGTCCCGTCCATCATTCTAAGAGAGCATCATGTCAATGGCACTCTAAATCCATGGAGTGATCACCCACTGGTTTTTGGTAGATATCCCGCTCTGTGGAACTAAGGTCCCTAGTTCTTTCCACTGAACTCTTGGGTTAAAAAGCACCAAATGTCATTTGCACATAGCTTAGTTTCAACCATGTACAACTCGGTGCTCTCAATAGCGGGTGCCACACACATATGACATGTTCACTTTTAGGTATGCAACTCTAAAAGTCAACCAAGATGGTAGTCACAAAAGAATGAACTTCTGACTTTCACTAGGAGAGGGCCACTCTGTGCCTTAGTTAGATGTGAACTCCCAGAGAAGAGTCCAGGCACGTTGGTATGAATGAGGAAGCGGGGGTAATGAGGGGGGTAGAAATTACACCAGCCTCCTCTGTCCTTCACACAAACTACCCCTGCCAATAGTGGATGGGGGCTCTCCGCGACTTGGACTGTGATGAAGATGATGGAGCGAGGTGGCAAACACAACATTTTGTGTACCCCTCTTGAAGTCAATGTCCCATAACAATAATGTTTACTAATTGCATGTTTTTGTGAAATTAATCAACCATAGAGTAAGATGCACACATTATTTTATTTTTTACACACGGTAATACTAATTTTGCTTGCATGTTGCAATAAACCTAGCTAATATGTAATGTTATTGTGTTGTGAACTAATGTGCTGTTTAGTTATAAACAAAATACTATTTAAATGTGCTTTTTGTACACGTATTGTGAAAAGAGAAGGTCGATTATGTAAGTATAAAACACATTTGTGTGGCTTATTTGCCAGGTAATAACTAATGGGAAACAATAGTATGGTGGGAGGTAACCAGAATGGGTTTCAATTCAATAATTAACATGAATCTGTGTTTGTTTCTATGATAGTTCCAAAAAGTGGCCTCTGAGGCCTAAACAAAATGGACGTGAGGGTAAACTGTGAGCAAGAGCTGAAAAGCGCAGGAGCGCTAAAATCTGCAAATCAGAGTGAACTGCTTGTGTCCGAGAAAGTTCAAGGCTGATGTGGCCCAGTACCTAGGATGGGTGCCAAGCATGGACGATGTAATGCTCAACAGCATGGGAAAGATGATTGATGTTGCTAATCGAGGATGCACTTAGGCCACAAACTGAACATAATAAAGACCCTTTATTTTTCTGCTGACACGTTGAGAAAAGTATGTCATAGTAGTGAGATGATGCTCACCCACCCCGAAACCGTCCAATGGGAATTTGAATGATGACTGACAAGTTACTTTTAGATGGATTAAGTTAGGAGAATTAAGGTATAAAAACCCCTGGATTTGACTAGAAAGGGTCTCTTTTTCAATTTCTATCGGAGATGCTGCCCGTTTGCTGACCGATTCCTGGATGTAAGACTGTTCTATTTTACCTTGTTTGCTTTGCAGGTCTATAAGGATAAGATGAGGGTGTTAGACAGGGATGTTAGGAGAGAATGAAGTAGGAACTATCTGTTCTTTGCTAAACTTTACTGAAATCTAAACTAAAGCGATTTTTCTTGAGCTCTGAATAAAATGATCATTATTGAAATACAGTTTGACATTTAACTAAATAAAGATTTGACTAATGCATAAATGTCAGACATAATAAAGTTTTGGTTTTAATAAAATTGGGAAATGGGATTTTAAAAGCTGGTCTTGTGATTTTCCTACGTTGAATTTTCTTTCTAGCAGATGGATCCATTGCCATTATGGTGGTGTGTCTGAATAATCCAATGTACAATAAACTATGGTAAATTGTTGTTTTAAGCTGCAGGTGTAAATAATAAATAGTTAAATAGGTTTTAGACGCTCCACCAAATGTTACAGCATTTCTCCATTACGATTCACCAAAAGCCTTGAAGCCAAGGGTAAGTGAGTAGAGTAAATGCTCAGTGTTATGGGCCCCACTGGTGCATGTTTTGTGTGTTTAAAGGTTTCAGGGAAATGGTGAGTGAAGATTAGAAATAATTTTTGGAGCCACGCTGTAGCAAAGAAACATGCCTGTACTTCTGTTCCACTACTAAAGACCTTAAGAGTGATTCCAGGGCAGAGGCCAAATTGGCATTTACAGTGGGGGGCTTTCCTTACAGTGACAAGATAACTCTGCATTAAAAGAGGGCGACCAAGGCTTTCAGAAAATGTACAGTCCTTAAGTCATTACTTCTATTAATTTGCTAAACCACGCAGCTCCGGTCTGCCGTGCTGTACCTCTGCCCAGGCTGGTAGGGATTCGAGCCTAGGTTTTCCCTGTGTTGTACCTTTCCTCGCTTTTGCCCACATTGTTTGTTTTTGCCTGGTGTTGTACTTTTTTCGCTTCCTGCCCACACTGTTTTGTTTTTGCCTTGTGTTATACTTTTCTTCACTTTTTGCCCACACTGTTTGCTTTTGCCTCGTGTTTTACTTTTCATCACTTTTTGCCCACATTCTTTTGTTTTTGCTCGTGCCGTTCCGCCCGTTTCCCGCTCCCCCACCCACCGCTGCTGCCCTTGCGGCCCTTCCCCTCCGCGTTTCCCGCTCCTGCCTCCCAGCTGCACCTCTCCCATAAAATGCCGGCCACTGCGTGGTGAGTGTGAGCAGGACCTCTGCCCTCGGCCACGGACCAGCTCTGTCCCCTCGTAGCTCCGGCCTGCTGTGCTGTGCCTCTGCCCAGGCTGGAAGGGGTTCTAGCCTAGTCCCCCCCCCCCCCATTGTACTTTTCCTCGCTTTTGCCCACATTGTTTGTTTTTGCCTGGTGTTGTACTTTTCTTCGCTTTCTGGCCACGCTGTTTGCTTTTGCCTTGTGTTTTACTTTTCTTCGCTTTTTGCCCACATTGTTTGTTTTTTCTCATGCCGTTCTGCCCATTTCCTGCTCCCCCACCTGCCGCTGCTGCCCCTGCGGCCCCTTCCCTCCGCCGTGTTCCTCTCTCGCTTCCCAGCTGCACCTCCCTCCCACCGCCTCCATAAAATGCCGGCCGCTGTGTGGCGGCGCCGCTGGCGTGCCAAAGGAAAGCCCGTCTGTGCCCTTCTGCGACCCAACCGTGACCAGCAGCTGGAACCCTGGACCTCCGCACAACCAATACTACGACCCAGCGACACTCCACACACTCAACCAAGGCTGCAACAACAACTGCAAACCAGCATCACCAGCTGACACCACGGACCCTTCAGCTGTCACCGCTGCCTGCAACACCTTCGGCACCGCCAGGAACACTGAGTTAGCACAACCCCCCGCAAGAACACACCTGAGCCAAAGACCCTGCAATGCATCCTTCCCAACGTCGGATCCCTCAACCAAACACGCCACAGAAATCTGGGTCCACCTCGACAGCACCACCCCGGACTTAGCGTTCTTCACCGAAACCTGGACCAACACCACCTCGGGACCGTACATTGCCATCGCCATTCCCCAAGGATACAAGATCTCCTGAAAGGACGGCCACTCCCGCCCGGCAGGAGGAATCGCCATCGTCCACAAATCTATACTCCACCTGAGCACACTCCCTGACAAGCCCATAGACATGATGGAACACCTACACTTCAAGATACTGACCAGCCCCACCACCATCTTCGAGGTTTACTCATCTACAGACCCCCTGGACTCCGCGGACCATTCACCAACTCCATCACGGATATCATCACCTTGCATGCCATTGCATCCACCAACTACACCCTGCTGGGAGACCTCAACTTCCACCTCGGCAACCAAGTGGACCCCAACACCACATCCCTCCTGGACAACCTCCAAAACATTGGACTCCACCAAATCATGACTGAACCCATGCACTCAGCAGGACACACCCTTGACGCTCTCTTCACAACAGGAGCCTCCATCACCTTCAGCCACACCACCGAACTCCCATGGACTGACCACCAAAGGGTCCACTTCACCTTCAGAACACCCACCATCCAGACACCAGCACCTGCTCCCACGAGAAACTGTGCCAGAATCACTGACGACCATATCACCTCCTCACTCAGCAAAACCACCCCAACCATCATGGAAAAAGACAACTCCAACACCGCACCTCAACCCCTGCACAGATGGATCACAGACAGCGCCAACACCATAACCCCCCTCAAGAAAAACAACAACACCCACGCCAAGAAAGCCAGATGGTTTACCAGCGTACTTCGAGAGTCCAGACACACTTGCCACCGCCCCAAAAGACCTGGAGGAACACCAAATCAGCAGAAGCCCACAACAACTTCAGAGTCACCACCAACACCCACCACCAGCTCATCAGAAAAACAAGAAAAAAACGATTGAAGACAGAATCTCCACACACGCACACAACAGCAAAGAACTTTTCAACATCATCAAGGAGTTCGCCCAACCCACCAGTGAGCTGACTGACATCCCCCCTCACAAGACCTCTACGACAAACTCAGAACCTGTTTTCACCTCAAAATCAAGAGCAACTACGTCAACTTCGGTGAAGGCAATCAACACACTGAACCTTCACCAACCACCCCGACAGTCTGAAGCCAGCGATTGACAACTGGACAGCCCTCACCACCAAAGACACACTGAAGACGATGAAGTCAATCCACTCCGGGGCCCCCACGGACCCCTGCCCCACTACATCTTTAACAGAGCCGCGGACACCATCGCATCCATGCTCCGCCACACCATCAACCACTCCCTGGTGACCGCCTCGTTCCCCAACGACTGGAAACACGCCGTGGTCAACCCCCTCCTGAAGAAACCCTCGGCAGACCCCACCAACCTCAAAACTACAGACCCAACTCCCTGCTCCAGTTCCCAGCAAAAGTCATCGAGAAAGCCATCAACAGTCAACTCGCCACATTCATCGAAGAGCGCAACATCCTCGACCACTCCCAATCCGGCTTCAGAAAAAAACCACAGTACAGAAACCGCCCTCCTCGCCACAACAGACGACATCCGCACTCTACTGGACAAAGGAGAAACAGTAGCCCTCATCCTCCTCGACCTCTCAACGGTGTTCAACACAGTCTCCCACCGCACCTTAATACGCAGACTCATGACGCAGGGATACAGGATAAGTCCCTCGATTTGATCCGCTCCTTCCTCCCCGGCAGAACGCAGCGGGTCAGACTCCCCCCTTTCCTCTCAGACCCGACACCAACCCCCCGCGGAGTACCCCATGGGTCCTCCCTCAGCCCTACGCTCTTAAACATTTACACGGATCCGCTCGCCCCCATCGTCAGAACCTACGGACTCAACATTGTGTCATACGCAGATGACACCCAACTCATCCTTTCCCTATCCAACGAACCCAACACCGCCCGACACAACTTTTGAGAAGGCATGGAAGTCATTGCCAAATGGATGAGAAACAGCTGCCTACAACTAAACATCAACAAGACAGAAGTACTCATCAAGGGCCCAAACCCCGATGCCTGGAACAACACCTGGTGGCCCCCCACCCTCGGACGCCCACCCACCCCCACGGACCACGCACGAACCTGAGAATCATCCTGGACTCAGAGCTCAAAATGGACCCCCAGATCAACTCAGTCTTGTCCTCCTGCTTCCACACCCTCCGCCTTCTACGTAAGACCTTCAAATGGAACCCCCTCGAACACAGAAAGACCGCCACTCACACTCTGGTCACCAGCAGACTGGACTAGGGCAACGCATTCTACGCCAGAAAAAACAAAAACTTCACCTGCAAACTACAGAACATCCTGAATGCCGCCACAAGACTGGTCCTCTACCTGCGAAGACACTGCCACATCTCCCAGCACCTGCAGACACTCCACTGGCTCCCCATAGAAGCTAGAGTCACCTTGAAGATGCTCACCCACACACACAAGGCCCTCCATGACACTGAACCAGCATACCTGAACAGCCGACTCAAATTCCACGCACCCCAACGGACCCTACGATCAGCCCAGCTCTCCTACACCGTGGTACCCCGCTCCAGAAAACCAGATCGGGAGGCCGCTCCTTCTCCTTTCTCGCGCCCAAAGCCTGGAACACCCTTCCCCTCCACCTCAGACAGACAACATCACTTCCCATCTTCACAAGAAACCTCAAAACCTGGCTCTTCGACAGACCCCCTCCTTTATGGACTGGAACCTGCACCCTCCCCAGCACCTTCAGACCCTTATGGGTGAGCAGTCTGCATAACAAACGCCTGATTGATTGCTAAAAAGGAATAGGGAAATCAGAAGATGTTTCCCTAAAGGTTTATGCAGAACACATCTAGGGTCTGTTCCCCACTGAAATGCAGTGCAGATAACGGCCATCTTCCTTCAACAGAATAAATTACCAGCCATCTCTTCACGTTTTAAGATTCTGCAAAAGCCCAGACATGATACTTATGTAGAACTTTATATGAAATCCTGTATTCATTTTTAACATGGTATTTGGGCCTCTCTTTACTGTGTCAGTCAGGGGTCTTAACCCCTTCGGTACTCATGACGAGCTCAGCTCGTCATGACCACACCCATTTCTATTAGGGCCCAGCACAGGAGAGGAATATCTCAATCAGCCAAGGTGTTAAGGCCAGCTGCAGAACATATTTTAAAAGTGTTTTCATATAGTATTTACTGTTTAAAGTATGTGCTGATAATTGGGAAATAAAATACTAGTTTTAGGTGATTTTTTCCAATGTTTGTACCATGTGGCAACCCTGGTTGTCACAGACCACACTTATCCCCACAGAGAACCTCAGTAGCCGGTACAGGATGCCCAAGTGCATGGGAAGTGCTAAATATTTGCCATATTTTTGCATAGGTGCTGGAAGCGTGGATGGGGGCTAAAGCACCCCTAAATATCTTGACTCATTTCCTTTGCTTTCAAAGATAGAGAAAGGTCAAATGTAAGACTATGCCTTCTGACAAATTGCTGCATATTTTTAGGTCGAGCCTAGCGTTGCAGCAAATGCGCTGCTCGATTTGCGAGACATGCAGTATTCAGTATAGCGTGGAAGCTTCGTGGAAGCTCCACCCACTGTCCGCTCATCTTTTTCATTGGCTTAGGTCCTAAATGCTGCCTTCCGATTGGTTTTAGGCTTGTTAGTTCTTCCTCATGACGGCCATGTTGTCAAATGTATCCTTCCATGGCTACTGGCCCCTTTACTTCAAAAACATATTTTCTTCCCTGTTCCCCCATCCCCCTCCCGCAGTCTGTAACTTCCCGCATCCCCACCCTCGCTTCCCGGTGCTACCTTCTTGCCTGCCCGCACTCCAGTTTCCAATGCAATAGGTCTCACATAAATGCGATTCCTATTGCATTGCAAATGCTTGTATATTTAGAGTGGCAGCCTATGGCAAGAGTCCCTGTGTCTGACGTCATCAAGTCCAACAAATAAGCTAGTAAGAGTCCTCTTGGCTGTAAGTTGATGGGCAAAGGCATCGCGGAGCATTGGCATTCAGCCGGCAGCAGCTGCTGTGGCTGAGCTCAGCGATCTCCGCTTGGACATTTCCTGGTCAGAGCTTTACCATCAGCTGCAGAAGCATGTCTCACCAGAACAGCACCCATGGTAACTGCACCTAGCCCACGGGAGGGACCCTTGTCCTCGCACTAGACCCCACGAGTGCTTGGGATACGAGGGGCTCCAATAGCACAGAATTTACTTTCTCTCGCAGACAACCCTTCCAGTGCTGTAAAGAGTAGGATACAACTGCTGGGACTCTTTGTGTGGCTGCCACAGCCACGCCTCTCGATCCTCGGGCTAGACAGGGAGTTGCTGCCTTGTACTGCCTTACTTTGAGGGAGTAAAAAGAGGTTCCTACGGGAGTTGAGGTGGGTGTGTATAGGATATACAGCCTTAAGAAGTGGTGCTAAAACCATTTTCAGAGCATAGATTCACTTGATTTTAAATGGCAACGGGTAATCAAGCGCAGCAAGGTTTATGTGGCTCTTTGGGAGGAGAATAATTAAACGTCACTCAATTTTGTTTTCTAAATCTCCTTCTCGACGCATAGAAAGTGTTGGCAATTATGTGCTGCTAATTTGCACTTCCATTACTTTTGTGCTTGGTAGAGTATTGTTTTAGTTTGTGCATCTTTGTATTACATACGGACGCAGGTACTCTGTGAGATGAAGGGGTTAACTCTGAAACAGAGCTGCCTGGGACTAGAAAGAACAAAAGGTTTAGCTCCTGTACCTGCCGCCTATGGCCATTTGTCCTGTCTAAGAGTGCGATCGACCCCCTCAGCCTGCTGTGCTCTCGCCAAGAAGTTCTTTCATTCTCTGGGGCAAAAAGGTCCATTGTTCAAGTATTGACTCACTGTGTCAGCCCTTGAAATGGAAAAGCTTAAGCGCAGATTTACAAGAAAGTGATGCTTCTGTAGAGATGCGTCACTTTCCCTGTGCCACTATGCAAAAACCCTTGTGTCACCATGGATGTGCGGTATTTACAATACGGCACACCATGGTGCAAGGTTTGAAAGATGCATCAGATATACTGACGCATCTGTTGACCCAAAAGTGACGCATTGCTGGAGTTGCTCATGAAAGTGATGTAACTCCAGCAATGCGTCACAACAGAGAGATGAGTCCCATTCAAAAAGCCCTGTGTCATTCCTTATGCCTGGTCTGAGCAGGCGTAGGGATTTTGCCGTAGCGAAGGCATAGAGTGACACAGTGAAATGTTGTTAATTCCACTGCGTTCGTTCTACATGGCTTTTTGCGTGGGAACACCCACTCTGCACACATTACCTGATGTAAATGGGCTGCAACGTTTAAGCCGCTGCTGCGTCACAAAAATGACGCAACAGTGGCACATAAGTGACGCAAGTGGCTTGTAAATCTGCCCCCTAGTTCACAACTCTCAACTTTCCCAAGCCCATTTGTAAATAGTTCTTCTTATGTTCATTTTCTAAAGTCATAATAAACAGGACTGCAGGCCCCAAGAGGTTAAGTTGCAGAGTGTACGGATAAGTTATACAAGCATGAATCTGGAAAACCTCAGTGTTCTGAGTGCCTACCTCCTTTTAAATAAGTTATTCGATAATCCTGGGTCAAATATTCACTGCTCTTAAGCACTGCTTAAGAACTGCTGTTGAAATATTCTTAGAGTCAATATGGCTCAGCTAAAAAATGGCAGTAAGGATGGGAGTGGCTAAGCAAGCCGACATGGCAGACGTGTGCTAGCTGAGCTCCGTCCAGCCCGCCAGATATCCTTCTAATATCCTGACTCCCTCGGCCCCCACGAGGTCTTGGAAGTGACATTCAGCCCCCTTTTGCTGACAGCTGTGATCCGAAGCAAAGACTTGGCACCTGCGTTGGACAGGAGCCAGAGATCCGGGTCCCCACGAGGAGAGGCCTAGAGTTGTGCAGAAGAACCGGGGCATGGAGTTGAGAGCACCCCGAGAGAGAGTGGGACACTGTGGACGCCACTTACCTTCTACTGGGGGAGCCGAGGGTGGCCTTGAATGCCCTCTGAGCGGTTGTCCCTGTGGACGGAGATAGAGGGGCGGACCGGCCCCCGGAGAGAGCGGAGAGCCGAGAGAGGCAGCTGCCCGGGCTGTACCGGTGAGGTGAGGGAGTTGGTGCGGGAGCGGAGGCCCGCGTCTGAGTAGCCCGGAGGCCGGAGAGTGTGACGGAGACACAGCGGGTGGGGGCATGGTCTGTTGGGTGGCCCTCTGTGGCGCCCCCCCCCCCCGGCCTGTGTCTGTGCCCACGGATCAGCGGCACACTCGAGCCGTGTGGTGTTCCTATGGTGGGATCTGCAGTGGACTGATGGTGGCCTGGCGCCATTTTCTGTGGTGGACGCCTGCCTCCCCTTCCCCAGAAAAGTATCCTGCGGTGGCACGGAGGGTTGTGGCCGCGCGGGTTGACCGGGTCTGAGATACCCCGGGGACCTGGTGACGCGGAGTCAGCAGCTGCGGGGACTGGTGGCTGCCGCGTGGCACACCAATGGTCGGCGTGGACCTGGTGCGGGTGAGGCGAGCTGAGAGGGGGCTGGTGCGTGGCCCCATGGTTACGTTTCTGCATCCTTGGGTGCTGTGGGGGCGGCGGGTCCCCCGGGAGCAGTGGAGGCCCGGTTGTGGTGGCGGGGGGCCCATCTGCACAGCAAAGACAAGGAAAACCCCCTTTATTCTGGGGATCGGCAGCAGGTTCAGGCCACAGGGGTGAGTGCCAGTGGATGCTGCTGTCCCTCCCCTTGGCGGTGTCTGTTTCGACGGTCCATTGGACTGTGAAGGGGCTGACGCCCGTGACTATGCTCGACAGACCTTTGGGTGGATGTGGGGACCAACGTTGGTGGTGCGTTGGCCCCAGATCGGGGTTACCTCTCTCCCGTTTGGTCAGTGCCTGATAGGCTGCGCGTGCAGTGAGGGTCCCCGAGCTGGCGGCTGGTCCGGCCTGATTCGAGTCTGTGGAGCACCTGTGGCACATGGGCATGACAAGGGACAAGGGCAGGGGCGGCACCACCAAGCATGGGCCTATTGATAAATTCACCGGACCAGGAACGGCAGCGGGCGCAGCCGGGGTCCAGCAGGAGACAGGGCCGGACGACGCGGATTTGATGGTGGTGATCACCCAATCAAGGGACATGCTGGATGTGCGGTGGGCTCGGACGTCATGCTGTTGCGACAGTATCTGCGGAATACAGTGGCCCGCATCACTGAGACAGAGACCCGCATCTCTGGCGTGGAGGAAGATGTCACAGCCCTGAAGCAGAAGGTGGCGAACATGGAAAACATTCAGAAGGGCCTTGCACTTCGGGTCGAGGATGCAGATGGGCGGGCCAGGCGAAACAACCTGCCCTTTGTTGGCTTTCTGGAGGGCTGTGAGAATGGCAATATGGAGCGCTTCCTCATGCAATGCCTAAAACGTTGTCTTCCCCCAACACCATGTCCCAGTGCTTCGTCGTGGAGCGGGCCCACAGGGCGCTCGTTCAGAAGCCCCCGGTGGGAGCCTGCCCAAGGACAGTGATTGCAAAACTCCTGAAGTACCACGACTGTGGAGGTATATTGCAGCAGACCCAGGCTAAGGAACCACTGCTGTACGACAATCACTGCATCCTGATCTTCCCAAATTACACATGACTAGCGCAGCAGCAACACCAGTCGTTCATGGCCGCCAAAGCCCGCCTGAGAGACCTCAAGCTGCCATATGCCCTATTGTTCCTGGCTCACCTGCAAGTAGTGTTCCAATCGCGCACCCACTTCTTTGATACTCCGGAGGCGGTATTTAAATTGACAGATGAATTAGTACGAGTGAGGGTGCATACTCCCCCAGGGCTGGAGTCGGACTCCTCTCAGAGTGAGGCGCCATTGAAGGGTTCCTGAGGGCAACATCGGAGAGGGAACAGACGATCTAGATCCCGGCGTTGCTCCGTGTCTTGCGGAGCCTCTCCCTGAGGAGGCACTGCTCCTGAACAGCAGACGGTGGATCCTTGATTCTTGCTGTCAGAATGGTGCTGAGGACTTCCTTTGCTTGAACTGAATGAATGCTTGATCTGGGTGGTGGAGAGAGTTGCTATGTGGGCTGTTTCCCCTTCAGTTTGACACTTGTGGGGGGTGGGCACGAAGAGTAATGGGCTGTCAATTGGGAATCCATTGGCGGGGGCGGCTCTCGGACCCCCATTGGGAGCGGACTGCCAACCCCGCCGCAACAGGTACTTCAGTGTTTTTGAGGTATGGGGTGGGGGTGGGGGCGTGTTGGGGGGGAAGGGACTGTTTTAGTTCTCAGGTTATGCATCCATTGTTTGGGGGACTTTTAGATTGAGAGTCCATGATGACCATTTGTAGCACAAGAATACACAAAAGTGGGCTGCCCCTTGAATCAATTCCTTTGTGTATCTACAGAGTTCTGTAGAGATGCACTACCAGTGGGGGCATCTCATAAAAAGTTACGGACTGGCCTCACACACCGCCTGGTGTCATGCTTCATCATCGGCTGTCCTCGCCCTCCAAAAACTTGGTTTGATAGAGGGCGGGCATACACCTGGAGACAGGGATGCACTTTTAAATCTAAGTGATGGCCGTGGGGGAGTGATAAGTGCATTAAAAACCATTACATTAGTCCATGTGCTATGTTTATTCAAATGGTAAATGCATGGTGGCCAAAAACTAAGTGGACGGTGGTATGGGATATTATTCTCCCTTCACCGTATTAAATGCCGTCGACATGTTTCTGCTGCGGTGTCCCCAAAGGTTACGTAGCATTCTTCAGGACCTAAAAGAAGAGGGGGGCATGGAAGGGGGTATATACCCTCTGTATCCACTTCCTTTTAACTAGTGAAAATGGAAGGAAAATCATGTCGCTAGATCAGGGGAGGGGTTTGTGGTTAAAAACACAATGTAAATGGATATTTCCCTCTTGGTGTAGTACCACTAAGAGTAACTCTGTAGAGAAAGGAAAACAAAAACAAAGCATACAAACCAAACCGTGTGAGAATGTAAACAAGTAGTTTATAGACATCATCCATCCCGCGTCATACCTATAGCGCGCGTGGTGGTGTGAAGTGGTCTTTATGAGACACCGGCAGGTACTCTTACTGTTAAAAAATGGTTGTAGGCCAACTCTTACCCTGTATTTCTACCCTAAACCTCCATGGGAGGGTTGAGGTGGAAGGACCTACTTAGACTTTCTGTAGGACACAACACATACACTGAGTAACGCAAGCACGGCCATAGTTGTACAAGCCTGTCGGGATGTCCAGCATGACAATTGGGAGACGGGTGACCCCTGGTGCCCTATGCATAGCTAGTTGTAACGTTCACGGGGTCCTAGACAAGATTAAACGGAGGCCATACTTCACTATGCCAAACGAGCGGGCCGATGTGCTTCTGCTACAAGAAACACATTTAATGGGTACAAAGGCCCTGTGTCGGCAGAGATACGGGTACCAGCACGTCTTCCACTCAGGCTTCAGACAGGGTTCGATGGGAGTAGCAATATTGATTCACCGCAGGGTCCCCTATATACATGAGAAGCATTGGTCGGACACCCAAGGGCGATACATTTTTATTCAGGGCAAAGTGGGGGAGGACACTCTAACTTTGGGCAGCGTATATGCTCCCCCGCTATTGCAATGGAACTTAGTGGAGAGACTCCTTAACCTCTGGGGAGATATGCCGGACACTCTCTCGGTAGTGGGTGGGGACTGGAATGACGTGATGGAACAGGACCTTGACAGATGGAAGAGTGGGGGTGCGGTAGATAACGGTCCCCTTATGAAACTACACTCCCAGGTGACAGACTCCATTGGGTTGACACCTGGAGGCACTTACATGGCTCCAGTAGAGATTATACCTACTTTTCTGTGACACATGGGTCCTTCTCAAGACTTGATTATCTCTTTGTTCCTAGGGGGATAACGCACAGGGTGGAGTCGGCTGACATTCTGCCCAGGGGCCTGTCGGATCATTCACTGGTAACACCTACCTTTTGGGTTGGTCCGGGACGGCAGCCACTCCGATGGCGTTTGTCGGTGTAGCATTTACAGAAAGATAACTACAGGGAGCACCTAGCGGAAGCGATAAATCACTATCTAGCTGCAAATGTGGGGTCAGTCCCGTCCCCAGCAGTACTGTGGGAGGCGTTAAAACCTACGTTACGAGGGGTGGATATTTGTTGGAGTGTGGTGGCGCGTAGGGAGTCAAAGACAGAATTGGTGCGTCGGAAGGCGGATGTAGAGGCGCTGGAATGCAGGAGTCGAGAGGTAGATTGCGGCCCAGTGCGACGGCATTTGATTTTAGCTCAGCAATCTCATGCAGCTCTGTTGATGGATGAGGCCCACCAGGCTTGGCTGGCAACGAGAAGTAAGGTCTACCAATGGGGTGACAAATCCAGCAAGATGCTACATCGATTTTTTCAGAGTGCCTTCCATTCCCATGCCCTGCCAAGAGTCCTGGATCTCACGGGGGTGCCCTTATTGAGCCCCCAGCTATTGCAGAAAGCTTCACCACGTACTATGAAGACCTATACGCACCAAAGGAGTGCCTCACTGCCAAGGTTATAGCCAAACTTATAGACGACCTTCCACCTAAGGCCGTATCGGACGGGGTGAGGGACCACTTGGGCAGGCCGCTGACGGAAGAGAAATTGAGTACGGCCCTGGGGGAGCTGAATCCTGGGAAAGCCCTGGCCCGAATAAATTTCCCAGTGAGTTTTAAAAAAAAGTTTTTTGTGCAGCTGGCCCCACACTTTTGTCCGGTTGTGGAGGAGGCACGGGAGCGGGGCTCGCTTCCTCCAGACTGGAGGCACGCGGAGGTTGTGGTGTTCCTCAAACCTGGCAGGCCCCCGGACCAACATGCATCATACCGTCCCATCTCACTCTTAAATGTGGAGGCGAAGGTCCTGGCCAAGGCGCTGGCTAACCGACTTCTTCCACACATTCCCACTCTAGTACATCCGGTCCAGGCTGGGGCGACCCACCACAACATCAGGCGCGCATATGTGGCAGTGACGGCCAGCGGACTGTTGGGGGAGCCAGCGGCGCTCCTATTGGCCGACATGGACAGAGCCTCTGATTCCCTAACTTGTATATATTTATTTGCCCTCCGGTGGAGACTTAATCTCGGCCTAAGATTTCTGGCCTATCTAACGCTGCTGTACACTGATTTGACTGCGTCGATGCGGGTTGGGGGAGCAATTTCTTGCTCTTTTTCTATCCAGTGGGGTACGCGGCAGGGCTGCCCCCTCTCCCCATATCTCTTTGCGCTCGCCATGGAGCCGCTGGTGGCCTGGGTGCGCATGGATGCCCAGCTTAGGAGTTTTGAGTGGGCACTTGGGCACTCGGACAGAATAGCATTATATGCGGATAATGTCCTGTTTTTTCGTACCGCCCTAGACAGGTCGGGCAGGGGCTGCTGCTTATATTACAGATCTTTGGGGAAACCTCGGGATTATACATGAACCCATGCAAATCTACGATATGGGTCCTGCGAGGTCAGCAGAGGCTGGGAGCATGGGCCGCATCAGTTCAACTGGCGGTGGGAGGGTTGAAATATTTGGGGGTCTTCCTGTCGGATGATGCGGCAGTTTCCTGGGAACGTAATCTGATCCAAGTGTGGGATCATACCCTGGAAGATTTTAAGGTCTAGGCCCATATACCCCTGTCTATATATGGTAGGTCGTCCATATTCAAGATGGTGGCGCTTCCCCACCTCCTGTATCAACTGCAAAACCATCCATATCAAAATCCACCCCGATGGATCTGGCAAGTGAACGCAGCACTGGGACAGTTTCTGTGGGAGGGGGGCAGTGTAAGGGTGGCACTGCGCACATGCTTCTTATCTACCTACTCCGGAGGTCTGGCTACATTGGATGTCCTCTCCTACTATCAAGCTTCACATCTGCTGGCCATCAATGAGTGGTGGTATGGAGACAGGGGGGACCCGGCATATGCGGTCGAGCGGCAGCTTATGGGACACCATTCCCTACATACACTGTTGTACTCCTCACCAGTTCGGAGGCCTCTGCCACCGGCCACACGGGTGGTATTCTCCGTCTGGAGACAGGCACTGCGTAGGATGGGGTGGTGGAATACCTTAACTCACGAGACCCCTCTTTGGGGCAATGTACGCCGGCCTCAGCTGGCAGCACTGCAGGGCTTCCAGGGGTGGGACACAATAGGCGTTTTGGTTCTGGGAGATGTTGTGAAGGATCTGACCCTCAAATCATTTCAAGACCTGCAGGAAGAATATGATATGCCGCGAGTCCAATTCTTCTGGTATCTACAGTTTAGGCCTGCCCTTGTCGCCAGCCTGGAAGGCCTGGAGTCGCTCCCTGATTTTAGCCCCATTGAGGCGAAGATCTTCATGGGGGAACGTCCGGACCGCAAGATCTCCCGCATTTACCAAACGTTGGTCGTCCACTGCTCCCCCGACCTGCAGACGCTCAGGCATGCCTGGGAGGCGGATGTAGGTGAACTGGACGAGGAAGACTGGGCTGAGGCTCTAGCGAGCCTGTGAGGGGCAGCAATAGCAACACGCTTGCGGTTAGTGCAGTTTAAATATCTACACAGAGTGTACTTTACCAGGAAGCGCCTGTGGAAGGCAAGATTGATTGCATCACCTGAGTACCTCCGCTGCCAACAGGAGGAGGGTACGCTCCTACATACGGTCCGGGACTGCCTCTCACTACATAGATTCTGGAGGGGAGTATACTCTTGCTTATCGAAGGGAGCTCCCCTGTACACCGCGTCTGGCCCTACTACTCATCATAGAGGGAGTGGGGGGGGGGGTAATCGTTACAAGCGACACCTCCTGCTATTAGGTCTCACACTAGCGAAAAGAGACATTGTTAAGGCCTGGAAGGTGCCCTGGGCTCCGTCTGTGGCACATGGAAAAATGGGCTAGATTTCTGTATGGGGTTCGAACAACCTGTGTTTTTGGCCAGGGGATGCCCGCGCAAACACTACAAGATATGGTGCAGGTGGGCAAATTACAAGGCGCTAGACCTGGACCCGCCACGGGAGACGGAGGCATGCTTGCCGGACTGATAAGTATACATTTCTCATGTTTGAACAGCGGCGGGGCGGGACGACCCGGAGGGACTGCGATTTCTGGGTGTGCGGTTGTGAAGTGGATGGCTGTATGTGACATGTGCGCGATCTGGGGGGAGGTGTGTGTGGGGGGGTTGTTCTAATAGGATTTGTTTATTGATCATAAAAGTCAAAAGTCAAAGTCTATTTAATGTATATTTGAGATGTGCAGGGCCCTGCAATCTATTCGAAGCTTGACAAATAAAATGTGTTTTAAAAAAAAATGCCAGTAATCTGCTTTTAAAATGAATGAATTATTTAGAGCATAACTGTTCTTACTTACATCCTGCAGTTAGCACAATATGCTCATTGCATGGAGCCTGATGTTGTTACATTTGTTTTTCGCAAATAATCTGCCCTTGCTGTTTGCATATCGTTTTGAATTCCAAGCTGATTTTCCTACACGGCCTGTGCTGGGCTCTTGGCTGTCGAGCTCATTTACTGTGAATGCTTGTTGTTGTAGATGCGCCTAGGGGACAGTGAAAATCCACTACTTTTCTCTTTAACGTTATTTTATTTTATGTATTTATTTTATTTGAAAAGTTTTATAAAGTGCGAACATGACCCTTGAGGGTATCAGAGTGCTGTACAAAGTGTTGGCTCTTGTCTTTTCAGTGATATGACCACCGAAGGCCCTGCTTTTATATTAAAAACAGAGCTTTGGACTATACCGTTTGCAGCTGAAAGGCAATGTTTCTCTCCATGTGTTCCCATACCTGGCATGTCACACAGTTTGGTGCTTACTTTCCCTCCATGTTAAAGAACAGTAGATGTTTCAGCACCCAGGCTAATGTGCTGCACAGCTAAAATACTTATAAGGTCCCAAAAGCAAGAACAATTGCATTGCAAATGCTTGTTATTTATGCCATGCTGAATTTGCTACTTAACTGTATTTTTATTTATGCCATGATGAATTTGCTTTCTAAGTGTATTTTTATTTTTCTCATGCTTAGTTTGCTGCCTAAGTGAAAGTTTTCTTTCACTGTTGATTTGTTAGTTTGCATTTTTTCTTCTTTCTATTGTCCTTATGTTAAAGGACGATGTTTATTACCATTTTACCTGGTTTGATATTTTCTAAGGAGAGGTTGGGGCAGATTTACAATATGTGGCGCATCCCTGCATATCAGCAGGGATGCGCCACTTTTTGTGCGCCTTGCCTCCGCCACCACTGATGCGCCGCATTTACAATGCGGTGCACCATGGGGCAAAAACGGCACAGTTGCGTGACGCATCTTTGGCATAAAGGCGGCGCATTGCTGGAGTTGCGTCGCAAGCGCGACGCAGCTCCAGCAATGCTCTGGGGGGCCCTATCTTGTTAATGCTGCGTCGATCCTTACGCCTGCTTCAAGCAGGCGCAGGGTTTTGACGCAGCATGGGCCCCAAAGTGACTGCACCATGGTGCATCTTTTGCGCCGCGGCTGCGTCACAAAAGTGACACAACGGCGGCATAAAAGAGGCGCAAGGGGCTTGTAAATCTGCCTGAGATGTTTTGTGACTTGAGTTGTTGCTATGCATCCTGCCCTTAGTTACCAGCTCCCTGCTGCTCAGCCAGTGTGAGTGCCCTGTCATGGACGGCTGGTGAGTGCCAGGTGTGGATGGATGCCACTTGGACCGAGCAGCAAGGATGCTGCTCCTGGCGGGGCTATTTACTTTCTTACTTCTTACCAGTAGCTAAGTCTTACCTTACTCATTAAACCGTATTAAAATCTACAATACTGGCTAACTGAATACTTTCCTACAAGTGCCTATCTTTGAATACAACAGTACCCTATGCTTGGGGTGTGATTGCACTAGGTTCCAAGAAGTGGCTGTGCTAGAACTTCAGCTAGTGTTAAAGTGAGGCATGGTTACATTTTGCATTATTTATTCACATTTTGGCTGAGTGCAGTTGGTGAGAATAGCTCCCCATCCCCCCAGGAATGTACAGAAGATGCCCCGTGTTCAGATTTCTAAACCATGCCCCGGTGACAGCTCTAAAACATGACACCGCGTTTCTGCTTCTTTATTCCAGAGAGCGGCATCTCTGCCAACCCTGATAAGACCCAAGGCCGCTGCACGGCAGGGGGCTCCTGACAGAAATCTTTGATGTATGTTTCTGAGATTTAAAAAACAACAGGCTTCTGTTTTAAGAGTACGTACTAGTTTTGCAGCTGGAGCCGGCGTGTCCTTTCGCACAATTTAAAACGGAATCGAAAGTAGCCTTTCATTTTCCTGCCGTTGTGACTTGCGAGGGCTTTCGCATGAGGAAGAAGTCCAGGCCAGCAGGTAAGAGTCTTGAGACTTCATTGGAAAAACTTTAATTAAAAGGTAAAGCGAGGGGCAGTAAGGTTGTCGCGGTTGGAGTTTGATGAGAAAACGAGCACTTTTAAACGAACATAAAAGCCTGCTTCCAGACACAGTGGTCGAAGTGGGCGGGAACGGCAGGGCATACTTCTTCAATTCCTAGGATTCCGTTCCCCTACTTTTCAATTTTCAATATGCGTCCCGGGACGAAATCGCCATCGCCTATAAATAAATCTTGGCGTTCCTGGAGTTCGAGGACGGGCGGCAGGGAAGTAACAGGACTCTGGGCCATATTATCAAGAAAGGTCGAACCTGCCGCTAAAGCGGCGATAATGGGCTTGATAATATGCCCTTGTGAATGCCCATAGCAGCCCAGCTTCTTGGTGTTAACCTGGGCTGCTATGCGAATTCACAAGGGCATATTATCAAGCCCATTATCGCCGCTTTAGCGGCAGTTTCCTGCTGATAAAAGTGGCGATAATGTATCGCCCTTTCTTGATAAAATGGCCCCTGTCTTTTCCTTATTGCCCAGAAAAGAAATATACAGTGTCCACTTCTGCACTGCTGCTTCAGCCCCCCCCCCCCCTTCACTCTTTCCTTCTTCCCTCTCTTTCTGTCTAGCAGTTCCTCTCTTACTGAAAACCGTGACTTCAAGACAGGGTTCTCACTCTCTTTCATCTCCTTTATTTTATTTGCTCCTCTGTGAAATGGATCCAAAAAAAGAAATACCCATATACATTAGTATCACGTTTACAGAGTTTGCCAGTGAAGCGCTATTCTTGTTTTCTTGTCTTTGTTTTTCCTGGGCTTGCAACTAGTGCCCCAATCCTGCAGGTTCTGCAATGTGAGGATTGGAACACAAAATGTGTACTGCGGCTCTGCGTCCAGGGATGTGGTCTTTTTACCACACTGCTTACGTTTTGTAAGGATATAAGCAATGGACATTGAAATGGGTCCATCAGGGCCCTGTAGTCATGCCCTTAACGTTTTAGGCAAAAGCACTCACTGATTTCTGAATAGTTAGTGTAAAAGCGCTAAGGTAACTAGTTGTTCCTGCTTACATTTCACATGGTTTTCTAAATTTTGCATTCCCTATGAGTGTTTGCCTTTTCCAGGCTGTTGTTACTTTTTTTTGTAGGCCACATATTGCTCTTGTCTAGTGCGTCATTTAAATTGAGCCGCATCCAGGTGTTTGTAGCTGGCAAAAATTGGGTTGTAGTTGAAGGCAGTGTGAGCTTTTCTTAGTGGGGAAGTATGGTGTTTAGTGGGGGAGAAGATGTGGCACTATGGCCAGAGCTGCTGAATTTGGACCTGGGGAACCAGGTTCAGCCTTAATTACCAGTCCACCAGACCACTCTCCTGAGAGAGCACAATCCCATGCTAGACCTTAGAAGACATCACAAGACCTTAGAAGCCCTGGTGTCTTAGCACCAGCAGGTGGGCCCTAGCATGACAAGTGTGGTTTAACCTTCAAGGCTTGTCCACCACAATGCATACTGAAGTTCACCTCCAGTCTCGCGGGCAGACCTATGAAGCAGCACACCCTAGAACAACAGTGACTCTGTCACTGAGGTTACAGGTCCCTTGAGAAGGGCCAGCTCTAGGGCAGAGGAACCGGTGTGACCGCACCGGGTGCTGACTTTGGTGGAGGCATTATGTTTGCAAGTATATTAAGGATTTAAAAGCGCTTGCTACCTCCTCTCTGACCTACAGCAATTTTCGGCCACAATAAAAATGTCATGATGACTCTGGTGTTTAATGTTCTTCCTCGAGGGAGATCGGAACTTTGTCTAGTGGAAGTTGTGACGCATGGAAAGGTAGCTCAGAGGGTTAATGTGCCTGCTGCAAAGAACATACTGATCACAAAGTGCACATAATGTAAATAGGTCAATGGGCTACTGCTTTTGTCAGAGAGATCCTTTTGTTACTTGCAGTTTATAAGTTAAAATCTTAACATAGAACAGTGAGCTTTTAACTTTTATCTAAGAGCTGCATACAAACTGCAAGGTATAAATTAAAGTGTTATGTTTTTTCCCCTAATCTTTGATCATCCCAATGTTGCAAAAAGTGTTCTTTTGGACAGACATCAATTCTGATTATTAAAGAGAACCCCCAACCATGGTATTATGTTTTAAATTCTGAATTTGTTTTCTCCAGACCAATCACTATTAAACTATACAGCCTACTAGTATGGTTGTCATGGGACTCCTACACCATGTAGTCCTTAGTCTTATGTAACATTTTCTATACAGTGATTTACACACATATTGATTGTCTCTGTGTAATGTGTGTGATGTAAAGTGCTCTGACACCCTACACTGATATGAGTGGTGGTGTAAATCAAATTAAATGCATCTGAGAGAGAGTGTGGCTATGGAAACTTGAGGGGCACTGTTAAAGGGTGGTAGTGAGAGAATCCATGGCAGAGGTGGTCATTGGGGGGCAATAACAAACATTAATGCACAGGCCACCACCAGTGCTAAGGCCAGCACTGCCCTTGAGGCCAGTCTGCCTCACCCATAGGGACCTCCATTGGCCTTGTTTCAGCAGTAGTAGCTGCAACTCACCAGGGATTGGCAATGCAGGATTTGCACTCGCACGAAATTAAGTTTGCAAACTTCACAGTCTCTCTGCTTCATGCACAAGCACTTTTAACATGTGCTGCTAGCTGTGGGGCCACTTGAATTAATTATGCAGCAAAGGAGGACAAAATTATGCTGCAGTGTTGACTACATTATGCATTAAAAAAAGGCTGCAGCGTAATGCAGTATATTTTCTGATATTTTATTATTTTGACATGTGTACAGATGCTAACAGTCTCTAGAATGAGTTTTCCTTTTTAGTACCAGTGTAACATACAAATGCAGCAGTGAGAAAGGTAATCAGTCAACCTTTGCAATAAGCCATCCACTCCGTAGCAACACACGTCACATGTTTTAGTAACCTTTGATACGTTTGAGCTTTAAACAATTTATTAGTTTAAATGGTCAGATCATGCAGCTGATCTAGCATTGTGGGGCAAATACGGCAGAGCCATAATTATATAAAAAACATTTGCAAACTAGGATATTTTGCCATTCATTTTTGAACTGCTGTTGTGGAAAAAGGGAGAAGTGCTGATGACAGAAACTCCTGGCCTGGCTTGTGCTTCCACATTTTATCGTATTTTGGACATTCTGATATTAGAAGCATATCCCACTTTGTGAATGTATTTTAATGTCAAAAACTCATTATAACCTCAAATAATCATGTGTATCCATTGGTTGATTAAACTGAAAAGTGAAATGCCAAACAAATACTAAAAATTGGGATGTGTGCGCATTCTAGCCACATCTCTGGCTCCGCCCGCTGATCCAATCCTTGGTTATTCCCTCCCTCTGATTCTCCGCCCACAGTTCCCCTACTTTTTTCCCCCACTTCGACCACTGTCCAGACACCTGTATTGCTTTGTTCTTTCCGACAAAGTGACACTGAGACTGAGTCAAGGAGAAATAACTTTGTGAAACTGTGCACGCTGCTCTGACCTGTGTCCGGCAGAATCACCTATTCTGAGAGCTCTTATCAGGAGTCTCCGCCCCATGGTTCAGTGAGCCTAGCTGTGCGGAGCATTCTCTCTACTGTACCTTTCCATCTTTAGCAGGAGCTTCCGAGAGCTCTCAGGATGTTCCCTTTCTGTGACATCAGGATGTGCCCTCATTCAGGCTGGTGTGACATCAGGATGAGCTCTTACCCAGGCAGGTGTGATATCAGAATGCGCTCTTATCCAGTCAGGTGTGATATCAGGATGAGCTCTTATCCATGCAGGTGCGATATCAGAATGTGCTCTTATCCAGACTATTGTGATATCAGAATGTGCTCTTATCAAGGCTGGTGTGATGTCAGAATGTGCTGTTATCCAGTCAGGTGTGATATCAGAAGGTGCTCTTATCAAGGCTGGTGTGATATCAGAATGTGCTCATATCCAGACTATTGTGATATCAGAATGTGCTCTTATCAAGGCTGGTGTGATATCAGAATGTGCTGTTATCCAGGCAGGTGTGATATCAGAAGGTGCTCTTATTGAGGCTGGTGTGATATCAGAATGTGTTCTTATACAGGCTGGTGTGATATTAGAATGTGCTCTTATTCAAGCAGGTGTGATAGCAGGATGAGCTCTCATTCAGGCTGTTGTGATATCAGAAGTTGCTCTTATCCAGGCGTGTGTCATATCAGAATGTGCTCTCATCCAGGCTGGTGTAATAGCAGGATGTATTCTTATCCCGGCAGGTGTGGAATCAGAATGTGCTCTTATCGAGGCTGGTGTGATATCAGAATGAGCTCTTATCCAAGCAGGTGTGATATCAGGATCTTCTCTTATCCAGGCAGATGTGATATCAGAATGTTCTCTTATCGAGGCTGGTGTGATAGCAGGATGTGCTCTAATTCAGGCAGATGTGATATCAGGATGAGCTCTTATACAGACAGGTGTGATATAAGGATGAGCTCTTATCCAGGCAGGTGTGATATCAGGATGAGCTCTTATCCAGGCAGGAGTGATATCAGGATGAGCTCTTTTCCAGGCAGGTGTGATAATAGAATGTGCTCTTATCCCAGCAAAAGTGATATCAGAAGGTGTTCTTATCCCGGCAAAAGTGATATCCGGATGTGCTCTTATCAAGGCTGGTGTGGTAGCAGGATGTGCTCTTACCCAGGCAGTTGTGATATCAGAATGTGCTCTCATCCAGGCTGGTGTGATAGCAGGATGTTCTCTTATCCAGGCAAGTGTGATATCAGAATGTGCTCTTATCCAGGCAGGTGTGATATTAGGATGTGCTCTTATCCAGGCAGATGTGATATCAGGATGTGCTCTCATCCAGTCTGGTGTGATAGCAGGATGTGCTCTTATCCAGGCAGGTGTTATATCAGGATGTGCTCTTAACTAGGCATGTAAAATCAGAATGTGCTATCATCCAGGCTGGTGTGATATCAGAATGTGCTCTCATCCAGGCTGGTGTAATATCAGAATGTGCTCTTATCCAGGCAGGTACAATATCAGAATGTGCTCTTATCCAGGCAGGTGTGATATTAGGATGTGCTCTTATCCAGGCAGATGTGATATCAGGATGTGCTCTCATCCAGTCTGGTGTGATAGCAGGATGTGCTCTTATCCAGGCAGGTGTGATCGCAGGATGTGCTCTTATCCAGGCAGGTGTGATATCAGAATGTGCGCTCATCCAAGCAGGATGTGCTCTCATTCAGTTTAGTGTGATGTGCCCTCGCCAAGGAAGATGTGATATCAGGATGCACCCTTGTCCGGACTTGTGTGTTATCAGGATGTGCTCTTTTCCAGGCTGGTATAACATCAGGATGTGCTCTTATCCAGGCAGGTGTGATATTAGGATGTGCTCTTATCCAGGCAGATGTGATATCAGGATGTGCTCTCATCCAGGCTGGTGTGATAGCAGGATGTGCTCTTATCCAGGCAGGTGTGATATCAGGATGTGCTCTCATCCAAGCAGGATGTGCTCTCTTTCAGTTTAGTGTGGTGTGCCCTCACAAGGAAGATGTGATATCAGGATACACCCTTGTCCGGACTTGTGTGCTATCAGGATGTGCTCTTTTCCAGGCTGGTGTAACATCAGGATGAGCTTTTATCCAGGCAGATGTGATATCAGAATATGCTCTCATCAAGGTTGATGTGATAGCAGGATGTGCTCTTATCCAGGCAGATGTGATATCAGAATGTGCTCTTATCCAGGCAGGTGTGATATCAGAATGTGCTCTTATCCTGTCAAAAGTGATATCAGAATGTGCTCTTATCCTGACAAAAGTTTTATCAGGATGTGCTATCATCCAGGCAGGTGTGATAGCAGGGTGTGCTCTTATCCCGGCAGGTGTAATATCAGAATGTGCTCTTCTCCAGGCTGATGTGATAGCAGGATGTGCTCTAATCCAGGCAGGTATGATATCAGAATGTGCTTTCATCCAGGCTGGTGTGATAGCAGGATGTGCTCTTATCCAGGCAGGTGTGATATCAGAATGTGCTCTCATCCAAGCTTGTGTAATATCAGCAGGAGTTCTTATCCAGGCAGGTGTGATATCAGAATTTGCTCTTATCCAGGCAGGTGCGATATCAGAATGTGCTCGCATCCAGGTTGGTGTGATAGCAGGATGGGCTCTTATCCAGGCAGGTGTGATATCAGAATGTGCTATCATCAAGGCTGTTGTGATATCAGGATGTGCATTCATCCAGGCAGGTGTGACATCAGGATTTGCTCTCATCCAGGCTGGTGTGATATCAGGATGTGCTCTTATCTAGGCAGGTGTGATATCGGAATTTGCTCTCGACAAGGCTGTTATGATATCAGGATGTGCTCTTATCTAGGCAGGTGTGATATCAGAATGTGCTATCATCCAGGCTGTTGTGATATCAGGATGTGCTCTCATCCAGGTAGGTGTGATATCAGGATGTGCTCTTATCCAGGCTGGTGTGATATCAGAATGTGCTATCAACCAGGCTGTTGTGATATCAGGATTTGCTCTCATCCAGGCTGGTGTGATATCAGGATGTGCTCTCATCCATGCTGGTGTGATAGCAGAATGTGCTCTTATCTAGGCAGGTGTGATTTCAGAATGTGCTCTCGTCCAGGCTGTTGTGATATCAGGATGTGCTCTTATCCAGGCAGGTGTGATATCAGGATGTGCTCATATCCAGGCTGGTGTGATATCTGAATGTGCTCTTAGGCAGGCAGGTACGATATTAGAATGTGCTCTTATCCAGGCAGGTGTGATATAAGGATGTGCTCTTATCTATGCAGGTGTTATAGCAGGATGTCCTCCAGACAGTTGTGACAGCAGGATGTGCTCTCACTCAGTTTAGTGTGTTGTGCCCTCACCAAGGAAGATGTGATATCAGGATGCACCCTTGTCCGGGCTTGTGTGTTATCAGGATGTGCTCTTTTCCAGGCTGGTGTAATATCAGGATGAGCTCTTATCCAGGCATGTGTGATATCAGAATATGCTCTCCTCCAGGCTGGTGTAATAGCAGAATGTGCTATTATCCAGGCAGGTGTAATATCAGAATGTGCTCTTATCCTCGCAAAAGTGATATCAGAATGTGCTCTTATCCTGGCAAAAGTGATATCAGGATGTGCTATCACCCAGACAGGTGTGATAGCAGGATGTGCACTTATCCAGGCAGGTGTGATATCAGTATGTGTCCTCATACAGGCTGGTGTGGGATGTGCTCTTATCCAGGCAAGTGTGATATCAGAATGGGCTCTTATCCAGGCAGGTGTGATATAAGAATGTGCTTGCATCGAGGTTGGTGTGATAGCATGAATGGCTCTTATCCAGGCAGTTGTGATATCAGAATGTGCTATCATCCAGGCTGTTGTGATATCAGGATGTGCTCTCATCCAGGCTGGTGTGATCGCAGGATGTGCTCTTATCCAGGCAGGTGTGATATCAGAATGTGCGCTCATCGAAGCAGGATGTGCACTCATTCAGTTTAGTGTGATGTGCCCTCGCCAAGGAAGATGTGATATCAGGATGCACCCTTGTCCGGACTTGTGTGTTATCAGGATGTGCTCTTTTCCAGGCTGGTGTAACATCAGGATGTGCTCTTATCCAGACAGGTGTGATAATAGGATGTGCTCTTATCCAGGCAGATGTGATATCAGGATGTGCTCTCATCCAGGCTGGTGTGATAGCAGGATGTGCTCTTATCCAGGCAGGTGTGATATCAGGATGTGCTCTCATCCAAGCAGGATGTGCTCTCTTTCAGTTTAGTGTGGTGTGCCCTCGCCACGCCAAGGAAGATGTGATATCAGGATGCACCCTTGTCCGGGCTTGTGTGTTATCAGGATGTGCTCTTTTCCAGGCTGGTGTAATATCAGGATGAGCTCTTATCCAGGCATGTGTGATATCAGAATATGCTCTCCTCCAGGCTGGTGTAATAGCAGAATGTGCTCTTATCCAGACAGGTGTGATAATAGGATGTGCTCTTATCCAGGCAGATGTGATATCAGGATGTGCTCTCATCCAGGCTGGTGTGATAGCAGGATGTGCTCTTATCCAGGCAGGTGTGATATCAGGATGTGCTCTCATCCAAGCAGGATGTGCTCTTTTTCAGTTTAGTGTGGTGTGCCCTCGCCACGCCAAGGAATATGTGATATCAGGATGCACCCTTGTCCGGACTTGTGTGTTATCAGGATGTGCTCTTTTCCAGGCTGGTGTAACATCAGGATGAGCTTTTATCCAGGCAGATGTGATATCAGAATATGCTCTCATCAAGGTTGATGTGATATCAGGATGTGCTCTTATCCAGGTAGATGTGATATCAGAATGTGCTCTTATCCAGGCAGGTGTGATATCAGAATGTGCTCTTATCCTGGCAAAAGTGATATCAGAATGTGCTCTTATCCTGGCAAAAGTTTTATCAGGATGTGCTATCATCCAGGCAGGTGTGATAGCAGGGTGTGCTCTTATCCCGGCAGGTGTAATATCAGAATGTGCTCTTCTCGAGGCTGATGTGATAGCAGGATGTGCTCTAATCCAGGCAGGTGTGATATCAGAATGTGCTTTCATCCAGGCTGGTGTGATAGCAGGATGTGCTCTTATCCAGGCAGATGTGATATCAGAATGTGCTCTCATCCAGGCTGGTGTAATATCAGGATGAGCTTTTATCCAGGCAGATGTGATATCAGAATATGCTCTCATCAAGGTTGATGTGATAGCAGGATGTTCTCTTATCCAGGTAGATGTGATATCAGAATGCGCTCTTATCCAGGCAGGTGTGATATCAGAATATGCTCTTATCCTGGCAAAAGTGATATCAGAATGTGCTCTTATCCTGGCAAAAGTTTTATCAGGATGTGCTATCATCCAGGCAGGTGTGATAGCAGGGTGTGCTCTTATCCCGGCAGGTGTAATATCAGAATGTGCTCTTCTTGAGGCTGATGTGATAGCAGGATGTGCTCTAATCCAGGCAGGTGTGATATCAGAATGTGCTTTCATCCAGGCTGGTGTGATAGCAGGATGCGCTCTTATCCAGGCAGATGTGATATCAGAATGTGCTCTCATCCAGGCTGGTGTAATATCAGGAGGAGTTCTTATCCAGGCAGGTGTGATATCAGAATTTGCTCTTATCCAGGCAGGTGCGATATCTGAATGTGCTCGCATCCAGGTTGGTGTGATAGCAGGATGGGCTCTTATCCAGGCAGGTGTGATATCAGAATGTGCTATCATCCAGGCTGTTGTGATATCAGGATGTGCATTCATCCAGGCAGGTGTGATATCAGAATTTGCTCTCGTCCAGGCTGTTGTGATATCAGGATGTGCTCTTATCTATGCAGGTGTGATATCAGAATGGCTATCATCCAGGCTGTTGTGATATCAGGATGTGCTCTCATCCAGGTAGGTGTGATATCAGGATGTGCTCTTATCCAGGCTGGTGTGATATCAGAATGTGCTCTTATCTAGGCAGGTGTGATTTCAGATTGTGCTCTCGTCCAGGCTGTTGTGATATCAGGATGTGCTCTTATCCAGGCAGGTGTGATATCAGGATGTGCTCATATCCAGGCTGGTGTGATATCTGAATGTGCTCTTAGGCAGGCAGGTACGATATTAGAATGTGCTCTTATCCAGGCAGGTGTGATATAAGGATGTGCTCTTATCCATGCAGGTGTGATATCAGGATGTGCTCTCATCCAGGCTGGTGTGATAGCAGGATGTCCTCCAGACAGTTGTGACAGCAGGATGTGCTCTCACTCAGTTTAGTGTGTTGTGCCCTCACCAAGGAAGATGTGATATCAGGATGCACCCTTGTCCGGGCTTGTGTGTTATCAGGATGTGCTCTTTTCCAGGCTGGTGTAATATCAGGATGAGCTCTTATCCAGGCATGTGTGATATCAGAATATGCTCTCATCCAGGCTGGTGTAATAGCAGAATGTGCTATTATCCAGGCAGGTGTAATATCAGAATGTGCTCTTATCCTCGCAAAAGTGATATCAGGATGTGCTATCATCCAGATAGGTGTGATAGCAGGATGTGCACTTATCCAGGCAGGTGTGATATCAGTATGTGTCCTCATACAGGCTGGTGTGGGATGTGCTCTTATCCAGGCAAGTGTGATATCAGAATGGGCTCTTATCCAGGCAGGTGTGATATAAGAATGTGCTTGCATCGAGGTTGGTGTGATAGCATGAATGGCTCCTATCCAGGCAGTTGTGATATCAGAATGTGCTATCATCCAGGCTGTTGTGATATTAGGATGTGCTCTCCTCCAAGCAGGTGTGATATCAGGATTTGCTCTCATCCAGGCTGGTGTGATAGTAGTTTGTGGTCCTATCCAGGCGGGTGTGATATCAGGATGTGCTCTCATCCAAGCAAGTGTGATATCAGTATGTGCTCTCATCCAGGCTGGTGGGATATCAGGATGTGCTCTCGTCCAGGCTGGTGTTATAGCAGGATTTGCTCTTATCTAGGCAGGTGTGATATCAGAATGTGCTCTCGTCCAGGCTGTAGTCATATCAGGATGAGCTCTTATCCAGGCAGGTTTGATATCAGGATGTGCTCTTATCCAGGCTGGTGTGATATCAGAATGTGGTCTTATCCAGGCAGGTACGATTTTAGAATGTGCTCTTATCCAGGCAGGTGTGGTAGCAGGGTATGCTGCTATCCCAGCAGCAGTGATATCAGGATGTGCTCTCACCCTGGCAGGTGTGATATCAGGATGTGCTCTTATCCAGGCAGGTGTGGTAGCAGGGTATGCTGCTATCCCAGCAGCAGTGATATCAGGATGTGCTTTCCTTCAGACATTTGTGACAGCAGGATGTGCTCTCATTCAGTATAGTGTGATGTGCCCTCACCAAGGAAGATGTGATATCAGGATGCACCCTTGTCCGGGTTTGTGTTTTATCAGGATGTGCTCTTTTCCAGGCTGGTGTAATATCAGGATGAGCTCTTATCCAGTCAGGTGTGTTATCAGAATCTGCTCTCATCCAGGCTGGTGTGATAGCAGAATGTGCTCCTATCCAGGCAGGTGTAATATCAGAATGTGCTCTTATCCTTGCAAAAGTGATATCAGAATGTTCTCTTATCCTGGCAAAAGTGGTATCAGGATGTGATATCATCCAGAGAGGTGTTATAGCTGGATGTGCTCTTATCCCGGCAGGTGTGATATCAGAAGGTGCTCTTATTGAAGCTGATGTGATAGCAGGATGTGCTCTAATCCAGGTAGGTGTTATATCAGAATGTGCTTTCATCCAGGCTGGTGTGATAGGAGGATGTGCTCTTATCCAAGCAGGTGTGATATCAGAATATGCTCTCATCCAGGCGGGTGTAATATCAGGAGTGCTCTTATCCAGGCATGGGTGATATCAGTATGTGCTCTCATACAGGCTGGTGTGATAGCAGGATGTGCTCTTATCCAGGCGAGTGTGATATCAGAATGTGCTCTTATCCAGGCAGGTGTGATATCAGAATGTGCTCGCATCCAGGTTGGTGTGATAGCAGGTTGTGCTCTTATCCAAGCAGGTGTGATATCAGAATGTGCTATCCTCCAGGCTGTTGTGAGATCAGTATGTGCTCTCATCCAGGCAGGTGTGAAATCAGGATGTGCTCTTATCCAGGCGAGTGTGATATCAGAATGTGTTCTTATCCAGGCAGGTGTGATATCAGAATGTGCTCGCATCCACACTGGTGTGATAGTAGTTTGTGCTCCTGTCTAGGCAGGTGTGATATCAGAATGTGCTCCTAATCAGGGAGGTGTGATATCAGAATGTGATCTCATTCAGGCTGGTGTGATATCAGGATGTGCTCTTATCCAAGCAGGTGTGATATCAGAATGTGCTATCATCCAGGCTGTTGTGATATCAGAATGTGCTATCATCCAGGCTTGTGTGATAGCAGAATGTGCTCTTATCAAGGCAGGTGTGATATCCGAATGTGCTCTCGTCCAGGCTGTTGTAATATCAGGATGTGCTCTTATTCAGGCAGGTACAATATTAGAATGTGCTCTTATCCAGGCAGAGAGCAGCCTTTACAACATGGGCATTACCACGCGCTGCCATTACTATGCTGTTTTTACAACGCAGTTGTTACAACGACTTGCGCTGGAGGGCGCTGTTGGATAGGGAATAGTTTAATTTTCTATTCCAACACCTTCCCTACTGTAACATGGGCTGGAGTTCGAATAGAAAATGAAAGTATTCCACTATCCAGCGCTTACAGCGCAAGTCGTTGTAACGACTTGCGTTGTAAAAACAGTGTTGTAATGGCGCGCGTGGTAATAGCCCGCGTTGTAGTGTCATACAACCATCCAGGCAGGTGTGATATTAGGATGTGCTCGTATCCAGGCAGGTGTGATATCAGGATGTGCTCTCATCCAGGCTGGTGTGATAGCAGGATGTGCTCTTATCCAGGCCTGTGTGATATCAGAATGTGCTCTTATCCAGGCAGGTGTGATATCAGGATGTGCTCTCACCCTGGCAGGTGTGTTATCAGGATGTGCTCTCATCCAGGCTGGTGTGATAGCAGGATGTGCTCTTATCCAGGCTGGTGTGATATCAGGATGTGCTCTCATCCAGGCTGATGTGATAGCAGGATGTGCTCTTATCCAGGCCAGTGTGATATCAGAATGTGCTCTAATCCAGGCAGATGTGATATCAGGATGTGCTCTCACCCTGGCAGGTGTGATATCAGGATGTGCTCTTATACAGGCAGGTGTGGTAGCAGGGTTTCCTCTCTCCCAGCAGCAGTGATATCAGGATGTGCTCTCCTCCAAATAGTTGTGACACCAGGATGTGCTCTCATTCAGTTTAGTGTGATGTGCTCTCGCCAAGGAAGATGTGATATCAGGATGCACCCGTGTCCGGGCTTGTGTGTTATCAGGATGTGCTCACATCCAGGCAGGTGGAATAGCAAGATGTCCTGTTATCCAGGCCCATGTGATTTGAGGATGTGCTCTCATCCAGGCCCTTGTGATTGAGAATGTGCCCTCATCCAGGCAGGTGTATTAGCAGGATGTGCTCTCATCCAGGCAGGTGTGATATCAGTATGTGCTCTTATCCAGGCAAGATTTATATCAGGGTATGCTCTCACCCAGGCAGGTGCTCTCACCCAGACAGGTGTAATAGCAGGATGTCCTCTCATCCAGGCCCATGTGATTTGCGGACCTGCTTTCATCCAGGCTGGTGTGATATCAGGATGTGCTCCAATTCCAACAGGAGTGATATCAGGACCTGCTCTCATCCAGGCTGGTGTGATATCAGTATGTGCTCTTATCCCGGCAGGAGTGATATCAGGACCTGATCTTGTCCCAGCAGGAGTGATATCAGAACTTGCTCTCATCCAGGCTGGTGTGATATCAGGATGTGCTCTTATCCAGGCTAGTGTGATATCAGGACCTGCTCTCATACAGGCCCTGTGATATCCGGATATGCTCTTATCCTGGCAGGAGTGATATCAGGACCGGCTCTCATTCAAGCTCCTGTGATATCCGGCTGTGCTCTCATCCAGACTGGTGTGATATCACTAGTGTGATTTCAGGAAATGGTCTCTTCAAAGCTTGTGAGACTTCAGGATGTTCTCCTACCCAGGCTAACACATTACGGTGAGAGTCCTGATTTTGCTTTCACCCAAAATGTACATTACTTTATTTTTCTTAGCAGATTTTAAGCCCTGTGTTTAAATCACAATTGGGAAACGGCCTTTACAATGTGGGAGTTAGCATACAGTGCCTTTACCACGCAAATGTTTACTATGGATATGCCTTTACCATGCATGCTTTTGCCACGGATGTTAAGTCTATTTAAGGTAACTATACATATTTGTGTGTGAATGTATGTGTATATACACACAATGAAGGGTTTAAGTTTAGGGGTGGTTAGGGGTTTAGAGAAAGGTAGTGGTAAATGTATTTCAGGTTTAGGGATGGGTAGGGGTATAGGGTGTCAATGCTTTTTTATGGTTTAGGGGTGGGTAAGGGAATTGGATGGTAAGTGTGTTTTTAGGATTTAGGGGTGGGTAGGGGTATCAGGTGGTAAAGGTCTTTTTATGGTTTAGGGGTGGGTATGGGAATTGGGTGGTAAAGGTGTTTTTATGGATCTGTGGTGGCTAAGAGTATTGGGTGATAAGGATATTTTTAGGGTTTGGGGTAGGTAAGGCTATTTGGTGGTAAGAGTAGTTTTAGGGTTTAGGGGTGGGTAAGGGTGATTTAAGAGTTTAGGGATGGGAATGGGTATTGGATAGTGTTTTTAAAGTTTAAGTTTATGGGTGGGTAGGGGTTTAGAGATGAGTAGTGGTAAAGGTATTTTAGGGTTTAGGGATGGGTAGGAGTTTAGCGTGGTTAGGGTATTTTTAGGGCTTATTGGTGGATAGGGATATTGGGTAGTAAAATTTCGAGGTTTAGGGGTGGGTAAGATACTTGGGTGGTAAAGGTGTCTTTAGGGTTTAGGAGTGGGTACGGATAAAGGGTTGTAAGGGTATTTTTGGATTTTGGGTTGGGAAGGGGCATAGGGTGTAGGGGTATATAAAAAACAGGGATTTGGAAGGTCGCGGCACCAAATATGTTTGTATTTATATATAAATATTCACTGAAAAACCATAGGTTTCAGGCACGTTATAGTTAGAAATTAGCATTTAAAAAGCCTTAGAAATTCACAGAAAAAACATAGGTTTCAGGGACGTTATAGTTAGTTGGACATTTCACTCATGCAAAACCATAGAAATTCCCCCTTTATAGTTAGTTCAGCTAACTATAACTCGCACTGCTGATGACGTCACATATTACATCATTCATGACATGGTCAGTGAGATCACTGATGACATCTCAAATGACATCACTGATGATATCATCCAGTGACTGCATGTAAAGTTTAAATATGTTTTATATATATGCCAAGGTGTATTGAAGAATGAGTGGGTGTATAAGTGTCTGGATGAAGGATTTAGTAGGTGCGTGACTGACTGTATAAGTGAGTGATTAAATGTGTCTTACTGAATGCATGGGTTAGTGACTAAACTGTCTGAATGTGTGTATCAGTATGTCTGTTGGTGTGTAAGCTGCTGCATGTGCTGGTCAGTAGCTGCATGAGTGTCTATATGGGTTATTGATTGGTTGCCTGAGTATTTATATGGGAGACTGAGTGTGTGGGTGGGTGGGAGGTGTGTGACTCTGTACATAGATTTGTGAGTGGTTGATTCACTGGATGTATGGGTTCAAGATTGCATGTGGAAACAGTTGTATGGGTGGGTGAGTGTGTGTATGGGTGTGTTGGTGAGAGATTGGATGTTTCCGTGGTACATGTCCAAGTAACTACATATATGAAAGGTAGTGTATGTGAGAGTTGGAGTATATAAATGACTATACGTGAGAGTCAGTGATTTTGAGAGTGTCTGTATGGCTGAGTGTGTACTTGTCTCAGTGATTGTATAAGAGAGCATTAGAAATGGGATCTCTGGTTAGCTAAGGCTTGCGCTAAAGCCAGGCAGTGACCACCACTCTAGTCAGGGCAAGGGAGTTACACACCAAAGATAACTCCTGCTCACCCCCTTGGTAGCTTGACATGAGCAGTCAGGCTTATCACGGAGGCAATGTGTAAAGCGTTTGCGCACGCACACAGCAACAACATACCAGGCACACCACAAAAGGAACTCCACACAAGGTTATATCAAAAATAGCCTTTGTATTAATCACATAATATACATTGTGCCACCTGGCACTAGGTAATATCTACATGGGATTATATACACCTGACAGGGCCCACTCGACCACTGTCAGAACCATCACAAGGTGAACTTAGTAAAAGTAAGACATATCATAACCGTACAACTAGTAATCACTGGTGACCACTAAACTCAGCATCATCCTGTAACATAAACTACATTATGCACAGTATCACATTAGGCGCAAATTACATTCTGCACCAACCTCACCAGCATAAAACACATTATGCAATCATCTCATAAGTCTAAACGCATTAGACCCTAACCTCCTAAGCAACACTCGCATTAGGGGTATAACTCACTGTAGGAAATAATCTCACCAGCATAAACACATTATGCACATAATCTCATCCCCGAACGCATTTAGAGGCATGAATAACTGTAGAGAATCACATTTCCTAATATCACATTAACCACTGACCCCATGACCAACTGGCCTTTTCAAAGGGGCTCAAATGCCCTGCATCCAGAATGTCAGGGCTGCTGCCAATACAGCATAGTTCCAAGTTCACCATTGCACTGGGGCAGCTGAGTGCATCTCACTCCCATCTCTCAAGACATGCCCCCAAAGAACTGTGGCCTAAACGTAGGAGCTGGCACTAAGTGCTGCGCAGCTCTAACTCCAGTGAAGGCCTGGCACCACTGTGCCGCTTCTGTCCCCCTCTGGGACTCTGCCACAAAGATGCCCAACGTTGGAGTGGCCCGCTCTCTTGCAGGCCTACTCAGGCACCGACAATGTGCGTCGCCATTCTGGTGGGGACAGGGGCCCCTCTGTGCCTTTGCCAATCATGTCCCCCCCCCTCGCTGGAGCCACACAGGCTCTGAAACAAGAACATGTCACCCGTTGGAGCGGCCCTCTATCAGGTGGGGCTGCTCATGGAATGGGCACCAACACTGTGCCCAATCGTGGGGCAGCCCGCCCTCTCTCGCATGACTGCCCGGCCCAGCAGGACTGACCAGTCCCCAGCCCCACTCACCGGGCTGCGGTCGGCAGGCTCCCCTCTTCTCGCTCGGCTCCTCTCCCCAGCCACTGCTTCTTCTGTACGTGGGGGTTCCCGTCGCTCACGAGAGCCCCGCTCTGCCATTGGCGGACTCTGTCATCGGAACTCAGGGAGGCGGGGTAGGCTCCCGTCCTCCTCAGCACGCAGCCACACGTCCGTTCACCACACTCGGAGCTTCCCTCAGCTCAGGGGAGCCCCGCTCTGGATTTGCTGACATCCGGCCGGCTGGCAGGCCACGCCCATTTCCCAGGCAGATGTGCCTGACTTCCTGGTCACCGCGCAATCAAGGCGGCCGTTTTCTTCTTCTCCTTTTGTAGTGGCAATGATGGGTAGGCTCCCTCTTCATTAAAAATATAAAGCGGAGTGGGAACCCGCTCAAAGATAACCACATCAGTGGGGTGGGCACCTGCATCTCTGAAACTCGGGGGGGATCCCTATACATGGGATTCCCTCTATGCATTGCCGCGCTGAAAAAGGCCACACGCTCCTTTCCTGGTGAGGAAATTAAAATAAAGCGCTCGCAAGGCACCTGGAGCCCAAGCAATAGGTTCCTCTCAAGATCAAGGGGCAATGCAGGGCCCAGGGAGGCAGCCTCCCTGGGCCCCAGCAGCACGCCCCAGCAGGATCAGCACACCAAAACTGAACAACATCATTTGGTCACTGCCCCTATATTTATATCCCTAATTCCTTGGTCTAAAGTGCAGGGCATGTGGGAACCAGATGCAACTGGTTCAAGGGGGAATTGGAGCACTTTGTTTTGCAAGCTCCTCTTCCCCTTTGTCAGGTGGGCACGTCATCAGACACACCACAGGGTGCGGAGCCAGCATTCACTAGGGCAGGCACCATCCTATTCAGAGTCAGGGGATTACCCCTCCCACTACTCTTAGCCCAGGTGTCCCATTCAGCCTAGCGCGGACTCATCCTGCCCCTCCTGGAGCCATCCACACTTCTCAGCTCCTGTCACTCACAAGCCGGACATGCAATTCACATCAGCCTTCACAAACATACCCTCACTTACAGTGCACATGCCCATCCCCATGGGATGGTCAGACCACTACCTAGTTCATATGTCACTCCAGGGTATAACCCCGGTACGGAGTACAGATCGTTTGGTCTCCCTCAAACGTCCATCGCACAAATTGAACTGGGAACAATTCGATGCATGCCTCTCTGTTACCTGCCCGAGGCATGCTGGTTGACGCCAATGAGGCATCTAGGGTATTCTCCGACTATCTAAAACTAGACCATGGTACAAAGGCGACTTGGCCAATATTCGTAAGAGCTGCAAGAGGCTGGATGTATATGGAGAAGGGATTTTATTCCCGCCGTGAAGGGCATCTACTGGGCGGCGATTAAGAGGTTCCACAAGGTCATTCAACTGGCCCGAGCGGCATTTTTATGGCAATAAAATCCACGAAAGTGATAACCCTGCAAAGAGCGTGTTCTCAATACTCTCTAGTCTTCAATCCCAGTAGACTGCCACTGGGCCAACCATCAAGTCCTATGAGCAGTGCGAGGACCTTGCCACCTTCTTTGTTAGGAAGGTGGATAACATCTACAGGTCCTTCCCAACAACACATAGTAGCGAGCATGCGCACGAGTCCTCAAAAGGCGAATACCTTAGACACCTTTCCGCCTATCCCTGCCGACCAGCTGTGAACACTGTGCAATAAAGTCAAGTCTGGAACTCCAGCAGACCCTCTCAAACCAGACCAATTCAGGAAAGTGCTTCCCACTATCATATCCTCCATGGGTCAGGTGATAAACGGATCACTTGCCACGGCCACCGCGCCCAGGGCATGGAAACAGGCCAAAGTGATACCCCTGCTCAAAAAACCTTCTCTCGACCCTGCCAAGCCAGAGAACTATCATCCTATTTCCTTGCTCCCCTGGGCGGCAAAGATCACTAGGGCCTATGTTAACTCCCTCCTGTCGGACTTTCTGACCAGGAATAACACGCCGGACTCCTCCCAGAACGGCTTCCGACCAGGTCATAGCACAGAGTCTGCTGTGCTGGCTGTGACAGAGCATCTCTGGTCAGCACTAGACACCGGTCAAACGGCGCTGATCCTGCTGGATCTGAGCGCCGCGTTTGACACAGTGTTCCATGCCATACTGCTGCACCACCTGGAGGAGTCAGGAATCACTGCTCTGGTACTGGAGTGACTTGCCTCCTTTCTTCATGAGAGGTCGTTGGTGGTAACAGTCCCTCCATATGCCTCAGGTGAACACCCCATCAAACAATGGGTGCCACAGGGTTCCTCCCTCAGCCCCCTGCTATTCAATCTTTACGTCCAAACCCTGGCCCAGTAGCTAAGAGCAGAGGACTGACCATGGTCTCCTATGCCGACGATACACAGCTGGTGGTGGCGCTCTTGAATAACACCGAGCGGGACGCCCTCAAGTTTCAAGGTGACCTCGCAGCAGTTGCTGAATGAATGACCATCAACTGTCTCCAGCTGAATACCAGCAAGTCGGAGGTACTGCTATTGGGCAAATACCATGGTCAGTGGAGTGAACGCAGGTGGCCCGCAAGCCTTGGTAGTACCCCGCCCCCCCCCCCAAGCAGGTTGTGAAAAATCTAGGGGTGTGGTTAGACTAATCTCTCAACTTCCAAGTCCAAACCAAAAAAGTGCTTTGGACTACTTCGGGGGCTTCGACCCCTATTGGGTTTCTTCAATGCACACACATGACAGCTCAACATTCAGGCGTCTGTAATCTCAAGACTGGACTATGCCTGCTCCCTGTATCCAGGGTCCAATAAGGCTGAAATTCAGAGGCTACAAAGGGCACAGAATGCAACAGCAGGTTTGCGCAGGTCCTGCCCAGTTTCCAACGCCATCCGGCGCCTTCACTGGTTGCCTGTAGCCAGGCGTATTGAGTTCAAGGCTTTATGCATCGCCTTCAAAGCCTTGAAACTGTCCCCCCCTAACATCTTGGCCAACCTCCTGTTTCCTTATGGTCTCTCATGCCATCTTCGCTCACAGATTCAACACCTGGTATTGGTCCCCTGAACATAGAGAGTCCACGCTGGAGGCCGCTCCTTTCGCAGCAGAGTGGTCCTCCTCTGAATGCACTTCCAGTTCACATCCGTGGCCTTAACAACTATCTAGAATTCAGAAAGGCCATTAAAATCACATTTTCCCTGCACCATAGTCATACCCTCAGTCCCACCCTACATGTTAGTTGCTCTGCTGTCAGCGCCGGGGTACCCCTTCGCTGGGGCAGCTGTTGCGCTCTACAAGTTGTGGTAACATAACATAACATAACAGGCAGATAGACACATAGCACACAGAAATGCCAACTTCTAAAAGTGGTATCACCAGTCATTATAAATCTGCACACACCATTGCGCAGCATTTATTCTCACGAGTTTATACATACTAAACTGGACCCTGAGCTCCCCTCACACCAGGAATTACCACAGACACACTTATCCCCAATGCATTCCTATGGGAGGGCAGGCCAACTTCACCAAATGTGCCCCGAGAGTGCACACACTTTACACTGTACCACAGTGCTAAAGTGCCCAGAGGCCGAAAACAACCAACATCATGTCAGAGCTTATGGCAAAAAGTTCAGGGCTGAACCTGCCAAAAAGGGCAAGTCCAACAGAGAGTAAGTATGTGTTAGTATATGGTTGAATAAGTGAGGTGGTGTGTGTATAACTGTATAGCTGAGGAAATGGGAGTGTGATTGATTCTTTGCATGACTGACTAGGTGTGTGAGTAACTCCATGCTTGAATGGCTGTGTGTGAGTGTCTTTATAGGTATATGAGTGCATATGATAGTGTTGTATTGATGAGTGACTGTATGTATGAGTGATTGTATGAGTGAATGAGTAGATGTGTGTCTAGACCTAGGAATCAGTGAGTGTGTATGTAGTAAATGGTATTGGTGTCGATGGTTTCAAAAATGCAGTCTGTATTTTACAGTGAGTGTATCAAACGTTATATTAGACTGTGAGGAGGTGCATCACATTTTGACGTGGATGATGTCATCAGTGATGTCATTTGAGATGTCATCAGGGATGTCATCAGTGATGTCACTGACCATGTCATGAAAGATGAAATATGTGACATCATCAGCAGTGCATTGCAGGGGTGTGAGTTATAGTTATCTGAATTAACTATAACGGGGGAATTTCAATGGTTTTGTATGAGTGAAATGTCCAGCTGACTATAACACCCCTGAAACCTATGGTTTTTTTCAATGAATTTCTAAGGTTTTTTTATATGATAATTCCTAACTATAACCTGCCTGAAACCTATGTTTTTTCAGTGAATTTCAAAGGTTTTTTAAATGATAATTCCTAACTATAACCTGCCTGAAACCTATGTTTTTTTCAGTGAATTCCAAAGGTTTTTTAAATGACAATTCCTACATATAATGTTGACCACTTCCCCATATTTTCAACAAGAAACTAAATCTGCAATGCTACCTAAAAAATCTGGCAATAGTTCCACTTACCACCAACAAATTAACATCAACATTTAACTATTGTAAGAACGTTGAATATGTACTCCGTGAATTACATCCAACTCACACCCATATTTAAAGAGCAATATGTGATAGAGGTTCTAATTATACACTTCCCACAGCCAACAAAATCACAATACCCAGTGCCACCATCACCACAACCACCCCTCAGACCCCCCCAGACCCCTCCCCACTACTACCTCAGAGGCAGCGCAAAACAGGGCAACAGACCTTTCCAAAATAATATATTCCCTCAACAGCACACTAGCTCAATGCACAAAGATGTGGCAACCAAGTATGTATAAGGGAAAGAACTCGAACATTAACAATAATGTACACAACACCAAGATTACCAGTGAAATACTATACACAATTCACTATAGAAACCAAAAACCTTTCCGTGCGTAGATATACCATTAATACGTGTAGTGTATTGAATAGAGGACGCAACCATATTATCTCAGACACATTGGGAATATCTCGGTCATGTAGCTGTGTTGTCCCCCCCCCTTGAAGCAGAAGCGGAGTGAGCTGGTCCAACGTACGCAACGTCAGCGTAAGACTATAAAAGATTAGCCTACACCTTGGGCGTTGTTCACTTCTGCAAAGAGAAGAGACTGCGCCACAGCGAAGGTCCGTACCCTGCCACGTGGCTGCCGCCATGACCACGTGCCTCCTCGATACAGGCCCATTGCAAACTCAGCGTCACAGCACCACAGACTTATGTCTGTATCAACTACTGTCTTCGATCTACACTGCGGACAGCAGGGTTTACAACTTGAATTCAACTTTGGATCTACATTTTTCGTCGATATCTGTGCTGAGTACTGCCTTCAATCTACACTGCGGTCAGTAGAATTGACAACTTGATACCAGTTGCGCATCAGCACTACAGAAAACATTGAATTCAGTCTTGATTTATTTAAAGCAGAGACAATTATACTATGTCCTCAGATTTTGTTAAAGGTTGAACAGTAGGAAATTCAACCTTCATTTATTTAATGCAGAGAGAATTGTACCATATGTCTTCAGATTTTGTTTACATAAGTGACAAAAAGCATTCGTCCATGTCTGTGTCAACAACTGCCTTCAATCTATACTGCAGACAGAAGGGTTCACATTTTGAATTCAGCTTTCCATCTACACTACGGATAGCATTCAAGTTAGCCTTGATTTATGTAAGACAGAGACAATTTTGTTAATGGATGCCACAAAAAACATTCCTCAATGTCTGTACAAAGTATTGCCTTCAAATGTACTCTGCGATCAACAGAGTTCACTATTTGATACCAGAAGCGGATATGCACTACAGACAACATTGAATTAATTCTCGATTTCTTTAACCCCTTCCATGCTCATGACGAGCTCAGCTTGTCATGAGGCACAGTTGAGCTGTGCTGATGACGAGCTGAGCTCGTCATGAATAGAGGAGAATTCCACTATCCAGCACAGGGGAAAAATAACCACAGCAGCGATGTGGTTAAGGCAAAGACAATTCTACTGTGTCGTCAGATTTTGTTAACTTATGTGACAAAAAACATTTGTCGATGTTTCTGTGGACTACTGCCATAAATGTACTCTGCTGACAGCAGGGTTCACAACTTGAATTCAGCTTTCCATCTTCACTATGGGCAGTAGGGAATTCAGTCTTGATTTATGTAATGCAGAGACAATTCTACTGTATATGTTCAGATTTTTTTTACATAAGTCACAAAAATCTTTTGTCGATATCTGTGCTGACAACTGCCTTCGATCTACATTGTGAGGCCTCGCAGTTCAGGTGGAATGGCGATTGCACATGACGCATTCCAATAGTCAAGAGACATTGTACCAGTGCAACGCGCCCGAACCAGGAATCATCGCAGGGTGCGCACACGCTGAGTTCTTCATGTACCACTAACTCACTGCACCACAAGTCATCTCCATATGGCCGTGTTAAGGCAGAATTCCCTAGGCAAAAAACATTGCTCCCAGTGCGGCCTGCCCGGACCATGCATCATCGCAAGTTACGTACACGCTCAGTGCCAAAGGTACCAGTAACTCACTGCACCATAATTAATCGCCACATGGCCGTATTGAGTCAGACGTCTTATTTGGAAGAAAACATATCATCGTTTTTAGAGATCTACTGCAACTTACTCCCGTAAAAGGACAACCAGTATTTATAAGAAAACTTGATTTTAAAGATTTTTCTACCAGTGCATCCTGCTCGGACCACACATCATCGCAGGCTCCACAGAACCTTGTTGCTTCAGGTGCCACTAACTCTGTGCACCACTTATGCACACACACTAAATTACCAATACTATGCAGCTCTACTCAATGCCACGTAGTCGTCAGCTCTTCCTAACCGCTGCCTCCTGCCTACACTGTGGTCATCAGAGCTCACAATTAATTAGACTGTTTTTTTTTAATTTCTTTTTATTGAAAATATAAACAAGCAAGTCATGAAACATGTTATACAAAGTGCCAGTTCAATCGAGGAAGGGAAAGAAAATATAATGAGCAGCAATCGACATAGGGAAAGGGAGGGGGGGACAGGGGCCAAACTCAATAAAGATACAATGAAATTAACTTTGTCCACCGCACCTATATGACACCTATCTCCCTCCATCGTATATCGGCAGATAGACATCACAATTGCCCTAGGTGTGGGGTAGGGAAGGCGGGTTTCCTGCATTTGGCGTGGGAATGTCCCCTAGTTCAGGAATTTTGGCGGAGGGTGGTGGTGTACATTGCTCGAGCCACGTAACTTTTTTTTTTTTTTTTTTAAACCTTTATTTGGAGACAAGCAGGTACAAGGGAAGTGTACATTCAAAACACACAGTCACTTTCGGCCATTACAGTGGTACGTCAGTGCCCAGAAAGCATACAAAACAGAGATACATAAGGAGACACGAGGAAGTACAGGGCAGGGCATCAGTCAATACAAGGAGCAACAGCGAAATGTGCAGGAGATATTAAAATACAATGATCCAGCACGGACAGGCGAGCCAAGAAGACAATGCAATATGGATACAGTACAGTAGCGGAGAGCACGTGAGCCAGAGGGGACACAATTACGAGGAGCCCTGGATAGAGGGGTGCCGCACAGGGATACAATCCGAATTCCCTATAAAAATACCTGTCCGAAGGGAGACTCCCTCCCCTCAATAGCTCGCAGGAATAGGAGACAGTTAGCCCCCCCCCCCCGAGAACGGGAGAGCAGCAGGTGTCGTGTAAAGTCCCAGCCCATCCCTTTGTCATCAGCCTATCCCCTCGCGATCCTCAAGGTCAGAATCAGAGTCCCGCGCAGCCCTGGTCAGGAGGTACACCTGGAGCGGACTCCAAAAGTCCTTTGGTCTGCATCGAACAGGCATCAATTCAGAATAGATATTATACTGATCCTGACAGTAAATGAGGTCAGTCACCAAGTCCTGAAAACGCGGCACCCTACCACGACCCCAGCAACATGCAACCCTACGCTTAGCCAACAACAGGGCCACGTCAACAAATCTACGGTGAGAGGCAGGTACGTCCTAAGAGAAGCCAAGTAACATCACTAGGGGGTCAAACGCCACCCCATCCTCCGCCATAACCTGCAGGGCCTCATGAACCTGAGTCCAATATTCCAAAATCCCCGCACAACTCCAAGCCAAATGCAAAAAGTCAGCGCCTTCCGCTCGACACCTAGCACACCTGTCATCCTCCGCCAGATGAAACCGCAGTTTCCTCGCCGGGGTATAGTAGTACCTCTGAACAAACTTGTAATGGATCATTTTAAGGCGACAGCTAGAAGAGACATTGGCCGTGAGCCCGCAACAATATTTCCACTGCTCGTCTGTAATAGGAGCACCCAATTCGGCAACCCACTGCTCGCGCACCCGATTGGTCGGGACCGATCGCTGTCGGCGAATAGCCCCGTATAACTTCGACACCAGGTGTCGCCCATCCGAAACCAGCAGCACATGGAGGGGGAGGGTTACCCCAGGCTCCGAAGGGTAGTCCGGTAGCAGAGCACGCATGCCCTGCCGCAGGCGGACAAAGTAGAACAGGTCTAAAGGGGAGCAAGCAGCCGAACCGAAGAAATGAGCCTGCGTACGAAAGGCACCTTCATGAAACAAGTCGCCCCACGTAAGAATACCTAGCCGCTTGCACATCCGCTGAAACCCCGTCTCCAACAACAACGACAGATCCGGATGATAAGACAGAGGCAAGGCCGGCGAGTATAGAAAGGAAACGTCTAGCAACTGAGCCGTCCGCTTCCAAGCATCCACCGTGCATGTCACCGTCGTGCGGGGCGTTTCCACATCTGACACCTTGCCCAGAACCATCCCCTCCAGTGGGAGCGGGTGGGCGACCCAATGCTCAGCAGCAATCTGGGGCATGAATGGCGTGGGGCGCATCCAATGATAGGCATAGTGCGCCTGAGCGCTGAGATAATAGAGTTCAAAATCAGGGACGTCGAAACCGCCATCAGCATAAGGCAACGTGAGGGTAGCCCAGGCCACCCGTGGCTGCTTGCCCCCCCAGAACAATCGCAGAAGCTCAGAACGAAGTCTACAAAAGAAATAAGCACCAGGATGATATGGGAGGTTTTGAAAGAGATAAAGAAAGCGGGGCAGAACCACCATCTTGATAAGAGACGCCCTGCCGGCCATGGAGAGAGGTAAAGACATCCACCTGGTGACGTCATCCGCCAGTTTAGTAATGGCCACACCATAGTTGAGCCGAACCGCGTCTCCCCTATCCAAGGATACAACAATACCGAGATAGCGCAACTCCGAGTCGCACCATTCCAGAGGGTAGTCAAGGGGAAACCTGGCCACCGCAGATGTGAGGGGGAAAAATTGAGATTTCCGCCAGTTGATATGAACCCCGGATACGCCACCAAAGGCGACCAGCTCCCGCAGGAGCGAATTAAGGTTATTCTCAGGGTCCTCCTTGACATAGAGTGTGACATCATCGGCGTATAAAGAAATGCCGACCTGCCGCTGAAGACAATTAAAGGCGCTCTGCTGATGAAACTGACGTACCCTACAGGCTAGCGGCTCAATGGCAATAGCAAACAAGAGGGGTGAGAGGGGGCAACCCTGTCGGGTCCCTCTCGTGAGAGGGAACGAGGGGGACAGCACCCCATTCACTACTACCCTCGCCATCGGATCAGTATATAGAAGCTTAACCCAAGAGATGAAAATCCTGGGGAAACCCATCCGACAAAGAACATCGATAAGGTAGCCCCACTCGACAGAGTCAAACGCCTTAGTGGCATCAAGAAAGACAGCGGCAACCGGGACAGCGGGATCGATGGTCGACACAAGCGAAAACAAAGTGCGAAGATTATGAGAGGTGGCGCGGCCGGGCACAAATCCCGACTGATCAGGCAACACGATCACGGGCATGAGTTCGGCTAATCTCACCGCCAAGACCTTCGCGAGGATTTTAACATCGCAGTTGAGCAATGAGAGGGGCCTGTAGGAGCCCACATCCAGTGGATCCTTACCCGGCTTGAGCAGCGACGTGATGGCGACCTCCCGCATGGAGCTCGGAAGGCGTCCTTCCTCCAGAGACTCCTCAAACACCTCACGTAGCACAGGGGCCATGATGTCAATATAACACTTATAAAATTCAGCAGGAAGGCCATCCAGCCCGGCAGCCTTCCCATTAGAAAGGGACATGATGGCATTCCTGACCTCCTCCTCCTCCAGGGGCCTGCCCAAGAACTCACGATGACCATCCGAGAGCCAACAGAGCGCCAGCTCATCGAGGAAGCCACCATATCGAGTCTCACCCGTCTGCTGTGTCGTGTAAAGGTGTGCATAATGATCAATAAAAGTGCGCTGAATCTCCGATGTGTCTCGACAGCGAGTGCCATCAGGAGACACCAATTCCAACACGTCCGACCCATGCCTAGGATGTCTAGTAAGGGCAGCGAGGACCTTACCGGGCCGCTCCCCCTCGCAGTATCGCCTCGCCGTCCAGTATTTCCCCCTGTGCTTAGCCTCCCGAGCAGCCTCCTCCTCATACTCGGAGAGCTTAGTACGGAATTGTGCCAAAAGGGCGGGGTCCGAAGTCACCTGCATCCTGCGCTCCAAGTCTCGCAAGTCAGCCTCCAATCTCTCGAGGGTCCAAACAATCAAACGGAGAACTCCACAACTTTTAGAAATGGTGACACCCCGGATCGTAACCTTGAATGCCTCCCAAATGACCTCAATGCTCTCCACAGAGCCCTTGTTTCTAGGGAAGAACGCCTCCACCTCCGCACCGAGTTCCTCCTTGAACACCGGGTCAAGCAAAGCAGTCGGAAACAAACGCCAAGGCGGGCGCGGCCTGTGTAACCCGGGGACGGACAAATCAACCTTCACCGGACAATGATCTGAATACGTCCGAGCCAAATGTGAGGCCCCCCTTAGGCCAGCCAGCAACCCTCTAGAGAGAAATACATAGTCCAGTCTCGCCCACGAACGAGCATGTGTGGTGTAATGGGTGCCCTCCTTAGTGGCAGGGTGGGTGTACCTCCAGCTGTCAACCATCCCAGCCTCCTCCACTATCCCCCGCAGCACATCCCGTGCCTGTACATTGTACTGAGGGCTACCCTCCGATCTGTCCATCTGGGCCTGAAATGCAAGATTAAAATCACCCCCCCAAACAATATGAGTAGCATCCACAGCAAGAACATGACCCCACAGAGTGACAAAAAAGATTGGCGTATCAACATTGGGAGCATAGCAATTAACGAACAGTACAGTGGTCTGCCCAAGCCGTCCCCACAGCAGCACATAGCGCCCCTCAGGGTCCCCAATAGATCCAAGTTCCTGGAATGCAAGCGATTTCTTAACAAGGGTAACAACCCCACGAGCATAAGAAGAGTATGAAGCGAACCCCCTGGCCACAGCCCACCTTCCGCCGAAAGTGGGGGAGGGAGCGGGGCGCAGATGCGTCTCCTGGAGAAAAGCAACTTGAATAGCATGCCTGTCCAAATACTGTATCACACTGCGACACTTCCTGGCATCATTAAGGCCCCGTACATTCCAGGACAAAATCGAAATCTGATCTACAACAACAGTTGACATCACACAAAATAAGGGCCCCTCAGGACCCTATAACCAAATACAGGGCATCCAACTACCAGCAACAGCCATCGATAGGTCCGCGCCCCAGGGCACGGGCAGACCTCCACACACACTCCATACATTTCCCATTCATCTCCAAAACAACCAAACAAGAACACAACAACTCCCCCCCAACCGACCCATCCACGCTGCAAGCATTCGGGACAGCCTACGCGCCGCGCGACGCCAAGCCATTCCACACGGCCCACATCACGCACACGTGCTACGCTCGCAGAGTGCGCCCCGGCACGTGGCAGCCTAAAATGGCGGCCGGCACGCTCGGGCCCAAAATGGACGGGAGCACGGATCCCAGAGCCCGTCCCGTAAAATAGGAAAGCGGAACAGCCCGGATGGCGGGCACCACGACATGTCCGTGCACTCAAACAACAGTGGCAGCTACCAAAGTGAACCAAAAGTCCCGGGCAAACAGACATGGACAGCCTCAACCCCCCCCCGTCCACCCACCTGACACCACCCCAACTATCAGGCCACATACACCCCCCCCCCCATCCCTCAACACACATCCAGTCAACCAACATAGGACTAGAATCCAAACAAAAGGTAAATACGGGGCACACCCTCCGGGGAACCTTCCAGAGGTGCACGACGCCACTCCCTCACGCCACGCCAGTGTCCGCGCCAACAAGTATCAGGCGGCCCCAGGTGCAGCGCGGGGGGGTGGGTGCCCAGAGCGCGACATCCCATAACACCATCCCGCGGTGCCATCCCAACCCCACAGAAACAGCAATACGCACTCACTCATCATAATCCAGACATAACCCACGCATCAACAAAAAAATCAAAAACGGACAATAACTAGGCCGCAAACACCGAGAAGGAAGCCTGCAGGCCCCAATACAAAAAGTTACATAACCACAATACTGCAAAAACCGGGAAAAAGATAGACAAAGTCCAAAGTCACCAGAATCAAGCGACCTCCTCCTCAGCAGCCGAATGTTCACCCTCCGGATCTCGATCGTCGCCACGATCCGCAGCAGCGCGCTCGCGCTGGAGGCGCTTCGCAAAGTCCTCAGCATGCTGTGGATTGGTGAAAAAATGTTGTTTAGCTTGGTGCGTCACTCGAAGTTTAGCCGGATAAAGCAAGGCGTAGTCCACTTGAAGGTCCCGAAGCTTCCTCTTCACCCCCAAGAACTTCCGACGCTGGTCCTGTACCATCGGTGTGAAGTCGGGGTACATGGTGAAAGTCACCCCTTCGAAGGAGAGAGTCCTGTTAGTGCGGGCAGCCTGAAGCGCAGCGTCTCGATCACGATAATTCAATAGGCGCGCAATGATGGGACGCGGTGCAGCCCCAGAGGCCGGGCGAGGTCCCAAAGTCCGATGCGCCCTCTCGACGATGAACTGGGTCGAGAAAACTTCCGCTCCGATGGCGCCCACCAGTAGCCTCTCCACATAAGTCTCCATTTTGCCCACATTCGTGGACTCCGGTACACCTACAATGCGCACGTTGTTGCGCCTGCTCCTCGCCTCCAACTCCTCGTTCTTGGCGGCAATGACACGCAAGATATTGTCCATCCGCGCCAGCTGGGTGGTATGGGTGGCCGCCGTGTCATCATGGTCCGAAATGCGCTGTTCCGCCGCCGTCAAGCGCTCCTCATGTACGTCCAATTTCTGAACGACCGCATCCATGCGCGAAGATATCTTGTCCACTTTGTCCACTATAGTGGCGAACCCCTGCCTCATCTCCTGCATCATTTGGGCGAAGTCCGGCGGAGGTGGGTGCGGGACACTCTCAGCGGCATTCGGGGGGGGGGACCGCGAAGTTCCAGCTTCCTGGAGCGAACGCGCCCCCCGCCTGGCCCCTCCAGAGTCAAAGGACAGTTTGGACTGTTTAGTGTCCGGCTTCCCCATAACGGTAGCACAGAAGGGGAACGAGGCAAATGGGGGTCAGGATACAGGACGGGCAAGGGACCCGACCAAGTAGAAAGCAGCTCGATTCGTGGGGGCACGAGCAGGCCAGCACGCCCCGCCACTCCCACCGATGAGCAAAGGCCGTCGCCGTTCCCAGCCCAAGGTGGCAAACCCTCAAAATCCAAGTATTAAGTCCGTGGCACTTCCGTGGGCGACGGTATCTGGACAGGCAGATGGGAGAGCCAAGAAAAGTCCGACAGCAAGGGAGAGCCAAGCGTCTCGCCCGGCCAGCGATCAGGCCTGGCGAAGAAGGGCGGAGCTAGGCCTACACCCCACGTGCAGAGCCCCGGACTGGCATGAACAGCGACGCCGGGCAAGATGGCATCAGACTTCCAGAGCGCGAGTCGGAGAAACTTGGGACCCTCATAACGTCGGCCAGCAACCTCCGAATGGCACAGGAGTTGGACCGTAGGTGGACAGCCGATATCCCAGCCGAACCGTGGGGTCAGTTCAGGGCGCAGCGATGGTAATCAGGATACCTAGGCGGATAATAGCTCCGGGCAGCGGGAGCCTCACGACAGTGCGGCCATTCCGCAGTGCGCCCTCTAGCGCCCCCTCTCGAGCCACGTAACTTAGGCTTCTTTTAGACCCACTCCACTGCCTGCTGGCGTTGGTGCCCAAGCCCAAAAAAAAGAGACTATCTTATAAATTCCTGCAACTCTTACTAGTTCTAGCAAGGAGACGAGTGGCTATCACTTGGATGGGTCAGAGGGCGCCTGAGATGTCTCATTGGCTGAGGGACGCAAAGGAATGGGCTTTAGCTGAGGAGACACACATGCAACGCACTCGCAAAGATGGGAAGCTGCAGGATGATCTACTCGCCTGGAGAACATTGTGCATGGAGGGGCTAGCGGAGGATGACTCGGATGCCACCAGCACTGAATTGTTTTCTTCTGCAACCTCGGAGTCTGACTGTGAAGGGGAGGGGGCTGGTGTGGGGTGTCTAGAGACGGTGTAGGGGTCCCTCGTAGCCACGCCGATATCCCATACTATGTATGCCTGTATATAGCTGTGATTCCCATAGGTCCATACTGCATTATAATGACTGTGCCTTAGCTGGCCCTCACACAAATGTCCTACTTTATTCGGATCAGTACTAGCGATGCCATTCATGGGGTAATTAGTTATTGTTAAACTGTTACGTAATATAAGAGTGCGAAATGAGAAAACTGGCGAAGACACTGATAAGTTTCAAATCCTTGGAGCACAAATACAATTTTCCCTTCTATTATACATGCTTTATTCCTACGCCGCCCAGCCTCCGGGATGTGGGCCATCTATGGCTGTGTATTGACATTGGGACTGCATGTTCTTACCAGTTACATATCAACGGTGTTGATGACTGTATGCTTTGTGCCTTTTTTTTATATCTTCGCTATAATAAACATATGTTTTAAAAAAAAAAAGATGCAATGGAATGGTCAGAATGCGGGGTCAGGGGGAAGGTGAGACATCAATGTTGTCTACTGCAGGCGGTGTACATATGTCTGCACGATAACTATTCCAAGATCCCCACACTCTACACTATTTCCGGGGAGGGCCCCGGGCCAGATACACCGTCTTTTCCCTGAACATACACCAGTTCATGTTTTCCTTCCATACTTCTACTGTAGGAGGCCTCTGGGACCCCCACAACTGAGCAATATCTCGCTTGGCAATCATGGCCCCCAGGGACGCCCACTGAGTCTGTGCTACATTATAATCTGTGGGTTCCAAACATTCAACAAGCAGCGTCTGGCCTCCGGGAAGAGAGCAATACCCGTCACTTCCTTCATTACCTCATGGATCCCGCTCCAGAAGGCAGCAACCTCACGACATTCCCAAATAATATGGAGGAAAGTCGCTACCTGCCCACACCCTCGCTTGCATAATCCCTCCTCAGAAAAGCCCATGCGGACCAAACGGGGCCCGTGATGTAAATACTGTGGAGGATCTTAAGTTGTACCAGTCGGAGTCGAGCTGGAATCGCGACCTCCTTGGGAGAGGAGATCGCAGACTGCCAGTCCTTGTCATCCAATTCGAGGACGTCACGGGTCCACAAGTCCCGAAGATGTAGCAGGAGATCTGACCTATTATTAATCAATTTCTTGTAGACAAGGGAGATAGTGCTGTCGGGCACATGGCCATCCAATAGTCTATCTTCAAGCGGGGACGACTCTGGAATTACCTCACCCAAAGGGAAAACGGACATTAAGGCATGGCGAAACTGAACATAGCGGAAGTACTCTGTCACCCAATTCAAACTACCTCTTTAACATCTCAAACGATTTCACCAGGCCCTTAACCCAGAGGTCTCCCACCTTACTGATACCGATGAGGTCCCACTTATCAAACCCCTAGGTCTTCCACAGCTTACCAAGCTTGTCCGAGCCGAAAAGCGGGGTCGCTAGAGTCAAGCGATCTTTCCACCCCATGGAACTAGTAGCGTCCTGCCGTGTACGCACTGCCGTCCTTGTAGGCCCCGAAAGGGTCTTGACCACCGATTTTGAGTAAAGCGCCCTATAATAATTACCCCCGGGCAACAGCCATCTATCCATGGCAAAAGCACGATTCAATTCGGGACCATACATACCATGATTAATGGCCCCCAATTGAGAAGCCCAATAATAACATTTGATGTCAGGGAGAGCAATAATCTTGTCATACCACGGGAGCGTCAATTTTCCTCTGAAGGTTTCAACCGCACGAAAATAGCTAGCGGGAACTATATCAAGAGTGTTCTGGAGAGCATACAGAAAACGAGGCAGAGACATCATTTTAAACAGGGCCGCACGATCGAGCGGAGAAAGAGGAAGTTTACGCCAACCAGCGACGTCCTGTTTCAATCTAGCCAAGGGTGGGAGAAGATTCTCTTCATACCGGGCCACAGGATCCAATGAAATATAGATACCGAGGTATTTAAACCCCGTCAGCGTCACCTGAATAGGGCCGGTACGTGGAAGAAGAGGGACGTCACCAGAAAGAACGTATAGGTAGGATTTCGCCCAATTAATGATCAAGCCCGAGTTCCTACCGAAGGAGGTCAAAACATCGCACAAAACCATCAATGACTTCCGGGGTGAGGTCAAATACAGTAAGATATCATCTGCGTAGAGCGAGATGCGATCTTCAAAATCAGGGGACCATTGAATGCCCTTCATCGATGGTTCCCATCGGATCCATGCAGCAAGGGGCTCTAGGGCTAGGGCAAACAGTAGCGGCGACAAGGGACAACCCTGACGAGTACCTCTCCCAAGACTAAACGGAGTAGAAACACGAATATTCACAACAATTTGCGCAAGGGGGTCCTCATAGAGAAGCCGCACCCAGCCAATAAAACCGGGTCCAAACCCAAATTTAGCCAACGCAGCCCATAAGTATGGCCATTCCACGGTATCAAAAGCAATCCAAAGACGCCAAGATGGCCGGCTCACGCAACGTTGCAGCTCTTATGAGAACGCCATGCAGACGCCTAAGATTCAGGGCAGTGTTTCTATGCTGGATGAAACTCGATTGACCCGGATGTATCAACTCACTAATAACGGTGATCAAACGGTTAGCCAGCAATTTTGCGAGGATCTTAGGTTCGGCGTTCAAAAGAGAAATCGGCCTGTATAATGTACACCTATCCCTCGGTTTCCCCTCCTTATGGATCACCAAAATGGTCTCAAGACGTTGATCACTAGGGAGAAAACCACACTCATGAGACTCCAAAAACATATCCCTTAAATGGGGTGCTATCTTGTCAGGCCGCAACTTGTAAAGTTCAATAGCCAGACCGTTGGGACCCATAGCTTTTCCCGAACGCAGGGAGCGAATCGCAAGAGCCACCTCACCTGCGGTTATTGGAGCATCCATTTGTTCCCTATCATCATCAGAAAGATGCGGTAAAGCAATATCAAGGAACAATATATGTGAGTCCTCCTCCGGCCTCTCCGACACAGAGGAGTACACTGTCTGAAAGTGATCCGCAAAGCACTGAACAATCTCCCCAGGGTCAGTAACACTTCCACCACTTGCTGTCTCAATCACAGGCACCACACGACTAGCCCTATCCTTCTTTTCCAGCCACGCTATCAGTTTGCCTGCTTTATCTCCCACATCATATAGCCGTCCCTGTTGTTCTCCACTCATGGCCTTAGCCGCGTCAGTAACCAACGTCCTGCATTCCAACTGTTTAAGTCGCAAAACATGCGTCTTGGCACGGGTAACCTCCCGCTCCAGGCCGAGCTCAAGGTCCGCTATCTCTGCCTCGATCTTAACCACCTCCTCATCCCCCTGTTTCTTAACGCCTGCGATTACCGACAGTGCCTGGCCCCTAAGGACGGCCTTGAATGCCTCCCAGAGTGACACCGCAGACGAAACCAAACCCTCGTTCTCAAGGAAATATTGGTCAAGAGATTTTACCAGGTCCGCACGAGTTTTAGGGTTCCGGAGATACCAGGGGTTAATCGGGGCTACCCGACCCTCTGTCCCAAAATTGAACTCCATTCGAAGCCATAGTGGAGATGCTTAACCTCAGTAACAGAAAGCGCCTGTGTAGCCGGCACCAAAACATAATCAATCCTCGAGAGACTACCGTGAGCGTCCAAATGAAATGTGTACTGCCACTGAGCGGGATGCAACAATCTCCAGCTATCCACCAAGCCCAGAGTATCTTTTTTTTTTTTTTTTTTTTTTAAAGAATTTTATTTGACAAGCAAGTCAAGGAGATTAGCATATCATATCCAAATACAGAATTAATCAAAAGTAAGATAAATCAAATTCAATTCGGTGCAGGTTCATATTATACTACACACAAACAACAGTTAAAAAACAAAAAAGAAAAGTAGATTGTAAACAGTACAGGTCATTAATAATTAATAAGCCATGAACAAAAAGAACATCCATGATCCAAATCATTACTAACATTGCAAAAAATTCCCCCATATCTTGGCAAACTTTTTTTTTGCTTTAATTCCTCTTTTCCTAGCAATAGCTTCTTCCATTGTGTAAATTTCAAGAACCAGTGTCCACCATTCAGTTATATGAGGAGGATTCTGAGAAATCCAAGCCCTAGCGATCACAAGTCTGGCACAAGCCAGTGTAATATTTAGCAGTTCTTTATAGATAGGGCTACCCGGGTATATGGACAATAGTACAGCGGCTGCATTGAGTGAAAAGTTAATTAGTTGATTTTGCGTTAAAATATTTTCTACATCCTCCCAATATTTAGCTAGTGTTGGGCATGAGTATATCATATGTATGAGGTCTGCTGCCACCAGACCACATTTAGAGCATTTAGTACGGGCATTATTAAAGTTATTTTGTGTCCATTTGGAAATTTTTTGTGGAGTGAAATACAGTTGGCTAACCGTTCTGTACGATTGAAGTTTCAGGCTGGAAGACTGGACGGCTTTAGTGATGTTGACTAAGGCTACAGAGATATGCTGGATTGTCACATTATATCCTAGGCTAACAGTCCATTTTAGTGCCAGTCTAGGAGCTTCGTCAAAGCTATTCTGACTGAGACACTTATATCCCAAACTAATTAATGACTTTCTATGCACGGTATAAAAACAGGCCCATATATCTGAACTTGTAATTTCTATCAAATTCATTTTCCTTACTAAGTAGTCCCTATTTTGAATGTATTTGTATCTCATTTTTTCAGGCAGTTTATACAAAAGTTGCAGTGTTTCAAATTGTAAGAGACCATCAACACCATACAGGTCTCCTAAAGTCTGAATACCAAAGTTAGCCCATTCTCGACCAGCTTTATCTCTAAAAATATCTGGAAGCCCGGGATTGTCCCATATTGGCAGTTCATTATGAAAAAAAGAATTGTTACACTTGGTCAACATCTGTTTCCATATGAATACGGCATCTCTCGCAGTCTTAAATTTTACACGTTTAAAATAATTTGGGTCTTGAACTTTTGCCAGGAATTGTTTTGAATAACCACCAAGCATGAATTGGTGAAAAAAATATTGATTATTAGGGGCAAATAGGCTACGCAGCCGGCCTAAAAAAGAAGCGAGAAAATAAGCTCTAAAATCTGGGAAGTTCAAACCTCCCTTTTCATATGAGAGTTTTAATATTGTCATAGACCTTCTAGCCTTCTTATAGCCCCAAACGAAACTACTTAAAATGCCATCTAATTTTTTAAAGAATAAGTTATTGACGCGGCAAGGTATGGAGCGAAATAAATATAAGAACTTCGGCAAAATGTTCATCTTAATCAGATTCATACGGCCTATGAGGTTTAATGGGATCTTGTACCATTTTTTCAAAAGATTTGTAACTTCTTTTAATAGAGGATCGTAATTTAGGGAATTTATATGATCAATTTTAGATGATATCTTTACCCCTAGATATACTGCAGATTGACATAGTCCCTGCACAGGTACATTGGCCTGATAATTCATAATAACCTGTGTTTTATTTATATTTAATTTATAACCTGAAATGATCCCGAAATTATTAGCTTCTATCGTGATCCCCATTAGTGCATCCGATACATTGGTGGTATAGATAGCTAAGTCATCCGCATATGCGGTAATTTTTAGAGTTTTACCTTCATGCAAAATAGGGGCAATCTTAGTTTGAGCTTCCAGAGCATTAATGAATGGCTCCATGGAGAGAGCAAAAAGTAGGGGTGATAGCGGACATCCCTGCCGGGTCCCCCGCCGAATTGGAAAAGTAGAGGAAAGTGCCCCAGCATAGCTAATTTTAGCATTAGGATCGTTATATAATGCCTGAATACTTCTTAAAAAACGCCCTCTGAAGCCGAACTGCCGTAAAACTCCCCACAAATAGTCCCACCCCACTCGGTCAAACGCCTTCTCTGCGTCTAAAAGTATCATACCGAGTCGGGTGAGATTAGTTGTAGCCACATCAAAAGCGGTAATAGCCATGTTTACATGCATGGTGGTGTCCCTCCCAATAACAAAACCATGCTGCTGGTCATTTACCAACTGGGGCATAAGAGGGGCTAGTCGTATAGCTAAAAGTTTAGAGTAAACTTTAGCATCAGTGTTTATCAGAGATATAGGTCTATAAGACCCGCACTCCACAGGAGGTTTATTTTTTTTTAAGAAGAACATAATTTTAGCTGTCTTCCAAGAGTCTGGCGCCTGCCCAGTAGCACCAATTGCGTTAATGATCAGACAGAACAGTGGTAGAATTTCATCTGCACAAATTTTGTATACCTCGATGGGAAGTGTATCCTCACCAGCTGCCTTGTTAGATGGAAGAGAGGTAACAGCAAATCGGAGCTCTGTTAATGTGACCTCTTGTTCTAATTGGTCAATCCATGTCTGTTCCAAGTATATTGCTTCAGGTAAGTTCTTCCTAATATAAGATTGTAGCTGAGCTTCGGTGCCTCTACTCTCGGGGGTATATAGATTTTCGTAATATGAAACAAATTGTCCCAAAATTTGTGCTGGTTGAGTATATAAATGGTTGTGGGGAGTATCAATGAAATCGTGAAGCCAGTTCTGCGCCCCCTTAAGGTCCCTAGGTGGATGTCGATCAGCCATACCAGAAACCACAGCGATAAAATCACCACCCAATAGCAATGATACCTCGGGGAGAGCAAGGGCGACCCGCCACAAGTACGCAAAAGTAGTTGACTGTAGGCCAGGGGGGACATAAACAGAAACCAGGGAAAGAGTCCGGCCCTCCCACCTACCCATTAGGGCGACATAGCGCCCCCTATCATCGAGGACCGTAGCGTTGATCTCCAGTGGGAGAGAAGTCTTAATTAGGATACCAACCCCCCTGGAGCCGGAAGAGAACCCTGCATGGGCGACCAACGATACCCCTTCCTGTTCATGGCATGACAAGTATTACCTATCAAGTGTGTCTCCTGAACAAGGACCACATCAGGGGAGAGACGTTTCAATAATTGCAGCACTACCCCACGTTTAATTCTATCCCCCAACCCATTCACATTCCAGCTCATCAGTTTCAGCCCCCTACCCCCCATCCGAAAGTGAAAGAAGATCCACCCCCAGTAAGAATCCAGCAATTCGATCAGAAGGTCTAACAATACATTGCCTTGCAGAAAAACAAACACACACCCCAACAGGGACCCCCCCCCCATCCCCCCACCAACATCCTGTTACAACCCCCCCCCCTGCACCCCTGCATAAGAGTAAGACTAAAAAGCCACCCCAACTTGCAGTGTGCCTGTCGCCCCCACATCTAACTAAGCTACAAAAAGTTAATCAGAGGAGGAAAGAGACCCACCAATAGCCCTGTAACCCCCCCGGATGTCACAACAATTCACATTACAGGATTAGCGAACCACAGTTCGAGGCCCACTGGGGACCCCGGAAACCAGGCAAAAGGTGTCTATTCCTGTTCCATCAGTCCGCCTTTCGCCCCTCCAGATTGTTCCTCTTGTGGGTGATGGTTCGACAGAGTGTCAAGCCAGTCAGCCACCGCCTCCGGCTGATCGAAAAAATAAGTGCGCTCCGCGTGTTCGACCCTCAACTTGGCCGGAAAAAGCATAGCTTACTTAAGGCCCATATCACGCAGTCTCCTCTTTACCCCCAGGAAGCCAAGTCTCAGCTTTTGAACAGATTGGGTAAAGTCCGGGTAGAAGCTGATGGTAGTGTTCTCAAACTTCATAGGACCACTCATCTGGGAGGCCTGCAGGCAGGCCTGTACTGGCCGTTTTGGGCACCGCGCAATCCCCCAGTGGGCCGCACGGGTGGGGGCCGGTTTGGGGCCCCTGGGGGCCGTTTTTGTTACAGGGCCGTTTTGCAGCATAGCTGCAAAAACGGCCCTGTAACAAAATCGGCGGAAAACCGGCCCTGGCAGAGAGCGCAGCCGCCCCCCCACCCCCAGGGGGTAGGGAGGGGGGGCCGGCCGAGCACTTTGCCAGGGCGGTTTTGGTTCCCAGTCCGGCCCTGCCTGCAGGATAGCGTCTCTATCACGGAAATTAAAAATCCTTGCTATCATAGGCCGCGGTGGGGCAGCCACCTTTGGCCTACTACCCAGAACTCTATGAGCCCGCTCAACCGTGAAAAACGTACTCAGTCCCTTGGGTGCAAGATGGTTAACAACAAGATTTTCGATGAAGAGGTCAGCTGCAGAATCTTCCGCCTTCTCCGGGTTCCCGATGATACGGACATTGTTCCGCCGGGCGACGCCCAAAGAGATCATTGGAGGCCTTCAAGTTGCGGACCTCCGTCTGCAAGTCAACAACGTCACCCGTCAAACTGGAAGTCTTAATATCCAATGACTTGACTTTCTCGTTCGTTTTCGTCAAGTCCGTGTGGATCAGATTGACATCGATCGCTACAGTATCAAGTTTATGGGCGAGGGTCTCCATTTGTTGCTCAAGGGAGGATTTGATCCCATCTATAGCAGCCATAACGTCTTGCAGGGTCAGCTCAGTTGCCGAAGTCGGAGCATCTCTCGTGTCCTCCAGCGACCTGCCCGATCTGCTGGGAGATCCCTTAGTTTGGGCATAACGATCCATGTTGTTAGTCTGGGTATAGCCACCCCGCCGAGTTGTCTTGAGCTTCTGCTTCTCCCACTCCGGTTTCCCCGCCATTGCGGAAGGCGGACCGATGTGAGGCAGGCAGACTAAGTAGGAAGATGGCGACTCCAGGGACTTCCGGCGGAGGTCCAACCTCAGCCAGAGGGCACAGGTCCGGTATCCTCCCCAAACTCGCAAAGCAGTGAGGAGGTACACTCGGGTGCAGTGTAGGATAGCTGCCCTCGGCACTTGGGGGCCGCTCCCAGTCGGAAATCCCTCCGGAAAAACAAATCAAAAGTGAAAGTCAACCAGACCGATCGACCCTGCCACCTCAGGCCGATGTTGTTCAACTACAGCTCGGGCACCGTGCCAACTCCATCACGGAGACTTAGGCCACAAACCTCTGAGCACCACAACACCGGTTACTGGGGCCCGATTCAGAATTGGAATGCAGGTCTCGCCTCACCCGTGGTTCGTCTTCACTAAGACATCAATGAAGGACAGGATAGACAACAGGATAGACGTAAGAGGTTACGAGGGTCTCGGGAGCCCTATGCTCACGCAGCCATCTTGGTTGCGCGCGAAGCTCCTCCGTCAATTATTTAGACTGTTAATTCATTATTTGCAGAGTACAATACCAAACTAAGTATAACATTTATCAAACCCTATAAAATATCTCTTTAGTATGCTTCCTTTAAGAACTTCATTTATACCACTTATAGATTTAGTTGAATAATAAAATTCACGCTGCAAGTGCAAAGGCACACTAAATGATAGTCCACACTGTGGATAGCATAGGTCACAATTTGAACCTCACTTTTTCTTCATTGGAAACCTGACTTTCTTTTTTGGAGACAAAAATGGCTACACCACTGGAAGAATCATCAGATTCTGATCATTTTGTTGCTGAAGAATTGATAACCATCAATGGTATTTTTTTTTATCCCTCAAAGTAAATGCCGTCCAGTATGCAACAGTCAATGCTTTGAGTGCGATACAAAAGGGGATGATGGACGGAGCGCTTGAGCAAATCAAACACTCACCCCCAGTCAATTGATCTGGGTTTAATCCATCACCATTCTTTAGCTCACTCAGCCACCCCAGTTCAGACATGGCCATATGCAAATCAGTCTGACCCTGTGCCTCATGGGAACAGTCCAGCCCGAACTGCCAAGCCATGTCTTCCCTGGACCGGAAACAAGCATCCTGGGACCGGTTTCGGAGTCATAATCCTCATCAGCCAGGCTATCTTGAATCTAGTGGCAAAGTGAGCAAGGGAATCACGTCTGAGCATACCCTGCCACCTTAGGGCGAACAAAGCGATGCAAAAGGGGATGATGGACGGAGCGCTTGAGCAAATCAAACACTCACCCCCAGTCAATTGATCCGGGTTTAATCCATCACCATTCTTTAGCTCACTTAGCCACCCCAGTTCAGACATGGCCATATGCAAATCAGTCTGACACTGTGCCTCATGGGAACAGTCCAGCCCGAACTGCCAAGCCATGTCTTCCCTGGACCGGAAACAAGCATCCTGGGACCGGTTTCAGATTCATAATCCTCATCAGCCAGGCTATCTTGAATCCAGTGGCCAAGTGAGCAAGGTACTCACGTCTGAGCATACCCTGCCAACTTAGGGCCAACAAAGCGATACAAAAGGGGATGATGGACGGAGCGCTTGAGCAAATCAAACACTCACCCACAGTCAATTGATCTGGGTTTAATCCATCACCGTTCTTTAGCTCACTCAGTCACACCAGTTCAGACATGGCCATATGCAAATCAGTCTGACCCTGTGACTCATGGGAACAGTCCGGCCCGAACTACCAAGCCATGTCTTCCCTGGACCGGAAACAAGCATCCTGGGACCGGTTTTGGATTCATAATCCTCATCAGCCAGGCTATCTTGAATCCAGTGGCCAAGTAAGCAAGGGACTCACGTCTGAACATACCCTGCCAACTTAGGGCGAACAAAGCAATACAAAAGGGGATGATGGACGGAGCGCTTGAGCAAATCAAACACTCACCCCCAGTCAATTGATCTGGGTTTAATCCATCACCATTCTGTAGCTCACTCAACCACCCCAGTTCAGACATGGCCATATGCAAATCAGTCTGACCCTGTGCCTCATGGGAACAGTCCAGCCCAAACTGCCAAGCCATGTCTTCCCTGGACTAGAAACAGGCATCCTGGGACTGGTTTCGGATTCATAATCCTCATCAGCCAGGCTATCTTGAATCCAGTGGCCAAGTGAGCAAGGGACTCACGTCTGAGCATACCCTGCCAACTTAGGGCGAATAAAGCGATACAAAAGGGGATGATGGACAGAGCGCTTGAGCAAATCAAACATTCACCCCCAGTCAATTGATCTGGGTTTAATCCATCACCATTCTTTAGCTCACTCAGCCACCCCAGTTCAGACATGGCTATATACAAATCAGTCTGACCCTGTGCCTCATGGGAACAGTCCAGCCCGAACTGCCAAGCCATGTCTTCCCTGGACCGGAAACAAGCATCCTGGGACCGGTTTCGGATTCATAATCCTCATCAGCCAGGCTATCTTGAATCCAGTGGCCAAGTGAGCAAGGGACTCACGTCTGAGCATACCCTGCCAACTTAGGGCGAATAAAGCGATACAAAAGGGGATGATGGACAGAGCGCTTGAGCAAATCAAACATTCACCCCCAGTCAATTGATCTGGGTTTAATCCATCACCATTCTTTAGCTCACTCAGCCACCCCAGTTCAGACATGGCTATATGCAAATCAGTCTGACCCTGTGCCTCATGGGAACAGTCCAGCCCGAACTGCCAAGCCATGTCTTCCCTGGACCGGAAACAAGCATCCTGGGACCGGTTTCGGATTCATAATCCTCATCAGCCAGGCTATCTTGAATCCAGTGGCCAAGTGACCAAGGGACTCACGTCTGAGCATACCCTGCCAACTTAGGGCGAACAAAGCGATACAAAAGGGGATGATGGACGGAGCGCTTGAGCAAGTCAAACACTCACCCCCAGTCAATTGATCTGGGTTTAATCCATCACCATTCTTTAGCTCACTCAGCCACCCCAGTTCAGACATGGCCATATGCTGGAATGCCAGAAACTGGTCTTCGGAAGCTTGTTTCCGGTCCAGGGAAGGCATGGCTTGGCAGTTCGGGCTGGACTGTTCCCATGAGGCACAGGGTCAGACTGATTTGCAAATGGCCATGTCTGAACTGGGGTGGCTGAGTGAGCTAAAGAATGGTGATGGATTAAACCCAAATCAATTGACTGGGGGTGAGTGTTTGATTTGCTCAAGCGCTCCGTCCATCCCCTTTTGTATCGCTGGGGTGGTGTGGAGTGCAAAAAAACGATGGATTTGGGCCCCGATCTCTGTACTGGGGTGAATGTATGACATTGTTCTGCATTCTGTCCATCAACTGTGGTTAATGCTTTGAGTGAAGCCCATTCAGACCACGCATCATCTCAGGGTGAGCACACGCTAAACACCAGACGTACCACTGACTCAGTACACCATAAATAATCACCACAAGGCTTTATTAAGGCAAAATTCAGTAGTCAAAAAACATTATCCCCAGTGTGGCCTGCCCGAACCACGTATCATCACAGTTTATGTACAGGCTCAGTGCCAAAGGTACTACTAACTCAGTGCACCATAATTCTTCACCACATGGCCGTATTCAGGCAGTATTCAACTGATTCTTCATTCATTACTTATAAAGTGCAGTACCAAAGAAAGTAGCGTCCCTCAAACCTACACAAAATCGCCACGTGGCCTTACTAAGCCAGAATTCACAAGACAAAAAACATTACTATCAGTATGGCCTGCTCAGACCACACATCATCGTAAGCTCCACAGAACCTTGTTTTTTCAGGTACCAGTAACTCAGTGGAAACCAAACTAGGTATAACACCTATCAAACCCTACACAATATCCCTTTAGTATGCTTCCTTCAAAAATGTATTTTATATCACTTATAGATTTAGTTGAATAATAAAATGCATGCTGCATAAATGTTAGATCTACCACGTCAATCATGATTGCAGATGATGCTCTCCTCCGTAAGATCTACACTGTGGACAGCAGGATTTACAACTTGAATTCACCTTTGCATCTACACTATAGATAGTAGGGAATTCAACCTTGATTTATTTAATGCAGAGACAATATAATGTACGTATTCAGATTTTGTTAAAATAAGTTTAAAAAAAGGATTGTTCTATAACTGTACTGACTAGTAGCTTTAATGTTCACTGTGGAAAATAGAGTCCACAACTTGAATTTACCTTTTTATCTACACTACAGACATTATTAAACTTAGCCTCGATTTATTTAAAGCAGAGAAAAAAATAGTGCTGTTACACCGCTGGGCCGACGACGGCTGAAATGCCAGAAACCGGTCCCCGGAAGCTTGTCTCCTTTCCGGTGAAGAATTGGCTTGGTAGTTTGGTCTGCCTTTTTCCCATGATGCACTGGGCCAGGGACAGACTAATTTGCATATAGCCAGGTTCTGAGCTGGGATGGTGCAGTGAGCTAAATAACGGTGATGGATCAAGCCCTGATCTTTGGACTGGGTAAGAGTGGTCTGCTTAATTCAGACACTCTGTTCATCACCACCCCCTTTTTTGAATCATTTTTGGCCACTATAGGTGTGGCAGGGTATACTCAGACATGAGTCCCTTGCTCACTGCACCATCAGGATTCAAGGAAGCCGGGCCGACGACGGCTGAAATGCCAGAAACCGGTCCCCGGAAGCTTGTCTCCTTTCCGGTGAAGAATTGGCTTGGTAGTTTGGTCTGCCCTGTTCCCATGATGCACTGGGCCAGGGACAGACTAATTTGCATATAGCCAGGTTCTGAGCTGGGATGGTGCAGTGAGCTAAATAACGGTGATGGATCAAGCTCTGATCTTTGGACTGGGTAAGAGTGGTCTGCTTAATTCAGACACTCTGTTCATCACCACCCCCTTTTTTGAATCGTTACACTGCTAGTATGCGCAAGCACCTTCAATTGTTGCATCCTGTGAACTATGGTCACAAAGAATGTACAAGATTGCGCCAAAATGTACCTCCACCACCAACAATACCAAGTACCTCTGGAGTATCACCTTCAACATCATCACCAGACTTACGTCCCCAATTTGTGAAAGTTAGAATGCACTGCGTGAAGTGGAATTTTTTAATTTGTTATGGGGAGCAATCAGTACACCTAGTTTGCACAGCAAATGATAACCATCAATGCTAGTTTTTATTTTTCTCTCCCTCAAAGTTTATATAGTCCAGTATGCAACAGTGAATGGTTTCAGTATAGCCCACTCAGACCACGCATCATCGCAGGGTGAGCACACGCTAAACACCAGACTTTCCGCTAACTCAGTACACCGTAAATAATCGCCACGTGCCCTTGTTAAGGCAAAATTGAATAGTCAAAACACTTTTTTGCCAGTGCAGTCTGCCTGAACTACGCATTATCGCAGGCTCCACACAAACCGTCCATACCTCAGTGCACCACAACTCATGAACTCTTTACGATAGAATCTTCTGTGTATTATTTCACATACAGTGCTCCAACCTTTGTACAGCAGAAGTCATAAACCGTTTATGATTATATAGCTGTCTATGATATCATGATTAATATTCTACTTGTTACCAACAACAACGTAATAAAATGGAGTCGAGCACACGTGCCCGTACCCACTTCAACTATCTATCTGTGTCTGTGTACTTATTATGTTTGTAAAATGCTGCTTGTACGTCCTATCACATTATATTGTGCTATAAATAGCGTATGCAACCATCTTACCTGTGATAGTAAGTGTGGTCTCTTCCTCCTTTTTTTTTTTAGCATATTTAGATAGCGCAAAATCAACCCAAAACTATATCAGCAATTTACATGAGCACCGTATTTACAGTACAATTTCAGGCATGCATACATTATGTTATTACTCTACAATAACAGGATGTGGACTCAACTCCGAGCCTCGAACACTGATTTCCAGCACCAAGTTCTACAGTGTAACTAAATAACTACATATGTATATATATTAGCTGCCCTTCATGTGCCAAAAACTGCAACTTAAAACTTTCAACGCCCTGTATTACTACAGCTACAACATTCCACTGAATGTACAACAAACATTCATAATCACAGAAATGCGTCATGTCCACCATCTTTTATGTATGCAACTATAAATGAATATAGAGTCAGTGATACCCCGTAACTTCCATGTTGGCCAAGTTGTGCAACTTTACAGATATGATGACACATTTGCGTTTAAGACCCGGCTGATGTCAGCACTACAAAATGGACATCCGAATCACTTGATTTCTCATATAGCTAATGACGGAACCACGCCCATAGCTCCGTAATCATGGTTGAGAGCCCCGCGCAGCACTGCCATACGTCAGTCCAGCCCACTCCGCTTATGCTTCCAGGAAAAAACAAAAAGTAAACATTGCCCAGATTTCCTTTTTACTGATTTCTTACTTCCAGCTCCAGTTGTCAGAACGACATACGCACACTCCCTCATGGCTGATATACACACACACACACACACCCATCCATCACATGCGTCATTACACACGTGACCCTACCAATAGACGTAATAAAAAAGACGGGGCGCACGTGCTCTACGCCATTTTAGGTCTGATTTGATTTTAGTAAAATCATACGTAACATGCACATCCAGGAGCTTACAGCCAGCCCTTTTCTTCCATTGGTCTGTTACTGTGTCTGTCATTCAGTTGTTTCTTCTCACTACAGCACGCCTGTGCTTTTTGAGACCAAGAAAACATTTTTACTTTTTGCCAATTATATAATTCTATATTTGTAAGGGGCGAGCAATTTCCCAGCAACAACGGCTTAAAACAACGGCAAGACATGAACAGGCCGTGACAAACCCAAAGGTCTGCCAACCAACGACAGACCTAGCATTGTCTATAAAATGCAGCCAGCAGTTAAAACGAAGCAAACCATTTACTTTGTTGGTTTCCTGCAGCTTGTTCCGATTTCCCAGCAGAGGTACACACTGTCAGCTCCTAAAGCGCTCTAACAAGTTGTCTGACTCGTGAATGAAGCCTGCCCTTCATGGCTTTTAAGTCAGTCGTACTAGGCCTTGTGGGACTTGTGGTTTTGCTGTTAACATTGTTATGTTATTGGCACTTACTATAGCGCAGAGACTCACGCTGGAATGTGAAAGCCGCGGCCAGGGCGACTGTCGCTGGAATCTGGGGATCAGGGGATCATGGTTCGATTCCTGGCTTCGGCAACAGGTTAGCCCATGTGACTCTGGGCAATAGCTTGCTTAATCTTCCAGACGGCCCCCAGCGCCTAGAGACTCTTACGGGTGATTGTTTGTGCTTTATAAATGTGGATTAATATTATTATTATAATTTTGGCGCTATGCAACTCGGGGTCGGGCTGTGTCACAAAGCTTTCTGAAAGGTAAGCAAGGCCCCTGGAAATATTAACAGTGGAGTGTCAAATTAATAGGGTAGGTTGACTAAATTACACGGGGGTAAAAAAATGCAACAGTTATGTCTGATGGCTGCAATCAACAACTGAGGGTGACCAGTTATCTTTGGTGAAGTGTTGCTGTACTGATCACCTCACCCCATGCCGAGCAATTTTTTCACTTTATATCCGTTGGAGATAGAAATAGGTTATGTATGCAGAAGATGATACATTATGCAGTGAGTGTCAGGGGCGTAGCACAAGCCCCCGCAACCCCCTCGTTGCGGGACCCCCCATGCTCCCCCACGCTCCGGGGGGCCCTGGCCGGGCCCCTCACATGATCTGCCCCACAGTAGGCAGGCTGTGTCAAAAATGGTGGTGCGCAGCACGGGCCCCGGCCGGGGCCCGAACTGCCTATAAATGGTGTGGCGCAGGCGCAGTTCGTCCATTGGGGCGTGGGGGCGTAGCCCCCCCTGCCCGACGCCGCCCGCAGCTCTCTCATGACAATCATGTCAATGAATCAACATGACGTCAGATCGCCGGGCGGGCGTCATGTTGATTCATTGACATGATTGTACAGACGGCAACACAAGTACGCATGCGTGGGTATGGAGGGTAAATTTTTACCCGTGCCCACGCATGCGCACTTGTGTTTTGGCGGCGTTGCGCATGCCCATCAGGAGCCTTAATGGTCGTGCTGCGGGCGAGAGGGTACCTGTGCCCCTGGCGCCAGGATTGGCCAGGGGCGCTGTGAGCCTGTGACGTGTGCGGGACCGGCAGCAAGGTAAGAGTGTGTGTTTTCCGGTGTTCCAGTAAACTAGCTTGCACAAATGACTTGAGATAGTTCAGTGTGTTAAAGCATCTGCTGCAGAAATGTATGCGTCTATTCCAGGTCACCCGTTTATTTCACGGCATGGGGATTTGGAAATGTAAAAATTCTCAGAATTTCTTTTTTGATAGTTGCAACAACTGCCTTCAACAGATTTCATTTTATAAACATTTTCCAGCAAATGAGTTAACAACTGTCACCACAAATATAATGTACTCTTTGAACTAAGGTTATAAAATTTCAAAATGTTAACAAACGGTAGAGGCGGAATAGCATGATATATGCATTTAATATTGCATGCATGTTGGTGTATGTTTGTATGTGAATTTGTATAGTACATACCTAGGGCTTACAGGATGGCAAATGCATGGGCGGTAGAAGGTTTCCAGCATAAAAAGGTAGGGGTGATGTAATATGTAAACTGGCACATCCTTCAACATCGATCCTAAAGGCTTGTTAGAGTCCATAATTTATTTTTATATGGTCATAAAAATACATGAATGATGGATGGATGCAGGGTGGGTGCGTTAATGATTGTTCGGTGGATGGGTGGGTGGATGGGTGCATGGATGGATGCATGCATGATGGGTGGATGGATGCATGAATGATGGATGCAGGATGGATGGGTGGGTGGATGAGTGGATGCATGAATGAATGATGTATGGATGCAGGATGGGTCGATGGATGGGTGGATGCATGCATGATGGGTGGATGCATGATGGATGGATGGATGGATGGATGGATGGATGGATGGATGGATGGATGGATGCATGAATGATGTATGGATGGATGCATGGATGCATGCATGATGGGTGGATGCATGATGGATGGATAGGTGGATGCATGAATGATGGATGGGTGGATGGATGGATGCATGAATGATGTATGGATGGATGCTTGCATGATGGGTGGATGCATGATGGATGGATGGGTGGGTGCATGAATGAATGATGGATGGATGCAGGATGGGTGGGTGGGTGGATGGATGGGTGGATGCATGAATGATGTATGGATGGATGCATGCATGATGGGTGGATGCATGATGGATGGATGGGTGGATGGATGGATGGGTGGGTGCATGAATGAATGATGTATGGATGCAGGATGGTTGGGTGGATGGATGGGTGGATGCATGAATGATGTATGGATGCATGCATGCATGATGGGCGGATGCATGATGGATGGATGGGTGGATGCATGAATGAATGATGTATGCAGGGTGGGTGGGTGGATGCATGGATGCATGCATGATGGGTGGATGCATCATGGATGGGTGGGTGCATGAATGAATGATGTATGGATGCAGGATGGGTGGGTGGATGTATGGGTAGATGTATGAATGATGTATGGATGCATGCATGCATGATGGGTGGATGCATGATGGATGGATGGGTGTATGCATGAATGAATGATGTATGGATGCAGGGTGGGTGGGTGGATAGATGGGTGGATGCATGAATGATGTATGGATGGATGCAAGGTGGTTCGGGCTCGCTCGCTCGCTGCGCTCGATCACTGCGGTGCAATATGCAAATTAGTTCACGCCGCACCACTTTCAAATGTCACCAGCCACCCCTGGTGTGGTGGGGGCCCCCTGGGATTATGAGACTGAACAGTCAGAGCGCACTAGTTGTTGTCAGTGTGAAGAAATAATTATAAATGGTGCCACCGTGCGGCGTGCCTCAGGGGGCCTGAGCAGTTTATTTTTTTGAGTCAAAAAATGATGATCGATGAAATGGCGGCGGGACAGTGGATGTGCGCGGGCGCGGCGCGCACACACACACACTTGTTTATTCCCTCCACAGTTCACACCTGACTTTTACTTTCAATTCCGCCGCGGTACCGCGTTACCGCATGGGGTGCGCGGGCAGGGCTGGCTGGCGAGTGGTGACCAATGCCCTCATTGCATTTGTCACCACTGCACATGCGCAATCGCCGGCGGCGCAAACAAGGTGTGGCATCTGATCAGGGGCGCGCATAGGCCAAAAGAACAAGAAGAGAAGAAGACTACAGGCCCGCCGCCGCCCACCCCCACGCTCAGAATCAGACTGCAGTAAGTCAGTCCGTGTCCGTCGTCCTCCCGTCGGGGCCTTATCATTTAAATTGCCCGCCCCGGCGGCCGGCCAGGGAAGGCCCCTGTCCACAGTCCACTCCTGGCCTTGCGATCTCTGGTCTGGGTGGGGTGCGCCGCAACTTGCAAGGCCGCCGCATCACAGGAGGATGATGAGGAGGATGGCCCGTGGTGGCCCGTGGCACGCAGAGCTTCGAGTTTGAATGGGCAATTCAGGGCATAGGGCGAACCGAACGGGTCAGGGCCCAGGGGGGAATGTGGGAACACATCATGTCATTCACAAGTGTGGTTTAGGTATTATGGGTGCCGGTGGTAGCGGCCTGCGACCCATAAGAGCAGAACGTTTGTCGACTCCTGCCTAGCCTTGCGCTCTCTACACCACCACGGGGGCGGCTGGACTGGGGGGCGGGTTCCAGGAAAACCTTTCGGCCCCTGCACTTATTATTTTTTTTTAAATATATTTTCTAAATTAAATACTGTTGCAGCATTACCTAAAGGAGACATTTGGCATGATTAGATGTTTGTACTGTGCATTTCAAGTACTGTTTCTTCCAGTGCCTCGTGAAACTCTTCCTGCCACTCATGCGGTTACAGGAAACACCTCTTGAGAGTTGTTTAGTAATGCAGACAAGGCAATGGGGTCACTAGTCGAAGCAGACAATAAGGTACAGCGAGACCTGCAATCTGCATGAATCAGTGCTCTATAAATGCATCATTTCTGGTCTTCTGGAACGAATACGAAAACGGAGCAAAGTGCTGGCGCAGCGCCACGAATTAAAACAGAACATCCTGTTAAATTGTAATGACTGTATCCAGATGGAGATGCGACATCCTTGCAACCTAAAGAGTGGGTCCTGTGTAAAGTGGATGTGTTAGATTAACTTTGGCCCGGTTTGGCGGTTTTACATTGCTTCGAAGGTTATGGAGCTGTTTACTCTGCGCCAAAAATATCTCTCTGTTTGTGGCTGTGCATGTGAAGTCCATGAGTCCTGGGTGACGTGTAATCCCTCGGCGACTTGAATACCAGGACTGGAAATTAACTGAAGCCGACATCTGTCAAAGGGGGAGTCATTAAGGAGTTGGCTTCTGAAAAAAGTTATTTAATTTTCAAATCCAATGAGATCATAGAAGCGTCTGAAGACCTGTGTTTGCTTTCGTACCAGGCACACAAAGTCTTGGCAACACTCCGAAGGCACAAGGGCCCTTATTTATGAGGCCTTGCGTCAGTTTTGCGCCGCCGGTGCGTCACTTTTTGTGACGCACCAGCGGCGTAAAATATGCGCCTTGTTGCGCCATATTTAAAAAGTGACGCATCTAGGTAGATGCGTCACTTTTTAAACCCCTGCGCCACATTATACCGGCGTCAGGTATAATGTATGCAGAGGGGGCGTTCCCCCCGCAAAAAGCCTCGTAATAGTGACGCTGTGAAATCTATGAGATTTCACTGCGTCACTTTTAGGATGCTGTTGCGTCAAAATCTTGCGCCTGCCTCACAGCAGGCGTAAGACTGACGCAAGCCCTTTCACATGGGGCTTTCCCCATGTGAAAGGACGCATTGCTGGAGTTGCGTCACTTTTGTGACACACTCCAGCAATGCGTCACTTTTGCGCTTACAGATACGTCGGAAATACTGACGTATCTGTAAGTCCTTGCGGCATGATGCGTCCTAAATTAAATATGGCGCATCATTGGTGTCGCAAGGAGTGCGCAGTGAAAAGTGACGCATCGCTGTTTTCATGCAGCGATGCGTCACTTTTCATAAATGAGGCCCAAGGGGTGTTTTGTCTCAGATGCGTTACCGTGTGTATTTTACAGGCACACGGCGCTGTGCTCTTGACCGAAGTCCTGCTTAGTTGCAATGATGTCCTGTGTGATTTGCCAAATGAAATATTTTAGTAAGGTATTCCCAGAGATATTTTATTTTGTTTCCAGAGACGGCTGTCCTACGACATAATTACTTAACGCAAACGCCAGGCGTGTCTGTAAGTTGGGTCTGTGGCCTAGTTTAGGAAAAGTCAAATGTTGCTAAGCCTGGCATGTGACTGACTCTGCCCACATACCCACCAGCCCTTCAGAGCCATCATACCTGTCAGGGAACATCACAGGCAGGTGAAACAATGTTTGCAGTGGATGACTTATACCATTTTAGCAGTCTGTCTGTGCATTCCCTAGGCTGAGAGTATCCCATGAGGGGAACTTTTGACTTTTTATCCTTACTAACTACCCATATGGCCCACTATGGACAGTATATCTAAATACTATCTGCTGTGCTTAATTTGTCAAATAATATATGCCGGACATTATGATTGAAATTCCTTCCTCAGTTCACGTTATTATCATGCACAACCCTTGACAGTCGCTAGTGTTTAGCATGCTGATAACTCACCAGTCTATTTCTCTTGACTTTCACAGGATACTGAGTTATAGCTTGTGTACTTCTCATGTATATTGTCAGTCGAGTTTTTATGGAATTGCAGGTTTGGGTTTCTCTTTCAAAGTTTCAAGGTATTGTCAATTCTATATCAGACCCTTCATAGTTGTTGTTAGACCTGGCACCTTGGCGTGAGTCTCCCTTCCACTTTTTGCTGATGTGCCGCAGATGTTTTTGCTGGTGTTCGATGCTCAGGGCACTGCGCCACGGCCAATCCGTGACGCAGTGCAAGTGCTCCCTATATAAAGTGTATCCGTAATTGATTTCCATGATTGGCTTATTTGGTTTACTGTCAGTCCCCAGTAACGTGCACGAGGAGTGCCGGGGCTTGTAGATACAAATGCCGCTAGTGAGCCTGCAGCGCTGGTTGCGCCGCCCACTGAAGCGGCCTCGTAAAAGATGTCTCGGTCCGCCATTGCAGACCCTGCGTACAGTCTGGTACTGTCACGCTGACTGTGCAAGTGCCCACACTTGCCAGTCCCTAAACCTTCTCTAACCTTCATATCAGTCACCCCTATGGTATGCCCAAGGGCAGGGTGCATTGTAAGCATAAGGTAGGGCAAGCCCTGGTGTGTGTGGCATGTCCTACTAGTGAATTACCACCCTTT